>NC_047104.1:91624608-92824608 GCF_902500255.1 Thalassophryne amazonica | reverse complement strand
ATTTTTGGTCTTATGGTAGCAGGGCTGGTACTTTTTGGCTTATGTGCTGCCCTGGCCTACCGGAAAATTAGCAAGACGGCGGCATCAAGAACCACAGCCTCTCGCTTGTCCGTCATGATTGGTTGGCAAGGTAGTGCATTCTCAGACTGCGATGACTCTTGAAGTCAGACGCAAATTGGATGACATCTTGGAGCAGATGCTTGCCTTGCAGATGAATTTGAAGATTTCGGAGGCTGGCAAATATTCGTAATTCACAATTGGGAATATTCTTAATTTAGAATTGGGATTTGGTTGTTCTAGTGAAGCTGTAAAAAGTGTTTTCCACTGCTCAAACCACAACACCCCAGGCTTATCAAGCCTGAAGGACAAATTGCCCGACTGTTTTCCTCCAGAGGAATGTCTTCAGGCCTTGGTGAGATTATTTGGCTCCTTTCTTATCTTAACCCACAAAGACAATAAACTGACAGACTTACACATGGACAAAGACTGAAGCATGCTCCATTTTTCCCTTCACCTCCCTTCCTGCCCCCCATCACACACCCCATCCCAGCCACCGCTCACGCCACCCCTTTTCCCTGAGGGGGCTGCGCGGTTTTTAGCTGCAGCAGGTCCCCGTTCCCCCCAAGCTAGCGGCGGCGCGACCCCAGTTGCAGCGGCTACCACACACTCACATCGCCTCAATTTGGAAAACGGACTGTTTCAAGTTTAGTGCACATAAACAATGTCAAATGTATATGTGTTGTCTTAATTCTGATATGTGCCATTATTATGGTAAACAAGTAATAATTGTGGATTAATTGCTGTTTGTCTGTGGAAATGTGAGTGTGGATGTAATCTCGTTGTTGTTGCACTTGTAATGACAATGATAATAAAGCTATCCATCCATCCAATAATAACAAACAACCAAGAAGACGGGCTGGAATCCAAGAAAACTGCCTATAAACAAAAACAGTAAGCCGGGCAGAAAAAGTGACCGGGACTAACCAACCCCACCAGGGGGCAATCTTGTACAAATGAGGGAACAACCGGGCAGGCGGGTAAATGGGCAAACATGGCATCTGGAGGGTGACCATGAGGCGGGCAACAGTGAAATGGAGGCCTCGCCATTTCACTGGATCTCCCTAGGGTAACCGACCTACGCAGCCGTAGTGGACGCACTCACTTGATGAACTTGACAAATACACACACAGAGAGGAGAGAGAGGAACTTTCTCATGAACAAAACGTATAAGAGGTGGAACCCGGTAAAACAACAAACCTGTTAAAGAAAAACAGCCAACCCACAAAAGTAACTGAGGAAAAACTAAATTGCAGAAAGACACTGGAAACAAAACCCAAGCAATATCTGAAAGTAACATGTGGAAAAACAAATATAAAGGCCCGCACAGGATGTAACTAAAAATAGATAAGCCAATCAATGAACAGAGTGAAAAACAAACGTAAACAGCCTGAGGGAAAAGCTCGCTTATGTAAGAAACATAAAAAAGGGAGAATCCAATGAAAAGAAATGCTATGAGGGTCAAGAGAAATGAATAAATCAACAACACAACCCCTAGAGGCACAGAACTGAATAACCATGGACCCTAATACACGAAAAAACCTATGACATGGATTGAGGGAGCCGACAAAACAGGATAAACAAACAAAAGAACATGTGCGAGAGAACAGCTCAACCGAGGCTTGCATTCGGTAGAAAATCCAGTGACACATACTCAGGGGATAACCAAAAACAGAGAATTTACAAAAAGACCTGGGTGAATACTTAGCAAAACTGCAGTAAGGGAGATGGAGCCATTTCAAACAAAAATGTAAACAGTGCACAGTCCAGAAACATAAAGGCACACAGAAAAACAAAATAAAAAAAAACATTGTCAAACGTCTCGAGACAAAGTCCTTAGCCCAACCAAAAAGGTACTGACTGAAAAGAAAATAACATTTTTCTGGTGGACACAACAGGTGGAATATTAATTCAAAAACCATTATAATAACAAAAAATAAGCAAACAGTCCTACCAGCAGAGTTCTCTTCATTCTTCTTCGGGAACAGTACCAAACCTTTGGCGGAGGGTGGAAGTGCTGGTGAAGCAGACCTGATGAGATCACCTGAAGATGCGCGTGCCGCAGGTTCTCCCAATGATGCTGATGATGCCGGAGGAGAGCGTGTTGCGGGAGATTCCTCACACAGAGCCATGACGTTTTCCAGTAGTTCTGGCAGTTCAGACCGTGTGAGGGGTGCCGGCGGCTCCGGAGGTGAGTGCATGCTGCCGGTTTCCACCGGTATGTGCGCCGTTGACCGCCTAGATCCATCAATGAAGACGAGGGAGAGGGTGACATCTGCTGCGAGCCGAGGAGACGAGAGTATCTGCGAAGTTGATGAGCCGACAGTAGGTGCTGGTGTGGTCAGTTGCTCTGTGCCTTGTGGCGCATGCGCAGTGCGATTCATGGCTGAGGGTTCAGGTGGTGAGAACTCCCCTTCCGAATGCTGATGAGGCGTGACGTTTCCAGCAGGTGCTTCAAAATGCATGAACGGTTCAGGAAGGGACCTGGGGGAAGCCCCGGCAAGTGCCAATGTCCGTGATGCTGACGTAGATTTTCCCGATGGCTCTGGGGATGAACTCACTGACATCATCCCTTCTAAGGGGTCGGACAAAAATTGCGCTATGGGGCCGGTGACAGAGGAGTATGCAGGAGCCGAGGCGAGTGCTTCTTCCTTGGTGGCGGGATTGGAGCTTGGCGAGGTGTTTGTGCCATCACTGTGGCTGTTGGGTGAAGCGCCTCTCCTCCTGGCTGCTGCGGTCCGGGTGGCGTCTGCACAACTAAACATCGTGGGGCCGGGGTTGGCAGTGGGCCTGGCATTATTGCCGCTGCTGCTGGTGACAGCCAGGAATCAGATGCAGATGAACGCGGAAGTGATATAGCGGTGTGATAAGTGATATAGAGGATGATGGAAGGAGGTGGGCTTATACAGGACTCATAAAGTTCTGATTCAAACATAATACACGGGATCCTCTATATACGATGGGATTTGACCTTGTTTGAATAGCTCTTTAATGTTGCTTAAGTCTGGGTATGCAGACACTATATACTGCAGGCTCAGCCTGCAGTAATTGATCTAGAGCTGAAAAAATGTGTTGTCTGTGCCCACGACCAGAACTGCCCAAAAACTCAAAAAATAAGTCCTGTATTTAAAAAAAAAATACTATGGCAATGTCCTGGAGTGCCTGACCTTCAGCCTCATGACGTTTCATCATTGACGTCCTCCCACTCAGAGTCACTGTTTGTGAGCGGGCAGTAAAGAAAACAAGATAACTGAAGGTAAATAATAACAAAAACCTGTGACTAACACATAATACACTAAATGTGATAAGCAGAATAAACTAAGTCTAAAGTGACTAAGTGTTAACAAATACAAAGAGGATGAAATAGAAACAAAAGATAACATAAGCATGACAACCTGACATGAACATGAAACAAGACCAGACATCACCTAAGCAGGACTAAACAGGACTAAAAGACAAAAGGCTCAGAAAGTGGGGGAAAAAAAAGTCCAGAATCATAACAGCTGGCCCAAACGGGCCAGATCATGACAAAACTGGCAGAGGAAAAAAATATGGACTCACTCAATTCTGAGGAATAAATTATGGAATCACCCTGTAAATTTCCATCCCCAAAACTAACACCTGCATCAAATCACATCTGCTCATTGACATTAACCCTATGTCATGAAATTGACCCTATGTGTCTTTTTGCAAGGAATGTTTTCACAGTTTTTGCTCTATGGCAAGATGCATTATCTTCTTGAAAAATGATTTCATCATCCTTAAACATCAGAAAAGTGTCCCAAATATCAACGTAAACTTGTGCATTTATTGATGATGTAATGACAGCCATCTCCCCAGTGCCTTTACATGACATGCAGCCCATATCATCAATGACTGTGGAAATTTACATGTTGTCTTCAGGCAGTCATCTTTATAAATCTCATTGGAACGGCACCAAACAAAAGTTCCAGCATCGTCACCTTGCCCAATGTAGATTCGAGATTCATCACTGAATATGACTTTCATCCACTCATCCACAGTCCACGATTGCTTTTCTTTAGCCCATTGTAACCTTGTTTTTTTCTGTTTAGGTGTTAATGATGGCTTTCGTTTAGCTTTTCTGTATGTAAATCCCATTTCCTTTAGGTGGTTTCTTACAGTTCGGTCACACACGTTGACTCCAGTTTCCTCCCATTCGTTCCTCATTTATTTTGTTGTGCATTTTTGATTTTTGAGACATATTGCTTTAAGTTTTCTGTCTTGACGCTTTGATGTCTTCCTTGGTCTACCAGTATGTTTGCCTTTAACAACCTTCCCATGTTGTTTGTATTTGGTCCAGAGTTTAGACACAGCTGACTGTGAACAACCAACATCTTTTGCAACATTGCATGATGATTTACCCTCTTTTAAGAGTTTGATAATCCTCTCCTTTGTTTCAACTGACATCTCTCGTGTTGGAGCCATGATTCATGTCAGTCCACTTGGTGCAACAGCTCTCCAAGGTGTGATCACTCCTTTTTAGATGCAGACTAACAAGCAGATGTGATTTGATGCAGGTGTTAGTTTTGGGGATGAAAATTTACAGGGTGATTCCATAATTTATTCCTCAGAATTGAATGAGTCCATATTTTTTTCCTCTGCTTGGTCTAAAAAAGTAACCGTTACTGACTGCCACAATCTTTTTTTCTTGATTTCTTATAGTGTTTCTTAAAGCCAGAAAGTTGCCATTTGAAATGACTTTAGTTTTGTGTCATGTCTGTGATCTGCTTTTTTTTCTACAAAATTAAACAACTGAATGAACATCCTCCGAGGCCGGTAATTCCATAATTTTTGCCAGGGGTTGTAGTCATTCCTATATGCTGTATGTAACGATATTCAATAAAAAGGAGAGGCAAATGGGCGGGACCTTTAGGACGGACGACAGTTGTTTCTGAAGGAGCTTCTCGTTTGTCCTCTTCTGTACAGGATAAAGAAATTCAGTGTCTCTTGCGTGATCATTCCTGTGTGTGTAAACTTTTCAGGTCTAACTCTGAACAGCTCTGACAGTATGTAAATCAAAATACGTAAAATCCATTACTGTAGGCCAATAAGAAATTAGGAAAATAAAAAATCAATCTTTTACAGTAAAGAATAAAAATCTTAGTAGGCCTATACTATAAGAGTACAGAGTACAGTACAATTGATACTCACTCTCTTCTGTCTTGACGAATAGGCCACATGGCCTCATCCATATCGCATTCAATGTTCTCTCTGGCAATGCAGCGAGGGAAAAACCTTCTGGCATGCCTGATCCAGCCTTGGCATGCCTCTACATCAATATCTTGGGCTGCAAACAGTCATTGCATTCAGCAAGGACATCCGATCATAGGGGTGATGATCATAAACCTTCCATCTCCAAGCACTAAAGAGTTCCTCTATCAGGTTCAAGAAAGGGGAATATGGTGGACGGAATTGCACCATCATCCAAGAGTGAACTGCAAACCACTCATTTACAATATGAGAGTGGTGGAATGCCACATTGTCCCATATGATGATGAACAGTGGCAAGCCAGGCCTCAACAGCCCACTCTCCTGAGGTGAGATCAGCATGTCGTGAAGAGCATTCAGGAATGCTATGAGGTGCTCGGTGTTGTAGGGGCCAATGGTGGGGATATGGCACAGGACACCATCATTGGAGATGGCAGCACACATAGTTATGTTGGCGCCCCTCTGCCCTGGACCTGCAATAGTGGCCCTATGCCCAATGAGGTTCCTTCCTCGTCTCCTGACTTTACACAGATTGAAACCGGCCTCATCTACATAAATGAAGACGTGATGTACCTCCTCGGCTTCAAGCTCCATTATTCTCTAAAGAAAAAAAAAGTCAAATTGACTCTACAGTAACTGCATGATATGACAAGGCATACAGTAACAGTATAGTAATGTTTCCTTACCTCCACATATTGGCATCTGGCCTCCTTCACAGCATCAGAGTTCCTTTGAAAAGGAACTGTTTCATTGCTAGGGATGGGTATTGATAAGATTTTATCGATATTGATGCCATTGTCAATTCTGCTTATCGATCCGATTCCCTATCGATTCCCTTATCAATACCTCTTGTGAATTTTGTACTAAAAGTAGGCTTTACAGGTTTTCTATGTGTTTCATTGAGTCTTAAAGTAAATAAATATGAAATTGGTCACTGTATCTGATCTCTGGACATAAATAAAAATAAACAAAACAGTGTTTCGCTTTGACGTTATAAATTCCAATTGGACTCTATTATTCTAATTTGACTCGGTAGAGAGCCGCGCAGCATTTGGAGCTGTGTGAACAGAACGGAGGACGATTCTCGTTTCTTTCTCGCAACAAGATAGGAGTCCCAGTTAGTGACTTTAATCTGCACAAAAGTGACTCACGATTGACATATTCAGGGATGAAAGTGGTGAAAAACAAAAAAGCTGAAACCCAAAATTACCCCCCAACACCACTTGCACGAAAATGTTTGAATTCTAGAAGCTCTGAAATGCAGTCTGTGTTGTGTGGGCCACTGAAGAGGAGTTACTGCTGGCCCAACACCAGAGGGTGCCCTGCCTGAAGGCGGGCTTCAGGCACCAGAGGGCGCAGTCGCCGCATGGGAGCTCCAGGAGCCCGGAGCTGACAGCTGTCACCACTCACCTCATCACTCATCACACCATAAAAGCCTGGCAGAGACATCACATCCCTGCCGAGAAATCAGCTTACCCGACAGGTAAACTTGCTCAGCCGTTCTGTGCCGTATGCACACGTTTTTGCATCAGAGCTTTTTGCACTCGTAACCTTTTGTACACTTGCAGCTTGTAGCCGAGTTTGTAGAAGTTGGAAGGAGTTGGCGTACCCACTCCTCACTCCTGACTTGATTTAAGTGTTACATAAGGCACTGCATGTACTCTGAGTTCCTGTGTTTGGAGGTGGAGGTTTTTCCCTCAGGAAGGAACTGTATCTTTACTGACTGTTTGCTGGGTGTACACACACCCACTTAATCTGTTTGTGCTTCCTGCCAGCAGTACCCGATCCGACAGCTGGAGGCAGTGGCCACCTGGGGACTCAGGACTTGGCGGCTCCGGTGTATTACAGGTCTCCGCTGACAGTGGAAATCTTGTGGGGCCCGACTCTTCTCTGGATAGGCGTCTCCTATCCTCGAGCCTGCCCACACGCCACCTATTGTTTAATTGACTGTTACCTAAAGTTGTATCTGTATTCCGTTGTGCACATTTTCACAACATTAAATTATCTTTTGGCATTTTCATTGTCCGTTCATTTAGGCCCGTGTTGTGGGTCTGTGTCACTACACTTTCCCAACAGGATTTCTCGGCCAATCGTCATGGATCCCGAGGGGCGTCAACCATCGAGTGAGCCACCAATGGAAATGCTAGGTGCACATTCGCCAGCAGGAGGTGTATTAGGTGAGCTGCAGCAAATCTTAACCGCCTTCACTGCTCGGTTGGACTTGGTAACCGAGCAGAACGTTATACTCAATCGGAGGATGGAGGCTCTCACTGCTCAGGTGGGTCTTTTCACAGCGTCCCATCATGTACGCGTCGGATTCCAGCCGGGTGGCTTATGTTATAAATTTGCTTCGAGGTGAGGCACGCGCCTGGGCTACGGCGCTTTGGGAACAGAACTCACGGCTTCTATCAGCATACACTGAGTTTGTACGGGAGTTCAGACAGGTGTTCGATCAATAGAGGCGAGACCGCTTCAAGTGTGCTGCTGTCGATAAGACAGGGGTGTCGGAGCGCAGCCGAGTATGCAGTCAACTTCCGCATCGCGGCAGCGAGAGCCGGCTGGAATACTGTTGCGCTCCGCGCTGCCTTTGTAAATGGACTGTCTCTGGTCCTTAAAGAGCACCTGGTGGCAAAGGACGAGCCGCGGGATTTAGACGGGCTTATCAACCTGGTAATACGGTTAGACAACCGATTAGCAGAACGCCGATGGGAGCGAGATGAAGGGCGTGGTCAGGCACGAGCTGTCCCTCTTCCTCCCGGGTCCGAAAGGGAGCCGTCTTCCCCACGCTCCAAAGCCAGGGCACGCCACGTGACGACAGCTCCCCCTGCTGACGTTGCTAGGGAAACGAGCAGGGCCAAAAGAAAATCAGATCAGCGACAAAGGAGGCTGGCCCGTGGGGAGTGTTTTCACTGCAGCTCAACCGAGCAAATGCAGAAAAACTGCCCCAAATGGTCAAAACAGCAACACTCGCCCTTAGAGACTGGGCTAAGGGTAGATTACAACACGCACGCGGGGAGTGCACGCAAATCTGCACGAATCCCAGTCACGATCCTGAGTGGGGATTTAACCCTTCACGCCCCAGCACTTGTGGACACGGGGTTGGAAGGGAATCTGCTGGACAGCAGATGGGCAAAGGAAGTAGGGCTCCCTCTAGTGGCCCTCCCTTCACCATTGAAGGTACGGGCACTAGATGGCACTCCTCTTCCACTAATCACACACCAGACACAGCCTGTAACATTGGTTGTGTCTGGAAATCACAGGGAGGAGATTGTGTTTTTTTGACACCTTCTACCTCCCGAGTTATTTTGGGTTATCCATGGATGATAAAACACAATCCCCGGATTGATTGGCCATCTGGGGTTGTGGCTCAATGGAGCGAAACCTGCCACCGGGAGTGTTTAGGATCCTCTGTTCCACCCGGTGCGACCGCTAAGGAGGAGGTTCAAGTCCCCCCCAATCTGACGGTGGTGCCAGCTGAGTACCACGATCTTGCTGATGCCTTCAGCAAAGATCTGGCACTCACGCTACCCCCGCACCATCTGTACGATTGTGCCATTGATTTGATCCCGGCGTTGAGTACCCGTTCAGCAGGCTGTACAACCTCTCACGTCCTGAGCACGAATCAATGGAAACCTACATCCGGGACTCTTTAGCAGCCGGGTTGATCCGGAACTCCACCTCCCCGATGGGTGCTGGTTTCTTTTTTGTGGGCAAGAAAGACGGCGGACTCCGTCCATGCATTGATTACAGAGGGCTGAACGAAATCACGGTTCGCAACTGATACCTGTTACCCCTGTTAGATTCAGTGTTCACGCCCTTGCATGGAGCCCAAATTTTCACCAAATTGGATCTTAGGAATGCATATCACCTGGTTCGGATCCGGAAGGGAGATGAGTGGAAGACGGCATTTAACACCCCGTGAGGTCATTTTGAGTACCTGGTCATGCCGTTCGGCCTCACCAATGCGCCCACAACGTTCCAAGCTTTGGTTAATGACATCTTGCGGGACTTCCTGATTCGGTTCGTCTTCGTATACCTTGACGATATTCTCATCTTCTCCCCAGATCCTGAGACTCATGTGAAGCATGTACGTCAGGTCCTGCAGCAGTTGTTGGAGAACCGGTTGTTTGTGAAGGGCGAGAAGTGCGAGTTCCACCGCACATCTTTGTCCTTCCTGGGGTTCATAATCTCCTCCAACTCCGTCGCCCCTGATCCAGCCAAGGTTGCGGCGGTGAGAGATTGGCCCCAACCGACAAGCCGTAGGAAATTGCAGCAGTTCCTCGGCTTTGCAAATTTCTACCGGAGGTTCATAAAGGGCTACAGCCAGGTAGTTAGCCCCCTGACGGCCCTAACCTCCACTAAAGTCCCCTTCACCTGGTCGGATCGGTGCAAAGCCGCGTTTAGGGAGTTGAAACGCCGGTTCTCGACTGCACCAGTTCTGGTGCGGCCCGATCCCAATTGCCAGTTTATAGTTGAAGTGGATGCCTCTGACTCAGGGATAGGAGCCATGCTGTCCCAGAGTGGGGAGTCTGACAAGGTCCTCCATCCTTGTGCCTATTTTTCCCGCAGGTTGACCCCGGCTGAAAGGAACTATGACGTCGGCAATCGGGAACTTCTGGTGGTGAAAGAGGCCCTTGAGGAGTGGAGACACCTGTTGGAGGGAGCTGCGGTACCTTTCACGGTTTTCACGGACCATCGGAACCTGGAATACATCTGGACCGCTAAGCGTCTGAACCCCAGGCAAGCCCGTTGGTCATTGTTCTTCGGTCAGTTTGACTTCCAAATGACGTATCGCCCCGGGACCAAGAACCAACGGTCCGATGCACTGTCCCGGGTGCATGAAGAGGAGGTCAAGCCAGAGCTGTCGGATCCACCGGACACCATCATCCCCGAGTCCACTGTTGTCGCAACCTTCACCTGGGACGTGGAGAAGACCATCTGGGAGGCCCTGACACGACACCCGGACCCCGGCGATGGACCGAAGAACAAACTGTATGTCTCACCAGAGGCCAGAGCTGCAGTCTTGGACTTCTGTCACGGTTCCAAGCTCTCCTGCCACCCAGGGGTGCGAAGAACCGTGGCAGTGGTCCGGCAGCGCTTCTGGTGGGTGTCGATGGAAGCCGACATCTGGGAGTACGTCCAGGCCTGCACCACCTGTGCCAGGGGCAAGGCAGAACATAAAAAGGAACAAGGACTCCTCCAGCCACTGCCCGTGCCGCGTCGCCCCTGGTCCCATATAGGCCTGGACTTTGTCACGGGTCTCCCTGTATCCCAGGGTATGACCGCACTGCTCGCTCTGCCCTGCTTAGAGCCCAGACGAGGGCTTAGGACCATGCAGACCACCGGCATACCCCAGCCCCTGCATACCAGCCCGGGCAGGAGGTGTGAAAAAATGAGGTGGGCTTCATAGATAATTGGCAAAGCTTCTGGGGAAAACCTGGTCTTGTTAGGAGAGACGGCATCCATCCCACTTTGGATGGAGCAGCTCTCATTTCTAGAAATCTGGCCAATTTTCTTAAATCCTCCAAACCGTGACTATCCAGGGTTGGGACCAGGAAGCAGAGTTGTAGTCTTACACACCTCTCTGCAGCTTCTCTCCCCCTGCCATCCCCTCATTACCCCATCCCCGTAGAGACGGTGCCTGCTCCCAGACTACCAATAACCAGCAAAAATCTATTTAAGCATAAAAATTCAAAAAGAAAAAATAATATAGCACCTTCAACTGCACCACAGACTAAAACAGTTAAATGTGGTCTATTAAACATTAGGTCTCTCTCTTCTAAGTCCCTGTTGGTAAATTATATAATAATTGATCAACATATTGATTTATTCTGCCTAACAGAAACCTGGTTACAGCAGGATGAATATGTTAGTTTAAATGAGTCAACACCCCCGAGTCACACTAACTGTCAGAATGCTCGTAGCACGGGCCGGGGTGGAGGATTAGCAGCAATCTTCCATTCCAGCTTATTAATTAATCCAAAACCCAGACAGAGCTTTAATTCATTTGAAAGCTTGTCTCTTAGTCTTGTCCATCCAAATTGGAAGTCCCAAAAACCAGTTTTATTTGTTATTATCTATCGTCCACCTGGTCGTTACTGTGAGTTTCTCTGTGAATTTCCAGACCTTTTGTCTGACGTAGTGCTTAGCTCAGATAAGATAATTATAGTGGGCGATTTTAACATCCACACAGATGCTGAGAATGACAGCCTCAACACTGCATTTAATCTATTATTAGACTCTATTGGCTTTGCTCAAAAAGTAAATGAGTCCACCCACCACTTTAATCATATCTTAGATCTTGTTCTGACTTATGGTATGGAAATAGAAGACTTAACAGTATTCCCTGAAAACTCCCTTCTGTCTGATCATTTCTTAATAACATTTACATTTACTCTGATGGACTACCCAGCAGTGGGGAATAAGTTTCATTACACTAGAAGTCTTTCAGAAAGCGCTGTAACTAGGTTTAAGGATATGATTCCTTCTTTATGTTCTCTAATGCCATATACCAACACAGTGCAGAGTAGCTACCTAAACTCTGTAAGGGAGATAGAGTATCTCGTCAATAGTTTTACATCCTCATTGAAGACAACTTTGGATGCTGTAGCTCCTCTGAAAAAGAGAGCTTTAAATCAGAAGTGTCTGACTCCGTGGTATAACTCACAAACTCGTAGCTTAAAGCAGATAACCCGTAAGTTGGAGAGGAAATGGCGTCTCACTAATTTAGAAGATCTTCACTTAGCCTGGAAAAAGAGTCTGTTGCTCTATAAAAAAGCCCTCCGTAAAGCTAGGACATCTTTCTACTCATCACTAATTGAAGAAAATAAGAACAACCCAGGTTTCTTTTCAGCACTGTAGCCAGGCTGACAAAGAGTCAGAGCTCTATTGAGCTGAGTATTCCATTAACTTTAACTAGTAATGACTTCATGACTTTCTTTGCTAACAAAATTTTAACTATTAGAGAAAAAATTACTCATAACCATCCCAAAGACGTATCGTTATCTTTGGCTGCTTTCAGTGATGCTGGTATTTGGTTAGACTCTTTCTCTCCGATTGTTCTGTCTGAGTTATTCTCATTAGTTACTTCATCCAAACCATCAACATGTTTATTAGACCCCATTCCTACCAGGCTGCTCAAGGAAGCCCTACCATTATTTAATGCTTCGATCTTAATATGATCAATCTATCTTTGTTAGTTGGCTATGTACCACAGGCTTTTAAGGTGGCAGTAATTAAACCATTACTTAAAAAGCCATCACTTGACCCAGCTATCTTAGCTAATTATAGGCCAATCTCCAACCTTCCTTTTCTCTCAAAAATTCTTGAAAGGGTAGTTGTAAAACAGCTAACTGATCATCTGCAGAGGAATGGTCTATTTGAAGAGTTTCAGTCAGGTTTTAGAATTCATCATAGTACAGAAACAGCATTAGTGAAGGTTACAAATGATCTTCTTATGGCCTCGGACAGTGGACTCATCTCTGTGCTTGTTCTGTTAGACCTCAGTGCTGCTTTTGATACTGTTGACCATAAAATTTTATTACAGAGATTAGAGCATGCCATAGGTATTAAAGGCACTGCGCTGCGGTGGTTTGAATCATATTTGTCTAATAGATTACAATTTGTTCATGTAAATGGGGAATCTTCTTCACAGACTAAAGTTAATTATGGAGTTCCACAAGGTTCTGTGCTAGGACCAATTTTATTTACTTTATACATGCTTCCCTTAGGCAGTATTATTAGACGGTATTGCTTAAATTTTCATTGTTACGCAGATGATACCCAGCTTTATCTATCCATGAAGCCAGAGGACACACACCAATTAGCTAAACTGCAGGATTGTCTTACAGACATAAAGACATGGATGACCTCTAATTTCCTGCTTTTAAACTCAGATAAAACTGAAGTTATTGTACTTGGCCCCACAAATCTTAGAAACATGGTGTCTAACCAGATCCTTACTCTGGATGGCATTACCCTGACCTCTAGTAATACTGTGAGAAATCTTGGAGTCATTTTTGATCAGGATATGTCATTCAAAGCGCATATTAAACAAATATGTAGGACTGCTTTTTTGCATTTACGCAATATCTCTAAAATCAGAAAGGTCTTGTCTCAGAGTGATGCTGAAAAACTAATTCATGCATTTATTTCCTCTAGGCTGGACTATTGTAATTCATTATTATCAGGTTGTCCTAAAAGTTCCCTAAAAAGCCTTCAGTTAATTCAAAATGCTGCAGCTAGAGTACTGACGGGGACTAGAAGGAGAGAGCATATCTCACCCATATTGGCCTCTCTTCATTGGCTTCCTGTTAATTCTAGAATAGAATTTAAAATTCTTCTTCTTACTTATAAGGTTTTGAATAATCAGGTCCCATCTTATCTTAGGGACCTCGTAGTACCATATCACCCCAATAGAGCGCTTCGCTCTCAGACTGCAGGCTTACTTGTAGTTCCTAGGGTTTGTAAGAGTAGAATGGGAGGCAGAGCCTTCAGCTTTCAGGCTCCTCTCCTGTGGAACCAGCTCCCAATTCAGATCAGAGAGACAGACACCCTCTCTACTTTTAAGATTAGGCTTAAAACTTTCCTTTTTGCTAAAGCTTATAGTTAGGGCTGGATCAGGTGACCCTGAACCATCCCTTAGTTATGCTGCTATAGACGTAGACTGCTGGGGGGTTCCCATGATGCACTGTTTCTTTCTCTTTTTGCTCTGTATGCACCACTCTGCATTTAATCATTAGTGATCGATCTCTGCTCCCCTCCACAGCATGTCTTTTTCTTGGTTCTCTCCCTCAGCCCCAACCAGTCCCAGCAGAAGACTGCCCCTCCCTGAGCCTGGTTCTGCTGGAGGTTTCTTCCTGTTAAAAGGGAGTTTTTCCTTCCCACTGTAGCCAAGTGCTTGCTCACAGGGGGTCGTTTTGACCGTTGGGGTTTTACATAATTATTGTATGGCCTTGCCTTACAATATAAAGCGCCTTGGGGCAACTGTTTGTTGTGATTTGGCGCTATATAAAAAAATTGATTGATTGATTGATTGATCAGACCGTTTCCAATCCTCAAAGTCCTCAGTCCTGCTGCAGTGAAGCTGAAGCTGCTGGCTTCACTGCGGATCCATCCTGTCTTCCATGTCTCACGTATCAAGCCTCACCACACCTCATCCCTCTGCACCCCTGGACCAGCGCCCTCTCCTGCCCGGATCATTGACGGGGAGCCCGCGTGGACAGTACGCCGGCTCCTGGACGTCTGTCGAAAGGGCCAGGGGTTCCAGTATCTGGTGGACTGGGAGGGTTACGGACCCAAAGAGCGCTCCTTGGTGAAGAGGAGCTTTATCCTGGACCCAGCCCTCCTGGCTGACTTCTACCCCCCCCGACTTCTACCCACCCAGGAGGCGCCCGTTGAGGGGGGGGGTCCTGTTGTGTGGGCCACTGAAGAGGAGGTACTGCTGGCCCAACACCAGAGGGCGCCCTGCCTGAAGGCGGGCTTCAGGCACTAGAGGGCGCAGTGACTGCATGGGAGCTCCAGGAGCCCGGAGCTGACAGCTGTCACCACTCACCTCATCACTCATCACACCATAAAAGCCTGGCAGAGACATCACATCCCTGCCGAGAAATCAGCTTACCCGACAGGTAAACTTGCTCAGCCGTTCTGTGCCGTACGCACACGTTTTTGCATCAGAGCTTTTAGCATTCGTAACCTTTTGCACACTTGCAGCTTGTAGCCGAGTTTGTGGAAGTTGGAAGGAGTTGGCGTACCCACTCCTCACTCCTGACTTGATTTAAGTGTTACATAAGGCACTGCACGTACTCTGAGTTCCTGTGTTTGGAGGTGGAGGTTTTTCCCTCAGGAAGGAACTGTATCTTTACTGACTGTTTGCTGGGTGTACACACACCCACTTAATCTGTTTGTGCTTCCTGCCAGCAGTACCCGATCCGAAAGCTGGAGGCAGTGGCCACCTGGGGACTCAGGACTTGGCGGCTCCGGTTTATTGCAGGTCTCTGCTGGCAGTGGAAATTGTGTGGGGCCCGACTCTTCTCTGGATAGGCGTCTCCTATCCTCGAGCCTGCCCACACGTCACCTATTGTTTGACTGTTACCATCCTGCTCCAAAACAAACCAGGGTGGTCTACTTTTTTAGTGATCCCTTTGTGCTGATTTGTGCCATTAAAACTGTCATTTGTGCTGCTTTCGTTTCTGAGATATTAGGAATTATAATTTCGACTGATGACGTCACCATCACCCCATCCTGCTCCAAAACAAACCAGGGTGGTCTACTTTTTTAGTGCTCCGTTTGTGCTGATTTGTGCCGTTAAAACTGTCATTTGTGCTGCTTTTGTTTCTGAGATAATAAGAATTATAATTTCGACTGATGACTTCACATCACCATCCCCCCACCCTGTTCCAAAACAAACCAGGGTGGTCTGCTCCATTTGTGCTGATTTGTGCCGTTAAAATGGTCATTGTGCTGCTTTCTGCTTTCAATGCAAGGTACATAGGGTAAGTCTCCTTATTTCTCCTCTCCTCTGAAAAACAGGGGGCAATAAAAGTTTTCTGTTCTAATTAATTGATTAAAGTAACGTACTATGACTTCTAAGCTCACGCCTAACAAAGTTACTGTTTGAAAATACAGTATACTTTCAAAGGAGAATAAACACTTCTGGTTTGGTAAATTCTCTTTATGTTAACAATTGAACATTCTGAAAAAAAAAAAAACAACAACCCCCCCCCCACCCAAAACAAATTCTAAAACGCCATCGTATACTTTTTGTGTAGAATGAAATATACGAGGGCTGTCAATAAAGTATAGGTCCTTTTTATTTTTTTCAAAAACTATATGGATTTCATTCATATGTTTTTACGTCAGACATGCTTGAACCCTCGTGCGCATGCGTGAGTTTTTCCACGCCTGTCGGTGACGTCATCCGCCTGTGAGCACTCCTTGTGGGAGGAGTCGTCCAGCCCCTCGTCGGAATTCCTTTGTCTGAGGAGTTGCTGAGAGACTGGCACTTTGTTTGATCAAAATTTTTTCTAAACCTGTGAGGCACATCGAAGTGGACACGGTTCGAAAAATTAAGCTGGTTTTCGGTGAAAATTTTAACGGCTGATGAGAGATTTTGAGGTGATACTGTCGCTTTAAGGACTTCCCACGCAGTGGGACGTCGCGCAGCGCTCCGAGGCGCCGTCATCTACCTGTTTCAAGCTGAAAACGTCCACATTTCAGGCTCTATTGATCCAGGACGTCGTGAGAGAACAGAGAAGTTTCAGAAGAAGTCGGTTTCAGCATTTTATCCGGATATTCCACTGTTAAAGGAGATTTTTTTAATGAAAGACGTGCGGATGTGTCCGCGCGTCGGGACGCAGCCGGCGCAGTGCGGCGGCACAGGAAAAACACCTCCGTGTTGATAACCATTTGTAAAATCCAGGCGGCTTTTGATAGCTTTCAGTGGAGTGAGTATCTGAGAAATTGTTTAACAGTTGGGCATGTTCCAACTTGTCCTTAAGGCTTCCAACAGAGGTGTTTTTCCTGTGGCAGAGCATCGCGGCGGCTGCGAGCCGACGCTGCAATCCGTCCGCACGTCTTTCATTAAAAAAATCTCCTTTAAAAAATAAAAAGGACCTATACTTTATTGACAGACCTTGTACACACTGTCTCAGATGTTGCATGAAATAAAAGTGTCAGCAGCGCATTAGCGGCACTACAGATCAAGGCAATTGAATTATTCAAAATATTTGAATAAAGGTTAAGACATTTATGGGGGTGGGGGTCCCTTCCTCTCACACACAACACTACTTTAACACATTTCCCAGCAGGGGGCGCTCTTCCCTTAGTTTTGCATGCAGCATGCAGGAACACATTAAAGCCTCCATCTGTACAGACTGTAAGAGTATGTTCTATATATTAAATCACAAACTACAGCTCTAAGCACAGACTGTATACAGAACACAATGTCAGGAATCCATCAATATTTCAAGCATAAAAATAAATAATAATAAGTAAATCTCTACAACCTGACATAAATTAATTAAAAATATAAAAGCCAAGATGATGGGTTGCATAAGTAATCAGCCCCTTTGGTATAATACCTGTAAATAATCAGTTTTATTGCCAGTTTTCTTCAGACCTTATTTACATCTGTTATGAACCAACAGTATGAACCACCCCTAAACCCAAACAGCTCAACTGTCAACCCCACTGAGGTCCTTAGACTGGGTCTCATTAACATAAGATCACTGTCCTCAAAATCATTGTTGATTAATGATTTAATTATGGATCATCACTTAGATATGATTGGGTTATGTGAAACCTGGCTTAAACCTACAGCTGTCCTCCCTTTAAATGAGGCCTGCCCACCAGCATATACATTTAGTCACGTCCCTCGTGATGCGAAGCAAGGCGGGGGTGTAGCTCTTATTTATAAATCTAGGTTTAGCTTATTAGCGGTTGGGGGTCACAAATATAACTCGTTTGAGCATCTGATTCTCCGCTCCGCTCAGGATTTTACGCATTGCCAAGGTCAGAGGAATAAAAATCAGCTGTATTACTTTGTCACTGTATATAGGCCTCCTGGCCCATATTCTGAATTCTTAGATGAATTTGGTGCGTTCATTTCTAACTTGTCAACGAGAGCAGATAACATTCTGAACATTGGTGACTTTAATGTTCATATAAATAAGCCTTTTGATCCCCTCTGCAAATCATTTATGGAAATTGTGGATGCATTAGGAATTCGGCAATGCATTCAGGATTCGACGCACATTAGTGGATATACCCTGGATCTGGTTCTCGCATGTGGTATTGCTGTCACGAATATTGACATCATGTCTCTTACATCAGTGGTCTCTGATCACTCACTTATTAAGTTTACAGTTTCACTGCCGTGTTTAGTGGAACAACAACCTTATTTATCATTACGGCGATGCATCAACTCCTCAACTAAGACTGAACTAGAAGCTAGATTGCCTGATGTCTTAGCCTCACTTTTGACAAATACCCAGTCAGTAGACAGACTTGTGGATAATTTAAACTCAGTGCTCAAAACGACACTCGACATGATTGTACCACCTGTGTTGAAACCGCGCTCCCCCAAATCGCAGTCACCTTGGTTCAGTGATTACCTGCGTGACCTCAAGCATAAAGCAAGAGGTCTAGAACGGAAATGGCATCGTTCAAAATTAGAAGTATTCCGCCTCGGATGGCGTGATACTATCTTAGACTATAAGCATGCACTATTGGCTACAAAGCGGACCTATTACTCTGATTTGATCAACAAAAACAAGCATAACTCAAAGTTCCTGTTCAACACGGTGGCAACACTTATTCATGGACAACCACCTGTAGTTCGCTCTCCTTTTACAGCACAAGATTTCCTGGATTACTTTGAGAAGAAAATAGATAACATTAGGTTGAACATATCCCAGCATGCCTTAACCCAGCCACTACACCCTGCTATTGAGGTGGGCGCCACTACTGAGGTATTACCTAGATTTACAGAATTTGATGGTATCTCTCTAGACATGCTGACGAAACTCGTAATGTCAACAAAAAGCACAACCTGTTTATTTGATCCTATACCAACAAAATTGTTTAAGGACCTGTGGCCCACTCTTGGGCCGATTGTGCTGGAAATTATTAATCTTTCTTTAACTTCTGGATCTGTTCCTAAACGTTTCAAATATGCAGTGATTAAACCATTAGTTAAGAAACCTAATCTTGACCCTAGTGTATTGAAAAACTATCGACCGATATCAAATCTATCATTTTGCTCTAAAATTCTGGAAAAAGTGGTGTCACGGCAGCTTGTAGACTATCTTACTGAGAATAATCTCTTTGAGCCGCTGCAGTCTGCTTTTAGAAAATATCATTCCACAGAAACGGCTCTCACTAAAGTGGTGATTGATCTTCTGCTTACAATGGATTCGGACACCACTATGGTTCTGTTGGTGTTAGATCTCAGTGCTGCATTTGATACAGTGGATCATCATATTCTACTTGATAGGCTGGAAAATCATTTTGGGATTACTGGGAGTGCCCTTGCATGGCTGACGTCATACTTGACCAGTCGTTCTCACTGTGTTTTGTACAGTAACACTACCTCTAACCTTAGTGACATGAAATTTGGGGTTCCTCAGGGGTCTGTCTTAGGCCCCCTGCTTTTCTCCCTTTATATAGCACCTCTTGGGTACATACTGCGGCATTTTGGGATTACCTTTCACTGCTATGCAGATGATACTCAGTTATATATGCCGATAACTGCTGGTAATCTCGTTCACATAAAATCCTTAGAAGATTGCCTTGCATCAGTGAGAAGTTGGATGTCTAGAAACTTCCTACTTTTAAACTCTGAAAAGACTGAAATGATGGTTCTTGGTCCAGTGAGACATCGGCATCAATTTGACCAGTTAACACTCAGCCTAGGCTCGTGTGTCATACATCACACTGACAAAGTGAGGAACCTTGGGGTATATTTTTGATCCTTCGTTTTCCTTTGGTCTCCATATTAGAAATATTACTAGGACTGCTTTCTTCCACCTGCGAAATATAGCGAAGATTCATCCCATCCTGTCTATGGCTGATGCTGAGACCCTGATCCATGTGTTCATCTCTTCTAGATTGGACTACTGCAATGTTCTATTTTCTGGTTTACCGCAGTCTAGCATTAGGGGCCTCCAACTGGTTCAGAATGCTGCAGCCAGACTTTTGACATGAAGCAGAAAGTTTGACCACATTACACCCATTTTGGCATCTCTTCACTGGCTTCCTGTCCCAGTGAGATCAGATTTTAAGGTTCTGCTACTAACCTATAAAATTATTCATGGACTGGCACCTCCCTACCTAGCTGACCTAATTAAACCTTACGTACCGGCCCGGGCTTTACATTCTCAGGGTGCAGGACTACTTTGTGTCCCTAAGGTGAATAAGAATTCTGCGGGTCATAGAGCTTTCTCTTATCGTGCCCCTGTTCTGTGGAATGATCTCCCTGCATCAATAAAACAATCAGATTCTGTGGAGACTTTCAAGTCCAGACTTAAGACGCACTTATTTTCCCTTTCATATGGCTAGCATACTGGTGCAGTTTTGTTTTACGCTTTTTACTCTTTTAATTCATGTTATTAGTAATTGAAGTGGGCCGCGGCCTCAACTTTACCTAAATTCTGGGTCTTTTAGTGAAGCTTAGGGCTAGTTGACGGCGATCACCTTAGTATTTCTTCTGTTTTTCTTGTTGATTAATGCTGGCAAATTATACAGTATTTTTTGTCTTTCTGAGACAGTTTTAGGCTTCTCTGGCTGTGACTGAATAAATTGTACACAGTGCAAATTCTGCATTTTGTATCTCCAGTTATACAGCTTCATGATGAAGTGGTATAGAGGAGGATATTCTTTCACTAAAACATCAAATCTTCATCATGAAGCTGTATAACTGGGGATACAAAATCCAACACTTGCACTGTGCATAATTTCTCCAATCACAGCCACAGAAGCCTATAACTTTATCTGGGTTGTCAAGGAGTCTAGGTGTCTTTCCTCACTCTTCTCCTTCTTGCACAGTTACTTAGTTTTTCAGAACTGTCTACTCCACACAGATTTACCACAGAGTGTCATACTGTTTGTATTTCTTCATAACTGATGTAAATAAGGTCCAAGACATATTCAGTGACTTGGAAATGTTCATGTATCCATTCCCTGACTTGTCTGAAGAAAACTGGCAATAACTGATTATTTACAGGTATTATACCAAAGAGGCTGATGAATTGTACTTATGCAACCCATCATCTTGGCTTTTATATTTTTATTTAATTTATGTCAGGTTGTAGAGATTTACTTTCAGTTTGAGTTTAAGTAAGATAATTTTAGAAATTTTTATATTGAGAAGCCTGGTTTACTTTTTGTATTTGAAATGCCATAAACAAATTAAAATATGTGAAATACCAAGGGGCTGACTACTTTCTGGATGCACTGTAACTATTCAACTTTAAAAATGTGTCTTAACCCTGTGGAATCAGCTGACGTGCCGAAGCATCCATGACTGAATATGAAGGTAAAAGCTGCAGGAAGAAGCCTTGAAGAATCTTTGTTTCAACTTGTTTAAAAAGTCTGGAGTTCAAATAGAAGTTGTGGATTTACAGAAATATTTATGTCACGGGATACGACCATGCTAATGGCTCTGCTAAACTGGGGCTGGATTGTAGTAGCAGCAGGGAGTGTTTAATCTAAAACCTCAGGATTATTAGTTTACTTACCTTGTACAAAAGTCACACAGAGGGTTAGAAAATGCTAAGGATATATATATGATCAAAACACATTTATTAGCTGCTCTTCAGTGAAAAATTTTGAACAAAGTTTACTCCTGTTTATTACTCATTGCATGGGTGGATCCAATCCTGAGTTCACACTGCTGCCTTCCGGCCGCAGGTTCACTGTCCCCAAGTGTAGAACCAACAGATTTAAAAATTATTTTATTCCGGTTGCAGTTGGTGTTTTAAACCAGTCTTTGTAACTGTAATTGTTGTTCATCTTTTTAATTGTCTATTTTTTGTTATTGTTTTACTGGATGTGTGAATTGGTGTGTATTTTTGCTGCTGCTGCAAACCAAAATGCCCCCTTTGGGGATAATAAAGACAACTTGAACTTGATGACAGTAGTTGACATTGCCATCTAAAGCACATTTCTTTAAATGAGAAAACATTCTTTTTCATAATCTTTATTAAGATATAAAGTGAAAAAACAATACAAGAAGGCACACATTTTACAACAGCGGCAATACCAGAATTTAACTTGCATGATGAAAGAAAAATACGAAATGAATAATTGCTTGCTTTGTGATGTCCAGCGCAGACCACAGACGTCATCAATTTAGCTCGTCAGTGATGGCCTGAAAGCAAATTACGAGGTCTATTAGAAAAGTATCCGACCTTATTATTTTTTTCAAAAACCATATGGATTTGAATCACGTGTGATTACATCAGACATGCTTGAACCCTCGTGGGCATGCAAGAGTTTTTTCACGCCTATCGGTTACGTCATTCACCTGTGGGCAGTCTTTGAGTGAGGAGTCGTCCACCCGCTCGTCGATTTTTTTCATTGTTTAGGAATGGCTCAGAGACTTGCTTTGTTTGATAAAAAATTTTTCAAAACTGTAAGGCACAACTGAGTGGACACCATTCAATAAATTCAGCTGGTTTTCGGTAAAAATTTTAACGGCTGATGAGAGATTTTGGTCTGGTAGTGTCGCTTTAAGGACGGTCCACGGCGCCTGACGGCGATCTGCGCTTCGAGGCGGCAGCGTCTCGCCGTTTCAAGTTGAAAACTTCCACATTTCAAGCTCTGTTGACGCAGTAAGTCGTCAGAGAACAGAGAACTTTCAGAAGAAGTCGGCATGAGGAGTTTATTCGGACATTCCATTGTTAACAGACATTTTGTAATGAAAGAACGTGCGGGCAGAGTCGCATGTCGGGCTGGACCCGACCGCGGGGGGTCGCGGCAGGAAAAACACCTCCGTTGGAAATCTTAACGGGCAAGTTGGAACATGCCCAAGCTGTTAAACAATTTCTCAGTTACTCACTTGTTGAAAGCCATTAAAAGCCGCCTGAATTCTACAAATGGTTTTCAACACGGAGGTGTTTTTCCTGTCGCGGCGCACACAGATTTGCCGAGTCTTCACGGAAACGACTCGGCGAATTTGCGCGTACGTCTTTCATTAAAAAAATGTCCTTAAACAGTGGAATGTCCGCATAAATTCCTCATGCCGGCCTCTTCTGAATCTTCTCTGTTCTCTCACGATGTCCTGGGTGAATTAAGCCTTAAATTAGGATGTTTTCAGCTCGAAACAGGCCGACGACAGTGCCTGGAAGCGCTGCAGGACGTCCCGCTCCGTGGGAAGTCCTTACACCGACAGAAACACCCCATAATCTCTCATCAGCCGTTAAACTTTTCACAGAAAACCAGCTTAATTTCTCGAATAGTGTCCACTCGGATATTCCTCACAGGTCCAGAAAAAATTTTGATAAAGCAACGCGCGCCGTCTCGAGCAGCGTGTGAAACAAAGGAATTCAGCCGAGAGGGCGGGACCACATCTCACTCAAGGCCTGCCCACAGGGAAATGACGTCACCGACACGCGTGAAAAAACTCACGCATGCGCACGAGGGTTCAAGCATGATTGGTGTAATCGCATGTCATTCAAATCCATATAGTTAAAAAAATAAATAAAAGGGTCGGTTTATTATCTAAGAGACCTCGTATATATGTCATAAATAAAAGCAGCACTAACGACAGTTTTAATGGCACAAATCAGCACAAACGGAGCACTAAAAAAGTAGACCACCCTGGTTTGTTTTGGAGAAAGATGGGGGGATGGTGACTTTTGGATGACCTAAAAAATAATTCTTAATATCTCAGAAAGGAAAGCAGCACAAACGACAGTTTTAACGGCACAAACCAGCACAAACGGAGCACTAACCATTTAAGCTATTTGCTGGAATTTTTCACGTGGGTGGGGTGTCAGCGTGCGCAGTTTGGCTGCAGACAGACTGTGCACTTTGACTTCTCTTCTACTTGTTGTGCAGAGCTGCAGAGCTGCAGGGCTGCGCTCTGAGTTCTGTTATAGTTTATCTTTCCTCCCTTGACCGCGAGATGCGCGCGCGCATGCATGAACCATCCTTAAGCAAATGTGGAGATGTCTGGAGTTCTACTTGATGTTGACATGTCCTGTCTCAGGACTTATGTCCTTTTTTTTTGTCCTTTTTTTAACTGTGATGTGAGAGTTTGAGCAGAGAACAAGGAACTAATGCCTGCAGCCAGACTTTATTTTTTCTTTTAATTGTTCACATGTGCGCACGTGAACGAACGTCCATGAGTGGACTAGAGATGTCCGGAAATTTTACTGGATATTTCTGGCAATTAGTCTGCTTTTTTTTTTTTTCTTCAGCATGTAGTTTTTACTGCATTAAGTACACGGTGTTGGGAAAGTGTAAGTACACGGACCCACAACAGGGGCAAATGAACGGACAATGGAATAGGTCAAATAACAACACTTTACTGTTGTGAATGTGCACAACAAATACAACAGATTACAATAATGCACAAAAGTCAATTCACAAAGGTGTCGTGTGGGCAGGCTCGAAGATAGGAGACGCCTCTCCAAAGTAGAACCGGAACCACACGGTTTCCTCCGCCACCAGACCCCGGGAATACTGGAGCCGCCAAGTCCCGAACTCCCAGGTGGCCACTGCCTCTGCGTGTCGGACCTGGTACTGCTGGCGAGGAACAAAGAACAATTAAAGGAGGGCGCGTTTGCACCCAGGAATCCGAACGGTAGGAAAGCTACCTCCACCTCTCATTGGAAAAGTAATCTCCAGAACAACGCACAAAATCCAAAAGGATACAATCCGTCAGCTGAGATACGTTACCTTCTAGGTAGAAACGATATCTCGGCAAAGAGGTGGAGACGTCGTCCTGCTGATATACTCCTGCCGATCAGATGATTGGTAACAGCTGTTGCAGGTGATGCGTGACAGCTGTCACCCTGGCTGCTCCTGTGAGGCGGCTGCGCCCTCTGGTGCCTGGAGCCCGCACTCCAGACAGGGCGCCCTCTGGTGGTGGGCCAGCAGTACCTCCTCTTCTGGCGGCCCACACAACAGGACCCCCCCCTCAACGGGCGCCTCCTGGCGCCCGACCAGGCTTGTCCGGGTGGCGGCGGTAGAAATCGGCCAGGAGGGCCGGGTCCAGGATGAAGCTCCTCTTCACCCAGGAGCGTTCTTCAGGTCCGTACCCCTCCCAGTCCACCAAATACTGGAAGCCCCGGCCCATCCTACGGACATCTAAGAGCCGGCGCACAGTCCAAGCCGGCTCGCCATCGATGATCCGGGCAGGAGGTGGTGCCGGTCCGGGAGTACAGAGGGGTGAGGTGTGATGGGGCTTGATCCGGGACACGTGGAAAACGGGATGGATCCGCAGTGAGGCCGGAAGCTGAAGCCTCACTGCGGCTGGACTGATGACCTTGATGATCTTGAACGGACCGATATACCGGTCCTGCAGTTTAGGGGAGTCCACTTGAAGGGGTATGTCCTTAGTAGACAACCACACTGCCTGCCCTGGCCGGTACGTAGGGGCCGGGGTCCGCCTACGGTCTGCATGGGCCTTCGTCCTCATCCGGGCCCTCAGCAAGGCAGAACGGGTGGCACGCCACACCCGACGGCACTTCCGTAGGTGGGCCTGGACTGAGGGCACACCAACCTCTCCCTCAACCACCGGAAACAAAGGTGGTTGGTACCCCAGACACACCTCGAAAGGGGAGAGGCCGGTGGCTGCCGACACCTGGCTGTTATGGCATACTCGATCCAGGCCGCCGGGTGCGCGGCTGTCACGCAACGCAGGGCCTGCTCCACCTCCTGATTGGCCCGTTCTGCTTGCCCGTTGGTCTGAGGATGATACCCGGATGAGAGACTCACCGTGGCCCCCAGTTCCCGGCAGAAGCTCCTCCAGACTTGCGAGGAGAACTGGGGACCGCGATCGGAGACGATGTCTGTTGGGATCCCATGCAACCGGACGACGTGGTGGACCAGGAGGTCCGCTGTCTCCTGGGCCGTCGGGAGCTTCGGGAGGGCCACGAAGTGGGCCGCCTTGGAGAATCGGTCCACTATCGTGAGGATGGTGGTGTTGCCCTGGGACGGCGGGAGGCCCATGACAAAATCCAGGCCGATGTGGGACCAGGGGCGATGGGGCACGGGCAGCGGCTGGAGCAGTCCCAAAGCCCTGCGATGGTCAGCCTTGCCCCTGGCGCAGGTGGTGCAGGCCTGGATATAATCCCGGACGTCGGCCTCTAGGGACGCCCACCAGAAGCGCTGCCGGACAACTGCCACGGTTCTTCGCACCCCTGGATGACAGGAGAGCTTAGAGCCGTGACAGAAGTCCAAGACTGCAGCCCTAGCTTCTGGTGGGACGTAGAGTCTGTTCTTCGGCCCAGTTCCGGGGTCCGGGCTTCGTGCCAGGGCCTCCCGGACGGTCTTCTCCACGTCCCAGGTGAGGGTGGCCACAATAGTGGACTCCGGGATGATGGGTTCCGGTGGATCCGACAACTCCGTTTTGACTTCATCTTCATGTACCCGGGACAAGGCATCCGATTTCTGGTTCTTGGTCCCGGGACGGTAGGTGATCCGGAAGTCAAAACGGCCGAAGAACAGTGACCAGCGGGCTTGCCTGGGGTTCAGCCGCTTGGCGGTCCTGATATACTCCAGGTTCCGGTGGTCAGTGAAAACCGTGAATGGCACGGACGTTCACTCCAACAGGTGTCTCCACTCTTCAAGGGCCTCTTTCACCGCAAGGAGTTATCGATTGCCGACGTCATAGTTCCGTTCGGCCGGGGTCAACCTGCGGGAAAAATAGGCACACGGGTGAAGGACCTTATCGGTCTTCCCGCTCTGGGAAAGCACAGCTCCTATCCCTGAGTCTGAGGCGTCCACTTCAACCACTAACTGGCGACTAGGATCGGGCTGCACCAGAACGGGTGCAGACGAGAAGCGCCGTTTCAACTCCTTGAACGCGGCATCGCAACGATCCGACCAGGTGAAGGGGACTTTTGGTGAGGTCAGGGCTGTCAGGGGGCTAACTACCTGACTGTAGCCCTTTATGAACCTCCTGTAGAAATTTGCAAAGCCGAGGAACTGTTGCAGCTTCCTACGGCTAGTGGGTTGGGGCCAGTCTCTCACCACCGCAACCTTGGCCGGATCAGGAGCGACGGAGTTGGGGGAGATGATAAACCCCAGGAAGGGCAAAGAAGTGCGGTGAAACTCGCACTTCTCGCCCTTCACAAACAGCCGGTTCTCCAACAACCGCTGCAGGACCTGACGTACATGCCGGACATGAGTCTCAGGATCCGGAGAAAAAATGAGTATATCGTCCAGATATACGAAGACGAATCGGTGCAGGAAATCCCGCAAGACATCATTAACCAATGCTTGGAACGTCGTGGGGGCGTTTGTGAGGCCGAACGGCATGACCAGGTAGTCAAAGTGACCTAACGGGGTGTTAAATGCCGTCTTCCACTCGTCTCCCTTCCGGATCCGAACCAGGTGATACGCATTTCTAAGATCTAGCTTCGTGAATATTTGGGCTCCATGCAGGGGTGTGAACACTGAATCCAGCAAGGGCAATGGGTATCGGTTACGAACCGTGATGTCGTTCAGCCCCCTGTAATCAATGCATGGACGTAGTCCGCCATCCTTTTTTCCCACAAAAAAGAAACCTGCACCCATCGGGGAAGTGGAATTCCGGATCAGCCCGGCAGCTAAAGAGTCCCGGATGTAGGTCTCCATTGATTTGCGCTCAGGTCGTGAGAGGTTGTACAGCCTGCTGGACGGGAACTCAACGCCTGGATCCAAATCAATGGCACAATCGTATGGACGGTGGGGGGGAAGGGTGAGCACCAGATCCTTACTGAACACATCTACAAGGTCATGGTACTCCACCGGCAACGTCCCTAGATTTGGCGGGACTCTGACCTCCTCCTTAGCCTGGGAACCGGGAGGAACCGAGGAACCTAAACATACCCGATGGCAGGTCTCGATCCACTGAACCACTACCCCGGACGGCCAATCGATCCGGGGATTGTGTTTTAACATCCAGGGGAACCCTAAAATCACACGGGAGGTAGCAGGAGTCACAAAAAACTCGATCTCCTCCCGGTGATTTCCTGACACCACCAGAGTTACAGGTGGTGTCTTATGTGTGATTGGAGGGAGTAGGGAGCCATCTAGTGCCCGTACCTGCACAGGCGAGGTAAGCGCCACCAGAGGGAGCCCTATCTCCCGGGCCCATCTGCTGTCTAACAGATTCCCTTCAGAGCCCGTGTCCACCAGTGCTGGGGCCTTCAGGGTTAAATCCTCATAAAGGATTGTAACTGGGAGTCGTGTGGCAATGTGGGTGTGTCCCACGTGAATGTCTCGGCCCACCCCTAGCCCAGTCTCTAGGGGCGGGCGTTGGTGTTTAACCGCTCGGGGCAGTCTCTTACCTGATGCTCTATCGAGCCACAAACAAAACACGCTCCGCGGGCCAGCCTCCTCTGTCTATCTGGTGCCCTAAATGTGGCCCTGCTCGTGTCCATAGCTTCGTCAGCAGGGGGAGCTGTAACCACACGGAGCGTAGGGGCCGTGGAGCGTGGGGAGGGCGGGACGCGGTCGGAACCGGAAGGGAGAGGGACGGCGCGTGCCCGGCCACGCCCTTCGTCTCGTTCCCGACGGCGTTCTTCTAACCGATTGTCTAATCGTATAACTAGATCAATAAGCCCATCTAAATCCCGCGGTTCATCCTTAGCCACCAGGTGCTCCTTTAGGACCAACGACAGTCCGTTTACAAAGGCGGCGCGGAGGGCAGTGCTATTCCAGCCGGACCTCGCAGCCGTGATGCGGAAGTCGACTGCATAGGCAGCTGCGCTCCGGCGCCCCTGTCTCATTGACAGCAGCACGGCTGAAGCGGTCTCTCCTCTATTTGGGTGATCGAACACTGTTCTGAACTCCCTCACAAACCCATCATATGTCTGAAGGAGCCGTGAATTCTGCTCCCAGAGCGCTGTAGCCCAAGCGCGTGCCTCACCGCGAAGCAGGTTTATTACATAAGCTATCTTGCTAGCATCAGTCGCGTACATGACAGGACGTTGTGCGAAGACGAGCGAACACTGCATAAGGAAGTCTGCGCACGTCTCCACACAACCTCCGTACGGCTCTGGAGGGCTTATGTATGCTTCCGGGGAAGGTGGGAGGGGTCGTTGAACGACCTGTGGAACGTCAATGTTACGCACAGGGTCGACAGGAGGGAGAGCCGCAGCAGCGCCCTGAGGGCGCGCTTCCACCTGCGCGGCGAGAGCCTCCACCCTGCGGTTAAGGAGGACGTTCTGCTCGGTCATTAAATCCAACCGAGCCGTGAAAGCGGTGAGGATCCGCTGCAACTCACGGATCATTCCTCCTGCGGACGCCTGTGCGCCCTGTTCTTCCATTGGCCATTCAACAGCCGGTTGACGCCCCTCGGGATCCATGACGCTGGCCGAGATATCCTGTTGGGAAAGTGTAAGTACACGGACCCACAACAGGGGGCGCAAATGAACGGACAATGGAATAGGTCAAATAACAACACTTTACTGTTGTGAATGTGCACAACAAATACAACAGATTACAATAATGGACAAAAGTCAATTCACAAAGGTGTCGTGTGGGCAGGCTCGAAGATAGGAGACGCCTCTCCAAAGTAGAACCGGAACCACACGGTTTCCTCCGCCACCAGACCCCGGGAATACTGGAGCCGCCAAGTCCCGAACTCCCAGGTGGCCACTGCCTCCGCGTGTCGGACCTGGTACTGCTGGCGAGGAACAAAGAACAATTAAAGGAGGGCGCGTTTGCACCCAGGAATCCGAACGGTAGGAAAGCTACCTCCACCTCTCGTTGGAAAAGTAATCTCCAGAACAACGCACAAAATCCAAAAGGATACAATCCGTCAGCTGAGATACGTTACCTTCTAGGTAGAAACGATATCTCGGCAAAGAGGTGGAGACGTCGTCCTGCTGATATACTCCTGCCGATCAGATGATTGGTAACAGCTGTTGCAGGTGATGCGTGACAGCTGTCATCCTGGCTGCTCCTGTGAGGCGGCTGCGCCCTCTGGTGCCTGGAGCCCGCACGCCAGACAGGGCGCCCTCTGGTGGTGGGCCAGCAGTACCTCCTCTTCTGGCGGCCCACACAACACGGTATAAAAACAATCCTGCGTGATTTATATTGCGGGAACAGTGCACACAGCAGGAATCATAAATTGGCTCCAAGTCACGCCGGGTAACGCCTCTTTGCCCCCGCTTGCGCTGGAACCACTTCCTTTCTGTGTCGAGCACAGGACGCCAAAAAAATTAAACAGGTTTAATTTTTCAGCGCCCGACTTGCTTCCTCCTTTGCGCCCTCTCGCGCTGTTGTGGCGCCGAGCTGCATCGTCTCGGCACTGAGTTGCTTCCACGTGGCGTCGTGTAAAAGAATAGGCTCAAACTGCTGGTGACTCTGGTACTGGCACATTCTGAGTGTGGGAAAAAAATTAGGATAAAGTGAAATAAAATCCATGAATCACTGATCAAAGCACTGCTTCAAACTGTGAATCACTGCTTTGATTAGTTCAAGGTTCAAAGCAAAGCCGCGCTGCAGAAAAGTTGATTACAGACCCGCTGCAGGTCTGTAATCAATGCAGAGAAATGATCATTTTCCTGACAAACACCCCCCAAGTGCGCAACTGCAAAAAAGCCTACCGGACAGCTTCATGACAAATCGGCCTGACTTCGTTGCAGTAACTAGCAATCAGTGGTGTCTCTGGGTGAAAACACAACTTCTTTCGTGTGTGTGTGTGTGTGTGTGTTTTGTAAAGAGTAACGGCATGGCGCATAGAAAATGTATCGGAGTAGAAGTATGCAATTAAGGTCGGAAATGTAGTGAAGTAAAAGTCAAAGTAAGCTGAATTAAAAAAAAACTCAAGTAAAGTACAAAGTCTCCCAAAACGTACTTAAGTACAGTAGTGAAGTATTTTTACTTCGTTACTATACAACACTGCATTTGGCACCCTCCAGTAGAAAAAGGAGTCATGAGAAAAGGCTGGTAGTTCTAGTGTTAGAATCCCTGTACAAACAGGCCCTGAAAATTTTTGACAAAAAGCCAGAGGTATCACCATTGTAGCATATTACACAAGTACAATCTGTTATCTTTTGAATATTTTATGATATTTTCAAATTCATGTGTTGTTTACAAAATCTTAAAAGTCTTGGCTCCTGCCTGTTTGTACAAGTTTGTCTGTTATCGTGGCTTTGTAAGGTCCACAAGAATAGCTCCATACATGACTGTGTCCTACCCTTTTGCCACTCGATCAGCATTTAGGCAGGCAGCTTTTTCTGTTAAAGCTGTTACACAATGGAACGTTATTCCAGACAGCATAAAAAATTGTGATTCATTTGATGATTTTAAAGTTAATATAAAAAATATTTAAAACGCTCACAACAGCAATGATTTTTAACTATATAGCCCTGTTGAGATTATACTATTTCTTTCACAAACACTACATCCTCCTGCACTGCTGGATAGTGTAGAGTCTAACAGAGTAGTTTGCCTGGTATAACAGGTATGACGTGTCAACCCTCTGTCATCACAGATATGGGGAACACCCATTCAAGCATCCTTAAATATTCTGCTGAGATGCTGCTGGAAGTCACAGTGTGGTGGACAAGTTATCACGGCATTCTCTGCAAACCATCAGCAACATGGGTAACTTTTTCGGGCACCAAAGAAACACCAATGTACGAATCAGTCTGCCAGCTGTCTGCTTCGTCTGGCAGATTGCTATGATCATCCTGTTTGGAGTTTTCATCCGATATGATGAACAGTCGGATGTGCGCTTGTGGCTTGAATTCACCAAAAAAGAAAACATCACCAGTGACATTGAAAATGATTTCTACTTCAGATATCCCAGTAAGTACAACAGTGGACACGTCTTGTTTTTCATTCAAAAATTCAGTAGAAGGCATCCATTTCATATGTGTATAATTTTGATTAATTCAATTCAATGTTGTAAGGGTATAACCTATTCATGTCATTTCTTAGACCTGACCTTCAGTAATTGGGTGAATTTCCATTTTTTAAAACACTTATCTACAAATTAAACTTCTTCTTTTGAACCTGATTGTGACTATTTTACTCAGACTTACCCTTGTGTAGTTTTGTAAACTATGAAAAAAATGCAAAATCTTACAAAGTATATTTGTAAAATTTCCTATCAAAATACAATTACACTTACAAATAAGACAAAATCGCTTAAGTCACATTTTAATAAGATATAAAGACATGCTTTCAGAAAATACATTTAAAAAATTAAGTGACCTGCCAATGTAACAAGGCCTTGAAATCATAATTTTAAGCTTCATTTTGTACCTATTAGGAACTGGTAGGTCTTTTACAAATAGCTTGAAAAAATCTTAGGGAGAGTTTAAAAAAAAAAAGAAAAGCCTGTTTTGTCAGATGTGACTTTTGCTTTTGTAAGATATGTTTCCCCAAAAATAAGTAATTATATCTTAGTGAAATTTAACCTGTAAAGTAATTTTTCTTTTATTTTAAGTGTAGATTAGGTATTTTGACTAAAAATTAGATTCATATGTTTGGTAATATTTTACTTTTTTGCAATGAAGCAACTTGTTTTGTTTTGTAGATGATAGGACCATCAAAATATCTTGAATTGTCACATGAAACTGCTTTCTAGTTACAAGCCGTATTGTGACGGTGCAAATGCAAATAGTAACACACTCTGCTTTCACACCTGGGCTGCTCCCAGTTGCTCCCTGTGGCGTCATGACGACGCAGGAATATCTGAGTCAGGTGTGCGCAGCAGGGGGCAGAGAGGAGGTGAGAACACAGCCTGCAGGTTCGCTGCACAGAGAAGTCAGAGTGCACAGTTTGGCTACAGACAGACTGTGCACTCTGACTTCTCTTCTACTTGGTGTTGTGCTGACCTGCAGGGCTGCGCTCTGAGTTCTGTTATAGTTTATCTTTCCTCCCTTGACCGCGAGATGCGCGCGCGAGCGAACCGTCAAGCAAATGTGGAGATGTCTGGAGTTCTACTTGATGTTGACATGTCCTGTCTCAGGACTTATGTCCTTTTTTAACTGTGATGTGAGAGTTTGAGCAGAGAACAAGGAACTAATGCATGCAGCCAGACTTTTTTTTTTCTTTTAAACAGATCTTACAGATCTTTTTTCTGATCTGTATTATAGTATAAATTGTTATGTGTCGACGCGGATTGAGGAGCGAACCTGCGTCAGACAGGACCCAGCGCTAAAAATAACCAGAAAGCGGTTCCAAACAAAAACTATTTATTATACACCTGTGTTTAAAAGTGTAAAAACATAAAAAACAACGTCCCTCTGGTGGAGTGATCCGCGGCTCGCTCTCCAGCGCCCGCAAGGATTAAAGCCGGCGCTCCTGGACTTCCTACCACCGCCAAACACCCCCCAGGTGGACACGACAAACTGATTCTCTGTGAAGCAAAGAGACGGTGAGGTAAGTCAACAGATACAACTATATCTTCCAATAAACACACGCTGCCAGCAACACACTCAGGTCAGTGTCCTTTCTTTTACTTTATGCAAATGAGCAGCTTCTCACAACAAGTGGAGGATCACTTATCCTTCACGCCACAGCAGTGAGAAGCAAACTGCACAATTCTCTTTACAATTCCAGTATACTGTGTAACAAAACACCAAGTTACTATCAACAAGTACCTAAACACTTAATTACCTTTCGTGTGTGCTGACAGCATGTGTCCTCACCCCTCCCTGCTTCACGGGCTCGATGTGTCAAACCCAGGCGCGGTCCTCAGCGTCTCACAAACGAATGTCACAAGGTCGAGTTCCCGGCAGTTCTGCTTGAATCACACATGACTTAAATGCAGAACGCCATCCAATTATCTGCTTCAGCTGCAAGTCGTCCAGGTTGCACGTGAGCACCAAGCACAGGTGCTTTCCATGATGTTGATGAGGTTGAAGACTCTTCAGCCAGCACCTTCTTCACAGACAAATCAGCCCTCATGCCACCTGGAGAGCAAAGAAAAGAAAAGAACACCAAAACATCCAGCCACGCCCCCCCAACACACAACAATAAATAATGCCACCAGATTTTTCAGAAGTTTTAACAGGCCTCCTTTCCTCCCTTTCTAATATTCTACCACCAGTCAAACATAAAAAAAAAACATTGCCGTTGTTCCTTACTAACACTGCAACAATTTTCATTACTAAATAAATATGTTTTAAAAGACAATTGTAATTGCAATTGCCTTGTATAATACTGATTGTCAAAGAGGGCAGTAACCAGTGTTGCCACAGTTACTTTGTAAAAGTAATCCAATTACTGATTACTCCTTGAAAAAGTAACTTAGTTACTTTACTGATTACTCAGTTGGAAAAGTAACTAAGTTAGATTACTAGTTACTTTTTAGTTACTTTCCCCAGCTGCCGACAACAAACCTCTGCCACCTCAACATGACAATGATACCTGTTTTGCCAAAACTTACTTTATAGTCACCCTTTCTTGACTTCAGTGAAAATAAAAACTTGTTTTATAAAAAGTAAAATAAAGACCTCTTTCTTGACCTCATATTTAACTGTTGACAGCACTGTAACAGTAAAACGTGCAATTTCTAACCTACATTGTTTATAAATGTAACTATTAAATTCTTTCTAACATTTTTCTAACATTTAAATTCTCTCTAAACATTTTACTTGTTGAAATTATTATTTTAAGTAGTTGTAGTAAAAAAAAGGCTTCAAAACTGGACCTTTAATCTAGGGGTGTTGTGTGTGGGGGGGGGGGGGCACATCCCTGCCCCACGCCCCCATTCCATCTGGATTCGCACCTGCTTTGGCGTTTGAGCACAAAGAATGGATAACATTTATTTATGCAGAAAACATGACCAGATTTACAGGTAAGAAAGTTTTATTGTGTTTTCACATCATGTGGTCCTCAGAAAGAGAGTGTAGGTGCATTTGAGTGGAAAATAGTGTTAGTTGACGCGTCGCGGAGGATCAGCTGTTTTAAGCGAGCAGATACAGAGCGGCTCAGCTTAGAGATCTAAATAAAGGAGAAAAAAAAGCATAAAAATGTCTTTTTAAAGCTCAGTGCAGGTGTGCTGTTGTCACCGCGCTTTAAGAGGTGAGGACGAGTCATAGCTGCTGCAAAAAAACACGGATGAAAAGCTCACAGCTCGCTTAAAGTGGACAGTTCAGTCAAACCCTGACCCCCTGCCCACGGACCAAGTTTAATGCTGCTATCGACCCACAATGCAAAAATAATAATAACGCACAATGACTTGGAGAAGTAACTTTAATCTGATTACTGATTTGGAAAGATTAATGCGTTAAGATTACTCGTTACTAAAAAAAGTGGTTAGATTAGAGTAACGCGTTACCAGCATCACTGGCAGTAACAGGTAATTTCTGTCTTTCACAAAACAATATATGAGGTAAAGCATTTAGAAGAATGATAAAGCTACTTGTTTGAAAGTCTGCAAACACCTAATTTCTTTCCATGCGTCTTCTACATGTTTTTTTTGTTTGTTTTTTTTGTCCAGGTTTTCAGGATGTCCATGTCATGATCTTTGTTGGGTTTGGTTTCCTCATGACTTTCTTGAAACGCTACAGCTTTGGTGGTGTTGGCTTTAACTTCTTGATTGCATCCTTTGGGCTGCAGTGGGCTCTTCTAATGCAGGGCTGGTTCCACTCTCTGGACCACACCACAGGAAAAATTAGCATTGGAGTTGAGAGGTAAGTTTTGGGAACAGTAAGCAAAAAGAATAAGCATTATTATCTCCACCAAGGACATCTCTCTTATACAGTATATGTGCTATTGGTTTCTTTGTGACCGATCATGTGAAACAGTGCCTCCACAGTCAGTTCAGAGGACTGCTGAGCCTCTGTGGTATGCACACTCTGACTGCTGTTGTCTCTGATAAGTGCAGGTGTCTCATCTAACTAAATAAATGTATTTAATGAGCTAATGTAAGGAATACGTTCTGTTGTCCTTGAGGCAAATGCTCTAATCTCACATAGCGATGTGTCAAAATTCAAGTTTGTCTACTTAAAACACCATTACTTATTGTTGAGCGATCACAACGACCTTTGTTCTTCACCTCACTGTGATCCTGTCAATTTAGCCTGATCAATGCAGACTTTTGCTGCGCCGGCTGTTTAATTGCCTACGGAGCCCTCTTGGGAAAAGTGAGTCCTGTCCAGCTGATGGTTGTCACACTATTCGGGATTACGTTGTTTGCAGTGGAAGAATACATCATCATCAGCCTTCTTCATGTAGGTCCACCCGAGCACAGTCATCCACAGGGACATCTGCTGTACATGTTGTGTCACATCCTTCTTCATGTTGCTGCTGTGTACATTTTTCTCTGACAGCAACATCTCCATGTTTCCACAGTGCAGAGATGCTGGTGGTTCCATGGTCATTCATGCCTTTGGAGGTTACTATGGTTTGGCCATCTCGTGGGTCCTCTACCGACCCAATCTGTGGCAAAGCAATCGTCTCAACGGATCTGTGTACCACTCTGATGTGTTTGCCATGATTGGTGAGTTAAAGACTATTTCTATTCTATATTTCACCTATTTAATCTTATGTTGTCTTTAGAGCAGAATCTGGCATATTTATTTTAGTATTTTTCAGATGTGCTTGTTTATATAACAGCTGGCACTATGGGTGAATAATGCTGGTATTACAACCATCTCCACTTATCTCCCACATATATAGTATAATGTCCATATATTTCAAATCTAAATGTTCACAACAATCTCAGCTTTCAGAATATGAGACATATTTGTCTAGAACACTGTATGTAGAAATAATTTTGTGCTGAATCTGAAAAAATAAATGTATGTTTCTACAAGTCTAAAAAAATCAAATCAAATCAATTTTATTTATATAGCGCCAAATCACAACAAACAGTTGCCCCAAGGCGCTTTATATTGTAAGGCAAAAGCCATACAATAATTACAGAAAAACCCCAAAGGTCAAAACGACCCCCTGTGAGCAAGCACTTGGCGACAGTGGGAAGGAAAAACTCCTTTTTAACAGGAAGAAACCTCCAGCAGAACCAGGCTCAGGGAGGGGCAGTCTTCTGCTGGGAATGGTTGGGGCTGAGGGCGGAGAATCAGGAAAAAGACATGCTGTGGAAGACAGCAGAGATCAATCACTAATGATTAAATGCAGAGTGGTGCATACAGAGCAAAAAGAGAAAGAAACACTCAGTGCATCATGGGAACCCCCCAGCAGTCTAAGTCTATAGCAGCATAACTAAGGGATGGTTCAGGGTCACCTGATCCAGCCCTAACTATAAGCTTTAGCAAAAAGGAAAGTTTTAAGCTTAATCTTAAAAGTAGAGAGGGTGTCTGTCTCCCTAATCCCAATTGGGAGCTGGTTCCACAGGAGAGGAGCCTGAAAGCTGAAGGCTCTGCCTCCATTCTACTCTTAAAAACCCTAGGAACTACAAGTAAGCCTGCAGTCTGAGAGCGAAGCGCTCTATTGGGGTGATATGGTACTATGAGGTCCCTAAGATAAGATGGGACCTGATTATTCAAAACCTTATAAGTAAGAAGAAGAATTTTAAATTCTATTCTAGAATTAACAGAAAGCCAATGAAGAGAAGCCAATATGGGTGAAATATGCCCTCTCCTTCTAGTCCCCGTCAATACTCTAGCTGCAGCATTTTGAATTAACTGAAGGCTTTTCAGGGAACTTTTAGGACAACCTGATAATAATGAATTACAATAGTCCAGCCTAGAGGAAATAAACGCATGAATTAGTCTTTCAGCATCACTCTGAGACAAGACCTTTCTAATTTTAGAGATATTGCGCAAATGCAAAAAAGCAGTCCTACATATTTGCTTAATATGCGCATTGAAGGACATACCCTGATCAAAATGACTCCAAGATTTCTCACAGTATTACTTGAGGTCAGGGTAATGCCATCCAGAGTAAGGATCTGGTTAGACACCATGTTTCTAAGATTTGTGGGGCCAAGTACAATAACTTCAGTTTTATCTGAATTTAAAAGCAGGAAATTAGAGGTCATCCATGTAGTTATGTCTGTAAGACAATCCTGCAGTTTAACTAATTGGTGTGTGTCCTCTGGCTTCATGGATAGATAAAGCTGGGTATCATCTGCGTAACAATGAAAATTTAAGCAATGCTTTCTAATAATACTGCCTAAGGGAAGCATGTATAAAGTGAATAAAATTGGTCCTAGCACAGAACCTTGTGGAACTCCATAATTAACCTTAGTCTGTAAAGAAGACTCCCCATTTACATGAACAAATTGTAATCTATTAGATAAATATGATTCAAACCACGGCAGCTCAGTGCCTTTAATACCTATGGCATGCTCTAATCTCTGTAATAAAATTTTATGGTCAACAGTATCAAAAGCAGCACTGAGGTCTAACAGGACAAGCACAGAGATGAGTCCACTGTCTGAGGCCAAAAGAAGATCATTTGTAACCTTCACTAATGCTGTTTCTGTACTATGATGAATTCTAAAACCTGACTGAAACTCTTCAAATAGACCATTCCTCTGCAGATGATCAGTTAGCTGTTTTACAACTACCCTTTCAAGAATTTTTGAGAGAAAAGGAAGGTTGGAGATTGGCCTATAATTAGCTAAGATAGGGGTCAAGTGATGGCTTTTTAAGTAATGGTTTAATTACTGCCACCTTAAAAGCCTGTGGTACATAGCCAACTAATAAAGATAGATTGATCATATTTAAGATTGAACCATTAATTAATGGTAGTATTTATTGATATATGCGTTTATGCATGTGGATGAACTGTTTTGGTGCTAGAAATTCCCCAAAGTCTTTGGCACACAAAAGTAGTGTAATATATGAAGAAAATGGTAATGGTTAATCTGTAGTTATCTCTATTATGTAAATTCCTACAAATGTCATAGTGACCTACCTGTTGTACATCTATTCCACATGAAGTCAAATTCAATTTAATTTCAATTTATTGATTTATACAGCGCTAACTCACGACAAAGTCGCCCCAAGGCGCTTCACACAATTCACAACAACACAAATTAATCTAAAATCAAAATAAAAAGCAAGAAAACCACAAAAAAAGATAAAACACAGTAGAATAAAAAGAAATTACAAAGCAAACACAAACAGATTAAATTGATGATAAGACAGTCTAAAAAAGTGGGTCTCCAGTCTTGATTTAAAAGTCTCCACCGTGTGAAGTATCAGTGACATAAATATGCCAAACACTGTGTAGGTTACCAAAATCACATAATACAATAACAAGAAGGTGCCTCCCTCACCAGTAATTTGTACCATCTCAGAGGAAAATTTTACTGCTCAAAGTTTAGTCTTCAGCTTGGGAGACAAAAGAGATTCTCACTTAAACCTCATTTTAGTTTCTATTTTGTCTCTGATAATTATTTTAGAGCCGATTGAGATCTCTTTTGACACATAACAGCAGACTATTTTGAGGAGATTTTGTGTGCTTTTCTATTCTGCTGACAAAAGAGACAGGAGAAATAAGTCATTACTCTCATTTTGGTTTCACACAGACTACATCGTTGTTTATGAGAAATAAATGAAACATTTTTGAGATCTCATTTCTAACCTTCTTTTCCTCTGTGGTGATGCGGCCTTTATCACTTTTGAACACACACTGAGAAATAGCCAGTGAAGCACATCTTTTGTGTTATGACATTGAATTTGGAAATAACAGAACCACAACACTACACCAGGAAACACAGATTTAGGATGTCCAGTTTAAATTTGGTGACAATCTGATACAGTTTGTCCAAGTTATCATAGACTCCAGAAAGTGTGATGAATGGAGTATGTTTCTACATTCGTCTTCTGACCTTATGGCGGGCAGGGAATGAAAATGTACAAAATTATGTTAGTGACACTCATATTGCACCACCTACGCCACACGAGGTACCTATTATTTTATCTGAACTATCTACTATTCAATAGTAATGACATATTCTAGTTCTAAATGATCTTATTTATGCATAAACGTCCCCCCAAATCTAATCGGCTCAAATTCTTTCTAAAGACTACCCATATTTTAAATATCAGCTGATTAACCTGTTTTGATCTGAAGTTATTGCATCCATATAAATATGTCAACATAAAAACACAAACATGATGACATCATATGCATAACACTGCTTCTGTGAATCTGTTGTGTGTTTTGTGTTCTCACAGGTACACTTTTCCTGTGGATGTTCTGGCCCAGTTTCAACTCGGCCATCGCAGACCATGGTGACGGACAACACAGAGCAGCCATCAACACCTATCTTGCCTTGGCTTCCTCTGTGCTCACCACTGTGGCCATTTCCAGTATGTCTCAGAAAACAGGCAAACTAGACATGGTAATATTCTACCTCTGAGACACACACACACACACACACACACACACACAAAACAACAATAAGGAGGATGCAAACTCATAGCCAAGCTGCTTTTCTATCAACTTAGGCTCTTTTTCACCCGACAGGTCCACATTCAGAATGCCACGCTGGCTGGTGGTGTAGCCATGGGAACAGCAGCTGAGTTCATGATCACACCCTATGGCTCACTGATTGTGGGCTTCTGCTGTGGCGTCATCTCCACTTTTGGCTTCCTCGTTGTCACGGTAAGCCTGCAGGCCTTCATTCCCTAACATTGATGCTGGTGACGTGTTATTCTAATCTGACCACTTTTTTCAATAATGAGTAATCTAACGTGTCCAAATCAGTAATCAAATTAAAGTTACTTCTCCAAGTCAGTGTGTGTTACTACTTCGTCCACTTTCAGCGAGCTGCAGCTTTTCCTTTGCTGGGCAGCAGCTCCAAGTTGAAAAAACAGTTGTCTCTCAAAGCACAGTGACACTCAGAGCTATGGTTTTACAAATCAGTTTTACACATTTTTTTTCTTTAAAATTCAGCCGCTCTCTGTCTCCTCACTAACAATAGCGGATCCATGACACGTTACAAATATTAACGCTTTTTCCACTCAAATGCACCTAAAGTCTCTTTCTGAGGACGACATGATGTAAAAAAACAACGCTGATAAAACTCTTACCTGTTGATCTGGTCATGGTTTCTGCATAAATCGATGTTATCCTTTCTTTGGCTGAAACAGCAAGTCAGGGGCAAATCCATGTAGGAAAGGGGCGTGGGGGGGTGTGGCTCCCTACAACAGCCCTAGATTAAAGATCCACTTTTGAAGACATTTTTCATACATTACTACTACTACTACTACTACTACTACTACTAATAATAATAATAATAATAATAATAATAATTTCAACAGATAAAATGTTTAGAAAGAATTGAATAGTTACATTTATAAACAATGTTGGTTAGAAATGGTAAGTTTTACCATTACAGTGCTGTCAGCAGTTAAATCTGAGGTCAAGAAGGATGTCTTTATTTTATTTTTTATAAAACAAGTATTTATATTGAAAAGGAGACTATAAAGTGAGTATTGGAAAAACGGGTTATCATTTTCATGTTGTGGCAGGGAGGTGTTGTCGGCAGCTGCTGAAGGTAACTAATAAAGTAAGTAGTAATGTAACTTAGTTACTTTTAAAACTGAGTAATCAGTAAAGTAACTAAGCTACTTTTTCAAGGAGTAATCAGTGATTAGATTACTTTTCAAAGTAACTGTGGCAACACTTTTCTAACTTCTGATATGAGAATTAAAAAAAAAGTTTCTGTATTTATAAATAAGAATTTTATTTAGGTTCAAACTAATCTGGAAACTTCACCCATTAGTGCCTGTGACTGGTGCCACACAGGTGCCTGAGTGTTAATATGAGGACCCCAGTGGGTGGAAAAGCCCAAGGGAATGCTCACACTTCATCTTGCTGCCGCAGCTTTATCTAAAAGTTTTGTTTCTGTACTTAAAATTGTTAAGTTCAATTAACTTCAGTACTGTAAACTGAAACAACTGAAAATCTGGTAATTTATTCAGTAATTAAAATTTAGGCATATAACTACATTATTAAAAAAGGTCATACTGACATAATACATTTAAAGTTATGTGAAGCGCCTTGGAGCGCCTTGGGGCAACTGTTTGTTGTGATCTGGCGCTATATAAGAAAAAAGTTGATTGATTGATTGATTGAAGACAGTCTGGAGAACTGATGTAAGCTGTTGTGACAGACAGGTAGGCAGACAGACAGGCAGTTTGATCCCTGTAGACTTCTTGGTTCCTGAGATTTACCAAAAAGGGCATTTTTTGAACCATGTTTTCCTTGACCTGAAACTATACTACTCCAAAATCTCTTGATGTCTACCCATATACTGTAATATTCTCACCAAGTTTGAAGAGAATCTGTCCAGCTGTTTTTAGCCATCTTTTCCACAGACAATACATACGTATGCCAATGAAAAAAATAAAAATACAATGCAATCGCCCCTTCACCCACAGAGAGAGTAATTATGACATTTGTCTCTGTCTCAGTGTTAAATGGTTGCACTCTTGGCCATTTGTAGCTCAGTTAATAGAGCAGGTTGTCCACTAACTGATGAGTCAAGTGTCGAGCCTGAGTGCTAACTTGTTCTTGAGAAAGACACTGAATTTAAAACTCAAAATTGTGTTACTGCCTACTTTGATTCAACTATAAACTGTTTTTCTTTTCCTCAGCCCTTCTTGGAGAAGTACCTGAAGCTCCAGGATACTTGTGGCATCCATAACCTTCATGCAGTACCTGGGATGCTCGGTGGTTTCACAGGTGCCATCGTTGCTGCAGCTGCAACTGAAGGTGTATACGGTACAGAAGGGTGAGTCAGATCAGTGATGTCAAAAAGCTTGTTAAAAATCTTATTTGTGACTCCAGAGTAGTGACTAAAAGCTGTCAGCAGAGGTCTTCTACACTGCTGCTGGTTTACTGTAACTCATAACAAATATTGCTGTTCCTTCATGGAATGATTAAAGCAAATAAATTAATGTATGAAAAACCTTTTAAAAGAGGGTCTTTTTTAAATTTTTAGGTTGGTACGGGTATTTGACTTTGAAGGACCCTTTGCAGACAGAAGTGTAAACACGCAGGGAGGCTTCCAGGCTGCTGGCACGTGTGTGGCGATTGCATTTGGGCTTGTTGGGGGAGCTATTGTTGGTGAGTTTGGAGAACACGTAATCAGTCAATCAAACAACTTTATTAATCCCACAAGGGGCAATAAAATTTGAGTAGCCCATAAAAAAAACACAATAACATAACAAGATACAAGAACAATAAAACTAATAAAAACAGATAAAAATAGACTTAAGAAGGAGTTAAAATGGGTAGCAACACGCCAAACCTACAGAGCATTTAAAAGTCAAATCGCTGAAGGGATAAACGACTTTTAAAAAGCAAACAAACAAAACGCTTGTTCTACAAACTGGTGAAGCATACGAGGTCTGTCCAAAAAGTAACGGACCTTTTTATTTTTTTCAAAAACTATATGGATTTGAATCACATGTGATTGCCAAGCTTGAACCTTCGTGCGCATGTGTGAGTTTTTTCTCGCCTGTCGGTTGCGTCATTCGCCTGTGGGCAGACTGTGAGTGAGCACTGGTCCACCCCCCTTGGCGGATTTTCATTGTCAGGGAAATGTCTGAATGATTTGGAGCTTTGCTGCATCAAATTTTTCCAGAAACTGTGAGAGACAGCCAGGTGGACACCATTCTCTAAATTCAGATGGCTTTCAGGGCCGATTTTATGGGGATCACACAGATTGAGGAGTGTTACAGCCGGTTTAAAGACCGCCCACAGCGGCTGAGAGCGCGGCGCGTTCCGAGCGGCGATCGACAGGCTCAAACGACCAGATCATTTACAAACTGAACGCTGTGTTGATCTGAGACGTCATCTAACTACCACAGAAATGGCAGAAGACGTGGACATCAAGACTTTTTCGGCACATTCCACTGTTACAGGAGTTTTTGTCATGGAAAGAGGAGCGGAGGAATGCGCCACAGAGCTGTGAATGGTGCGGCACAAAACCACCTCCGTGTTGGTCTCACAGGATGGCTTTCAGATGGCTTTCAGACGGCTTTCGGTGGCTTTTCAGTCGTGTGACTATCCGAGAAATTGTGGATTAGCTGGACATGCCAGAACATGTCCTGTGAGGCTTCATCACAGCGTTGCTTTGCGCCATGCGGCTCCATCACGACGCGCGAATTCCTGTGGTTTTGTCCCGCGCCATTCACGGCACGGTGGCGCATTCCTCCACTCCTCTTTCCATGACAAAAACTCCTGTAACAGTGGAATGTGTTGAAAAAGTCTTGATGTCCACGTCTTCTGCCATTTCTGTGGTAGTCAGACGACGTCCCGGATCAACACAGCGTTCAGTTTGGAAATGATCTGGTCATTTTAGCCTGTCGATTGCCGCTCGGAACGCGGCGCGCTCTCAGCTGCTGTGGGCGGTCTTTAAACCGGCTGTAACACTCCTCAATCTGTGTGATCCCCATAAAATCATCCCTGAAAGCCATCTGAATTTAGCGAATGGTGTCCCCTGGCTGTCTCTCACAGTTTCTGGAAAAATTTGATGCAGCAAAACTCCAAATCATTCACACATTTCCCTGACAATGAAAATCCGACGAGGGGGGTGGACCAGTGCTCACTCACAGCCTGTCCACAGGCGAATGATGCAACTGACAGGCGTGAAAAAACTCACGCATGCGCACGAAGGTTCAAGCTTGGCTGATGCAATCACACATGATTCAAATCCATATAGTTTTTGAAAAAAATAAAAAGGTCCTTTACTTTTTGGACAGACCTCGTAACAGCATCCTGTTGGAAGCAGAGAAAACTCCCGTGAAAGAACATGACCTGACAACGACAAGATGCTTTCAGCCTCCCGGAAGATCTGTTGATTACAGAACAAGTTTAAATCTCTTTGTTTCACTCAGATGATCTTTGAACAGATTTTAACAATGCTGTTCAGCCTGTTTCTGTGTTTCACTGAAAATTCTCTGCTGTCTCCGCTTCACAATGGCGTCTGTGTCATCATACCTAACAACAGAACAAAGGGTCTGCATATGTCCAGACTAAATAGTTATTTAAACACTAATACCCCCGTCACACATAGCCACAATCACGCAGAATGGCATCAGAATGACGAATCGACGCACATCTGAAAATTTTGCTTGAAAATAACACCAGAAACTTAACAGTTTACACTAACATGCCTTAACACTATAAAGTTAATAATGACAAATTTGTTGTGCAGAAATGTACATAGTTTTCCTGACTTAGACCTTTGGCCTTGAAAATTGAATCAGTTCTTTCCCATCCAGATATGAATGTTCAGTAAAAATGTCATTAGGATATATGAAAAATTGTGGGCTCCGAGCTGTTCACACACACACACACACACACACACACACACACACACACACACACACACACACACACACACACACACACACACACACACACACACACACACACACACACACAACAGACAAACAAACAAACAGGGGCAAAAATATAATAGGTATTCCATCAAGGTAATTATGAAATAAAAGTAAACACTAAAAACAATTTCAATAATCTAATGAATATATTTACTCTGGCTTTAACTCCTACTCTGCCAATGGGTTGCTGCGGATTTCATTTCATTTCATTTATTTATTTATTTCATTCATTTAAAAGACAAATGCAACAGCAGCATTCATCATGAATGAAAAGGAGCAGAAAGAAGCAAAGCTTATCTTTAAGATACAAAATCAACAGCTCCAGTTCATCAGAGGTGTTCACACAGACATCTAATCAGTTTCAGAATATTACAACATAACAAATAAAATGACAAGTAATCATAACAATAATAACAATAACAAAACAACACATAATAATAAACAACAATACTACTCTACAGAGTTATATTTTTGCAACAAAGAAGACTTCAAAATGTTTTAAATATATAAATGGACTTGGAAGTTTTAATTTTACAACCGAGACTGTTCCATAAACTGACACCTTTGATTGAAATAAATCGTTCCTTTAAAGTTGTTCTAAATCTGGGTTTGGTAAAAACCTCAGTTCCTTTTACTTTCTCTTTTAGCAAATTTATTTTGCAAATTGTCTGGTAATTTTTCTTTATGAGCTTTATACATAACGTTTAGAAGGTTGTATTCAACCAATTCATTACATTTCAAAGTCTTTAATTCTTTAAATAATGAATTTCTTGGCTCTCTATGTTCACTTCCACTGACAACTCTAATGGCTCTTTTCTGTAAAAGGAAAAGTGGATTAACATAGGTTTTACAATGCACTTCCCCACACTTCAATACAATAGGGCAGATATGGTACAATCAATGAGTTATACAATAGAAACAATGCACTTTTATTTAGAGAATCACAGCTATAATTTGGGATACCTTTACTTTGACATCATCAGTGTGAAATTTCCATGACAAGTGTTCATCGATCATAACACCTAAAAACTTCTCATCTCATGTACTCTTTCAATCTCTGATCCTTGAACCAATAATGATGCATCGATTTCTTTCTTTTATTACAAAAAAATCATAAACTTAGGGCCCTTCCCACTGGCATTAGGAGATTTGGGTATGGATTGCGCACAAAATTGCCCATATTCGCCAAACATCTGCAATATCCGTGTAACGTGCCTGTTTGAGTCGGCTGTCATCTGAACACACCCGTGAGCATCCGCAGAGGCACGCATGTCTGCAGCCAGGATTTTTGAGTAGCTCAAAAAGCTGGATGCGGATGACAGCCGCCTTACATACTCCATACATACTCAATTCATACACATACATAGTCACTCTATGTGCTGTATATCTGCCGTTAACCACTGATATCCACAACTGATGGGGATTTGTGGCTTGGCAGCGGACTGGGACAGTGTGTAAAACAGATATATTGCCTGCCCATCATGTCCACATCACAAACTAAAATAAGTTGTAGCAAATGCATACAGATTGGCCACGAATAAAGCGTTTTTACTACATCTGCTTTGCTGCTGATTTGCGGACAATCTGTGAATGCATAAGAAACACATCACGTAAACCCAGAGTATTATATGTGGCAGAAAGCAACATACCTGCCAGTCAGTGCCGGTCCAGCTGTGTAGATCCACAAAGACATAATAGCTGCTGCAATCCAGGACTTTTATTTAACACCAACAAAAGGAAGAGTTGCTGTTTAGCCACAACTCAGGCTGAAGTCTGTTTTCTGTGACACTCTCAAAAAAAAAAAACACCCCTCCCACTCCCAAACTCATGAACAGTTACCCTCGCATGACAACACTCTGTGATCAACTTGTCCAAGTCCAGCAAATGCTCCAGAGGCTGTATAGTTGGTGTGAATAGTGATGCCGGCGGCCCGAGTGAGCTTATTTTATGACCGCAATGCAGATTCCGTGCACGTGCAACATGTGCGCGATGCATTCATAATACGCTAGTAATATTGCCGTGATAATCTCAATGTGTCGGATCAGTTTTCCTCACTACATGCATTATATAACCGTGATTGTTCATCATATATTCTCTAGCTATTATTAATATATCCGTAATTCAGACTGGGACATTTGTCATTTTTGGCCATTTTTGTTGCGGACGACACGAACACCTGCATTTGTATACTTAATTCATGCGCAATTAATCCTCTCCCCAGTGGACAGGGCCCTTAGTTTTACTAATATTTAAAGACAATCTATTAGCATTAAACCATTTCATAGTTTTGGTGAAATTCTTTCCTCTACTATTTGCATTACATCTTTTATATTTTCTCCAGAATAAAATAAAGTGGTATCGTCTGCAAACAGAATACACTTAAGTAATTTGAGACAGACACAATATCATTTACATAAAGCAAAGAAAGTATTGGCTCAAGGAGTGAATCCGTGCACAGTGTATCATGCTTAGGGCCCGGTCCCACTGGGGAGAGGATTAGTTGCGCATGATTGAGTACACAGAGTACGGGCATTCGTTGTTGTCTGCAACAAAATGGCCAAAAATGACAAATGTCCCAGTATGAATTACAGATATATTAATAATGTAGCGAATATATGATGAACAATCACAGTTGTATAGTGCATGTAGTGAGGAAATGCATCCGACGCATTGCGATTATCACGGCAGTATTACAGGTGTATTATGAATGCATCACGCACGTGTTGCGCGTGCGCGCCATCTGCAGTTGCGGTTATAAAAGAAGTGCACCCGGGCCATCGGCATCACTATTCACACCAACACTACAGCCTCTGAGCAATTGCTGGACAAGTGATTGGAGTAAATAAGCAGTGAACCGGGCGAGTGGTGACATCAGCGGATTGCATCAGAGCGCAGCTCGTCTGAACGATTATAACAAGAAGGTAAATCTGTTATAAACATAGGAAGAAATGCTGTAACAGCTGCAGACAAGAAGGAAAAAACATGCAACTGTTTCATCAAGCCTTGACAATGCAAACAAGTCAAATAATTACCTTTTTAGACGGCTCAAAATGCTTTCTGCAGCTTGTTAGCCGTTCGCACAGCCCAGCTGCAGCTTCCTCTGTGATCAGGAGGTGATTAGAGCCGTTTTCAACAGGCAATTTGCAGAATAAAATGATTAATCCGCCACAAAATAATTATTTATGTACGTAGCATCCAGCACAGAGCGCGTGGCAGCCGGTAGAACAAAGAATGGCGTCCAGCTGTGAACACAGCGCATCTGATTTGCATCCACCGCAAATCAGATGCAAAGCAGACGCAAAGCTGATGTAATAAAAACACTTTATTCATGTCCAATCTGTATGCAGTCAAATCAAATCAATTTTATTTATATAGCGCCAAATCACAACAAACAGTTGCCCCAAGGCGCTTTATATTGTAAGGCAAGGCCATACAATAATTACCGAAAAACCCCAACGGTCAAAACGACCCCCTGTGAGCAAGCACTTGGCAACAGTGGGAAGGAAAAACTCCCTTTTAACAGGAAGAAACTTCCAGCAGAACCAGGCTCAGGGAGGGGCAGTCTTCTGCTGGGACTGGTTGAGGCTGAGGGAGAGAACCAGGAAAAAGACATGCTGTGGAGGGGAGCAGAGATCAATCACTAATGATTAAATGCAGAGTGGTGCATACAGAGCAAAAAGAGAAAGAAACACTCAGTGCATCATGGGAACCCCCCAGCAGTCTAAGTCTATAGCAGCATAACTAAGGGATGGTTCAGGGTCACCTGATCCAGCCCTAACTATAAGCTTTAGCAAAAAGGAAAGTTTTAAGCCTAATCTTAAAAGTAGAGAGGGTGTCTGTCTGCCTGATCTGAATTGGGAGCTGGTTCCACAGGAGAGGAGCCTGAAAGCTGAAGGCTCTGCCTCCCATTCTACTCTTAAAACCCTAGGAACTACAAGTAAGCCTGCAGTCTGAGAGCGAAGCGCTCTATTGGGGTGATATGGTACTACGAGGTCCCTAAGATAAGATGGGACCTGATTATTCAAAACCTTATAAGTAAGAAGAAGAATTTTAAATTCTATTCTAGAATTAACAGGAAGCCAATGAAGAGAGGCCAATATGGGTGAGGTATGCTCTCTCCTTCTAGTCCCCGTTAGTACTCTAGCTGCAGCATTTTGAATTAACTGAAGGCTTTTCAGGGAACTTTTAGGACAACCTGATAATAATGAATTACAATAGTCCAGCCTAGAGGAAATAAATGCATGAATTAGTTTTTCAGCATCACTCTGAGACAAGACCTTTCTAGTTTTAAAGATATTGCGCAAATGCAAAAAAGCAGTCCTACATATTTGTTTAATATGCGCTTTGAATGACATATCCTGATCAAAAATGACTCCAAGATTTCTCACAGTATTACTAGAGGTCAGGGTAATACTGTGAGAAATCTTGGAGTGTGAGAGTGATGCTGAAAAACTAATTCATGCATTTATTTCCTCTAGGCTGGACTATTGTAATTCATTATTATCAGGTTGTATTACTAGAGGTCAGGGTATGCAGGGGTGGTGGCCAAGTGGTTAATGCGCTTGGTTTCAGTGCAGAAGGTTCCGGGTTCAAATCCCACCCCTGCCACATTTCTCCATGTAATGTGGAGTTGCGTCAGGAAGGGCATCCGGCGTAAAACCTGTGCCAATTCAACATGCAGATCCACCTTGGATTTGCTGTGGCGACCCCAAGTGCAAACAAGGGAGCAGCCGAAGGGACTTACTTACTTTACTTTTTACTAGAGGTCAGGGTAATGCCATCCAGAGTAAGGATCTGGTTAGATACCATGTTTCTAAGATTTGTGGGGCCAAGTACAATAACTTCAGTTTTATCTGAGTTTAAAAGCAGGAAATTAGAGGTCATCCATGTCTTTATGTCTGTAAGACAATCCTGCAGTTTAGCTAATTGGTGTGTGTCAATTGGTGTGTGAGTCGCTACAACTTCTTTTAGTTCATGATGTGGACATGATGGGCACGCAAAATATCCATTTTACACACTGTCCCAGTCTGTTGCCGAGCCACAAATCCCCTTTAGTTGCGGATAACGGCGGATATACAGCGCATAGATTGAGTATGTATTTGTATGTATTGAGTATGTACGGAGTATGTAAGGCGGATGTCATCCACAGCCAAAAATCCTGGTAACGGAAAAACGTGCCTCTGCGGATCATTGCGGACGTCTGCGGGTGTCAGCCGACTCATACAAGCATGTTTCACACATATTGCGGATGTTAAGCGAATATGAGCCAATTTTGTGAGCAATCCATACGCAAATCCTCCTAAACACCAGTGGGACCGGGTCCTTAGTTATCATGTTATGGGGTAACATATGTCACCTGTCATAGAATCCAGTGGACATTGACCTTGTTTGACCTTTACTTTGGAGACCAAACATTCAACACAATCAAAACTATTCCATTTATTAATCCTATTAGCTCAACCAATAATTTGCATCACTTTTTACCAAAATTGAAGGAACTTTATCTTTTGACCTGTGTACAAACTGAAACTGACCTTTGTCACCATTTTTCTGTTTTTACCCCATAACTCCTGATCATTCAGTCACAGATCGTCCAAACTATACCTTTTTGGGATCTTTACGATCAGACAAATAAGGTGGTGTAGTTTTCAAAATGATTTGAGCATTTTTAATTTTGACCCCTGTGTAATTCTTCAACTGACCCCGACCTGGCCGCCTATTGAAAATTCAAGTGGCCAGTCGGCTTTTTCAAAAGAGTAATGTCTAAGGAGTATTTGTGCCAACTCTGGTGCTTGTATCACCATTTGCACGATTGTTTCAGTTATCTGCTGCACTAAACTAAGTGGCCAATCTGAAGGAGAGAATTCGTACCTCCACGACTGGCCGCCCGATGAAAACAAGCACAGGCTGCATTGATTGTCTGTTGAAATCAGCTGGTTTTGTTTTGTCTCAAGCTTGCTTCTAAGAGACAGCTAACAGCTATCACTGCCTGGAACAATGAGATGTTTACACCAAGCTGAGCTGAAATTAACCATTGTACATTAAATTGACTTTATTCACGAGTCTGACCCCTTTGAAAGGTGACCAAATTACATGTTTGTATTGAGCTTGGTGATGTTTTCAGGGGGCCAAATATGTCCACCAGAGGGCGCCCAATGTAAAGTCCACGGCAACCCATTGGAATTAGTGCATAAACAACCATAGGACTAAGCTTGTTCATTAAACGTTCTTTAAAAAATGTTAACTGTTTTAAAGTTAGCTGAAATAAATTTAGTAGAAGCATACTGGTCTGCCAATGGTTTTTCAAAGTTAGTTGAAAAGCTAATCTGGTTACAAAAACATTAGCATCTCTAATTAGCTGTTAGCTGATTAACAGAAGTGGGCCTACCACAGCTGAATATTTTCACATCACTGTATCATCAGGTGATTTAGAAGCAGAATTGCCAGATTGACCTTTTGTTCCCCCCCCAGGTTTAATCCTGAAGATTCCTATTTGGGGTGACCCTGCTGATGACAACTGCTTTGATGATGAAGTTTACTGGGAGGTGAGAATGCTTTTTATGTTGCCTAAATGTTTTCCCCTCACCCCTTTAAGTGCTTTTTGAGTTGTTTAAAAAGTGAAATTCTCTGTCTTTTCTTTCTAAATGTTTTTTTTTTTGTTTTTTTTTTTTTTGCTTATGTGACTTGTCTCAGGTTCCGGAGGAAGAGGAGACCATCCCTCCTGTTTTGGAGTATAACCACATGATTCACAAGCACCAAGACATGTAAGATCACTAACTGTACATTCTTACTTACAGCATGAATTCACATAAATCATTCATTTTTGTGTTTCACAGGATGGAGTCAAACTTCTCTGTGGAGCAAAGCTAGGCGCGGAAGATTACACATCATCCTGAACTTAACACGTTGTGAAGTAACACCCCTATCACACCTTGACGATATAGCCAGCATATGCTGACCGTATTAAAAACACTGGCATACGCTGGCTTATGTCTAATACGTTATGGGTAAGTTTTGTATAAGTTAGGAGCATGCTGATATACGTCTTAATATGCGAGTATCTCAAAACATTTTCAGCAAGCACTATATTTGTGACGTATGCCAGCATATGACTAATATGTCCCGCATACGCAGAGCATAAGTTGTAGGTAAGTTATGTGATTGTTGACACACATTTTTTGTAAGTTACTCCTAAGTCTAAATACATCCATTGATGCTGTCCATTGACTGGCTCAAAGCTGCAGTCCTCATGCAAACAGTTCAGACTGTTTCAAATATTTAAACCATTCACACACTGAGAAAATATAAAGTCTTAATCTGACCTGTTTGATTCAGTCAGATTCATTATCACAGCCTGACAAAAACCTATCCATATAATGCGTCCTAATTTTAGAAAACTACATCTGAAAATACTTTAGTTCCTTGTCGTGGCTGAAGAAACATAGTATTTTAAAGCAAGTCCCTCTATCGTTTTTCTGCTTCCAGTGCGTTTCTCAGCCTGAATCAGAGAGCACTGGTGCTTTGTCCCAAAACAAAACAATTAACTTATTTTAAATTAATTGTTCCAACAGACATCAGTCAATTCTTCAGCATTCTGCACGCAATGAAAATAAATCCCATGATCCACCCAGACAAAAATAAAATAATGTTAAATTACTCTGTTTTGCCTCTGTGTGGAGAAGAGATGCCGTGCCCCAGCATACGCGCACTCGATGGTGTGCTTGTCAAAATTTAAGTGTTCCACCTCTCAAACAAAAGGATTCTGCCAACAGTGGAAACACAAACCATGCCAGACTTAGCTGTTCCGACACGTATCATACCATGCAGTACTGACCCGAACCACTTGGTGGAAATGGGGCTGTCAGCATAAGCTGGCTAAATTGTAAGGGTGTGACAGCTGCATAATTTATTAGACATATGCCTGCGTATTCCAGTGTTTTTACTACGGTCAGCATACACTGGCTAAATCGTCAAGGTGTGACAAGGTCCTAGCACTTACTGTATAATTCATCTAGAGCTGTCCTGAAAAGACAAAATACTTTATACATTTTCCACACACCATTTATACCACACTTGTCTTCTGCACCTTTGCCAGTTATTGGAAAGGTTTAGCTGTGATGTGACAGTATGATGAACAATCCTTCATTTGTACACTGATGAAAAAAAAAAAGAAATGTAAGAAGCCTTTTTGGTATATATTGACTGGAAAATGTCTTTTACTAAATCCAACCAGAAAGAAAAGACACAAGGTTATGTACCTAATGGTGATGATTATATTGTACATAATAGCTCAGTGTTTTTAAAATCTGCTTTCATGCTTCATTTCCTGAATCGGTTCCTCCTCACAAAGCTCAGAATAGACAAGCTCTGAATCCTATCATGTTGAGCCATTTATTCATTTTAATGTTTCAATTTTCTAAGATCTATTTTTTTCCTTTTTTGTGGAAACGGTGACAGAACCTGTTGCATTGTGAAAAATGTAATTTAGTGAATAATCAAATGTGTATGTTGCAAAATGAAGCACTTTTTAAAGTGATGCCTTAGGGCCCCTTCACATGTAACACGATTTAAGCCAACTAGCGCATGAAGGAAGAATTGCATGCCATTCATGAAAAATCGGAGCTGCCTCCAACGCCTCGTACATGTGTCACTACAACAATTTGTGCACATCAGTGGCTGAAAGACAGAGAGTGCCCTGTGAGAGCCCATTCGATCCCTCTTGCAGCAGGTGTCGGCCAAATTTTAGGTGACACACATGAACATCTAACACTGCTCGCTTGACACTTAGAAAATGTGTGGCCATTCACGCTCTCAGCACAAAAACATTGAACAGCGGGATCGTTCACGCCTGCGCGACCATGTGTCCCTCGCGATGTCAGATTGCTGTTATTCGTCCTGATTCCTACTTATTTGTGCTATGTGTGAAGGGGTCCTTAGTTTTATGTTTAGAAAATATGAATTGCTGTTTGTGACCTTGTGTAGATGTAACAAAGTGAAGTCCAGATTGAAAAGATGTTCCTACTATCTTGATTAGTGGGGACTGGAATTCCCCTTTGGCTGAGCTGGTAGAGCCTTGGTCTCAAGTAGAGCCAATCTGGTGTTTGAACCTCACTGTGGCTATGGCCAAAAAATATGTCATTCAGTTACAAAGTTACATATCCACCTTCATACACAGTAAATTTTGCAGAGTAAAATTTACTCTGCCGGTATAACATTTGGTCCCAGTCTAAATAGAGTAAAATACACTATTATAGAGTGAAATCACCTCTATTGTCTTGCCAAATCAAGTGTTTCTACTCTAATAAGAGTTGATTTTACACAACTCTTGCACAGCTAATCAAAAGTTAGCTTCGATAAGTGGTAATCAGCTAACTGAAAAATTATCTTTTTTAACGCCTAAACCGCAGTGGCGGTCCTAGAGTGATTTACTCCCGGGCGAAACCCCCTGCGTGCTCCCCCCCCCCCCCCCCCCCCGCGCACACTAACATGGCCACCACCTCCGCCCCACCACCCATGAAAACACTAACTTCGTCCAGAACACCCACAATCCACAAATTAACTCACAACAGCTATTTTCAAGAACAAATTTCTGGTTTTAATGACTACTTTTTTTTTCTCCCCCCCGCGATGCCGCCCCGGGCGGCTGCCCGATTGGCCCGCCTCCACGACCGCCCCTGCTAAACTGATAAACTGCCTAAAAACTTATCGGAAACTACAGATAACCATCTGCTCAAAAGGACGTGAGGAGCTAAATGTGACATGCAGTCAATCAGAAAGCGAGGTGTCAGACCCCGGAATGTTCGTGTGTGAATCTTGTTTTTTACCATGTGGCTGACACACACTGTACAACCCTAAACCTGTCAGATCTAAAATTCTAACCATAAGTTAAAGCTGTATGCCTCTGGATAACTTGGGTGCCATTGCCAGTGTATTAGTATGGGGTCAAAAGAAATTATTTTTTTTCTTTCCTATGACCAGTTGTCTTTTGCCTGCAGAGGATAGAGTGTTTCTCTAGAACCAGCTCTCTTCTGTTTGTAGAGGATATAACTGCGTATCTTACTATAAAAGCCACATCAGCAAAAATGTTAGTGGTTTAAAAGTTATCAGACCAAAACTTGATGGTTTTCAAAGTGATGATGGTTTTCAAAGTATCTGAAAAGCTAATCTGATAATGAAACATTATCTTTGATAATTAGCAGTTAGCTAACCGGCTAACCAGTTAGCAACACTGGTTAGCAGATTAGCTAACCAGTGCTAAATCAACCACCAGTGATAGAGTGTATATATAAGTGTATTTGGAATGGGACCAAATCTTATCCCCGCAGAGTAAATTTACTCTGCAATTTACTGTGTACTTAGTGATGCTGCTGGAGGGTACTCTCTTATGTTTCATGTGGTCTCTGTGCAACTATGTATGTGTATGAATTACTAGGACGCTGACCCATTGAGAACACGGGTTCTAGATGTGGTCGTATACAGTCCTGTTTACAGTTATGCTACATTTTTTTAAGTACTGACAGAGAAAATTTGTTGACATTTATGAAAGTCTGTATTGAAGGTTTAATCTGTTTTCAGTTGTGTTCAATTTCTAAAATGATTTTTTTGTCATCAATAAGCTTTCTGAAGCTGCTTATTCCATGTAAAGAAATTACGAATAACAGAAGTTTTATATTGCACTGTGACAGTGTTTACATTAGATCAAATTCTATGTTTTTGTTTTTTGATTTTTCCTCTTTTTTGGCCTGTGTGACACACTGTTTGAAACACAATTCTGCTGTTTGTCCAGAGTGTGTATATTTTTGAGTTTGCGGTCACATACTACAGAAAATGTCCAGATGGAATCTGATGTTTAGGAGTTAGAGGATGGACAGACTGATAAAATCTGTCTGTACTGCAGCAACCTCACAGGTTTTTATTTTGAAATACAGTCTCTTATTGTAGAAATAAGCAGGCTTGTTGTTTTCAAAAATTACTGATTTCTCAAAAACTATTGGTCTGATCACCTTGCTGACTTGAATCCTCATGAAAAAATACATAACTAAGCCAAAGGATGAACGTCAACTCTGTCTGGATTTCAATTGATGCTCCAGACACACAAACACACAGAGGCCACTTCCCTTTTTATTATATGGATGTATGCATGTCAGTAAAATATCTTAAGAACACCTAATCAGATTTTGATCAAACTTCGCAGTCACACTGGGGCCACAGATGAGAAGAAGTTGTGATTTTGGCTAGACAGGTCAACGAGGTCATATATCAGTCCTTATCCTAGCATATCTGAGTCTACCTAATTTTATGAAAATGAGTTCATTAGCGTGAATGAACTTGACTGCTTAAAGGCTTTTGTAATATTTTCTTTACATGCCTGATAAGCTGAAAAGTTTACATACCCTGGCAGAAATTTTTTTGTGGCTATTTTTCAGAGAATATGAATGATAACACGAAAACCTTTTTTCACTCACTCATGGTTAGTGGTTGGGTGAGGTCGTTTATTGTCAAACAGCTGACAACAGAAACTACCAAAATGACCCTGATCAAAAGTTTACATACCCCTGTTCTTAATACTGTGTTTTGCCCCCTTTAACATCAATGACAGCTTGGAGTCTTGTGGTAGTTGTGGACGAGGTTCTCTGATGGTAAAGCTCCAAATGAATATGTCTTGGACTTTAGTTTCTGTTATCATTGTGATTTAAAAAGAGTAAACACAGTTGTTTCACAATAAATGGGTTCACCCAACCACTAACCAAGAGTGTTTTTTTTTTTATATCGTTCATATTCTCTGCAAAATAGCCATAAAATCAAAACTTCTGACGGGGTATGTAAACTTTTGAGCACAACTGTATCTATAATACAATTGCCAGCTATTTCTTTAATTTCTTTCATCACTTCTTCCAAGCAAATTCATTGTTAAAAGCAACAGCATGACAATCTGTGTATTTGAGATATTTGTCAGATGTTTATCTGTATAGCTGGAATTGATCATTAAAGTTATTTTTATCTTTTGTTGTGATTGTTCATGTTTGAGATTTAAAAAATGACATTACAATTGATTGATTACAGTGAATTCACGAAAATAACATGATGGAGCAGAAACATTAAGAGTGACAGCATTTCCACTGCACATTTACAGAGCTCATAGTGATTATGGTATATAACATCTACAACTAGTTATTTACACAATTATTTAAGTGATTAAATTTTAAAAACTAATGAAACGTAAGCCTATTTGTAAGCCTATTTGTACACTGAGTGAGCACTAGCTCACATTTGAACTGAAAAGAGTTGCACAGGAACATATAAAAATATTACATTGTATTTAAATTATTAAGTGAAGAAATTAACTTTATAGAACACAAACCTGACATCATTATGTTTTTGTTTGCTTTCTCCTAATTTTCAACAGTGTTACTTCAGCACTTACATTATTTTATTAATGTTAAATTTCAAAAGTTTGATGACAGTCTTCTTTGTTATGTGTAAGGCTGGAAATGTTGTGCTGTAGCTGTTGATTCTTCAGTGTGGCGTTAATCATACACAAATACAGAAATATGTGGCATTACAAAAAATATGTTACAAGCAGCAGTGGCCACCAGACCTAGGCAATGGAAGTGAAACAAAGTGATGGAGAAGCTCATTTCAAGTGACCTGTATCTTCAAAACCACACATGCAGTTGTGTTCAAAATATCTGAGTAAAGCTCAAAATCTTTATAAGAGCTTTTATTTCCACCCATGCAAATGCATTGGAAACACTGCACAGTCTATTCCAATTCAAAATACGAAGAAAAATTTATTAAATTTGTTACTTTACAGAAATTGAAGAAAAAGGAATATTACGCTGTACAAAAAAAAAAAAAAAAATTGCAGTGTCTATATTTTTCTTTCTGTGACGCTTATTACACCCTTACAGGTGGCCTTTGATGAAGCCAGCAAATGTTGTACAAGCTGGTTGTAGTGCATTTCTCTCTGAAAATCAGTAATATGGCTCATTCCAGATATTGTACAGAATAACAGTGTACTTTGATTAAAAAGTTGATTGGAGAGAGGAAACCATATAAAGAAGCACAGAAAATAATAGACTGCTCAGCTGAAATTATCTCAAATACTTTAAAATGGCAATAAAAACCAGAAAGACAAGGAAGAAAACTGAAAACCACCATTCAAAAAGACTGAACAACAGCCAGAATGGCAAAGGCTCAGCCAATGATCATCTCCAAGGTGATCAAAGACGGTCTAAAATTACCTGTGAGTACTATAACAATTAGAAGACACCTATCTGAAGCCAAGCTATGGGCAAGAGGCCCCCGTAAAGTCCTATGTTAAAAAAATGACGTGCTGAAGAGGTTATAATTTTATAAACAGCACATTGACTGGCCTAAAGAGACATGCCTCAACATTTTGTGGACTAATGAAGGCAAGATTGTTCCTTTTGTGTCTAGGGGACACAAACAGTTTGTCAGATGACCCCCCAAAACTGAATTCAAACCACAATACACTGTGAAGACAGTGGAGTACACATCATGTTTTGGGATGTTTCTCATACTATGGTGTCGGCCCTATTTATCGCATACCAGGGATCATGGATACGTTTGAATGCATCAGAGTACTCGAAGAGGTCATGCTGCCTTATGTCGAAGAGGAAACACCCTTGAAACAAATGTTTCAACATGACAACAACCCCAAACACACCAGCATGCGAGCATCATCTTGGTTCCAGACCAACAAGATTAATATTATGGCATAGTAGCCCAGTCCTGGGACCTTAATCCAACAGAAAACTTGTGGGGTGCTGTGAAAAATGCTGTTCCTGTGGGCTGCATCAGCAGTGACAAGGGGCCTCATGTACAAAGTGTGCTTACGCACAAAAACCTGGCATACGCCCATCTCCATGTCCACGTACAATTGGATCAAAAGTGACATGAGCATAGAAATGTGCGGTACACCACACAAAAATCCAGGCTGGTGTGCATACATTTCCTCAGCTATTGTTCCACCGCCAACACGTAGAGGTGACGCAGTGTTAGTTTCTTTTATCATGGTGAGTGATCTTCAAAGAATTGGACAGGAAACGGACTTCAAAGTTTAGATGTTGTAAAGAGTGTGTTTATGTAATGTAGTGTCACACAATAAAGCAGAGTGTTCCATCATGCTGACTGGTTTTAGCAATTAAACATCTATAAAAAGGCCAGATAGTTTTACCAAATACAAGGACATTTAGTGCGTCAGCCATTTTGAAAAGCAGTTAGGTTAAGATCAGATAGTTACAAGGACATTTTGGATGTGCGTCAGCAACACACTGATGAACAATTAACACACCCACATGTTTGCAATATGGATGGATATAAAAGCACGTGCAAAGTGATGTGTAAAATGGAACTGACAATGGCATTGTTAGAGGGAGAACCTTGCAAATGGCACAATCCGATGTGAGTGTGTTTGGACAATGCCGATTTTGATTACCAAGGCCACTGTTACTGGAGGTGCGCACAGAACTGCGGTCGGCCCAGAGCGCAACGCGGTGAGGACCCAGGGGTTGTCTGTGCCCACAGTGGTGCTGACCACGCTGTGCTTCGGCATCAGGGGCATTCCAGCGTGAGCTGGCTGATCGGTCAGGCGTGTGCCAGTCAACCTTGCGCTGAGCCGCAATCATCCAAATGTCATCAGGTACATTCCAATATTACAACACATTTTGCAGTGAGAACCGGTTTCCCGGAGCTATTAACTGCACACATTTTGCTATAAAGGCGCCATCACATGATTAATGTGTTTCTGTTAGTAGGAAACATTTTCATTCCATCATATGTGCTGCCAAGGGTGTATGGTGTGCGATGGGGGGGTGCTTGTGTTTAAATAGTTTATTCATGTAGTTCTTCTGAAAGGTAAACCAGTGCGCGCACATTTGGGGATGTGTGCATTCAAATATGTTTTATTATTATTATTATTCATGTCTTTTTAAAATTTTCACTTGATGGTGAGCTGCAGAGCTTGTGTTCCATATTTGTCAATAAACGCTTGTGTAAATTGTAAATGGTCAGCGGAGTTGCGCCTCACCTTTTTAACTTCAGTGTGTGCACTGTTCTGTGTGTGTGTGTGTGTGTGTGTGTGTGGTGTGTGTGTGTGTGTGTGTGTGTGTGTGTGTGTGGGTGTGTGTGCGGCCTCACATCCACATGCTTCATAGCTCCCACGAATATTGATCCAGTTTCACAATTAATCCATTTAACAACGCACTGAATAAACTGTCCCTGTGTGTCTCCACGTAATTTCCAGCCATCTAAAGTATAATTTCCTTTCTGTGTTCATGTTGTCTGATGTGGCATCATGGTGAACCTGCTCAAAGGGCCTATTTACATGAAAATGCATATTTAAATAGGGCGTGGCCAGGGAGGAGTTTGGTTCCACGCTTGATTCAATTTTCAGTGGGATGTACAAATGGAATGTGCGTGAATTCATGCCTACGCACTGGACTTCAGGAAGAGTGGTCAAACTCATAGCATGACCACCTCAATCAAAGGTGAGACTGTGGGGCAGGTCACCACATACAAATACCTTGGAACTGTAATTGAGTCTTGACTGACCTTTGTAGCCAACCGCGAGGAAGTCTTCAAGAAAGGACAGCAGCGCCTGTACTGTCTCAGGAAACTGGCTGTTTTTAATGTTGATCGAACTCTTATATCCTTGTTCTATCGTGCTTTTATTGAGTCCATTTTATCATTTTCTTTAGTGGATTGGTTTGGGTCATTATCTATGATGAACAGGAACTCTCTAAATAAGATAGTTACATGGGCGAGTAAGCTGACTGGGCAACCATAGCTGAGCCTAGATTCACTGTACATCAGACAGTTACAGCGGCTCGGCTCTAGTATCAGCCAGGATCAATCCCACCCTCTGAACTCTCTGTGCTCCTGCCGTCTGATTTTCCGTTCCAAAATGTAGAACAAAGAGATTTAAAAACAGTTTGTTCCTGCAGCAATATCTGTGCTAAACAAAAATCAGCGCCACTAAGAACAATTGACTCTGAACACTTTAAGTCCTGGTTTGTTTTATTGTTTATTTATTCATTTTGTATTGTATGTATGAGTGCATGGTTTGGGGATGCCCCTCTCTTCTGAACTGCAAACCTAATTTACCTACGGGTACGAATAAAGGAACCTGACCTAGCACACTTTCATACATCTGAATATATGTGTGCTTATGGCAGATTCAGGGTTTTGGGGTATGCCAACTTTTAATTGGAAGTCCACGCAAGTCTTTGTACATGAGGCCCCAGAAACTGAGTACAGGAATGTAGTGGACAGGTTTGTCAAGTGGTGTGGACTCAACCACCTGCAACTCAACTTATCTAAGACGAAGGAGCTGGTGGTGGATTTCAGAAGAGGGCAGACCCGTACAAACCCAGTTACCATCAGCAGAACTGCGGTGGACATTGTGGACTACTACAAGTACATGAGTGTCCCCATCGACAGCAAACTGGACTGGACTGTAAACACAGATGTGTATAAGAAAGGCCAGAGCTGACTGTACTTCCTCAGGAGGCTCAGATATTTCAATGTCTGCAGAAATATGTTGCAGATGTTTTATCACACGGTGGTCTCCAGCATCATCTTCTATGCTGTAGTGTGCTGGGGCAGCATGAAGGCAGGTGACACGAACAGACTCAAGATCATCAAGAGGGCTCTGTCCTGGGGTTTGAGCTAGAGTCTGTGGTGGAGGTGTCAGAGAGGAGGATGTTGAGGAAACTGCTCAGCATCCACAACAACACTGAGGTGCACCACAGAATGCCACAGGTCTACTTGTGGCAATCAGACTGTATAACTCCTGTTTACTGTTACTGTTTCAGTAATCTGGCAAAATAATTTCCTTCAGGATAAATAAAGTTGATCTTATTCTCATTTTTAAAACCAAGAAATGCAGAGGAATTGTGGAATGTAGTGCAATCTACCAGGGCTGGAATACCTGTTCACAGGTGCCACAAGAAGGTCAACTCCATGCAACACAGATGTGAAGCAGTTCTCAGAAACAGCAGTGATTCACAGGAAAGATAAATCTTCAAGCATTTTTCAGTTTATACATAAAGCCCCCATCACACGTACGCCAATTGAGGCCAAATGGCATCAGAATGACACATCCGGATCCGGCCACAGTCACGAAGTATTGAGGTGCGGTCTGAAGACCAACGGATGGCAGTCTATGAGCAATCTCCATATTTGGTCCCATTTGCTCAGCTGTCCTAAGTGTTGCACATGTTCAAAACACTCTTGGCGCCATCGAGATGGGACGCACATACGACGGCGGTCTATGTGCAGTTTCTGCATGATCTCATTGCAGTCTACATATTCTGACGGCATCATAACAGCATTTGAAACAATCTGATTGTGGTTGAGCTCTGAGATGGATCGTCACAGCAAAGCCTGACGGCATGTTGTGTCACGTATGTCCACCTCCACTGGATCCCAACCAGAGAGGGCAAAGGAAATGTTGATATACAATAACATGTATGTGACACTTTGATGTACGTCATTGTGCGTGAGGCTCGATGCAGTGCCCCGCAACACAGCTGAACGGGATGTCACCATTGTAATACACATATTATTACATGTTCACCTCCGAACTCTGTAGCAGGTATGACATGGAACTGAGCCCATGACAACATAAATAAACATGCAACTCACCTCTGTTCAACTACGCAGAAAGCAGCCAGGGACCACAGCATGTGGTGAAGTCCCTTTCACCCGGCTGCGGTGTGTGCTGGCAACATTGATCAGCTCACAAATGCATCATCCACCTTGGCATAAATACATCCCATGTGAAGCGTCGTCAGGCATCGAGAATCCCACTGGAGTTGTGTTAAGATGCGTATCAAGTACACTGTAATGGCCACACGTAAAAGGAAAAAGGAAATGGTGGACTGGCAAAAAAAAGAGTTACAAAAAAGAAGAAAAAGTTCACTGGCTGTGCCTGAAGATGTTGCACACTGCCAGCACAGTTCAGCAGTTATGGAGTTCAGCCGGACAAATAAAATCTAGCAATGCTCCAGTGATCGGAGTATTATACTGATCAAACACCTAAAGGGATTTTTTTTGCTGGACTGTACAACAGCAGGTGATCACTGACAGTCATCAGCCATTTTGTGTGTGCATACAGTGTGGATGGACAGCTCCTGGGCTCACGCGCACGCCCCACGTGTACACGCAAAGCGGCTCATTCAGCCATTATGAACACACATACACACAGCAGAGTGAACATTTCAGCTACACACTCGCACCCTGCTTGATCACCTGTTCTATGCACGCATACGCGCGCACTCCATCATGTGAGAGACACACACTCCTGCTAGCACACCCTGCTCCTGATGAGTGGTCAGTGAGCGCTGGCAATTGAGGAATGGTGAACATGTGATTGCATGCGTGAATGAGTGAGTGATGACAGCACCAGTATCGGTGGCATCTGACAGCAATCTGTGTCATCTGATTGTTGTCTAAAATGTTTGGGCTGCATTGTGCAGGTGTGCACGAGGCAGTCAGGCTGCCTTCTGACACGGCTGACCACACTTCTATTCCTTCTGACTCCATCCAGATTATGACCATATTTGTTGGCCTAGTTCCTGCACATTCTTGCTATGTGTGACATGTTTGAGTTTGCAAAGAAAAATGCAAGCTACAGCCCAATTTGTTTTTCTTCACTTTCTGTAAAGTAATCACAAATTTGATAATTTTTTCATGTTTTGATTTGGAATAGAATGTGCAGAGCTCCAAATGCGTTGCATGTGTGGAAATAAAAAGTATTATAAGGATTTTGAGCTTTCCTCATTTTTAAAAAGTCTAAAAAAATCAAATCAAATCAATTTTTTTTATAGCGCCAAATCACAACAAACAGTTGCCCCAAGGCGCTTATATTGTAAGGCAAAAGCCATACAATAATTACAGAAAAACCCCAAAGGTCAAACGACCCCCTGTGAGCAAGCACTTGGCGACAGTGGGAAGGAAAAACTCCTTTTAACAGGAAGAAACCTCCAGAACCAGGCTCAGGGAGGGGCAGTCTTCTGCTGGGAATGGTTGGGGCTGAGGGCGGAGAATCAGGAAAAAGACATGCTGTGGAAGACAGCAGAGATCAATCACTAATGATTAAATGCAGAGTGGTGCATACAGAGCAAAAAGAGAAAGAAACACAGTGCATCATGGGAACCCCCCAGCAGTCTAAGTCTATAGCAGCATAACTAAGGGATGGTTCAGGGTCACCTGATCCAGCCCTAACTATAAGCTTTAGCAAAAGGAAAGTTTTAAGCTTAATCTTAAAAGTAGAGAGGGTGTCTGTCTCCCTAATCCCAATTGGGAGCTGGTTCCACAGGAGAGGAGCCTGAAAGCTGAAGGCTCTGCCTCCATTCTACTCTTAAAAACCCTAGGAACTACAATAAGCCTGCAGTCTGAGAGCGAAGCGCTCTATTGGGGTGATATGGTACTATGAGGTCCCTAAGATAAGATGGGACCTGATTATTCAAAACCTTATAAGTAAGAAGAAGAATTTTAAATTCTATTCTAAATTAACAGAAAGCCAATGAAGAGAAGCCATATGGTGAAATATGCCCTCTCCTTCTAGTCCCGTCATACTCTAGCTGCAGCATTTTGAATTAACTGAAGCTTTTCAGGAACTTTTAGGACAACCTGATAATAATGAATTACAATAGTCCAGCCTAGAGGAAATAAACGCATGAATTAGTCTTTCAGCATCACTCTGAGACAAGACCTTTCTAATTTTAGAGATATTGCGCAAATGCAAAAAGCAGTCCTACATATTTGCTTAATATGCGCATTGAAGGACATACCCTGATCAAAATGACTCCAAGATTTCTCACAGTATTACTTGAGGTCAGGGTAATGCCATCCAGAGTAAGGATCTGGTTAGACACCATGTTTCTAAGATTTGTGGGCCAAGTACAATAACTTCAGTTTTATCTGAATTTAAAAGCAGAAATTAGAGGTCATCCATGTAGTTATGTCTGTAAGACAATCCTGCAGTTTTAACTAATTGGTGTGTGTCCCTCTGGCTTCATGGATAGATAAAGCTGGGTATCATCTGCGTAACAATGAAAATTTAAGCAATGCTTTCTAATAATACTGCCTAAGGAAGCATGTATAAAGTGAATAAATTGGTCCTAGCACAGAACCTTGTGGAACTCCATAATTAACCTTAGTCTGTAAAGAAGACTCCCCATTTACATGAACAAATTGTAATCTATTAGATAATATGATTCAAACCACGGCAGCTCAGTGCCTTTAATACCTATGGCATGCTCTAATCTCTGTAATAAAATTTTATGGTCAACAGTATCAAAAGCAGCACTGAGGTCTAACAGGACAAGCACAGAGATGAGTCCACTGTCTGAGGCCAAAAGAAGATCATTTGTAACCTTCACTAATGCTGTTTCTGTACTATGATGAATTCTAAAACCTGACTGAAACTCTTCAAATAGACCATTCCTCTGCAGATGATCAGTTAGCTGTTTTACAACTACCCTTTCAAGAATTTTTGAGAGAAAAGGAAGGTTGGAGATTGGCCTATAATTAGCTAAGAAGGGCAAGTGATGGCTTTTTAAGTAATGGTTTAATTACTGCCACCTTAAAAGCCTGTGGTACATAGCCAACTAATAAAGATAGATTGATCATATTTAAGATCGAACCATTAATTAATGGTAGTATTTATTGATATATGCGTTTATGCATGTGGATGAACTGTTTTGGTGCTAGAAATTCCCCAAAGTCTTTGGCACACAAAAGTAGTGTAATATATGAAGAAAATGGTAATGGTTAATCTGTAGTTATCTCTATTATGTAAATTCCTACAAATGTCATAGTGACCTACCTGTTGTACATCTATTCCACATGAAGTCAATTCAATTTAATTTCAATTTATGATTTACAGCGCTAACTCACGACAAAGTCGCCCCAAGGCGCTTCACACAATTCACAACAACACAAATTAATCTAAAATCAAAATAAAAAGCAAGAAAACCACAAAAAAAGATAAACCAGTAGAATAAAAAGAAATTACAAAGCAAACACAAACAGATTAAATTGATGATAAGACAGTCTAAAAAAGTGGGTCTCCAGTCTTGATTTAAAAGTCTCCACCGTGTGAAGTATCAGTGACATAAATATGCCAAACACTGTGTAGGTTACCAAAATCACATAATACAATAACAAGAAGGTGCCTCCCTCACCAGTAATTTGTACCATCTCAGAGGAAAATTTTACTGCTCAAAGTTTAGTCTTCAGCTTGGGAGACAAAAGAGATTCTCACTTAAACCTCATTTTAGTTTCTATTTTGTCTCTGATAATTATTTTAGAGCCGATTGAGATCTCTTTTGACATAACAGCAGACTATTTTGAGGAGATTTTGTGTGCTTTTCTATTCTGCTGACAAAAGAGACAGGAGAAATAAGTCATTACTCTCATTTTGGTTTCACACAGACTACATCGTTGTTTATGAGAAATAAATGAAACATTTTTGAGATCTCATTTCTAACCTTCTTTTCCTCTGTGGTGATGCGGCCTTTATCACTTTTGAACACACACTGAGAAATAGCCAGTGAAGCACATCTTTTGTGTTATGACATTGAATTTGGAAATAACAGAACCACAACACTACACCAGGAAACACAGATTTAGGATGTCCAGTTTAAATTTGGTGACAATCTGATACAGTTTGTCCAAGTTATCATAGACTCCAGAAAGTGTGATGAATGGAGTTTTTCTACATTCGTCTTCTGACCTTATGGCGGCAGGGAATGAAAATGTACAAAATTATGTTAGTGACACTCATATTGCACCACCTACGCCACACGAGGTACCTATTATTTTATCTGAACTATCTACTATTCAATAGTAATGACATATTCTAGTTCTAAATGATCTTTTTATGCATAAACGTCCCCCAAATCTAATCGGCTCAAATTCTTTCTAAAGACTACCCATATTTTAAATATCAGCTGATTAACCTGTTTTGATCTGAAGTTATTGCATCCATATAAATAGTCAACATAAAACACAAACATGATGACATCATATGCATAACACTGCTTCTGTGAATCTGTTGTGTGTTTTGTGTTCTCACAGGTACACTTTTCCTGTGGATGTTCTGGCCCAGTTTCAACTCGGCCATCGCAGACCATGGTGACGGACAACACAGAGCAGCCATCAACACCTATCTTGCCTTGGCTTCCTCTGTGCTCACCACTGTGGCCATTTCCAGTATGTCTCAGAAAACAGGCAAACTAGACATGGTAATATTCTACCTCTGAGACACACACACCACCACACACACACACAAAACAACAATAAGGAGGATGCAAACTCATAGCCAAGCTGCTTTTCTATCAACTTAGGCTCTTTTTCACCCGACAGGTCCACATTCAGAATGCCACGCTGGCTGGTGGTGTAGCCATGGGAACAGCAGCTGAGTTCATGATCACACCCTATGGCTCACTGATTGTGGGCTTCTGCTGTGGCGTCATCTCCACTTTTGGCTTCCTCGTTGTCACGGTAAGCCTGCAGGCCTTCATTCCCTAACATTGATGCTGGTGACGTGTTATTCTAATCTGACCACTTTTTTCAATAATGAGTAATCTAACGTGTCCAAATCAGTAATCAAATTAAAGTTACTTCTCCAAGTCAGTGTGTGTTACTACTTCGTCCACTTTCAGCGAGCTGCAGCTTTTCCTTTGCTGGGCAGCAGCTCCAAGTTGAAAAAACAGTTGTCTCTCAAAGCACAGTGACACTCAGAGCTATGGTTTTACAAATCAGTTTTACACATTTTTTTTCTTTAAAATTCAGCCGCTCTCTGTCTCCTCACTAACAATAGCGGATCCATGACACGTTACAAATATTAACGCTTTTTCCACTCAAATGCACCTAAAGTCTCTTTCTGAGGACGACATGATGTAAAAAACAACGCTGATAAAACTCTTACCTGTTGATCTGGTCATGGTTTCTGCATAAATCGATGTTATCCTTTCTTTGGCTGAAACAGCAAGTCAGGGGCAAATCCATGTAGGAAAGGGGCGTGGGGGGGTGTGGCTCCCTACAACAGCCCTAGATTAAAGATCCACTTTTGAAGACATTTTTCATACATTACTACTACTACTACTACTACTACTACTAATAATAATAATAATAATAATAATAATAATTTCAACAGATAAAATGTTTAGAAAGAATTGAATAGTTACATTTATAAACAATGTTGGTTAGAAATGGTAAGTTTTACCATTACAGTGCTGTCAGCAGTTAAATCTGAGGTCAAGAAGGATGTCTTTATTTTATTTTTTATAAAACAAGTATTTATATTGAAAAGGAGACTATAAAGTGAGTATTGGAAAAACGGGTTATCATTTTCATGTTGTGGCAGGGAGGTGTTGTCGGCAGCTGCTGAAGGTAACTAATAAAGTAAGTAGTAATGTAACTTAGTTACTTTTAAAACTGAGTAATCAGTAAAGTAACTAAGCTACTTTTTCAAGGAGTAATCAGTGATTAGATTACTTTTTCAAAGTAACTGTGGCAACACTTTTCTAACTTCTGATATGAGAATTAAAAAAAAAGTTTCTGTATTTATAAATAAGAATTTTATTTAGGTTCAAACTAATCTGGAAACTTCACCCATTAGTGCCTGTGACTGGTGCCACACAGGTGCCTGAGTGTTAATATGAGGACCCCAGTGGGTGGAAAAGCCCAAGGGAATGCTCACACTTCATCTTGCTGCCGCAGCTTTATCTAAAAGTTTTGTTTCTGTACTTAAAATTGTTAAGTTCAATTAACTTCAGTACTGTAAACTGAAACAACTGAAAATCTGGTAATTTATTCAGTAATTAAAATTTAGGCATATAACTACATTATTAAAAAATCATACTGACATAATACATTTAAAGTTATGTGAAGCGCCTTGGAGCGCCTTGGGGCAACTGTTTGTTGTGATCTGGCGCTATATAAGAAAAAGTTGATTGATTGATTGATTGAAGACAGTCTGGAGAACTGATGTAAGCTGTTGTGACAGACAGGTAGGCAGACAGACAGGCAGTTTGATCCCTGTAGACTTCTTGGTTCCTGAGATTTACCAAAAAGGGCATTTTTTGAACCATGTTTTCCTTGACCTGAAACTATACTACTCCAAAACTCTTTGTCTACCCATATACTGTAATATTCTCACCAAGTTTGAAGAGAATCTGTCCAGCTGTTTTTAGCCATCTTTTCCACAGACAATACATACGTATGCCAATGAAAAAAATAAAATACAATGCAATCGCCCCTTCACCCACAGAGAGAGTAATTATGACATTTGTCTCTGTCTCAGTGTTAAATGGTTGCACTCTTGGCCATTTGTAGCTCAGTTAATAGAGCAGGTTGTCCACTAACTGATGAGTCAAGTGTCGAGCCTGAGTGCTAACTTGTTCTTGAGAAAGACACTGAATTTAAAACTCAAAATTGTGTTACTGCCTACTTTGATTCAACTATAAACTGTTTTTCTTTTCCTCAGCCCTTCTTGGAGAAGTACCTGAAGCTCCAGGATACTTGTGGCATCCATAACCTTCATGCAGTACCTGGGATGCTCGGTGGTTTCACAGGTGCCATCGTTGCTGCAGCTGCAACTGAAGGTGTATACGGTACAGAAGGGTGAGTCAGATCAGTGATGTCAAAAAGCTTGTTAAAAATCTTATTTGTGACTCCAGAGTAGTGACTAAAACTGCTCAGCAGAGGTCTTCTACACTGCTGCTGGTTTACTGTAACTCATAACAAATATTGCTGTTCTTCATGGAATGATTAAAGCAAAAAATTAATGTATGAAAAACCTTTTAAAAGAGGGTCTTTTTTAAATTTTTAGGTTGGTACGGGTATTTGACTTTGAAGGACCCTTTGCAGACAGAAGTGTAAACACGCAGGGAGGCTTCCAGGCTGCTGGCACGTGTGTGGCGATTGCATTTGGGCTTGTTGGGGGAGCTATTGTTGGTGAGTTTGGAGAACACGTAATCAGTCAATCAAACAACTTTATTAATCCACAAGGGGCAATAAAATTTGAGTAGCCCATAAAAAAAACACAATAACATAACAAGATACAAGAACAATAAAACTAATAAAAACAGATAAAAATAGACTTAAGAAGGAGTTAAAATGGGTAGCAACACGCCAAACCTACAGAGCATTTAAAAGTCAAATCGCTGAAGGGATAAACGACTTTTAAAAAGCAAACAACAAAACGCTTGTTCTACAAACTGGTGAAGCATACGAGGTCTGTCCAAAAAGTAACGGACCTTTTTATTTTTTCAAAAACTATATGGATTTGAATCACATGTGATTGCCAAGCTTGAACCTTCGTGCGCATGTGTGAGTTTTTTCTCGCCTGTCGGTTGCGTCATTCGCCTGTGGGCAGACTGTGAGTGAGCACTGGTCCACCCCCCTTGGCGGATTTTCATTGTCAGGGAAATGTCTGAATGATTTGGAGCTTTGCTGCATCAAATTTTTCCAGAAACTGTGAGAGACAGCCAGGTGGACACCATTCTCTAAATTCAGATGGCTTTCAGGGCCGATTTTATGGGGATCACACAGATTGAGGAGTGTTACAGCCGGTTTAAAGACCGCCCACAGCGGCTGAGAGCGCGGCGCGTTCCGAGCGGCGATCGACAGGCTCAAAACCAGATCATTTACAAACTGAACGCTGTGTTGATCTGAGACGTCATCTAACTACCACAGAAATGGCAGAAGACGTGGACATCAAGACTTTTTCGGCACATTCCACTGTTACAGGAGTTTTTGTCATGGAAAGAGGAGCGGAGGAATGCGCCACAGAGCTGTGAATGGTGCGGCACAAAACCACCTCCGTGTTGGTCTCACAGGATGGCTTTCAGATGGCTTTCAGACGGCTTTCGGTGGCTTTTCAGTCGTGTGACTATCCGAGAAATTGTGGATTAGCTGGACATGCCAGAACATGTCCTGTGAGGCTTCATCACAGCGTTGCTTTGCGCCATGCGGCTCCATCACGACGCGCGAATTCCTGTGGTTTTGTCCCGCGCCATTCACGGCACGGTGGCGCATTCCTCCACTCCTCTTTCCATGACAAAAACTCCTGTAACAGTGGAATGTGTTGAAAAAGTCTTGATGTCCACGTCTTCTGCCATTTCTGTGGTAGTCAGACGACGTCCCGGATCAACACAGCGTTCAGTTTGGAAATGATCTGGTCATTTTAGCCTGTCGATTGCCGCTCGGAACGCGGCGCGCTCTCAGCTGCTGTGGGCGGTCTTTAAACCGGCTGTAACACTCCTCAATCTGTGTGATCCCCATAAAATCATCCCTGAAAGCCATCTGAATTTAGCGAATGGTGTCCACCTGGCTGTCTCTCACAGTTTCTGGAAAAATTTGATGCAGCAAAACTCCAAATCATTCACACATTTCCCTGACAATGAAAATCCGACGAGGGGGGTGGACCAGTGCTCACTCACAGCCTGTCCACAGGCGAATGATGCAACTGACAGGCGTGAAAAAACTCACGCATGCGCACGAAGGTTCAAGCTTGGCTGATGCAATCACACATGATTCAAATCCATATAGTTTTTGAAAAAAATAAAAAGGTCCTTTACTTTTTGGACAGACCTCGTAACAGCATCCTGTTGGAAGCAGAGAAAACTCCCGTGAAAGAACATGACCTGACAACGACAAGATGCTTTCAGCCTCCCGGAAGATCTGTTGATTACAGAACAAGTTTAAATCTCTTTGTTTCACTCAGATGATCTTTGAACAGATTTTAACAATGCTGTTCAGCCTGTTTCTGTGTTTCACTGAAAATTCTCTGCTGTCTCCGCTTCACAATGGCGTCTGTGTCATCATACCTAACAACAGAACAAAGGGTCTGCATATGTCCAGACTAAATAGTTATTTAAACACTAATACCCCCGTCACACATAGCCACAATCACGCAGAATGGCATCAGAATCGAATCGACGCACATCTGAAAATTTTGCTTGAAAATAACACCAGAAACTTAACAGTTTACACTAACATGCCTTAACACTATAAAGTTAATAATGACAAATTTGTTGTGCAGAAATGTACATAGTTTTCCTGACTTAGACCTTTGGCCTTGAAAATTGAATCAGTTCTTTCCCATCCAGATATGAATGTTCAGTAAAAATGTCATTAGGATATATGAAAAATTGTGGGCTCCGAGCTGTTCACACACACACAAACACACCCACACACACCACACACACACCACACACACACACACACACACCCACACACACACACACACACACACACACCACACACACACACACACACACAACAGACAAACAAACAAACAGGGGCAAAAATATAATAGGTATTCCATCAAGGTAATTATGAAATAAAAGTAAACACTAAAAACAATTTCAATAATCTAATGAATATATTTACTCTGGCTTTAACTCCTACTCTGCCAATGGGTTGCTGCGGATTTCATTTCATTTCATTTATTTATTTATTCATTCATTTAAAAGACAAATGCAACAGCAGCATTCATCATGAAAAAGGAGCAGAAAGAAGCAAAGCTTATCTTTAAGATACAAAATCAACAGCTCCAGTTCATCAGAGGTGTTCACACAGACATCTAATCAGTTTCAGAATATACAACATAAAAAAAATGACAAGTAATCATAACAATAATAACAATAACAAACAACACATAATAATAACAACAATACTACTCTACAGAGTTATATTTTTGCAACAAAGAAGACTTCAAAATGTTTTAAATATATAAATGGACTTGGAAGTTTTAATTTTACAACCGAGACTGTTCCATAAACTGACACCTTTGATTGAAATAAATCGTTCCTTTAAAGTTGTTCTAAATCTGGGTTTGGTAAAAACCTCAGTTCCTTTTACTTTCTCTTTTAGCAAATTTATTTTGCAAATTGTCTGGTAATTTTTCTTTATGAGCTTTATACATAACGTTTAGAAGGTTGTATTCAACCAATTCATTACATTTCAAAGTCTTTAATTCTTTAAATAATGAATTTCTTGGCTCTCTATGTTCACTTCCACTGACAACTCTAATGGCTCTTTTCTGTAAAAGGAAAAGTGGATTAACATAGGTTTTACATGCACTTCCCCACACTTCAATACAATAGGGCAGATATGGTACAATCAATGAGTTATACAATAGAAACAATGCACTTTTATTTAGAGAATCACAGCTATAATTTGGGATACCTTTACTTTGACATCATCAGTGTGAAATTTCCATGACAAGTGTTCATCGATCATAACACCTAAAAACTTCTCATCTCATGTACTCTTTCAATCTCTGATCCTTGAACCAATAATGATGCATCGATTTCTTTCTTTTTATTACAAAAAAATCATAAACTTAGGGCCCTTTCCCACTGGCATTAGGAGGATTTGGGTATGGATTGCGCACAAAATTGGCCCATATTCGCCAAACATCTGCAATATCCGTGTAACGTGCCTGTTTGAGTCGGCTGTCATCTGAACACACCCGTGAGCATCCGCAGAGGCACGCATGTCTGCAGCCAGGATTTTTGAGTAGCTCAAAAAGCTGGATGCGGATGACAGCCGCCTTACATACTCCATACATACTCAATTCATACACAATACATAGTCACTCTATGTGCTGTATATCTGCCGTTAACCACTGATATCCACAACTGATGGGGATTTGTGGCTTGGCAGCGGACTGGGACAGTGTGTAAAACAGATATATTGCCTGCCCATCATGTCCACATCACAAACTAAAATAAGTTGTAGCAAATGCATACAGATTGGCCACGAATAAAGCGTTTTTACTACATCTGCTTTGCTGCTGATTTGCGGACAATCTGTGAATGCATAAGAAACACATCACGTAAACCCAGAGTATTATATGTGGCAGAAAGCAACATACCTGCCAGTCAGTGCCGGTCCAGCTGTGTAGATCCACAAAGACATAATAGCTGCTGCAATCCAGGACTTTTATTTAACACCAACAAAAGGAAGAGTTGCTGTTTAGCCACAACTCAGGCTGAAGTCTGTTTTCTGTGACACTCTCAAAAAAAAAAACACCCCTCCCACTCCCCAAACTCATGAACAGTTAACCCTCGCATGACAACACTCTGTGATCAACTTGTCCAAGTCCAGCAAATGCTCCAGAGGCTGTATAGTTGGTGTGAATAGTGATGCCGGCGGCCCGAGTGAGCTTATTTTATGACCGCAATGCAGATTCCGTGCACGTGCAACATGTGCGCGATGCATTCATAATACGCTAGTAATATTGCCGTGATAATCTCAATGTGTCGGATCAGTTTCCTCACTACATGCATTATATAACCGTGATTGTTCATCATATATTCTCTATCTATTATTAATATATCCGTAATTCATACTGGGACATTTGTCATTTTTGGCCATTTTTGTTGCGGACGACAACGAACACCTGCAATTTGTATACTTAATTCATGCGCAATTAATCCTCTCCCCAGTGGGACAGGGCCCTTAGTTTTACTAATATTTAAAGACAATCTATTAGCATTAAACCATTTCATAGTTTTGTGAAATTCTTTCTCTACTATTTGCATTACATCTTTTATATTTTCTCCAGAATAAAATAAAGTGGTATCGTCTGCAAACAGAATACACTTAAGTAATTTTGAGACAGACACAATATCATTTACATAAAGCAAAGAAAGTATTGGCTCAAGGAGTGAATCCGTGCACAGTGTATCATGCTTAGGGCCCGGTCCCACTGGGGAGAGGATTAGTTGCGCATGAATTGAGTACACAGAGTACGGGCATTCGTTGTTGTCTGCAACAAAAATGGCCAAAAATGACAAATGTCCCAGTATGAATTACAGATATATTAATAATGTAGCGAATATATGATGAACAATCACAGTTGTATAGTGCATGTAGTGAGGAAATGCATCCGACGCATTGCGATTATCACGGCAGTATTACAGGTGTATTATGAATGCATCACGCACGTGTTGCGCGTGCGCGCCATCTGCATTGCGGTTATAAAAGAAGTGCACCCGGGCCATCGGCATCACTATTCACACCAACACTACAGCCTCTGGAGCAATTGCTGGACAAGTTGATTGGAGTAAATAAGCAGTGAACCGGGCGAGTGGTGACATCAGCGGATTGCATCAGAGCGCAGCTCGTCTGAACGATTATAACAAGAAGGTAAATCTGTTATAAACATAGGAAGAAATGCTGTAACAGCTGCAGACAAGAAGGAAAAAACATGCAACTGTTTCATCAAGCCTTGACAATGCAAACAAGTCAATAGAATTACCTTTTTAGACGGCTCAAAAGCTTTCTGCAGCTTGTTAGCCGTTCGCACAGCCCAGCGCAGCTTCCTCTGTGATTCAGGAGGTGATTAGAGCCGTTTTCAACAGGCAATTTGCAGAATAAAATGATTAATCCGCCACAAAATAATTATTTATGTACGTAGCATCCCACAGAGCGCGTGGCAGCCGGTAGAACAAGAATGGCGTCAGCTGTGAACACCGCATCTGATTTGCTCACCGCAAATCAGATGCAAAGCAGACGCAAAGCTGATGTAATAAAAACACTTTATTCATGTCCAATCTGTATGCAGTCAAATCAAATCAATTTTATTTATATAGCGCCAAATCACAACAAACAGTTGCCCCAAGGCGCTTTATATTGTAAGGCAAGGCCATACAATAATTACCGAAAAACCCCAACGGTCAAAACGACCCCCTGTGAGCAAGCACTTGGCAACAGTGGGAAGGAAAAACTCCCTTTTAACAGGAAGAAACTTCCAGCAGAACCAGGCTCAGGGAGGGGCAGTCTTCTGCTGGGACTGGTTGAGGCTGAGGGAGAGAACCAGGAAAAAGACATGCTGTGGAGGGGAGCAGAGATCAATCACTAATGATTAAATGCAGAGTGGTGCATACAGAGCAAAAAGAGAAAGAAACACTCAGTGCATCATGGGAACCCCCCAGCAGTCTAAGTCTATAGCAGCATAACTAAGGGATGGTTCAGGGTCACCTGATCCAGCCCTAACTATAAGCTTTAGCAAAAAGGAAAGTTTTAAGCCTAATCTTAAAAGTAGAGAGGGTGTCTGTCTGCCTGATCTGAATTGGGAGCTGGTTCCACAGGAGAGGAGCCTGAAAGCTGAAGGCTCTGCCTCCCATTCTACTCTTAAAACCCTAGGAACTACAAGTAAGCCTGCAGTCTGAGAGCGAAGCGCTCTATTGGGGTGATATGGTACTACGAGGTCCCTAAGATAAGATGGGACCTGATTATTCAAAACCTTAAGTAAGAAGAAGAATTTTAAATTCTATTCTAGAATTAACAGGAAGCCAATGAAGAGAGGCCAATATGGGTGAGGTATGCTCTCCTTCTAGTCCCGTTAGTACTCTAGCTGCAGCATTTTGAATTAACTGAAGGCTTTTCAGGGAAACTTTTAGGACAACCTGATAATAATGAATTACAATAGTCCAGCCTAGAGGAAATAAATGCATGAAGTAGTTTTTCAGCATCACTCTGAGACAAGACCTTTCTAGTTTTAGAGATATTGCGCAAATGCAAAAAAGCAGTCCTACATATTTGTTTAATATGCGCATTGAATGACATATCCTGATCAAAAATGACTCCAAGATTTCTCACAGTATTACTAGAGGTCAGGGTAATACTGTGAGAAATCTTGGAGTGTGAGAGTGATGCTGAAAAACTAATTCATGCATTTTTTCCTCTAGGCTGGACTATTGTAATTCATTATTATCAGGTTGTATTACTAGAGGTCAGGGTATGCAGGGGTGGTGGCCAAGTGGTTAATGCGCTTGGTTTCAGTGCAGAAGGTTCCGGGTTCAAATCCCACCCCTGCCACATTTCTCCATGTAATGTGGAGTTGCGTCAGGAAGGGCATCCGGCGTAAAACCTGTGCCAATTCAACATGCAGATCCACCTTGGATTTGCTGTGGCGACCCCAAGTGCAAACAAGGGAGCAGCCGAAGGGACTTACTTACTTTACTTTTTACTAGAGGTCAGGGTAATGCCATCCAGAGTAAGGATCTGGTTAGATACCATGTTTCTAAGATTTGTGGGGCCAAGTACAATAACTTCAGTTTTATCTGAGTTTAAAAGCAGGAAATTAGAGGTCATCCATGTCTTTATGTCTGTAAGACAATCCTGCAGTTTAGCTAATTGGTGTGTGTCAATTGGTGTGTGAGTCGCTACAACTTCTTTTAGTTCATGATGTGGACATGATGGGCACGCAAAATATCCATTTTACACACTGTCCCAGTCTGTTGCCGAGCCACAAATCCCCTTTAGTTGCGGATAACGGCGGATATACAGCGCATAGATTGAGTATTTGTATGTATTGAGTATGTACGGAGTATGTAAGGCGGATGTCATCCACAGCCAAAAATCCTGGTAACGGAAAAACGTGCCTCTGCGGATCATTGCGGACGTCTGCGGGTGTCAGCCGACTCATACAAGCATGTTTCACACATATTGCGGATGTTAAGCGAATATGAGCCAATTTTGTGAGCAATCCATACGCAAATCCTCCTAAACACCAGTGGGACCGGGTCCTTAGTTATCATGTTATGGGGTAACATATGTCACCTGTCATAGAATCCAGTGGACATTGACCTTGTTTGACCTTTACTTTGGAGACCAAACATTCAACACAATCAAAACTATTCCATTTATTAATCCTATTAGCTCAACCAATAATTTGCATCACTTTTTACCAAAATTGAAGGAACTTTATCTTTTGACCTGTGTACAAACTGAAACTGACCTTTGTCACCATTTTTCTGTTTTTACCCCATAACTCCTGATCATTCAGTCACAGATCGTCCAAACTATACCTTTTGGGATCTTTACGATCAGACAAATAAGGTGGTGTAGTTTTCAAAATGATTTGAGCATTTTTAATTTTGACCCCTGTGTAATTCTTCAACTGACCCCGACCTGGCCGCCTATTGAAAATTCAAGTGGCCAGTCGGCTTTTTCAAAAGAGTAATGTCTAAGGAGTATTTGTGCCAACTCTGGTGCTTGTATCACCATTTGCACGATTGTTTCAGTTATCTGCTGCACTAAACTAAGTGGCCAATCTGAAGGAGAGAATTCGTACCTCCACGACTGGCCGCCCGATGAAAACAAGCACAGGCTGCATTGATTGTCTGTTGAAATCAGCTGGTTTTGTTTTGTCTCAAGCTTGCTTCTAAGAGACAGCTAACAGCTATCACTGCCTGGAACAATGAGATGTTTACACCAAGCTGAGCTGAAATTAACCATTGTACATTAAATTGACTTTATTCACGAGTCTGACCCCTTTGAAAGGTGACCAAATTACATGTTTGTATTGAGCTTGGTGATGTTTTCAGGGGGCCAAATATGTCCACCAGAGGGCGCCCAATGTAAAGTCCACGGCAACCCATTGGAATTAGTGCATAAACAACCATAGGACTAAGCTTGTTCATTAAACGTTCTTTAAAAAATGTTAACTGTTTTAAAGTTAGCTGAAATAAATTTAGTAGAAGCATACTGGTCTGCCAATGGTTTTTCAAAGTTAGTTGAAAAGCTAATCTGGTTACAAAAACATTAGCATCTCTAATTAGCTGTTAGCTGATTAACAGAAGTGGGCCTACCACAGCTGAATATTTTCACATCACTGTATCATCAGGTGATTTAGAAGCAGAATTGCCAGATTGACCTTTTGTTCCCCCCCCCAGGTTTAATCCTGAAGATTCCTATTTGGGGTGACCCTGCTGATGACAACTGCTTTGATGATGAAGTTTACTGGGAGGTGAGAATGCTTTTTATGTTGCCTAAATGTTTTCCCCCTCACCCCTTTAAGTGCTTTTTGAGTTGTTTAAAAAGTGAAATTCTCTGTCTTTCTTTCTAAATGTTTTTTTTTTGTTTTTTTTTTTTTTTTTGCTTATGTGACTTGTCTCAGGTTCCGGAGGAAGAGGAGACCATCCCTCCTGTTTTGGAGTATAACCACATGATTCACAAGCACCAAGACATGTAAGATCACTAACCGTACATTCTTACTTACAGCATGAATTCACATAAATCATTCATTTTTGTGTTTCACAGGATGGAGTCAAACTTCTCTGTGGAGCAAAGCTAGGCGCGGAAGATTACACATCATCCTGAACTTAACACGTTGTGAAGTAACACCCCTATCACACCTTGAACGATATAGCCAGCTATGCTGACCGTATTAAAACACTGGCATACGCTGGCTTATGTCTAATACGTTATGGGTAAGTTTTGTATAAGTTAGGAGCATGCTGATATACGTCTTAATATGCGAGTATCTCAAAACATTTTCAGCAAAGCACTATATTTGTGACGTATGCCAGCATTGACTAATATGTCCCCATACGCAGAGCATAAGTTGTAGGTAAGTTATGTGATTGTTGACACACATGTTTTGTAAGTTACTCCCTAAGTCTAAATACATCCATTGATGCGTCCATTGACTGGCTCAAAGCTGCAGTCCCTCATGCAAACAGTTCAGACTGTTTCAAATATTTAAACCATTCACACACTGAGAAAAATATAAAGTCTTAATCTGACCTGTTTGATTCAGTCAGATTCATTATCACAGCCTGACAAAAACCTATCCATATAATGCGTCCCTAATTTTAGAAAACTACATCTGAAAATACTTTAGTTCCTTGTCTGGCTGAAGAAACATAGTATTTTAAAGCAAGCCCTCTATCGTTTTTCTGCTTCCAGTGCGTTTCTCAGCCTGAATCAGAGAGCACTGGTGCTTTGTCCCAAAACAAAACAATTAACTTATTTAAATTAATTGTTCCAACAGACATCAGTCAATTCTTCAGCATTCTGCACGCAATGAAAATAAATCCCATGATCCACCCAGACAAAATAAAATAATGTTAAATTACTCTGTTTTGCCTCTGTGTGGAGAAGAGATGCCGTGCCCCAGCATACGCGCACTCGATGGTGTGCTTGTCAAAATTTAAGTGTTCCACCTCTCAAACAAAAGGATTCTGCCAACAGTGGAAACACAAACCATGCCAGACTTAGCTGTTCCGACACGTATCATACCATGCAGTACTGACCCCGAACCACTTGGTGGAAATGGGGCTGTCAGCATAAGCTGGCTAAATTGTAAGGGTGTGACAGCTACATAATTTATTAGACATATGCCTGCGTATTCCAGTGTTTTTACTACGGTCAGCATACACTGGCTAAATCGTCAAGGTGTGACAAGGTCCTAGCACTTACTGTATAATTCATCTAGAGCTGTCCTGAAAGACAAAATACTTTATACATTTTCCACACACCATTTATCCACACTTGTCTTCTGCACCTTTGCCAGTTATTGGAAGGTTTAGCTGTGATGTGACAGTATGATGAACAATCCTTCATTTGTACACTGATGAAAAAAAAAAAGAAATGTAAGAAGCCTTTTGGTATATATTGACTGGAAAATGTCTTTTACTAAATCCAACCAGAAGAAAAGACACAAGGTTATGTACCTAATGGTGATGATTATATTGTACATAATAGCTCAGTGTTTTTAAAATCTGCTTTCATGCTTCATTTCCTGAATCGGTTCCTCCTCACAAAGCTCAGAATAGACAAGCTCTGAATCCTATCATGTTGAGCCATTTATTCATTTTAATGTTTCAATTTTCTAAGATCTATTTTTGTTCCTTTTTTGTGGAAACGGTGACAGAACCTGTTGCATTGTGAAAAAATGTAATTTAGTGAATATCAAATGTGTATGTTGCAAAATGAAGCACTTTTTAAAGTGATGCCTTAGGGCCCCTTCACATGTAACACGATTTAAGCCAACTAGCGCATGAAGGAAGAATTGCATGCCATTCATGAAAAATCGGAGCTGCCTCCAACGCCTCGTACATGTGTCACTACAACAATTTGTGCACATCAGTGGCTGAAAGACAGAGAGTGCCCTGTGAGAGCCCATTCGAATCCCTCTTGCAGCAGGTGTCGGGCCAAATTTTAGGTGACACACATGAACATCTAACACTGCTCGCTTGACACTTAGAAAATGTGTGGCCATTCACGCTCTCAGCACAAAAACATTGAACAGCGGGATCGTTCACGCCTGCGCGACCATGTGTCCCTCGCGATGTCAGATTGCTGTTATTCGTCCTGATTCCTACTTATTTGTGCTATGTGTGAAGGGGTCCTTAGTTTTATGTTTAGAAAATATGAATTGCTGTTTGTGACCTTGTGTAGATGTAACAAAGTGAAGTCCAGATTGAAAAGATGTTCCTACTATCTTGATTAGTGGGGACTGGAATTCCCCTTTGGCTGAGCTGGTAGAGCCTTGGTCTCAAGTAAGAGCAATCTGGTGTTTGAACCTCACTGTGGCTATGGCCAAAAATATGTCATTCAGTTACAAAGTTACATATCCACCTTCATACACAGTAATTTTGCAGAGTAAAATTTACTCTGCCGGTATAACATTTGGTCCCAGTCTAAATAGAGTAAAATACACTATTATAGAGTGAAATCACCTCTATTGTCTTGCCAAATCAAGTGTTTCTACTCTAATAAGAGTTGATTTTACACAACTCTTGCACAGCTAATCAAAAAGTTAGCTTCGATAAGTGGTAATCAGCTAACTGAAAAATTATCTTTTTTAACGCTAAACCGCAGTGGCGGTCCTAGAGTGATTTACTCCCCGGGCGAAACCCCCTGCGTGCTCCCCCCCCCCCCCCCCCGCGCACACTAACATGGCCACCACCTCCGCCCCACCACCCATGAAAACACTAACTTCGTCCAGAACACCCACAATCCCACAAATTAACTCACAACAGCTATTTTCAAGAACAAATTTCTGGTTTTAATGACTACTTTTTTTTTCTCCCCCCCGCGATGCCGCCCCGGGCGGCTGCCCGATTGGCCCGCCTCCACGACCGCCCCTGCTAAACTGATAAACTGCCTAAAAACTTATCGGAAACTACAGATAACCATCTGCTCAAAAGGACGTGAGGAGCTAAATGTGACATGCAGTCAATCAGAAAGCGAGGTGTCAGACCCAGGAATGTTCGTGTGTGAAATCTTGTTTTTACCATGTGGCTGACACACACTGTACAACTAAACCTGTCAGATCTAAAATTCTAACCATAAGTTAAAGCTGTATGCCTCTGGATAACTTGGGTGCCATTGCCAGTGTATTAGTATGGGGTCAAAAGAAATTATTTTTTTTCTTTCCTATGACCAGTTGTCTTTTGCCTGCAGAGGATAGAGTGGTTTTCTCTAGAACCAGCTCTCTTCTGTTTGTAGAGGATATAACTGCGTATCTACTATAAAAAGCCACATCAGCAAAAATGTTAGTGGTTTAAAAGTTATCAGACCAAAACTTGATGGTTTTCAAAGTGATGATGGTTTTCAAAGTTATCTGAAAAGCTAATCTGATAATGAAAACATTATCTTTGATAATTAGCAGTTAGCTAACCGGCTAACCAGTTAGCAACACTGGTTAGCAGATTAGCTAACCAGTGCTAAATCAACCACCAGTGATAGAGTGTATATATAAGTGTATTTGGAATGGGACCAAATCTTATCCCAGCAGAGTAAATTTTACTCTGCAAATTTACTGTGTACTTTAGTGATGCTGCTGGAGGTGTACTCTCTTATGTTTCATGTTGGTCTCTGTGCAACTATGTATGTGTATGAATTTACTAGGACGCTGACCCATTGAGAACCACGGGTTCTAGATGTGGTCGTATACAGTCCTGTTTACAGTTATGCTACATTTTTTAAGTACTGACAGAGAAAAAATTTGTTGACATTTATGAAAGTCTGTATTGAAGGTTTAATCTGTTTTCAGTTGTGTTCAATTTTCTAAAATGATTTTTTTGTCATCAATAAGCTTTTCTGAAGCTGCTTATTCCATGTAAAGAAATTACGAATAACAGAAGTTTTATATTTGCACTGTGACAGTGTTTACATTAGATCAAATTTCTTGTTTTTGTTTTTTGATTTTTCCTCTTTTTTGGCCTGTGTGACACACTGTTGAAACACAATTCTGCTGTTTTGTCCAGAGTGTGTTATTTTTGAGTTTGCGGTCACATACATACAGAAAATGTCCAGATGTGAATCTGATGTTTAGGATGTTAGAGGATGGACAGACTGATAAAATCTGTCTGTACTGCAGCAACCTCACAGGTTTTTATTTTGAAATACAGTCTCTTATTGTAGAAATAAGCAGGCTTGTTGTTTTCAAAAATTACTGATTTCTCAAAAACTATTGGTCTGATCACCTTGCTGACTTGAATCCTCATGAAAAAATACATAACTAAGCCAAAGGATGAACGTCAACTCTGTCTGGATTTCAATTGATGCTCCAGACACACAAACACACAGAGGCCACTTCCCTTTTTATTATATGGATGTATGCATGTCAGTAAATATCTTAAGAACACCTAATCAGATTTTGATCAAACTTCGCAGTCACACTGGGGCCACAGATGAGAAGAAGTTGTGATTTTGGCTAGACAGGTCAACGAGGTCATATATCAGTCCTTATCCTAGCATATCTGAGTCTACCTAATTTTATGAAAATGAGTTCATTAGCGTGAATGAACTTGACTGCTTAAAGGCTTTTGTAATATTTTCTTTACATGCCTGATAAGCTGAAAAGTTTACATACCCTGGCAGAAATTTTTTTGTGGCTATTTTTCAGAGAATATGAATGATAACACGAAAACCTTTTTTCACTCACTCATGGTTAGTGGTTGGGTGAGGTCGTTTATTGTCAAACAGCTGACAACAGAAACTACCAAAATGACCCTGATCAAAAGTTTACATACCCCTGTTCTTAATACTGTGTTTTGCCCCCTTTAACATCAATGACAGCTTGGAGTCTTGTGGTAGTTGTGGACGAGGTTCTCTGATGGTAAAGCTCCAAATGAATATGTCTTGGACTTTAGTTTCTGTTATCATTGTGATTTAAAAAGAGTAAACACAGTTGTTTCACAATAAATGGGTTCACCCAACCACTAACCAAGAGTGTTTTTTTTTTTTATATCGTTCATATTCTCTGCAAAATAGCCATAAAATCAAAACTTCTGACGGGGTATGTAAACTTTTGAGCACAACTGTATCTATAATACAATTGCCAGCTATTTCTTTAATTTCTTTCATCACTTCTTCCAAGCAAATTCATTGTTAAAAGCAACAGCATGACAATCTGTGTATTTGAGATATTTGTCAGATGTTTATCTGTATAGCTGGAATTGATCATTAAAGTTATATTTTTATCTTTTGTTGTGATTGTTCATGTTTGAGATTTAAAAAATGACATTACAATTGATTGATTACAGTGAATTCACGAAAATAACATGATGGAGCAGAAACATTAAGAGTGACAGCATTTCCACTGCACATTTACAGAGCTCATAGTGATTATGGTATATAACATCTACAACTAGTTATTTACACAATTATTTAAGTGATTAAATTTTAAAAACTAATGAAACGTAAGCCTATTTGTAAGCCTATTTGTACACTGAGTGAGCACTAGCTCACATTTGAACTGAAAAGAGTTGCACAGGAACATATAAAAATATTACATTGTATTTAAATTATTAAGTGAAGAAATTAACATTTATAGAACACAAACCTGACATCATTATGTTTTTGTTTGCTTTCTCCTAATTTTCAACAGTGTTACTTCAGCACTTACATTATTTTATTAATGTTAAATTTCAAAAGTTTGATGACAGTCTTCTTTGTTATGTGTAAGGCTGGAAATGTTGTGCTGTAGCTGTTGATTCTTCAGTGTGGCGTTAATCATACACAAATACAGAAATATGTGGCATTACAAAAAAATATGTTACAAGCAGCAGTGGCCACCAGACCTAGGCAATGGAAGTGAAACAAAGTGATGGAGAAGCTCATTTCAAGTGACCTGTATCTTCAAAACCACACATGCAGTTGTGTTCAAAATATCTGAGTAAAGCTCAAAATCTTTATAAGAGCCTTTTATTTCCACCCATGCAAATGCATTGGAAACACTGCACAGTCTATTCCAATTCAAAATACGAAGAAAAATTTATTAAATTTGTTACTTTACAGAAATTGAAGAAAAAGGAATATTACGCTGTACAAAAAAAAAAAAAAAAAATTGCAGTGTCTATATTTTTCTTTCTGTGACGCTTATTACACCCTTACAGGTGGCCTTTGATGAAGCCAGCAAATGTTGTACAAGCTGGTTGTAGTGCATTTCTCTCTGAAAATCAGTAATATGGCTCATTCCAGATATTGTACAGAATAACAGTGTACTTTGATTAAAAAGTTGATTGGAGAGAGGAAACCATATAAAGAAGCACAGAAAATAATAGACTGCTCAGCTGAAATTATCTCAAATACTTTAAAATGGCAATAAAAACCAGAAAGACAAGGAAGAAAACTGAAAACCACCATTCAAAAAGACTGAACAACAGCCAGAATGGCAAAGGCTCAGCCAATGATCATCTCCAAGGTGATCAAAGACGGTCTAAAATTACCTGTGAGTACTATAACAATTAGAAGACACCTATCTGAAGCCAAGCTATGGGCAAGAGGCCCCCGTAAAGTCCTATGTTAAAAAAAATGACGTGCTGAAGAGGTTATAATTTTATAAACAGCACATTGACTGGCCTAAAGAGACATGCCTCAACATTTTGTGGACTAATGAAGGCAAGATTGTTCCTTTTGTGTCTAGGGGACACAAACAGTTTGTCAGATGACCCCCCAAAACTGAATTCAAACCACAATACACTGTGAAGACAGTGGAGTACACATCATGTTTTGGGATGTTTCTCATACTATGGTGTCGGCCCTATTTATCGCATACCAGGGATCATGGATACGTTTGAATGCATCAGAGTACTCGAAGAGGTCATGCTGCCTTATGTCGAAGAGGAAACACCCTTGAAACAAATGTTTCAACATGACAACAACCCCAAACACACCAGCATGCGAGCATCATCTTGGTTCCAGACCAACAAGATTAATATTATGGCATAGTAGCCCAGTCCTGGGACCTTAATCCAACAGAAAACTTGTGGGGTGCTGTGAAAAATGCTGTTCCTGTGGGCTGCATCAGCAGTGACAAGGGGCCTCATGTACAAAGTGTGCTTACGCACAAAAACCTGGCATACGCCCATCTCCATGTCCACGTACAATTGGATCAAAAGTGACATGAGCATAGAAATGTGCGGTACACCACACAAAAATCCAGGCTGGTGTGCATACATTTCCTCAGCTATTGTTCCACCGCCAACACGTAGAGGTGACGCAGTGTTAGTTTCTTTTATCATGGTGAGTGATCTTCAAAGAATTGGACAGGAAACGGACTTCAAAGTTTAGATGTTGTAAAGAGTGTGTTTATGTAATGTAGTGTCACACAATAAAGCAGAGTGTTCCATCATGCTGACTGGTTTTAGCAATTAAACATCTATAAAAAGGCCAGATAGTTTTACCAAATACAAGGACATTTAGTGCGTCAGCCATTTTGAAAAGCAGTTAGGTTAAGATCAGATAGTTACAAGGACATTTTGGATGTGCGTCAGCAACACACTGATGAACAATTAACACACCCACATGTTTGCAATTATATGGATGGATATAAAAGCACGTGCAAAGTGATGTGTAAAATGGAACTGACAATGGCATTGTTAGAGGGAGAACCTTGCAAATGGCACAATCCGATGTGAGCGTGTGTTTGGACAATGCCGATTTTGATTACCAAGGCCACTGTTACTGGAGGTGCGCACAGAACTGCGGTCGGCCCAGAGCGCAACGCGGTGAGGACCCAGGGGTTGTCTGTGCCCACAGTGGTGCTGACCACGCTGTGCTTCGGCATCAGGGGCATTCCAGCGTGAGCTGGCTGATCGGTCAGGCGTGTGCCAGTCAACCTTGCGCTGAGCCGCAATCATCCAAATGTCATCAGGTACATTCCAATATTACAACACATTTTGCAGTGAGAACCGGTTTCCCGGAGCTATTAACTGCACACATTTTGCTATAAAGGCGCCATCACATGATTAATGTGTTTCTGTTAGTAGGAAACATTTTCATTCCATCATATGTGCTGCCAAGGGTGTATGGTGTGCGATGGGGGGGTGCTTGTGTTTAAATAGTTTATTCATGTAGTTCTTCTGAAAGGTAAACCAGTGCGCGCACATTTGGGGATGTGTGCATTCAAATATGTTTTTATTATTATTATTATTCATGTCTTTTTAAAATTTTCACTTGATGGTGAGCTGCAGAGCTTGTGTTCCATATTTGTCAATAAACGCTTGTGTAAATTGTAAATGGTCAGCGGAGTTGCGCCTCACCTTTTTAACTTCAGTGTGTGCACTGTTCTGTGTGTGTGTGTGTGTGTGTGTGTGTGTGTGTGTGTGTGTGTGTGTGTGTGTGTGTGTGTGTGTGTGTGTGCGGCCTCACATCCACATGCTTCATAGCTCCCACGAATATTGATCCAGTTTCACAATTAATCCATTTAACAACGCACTGAATAAACTGTCCCTGTGTGTCTCCACGTAATTTCCAGCCATCTAAAGTATAATTTCCTTTCTGTGTTCATGTTGTCTGATGTGGCATCATGGTGAATCCCTGCTCAAAGGGCCTATTTACATGAAAATGCATATTTAAATAGGGCGTGGCCAGGGAGGAGTTTGGTTCCACGCTTGATTCAATTTTCAGTGGGATGTACAAATGGAATGTGCGTGAATTCATGCCTACGCACTGGACTTCAGGAAGAGTGGTCAAACTCATAGCATGACCACCTCAATCAAAGGTGAGACTGTGGGGCAGGTCACCACATACAAATACCTTGGAACTGTAATTGAGTCTTGACTGACCTTTGTAGCCAACCGCGAGGAAGTCTTCAAGAAAGGACAGCAGCGCCTGTACTGTCTCAGGAAACTGGCTGTTTTTAATGTTGATCGAACTCTTATATCCTTGTTCTATCGTGCTTTTATTGAGTCCATTTTATCATTTTCTTTAGTGGATTGGTTTGGGTCATTATCTATGATGAACAGGAACTCTCTAAATAAGATAGTTACATGGGCGAGTAAGCTGACTGGGCAACCATAGCTGAGCCTAGATTCACTGTACATCAGACAGTTACAGCGGCTCGGCTCTAGTATCAGCCAGGATCAATCCCACCCTCTGAACTCTCTGTGCTCCTGCCGTCTGATTTTCCGTTCCAAAATGTAGAACAAAGAGATTTAAAAACAGTTTTGTTCCTGCAGCAATATCTGTGCTAAACAAAAATCAGCGCCACTAAGAACAATTGACTCTGAACACTTTAAGTCCTGGTTTGTTTTATTGTTTATTTATTCATTTTGTATTGTATGTATGAGTGCATGGTTTGGGGATGCCCCTCTCTTCTGAACTGCAAACCTAATTTACCTACGGGTACGAATAAAGGAACCTGACCTAGCACACTTTCATACATCTGAATATATGTGTGCTTATGGCAGATTCAGGGTTTTGGGGTATGCCAACTTTTAATTGGAAGTCCACGCAAGTCTTTGTACATGAGGCCCCAGAAAACTGAGTACAGGAATGTAGTGGACAGGTTTGTCAAGTGGTGTGGACTCAACCACCTGCAACTCAACTTATCTAAGACGAAGGAGCTGGTGGTGGATTTCAGAAGAGGGCAGACCCGTACAAACCCAGTTACCATCAGCAGAACTGCGGTGGACATTGTGGACTACTACAAGTACATGAGTGTCCCCATCGACAGCAAACTGGACTGGACTGTAAACACAGATGCTGTGTATAAGAAAGGCCAGAGCTGACTGTACTTCCTCAGGAGGCTCAGATATTTCAATGTCTGCAGAAATATGTTGCAGATGTTTTATCACACGGTGGTCTCCAGCATCATCTTCTATGCTGTAGTGTGCTGGGGCAGCAGGCTGAAGGCAGGTGACACGAACAGACTCAAGATCATCAAGAGGGCTCTGTCCTGGGGTTTGAGCTAGAGTCTGTGGTGGAGGTGTCAGAGAGGAGGATGTTGAGGAAACTGCTCAGCATCCACAACAACACTGAGGTGCACCACAGAATGCCACAGGTCTACTTGTGGCAATCAGACTGTATAACTCCTGTTTACTGTTACTGTTTCAGTAATCTGGCAAAATAATTTCCTTCAGGATAAATAAAGTTGATCTTATTCTCATTTTTAAAACCAAGAAATGCAGAGGAATTGTGGAATGTAGTGCAATCTACCAGGGCTGGAATACCTGTTCACAGGTGCCACAAGAAGGTCAACTCCATGCAACACAGATGTGAAGCAGTTCTCAGAAACAGCAGTGATTCACAGGAAAGATAAATCTTCAAGCATTTTTCAGTTTATACATAAAGCCCCCATCACACGTACGCCAATTGAGGCCAAATGGCATCAGAATGACACATCCGGATCCGGCCACAGTCACGAAGTATTGAGGTGCGGTCTGAAGACCAACGGATGGCAGTCTATGAGCAATCTCCATATTTGGTCCCATTTGCTCAGCTGTCCTAAGTGTGTTGCACATGTTCAAAACACTCTTGGCGCCATCGAGATGGGACGCACATACGACGGCGGTCTATGTGCAGTTTCTGCATGATCTCATTGCAGTCTACATATTCTGACGGCATCATAACAGCATTTGAAACAATCTGATTGTGGTTGAGCTCTGAGATGGATCGTCACAGCAAAGCCTGACGGCATGTTGTGTCACGTATGTCCACCTCCACTGGATCCCAACCAGAGAGGGCAAAGGAAATGTTGATATACAATAACATGTATGTGACACTTTGATGTACGTCATTGTGCGTGAGGCTCGATGCAGTGCCCCGCAACACAGCTGAACGGGATGTCACCATTGTAATACACATATTATTACATGTTCACCTCCGAACTCTGTAGCAGGTATGACATGGAACTGAGCCCATGACAACATAAATAAACATGCAACTCACCTCTGTTCAACTACGCAGAAAGCAGCCAGGGACCACAGCATGTGGTGAAGTCCCTTTCACCCGGCTGCGGTGTGTGCTGGCAACATTGATCAGCTCACAAATGCATCATCCACCTTGGCATAAATACATCCCATGTGAAGCGTCGTCAGGCATCGAGAATCCCACTGGAGTTGTGTTAAGATGCGTATCAAGTACACTGTAATGGCCACACGTAAAAGGAAAAAGGAAATGGTGGACTGGCAAAAAAAAGAGTTACAAAAAAGAAGAAAAAGTTCACTGGCTGTGCCTGAAGATGTTGCACACTGCCAGCACAGTTCAGCAGTTATGGAGTTCAGCCGGACAAATAAATCTAGCAATGCTCCAGTGATCGGAGTATTATACTGATCAAACACCTAAAGGGATTTTTTTTGCTGGACTGTACAACAGCAGGTGATCACTGACAGTCATCAGCCATTTTGTGTGTGCATACAGTGTGGATGGACAGCTCCTGGGCTCACGCGCACGCCCCACGTGTACACGCAAAGCGGCTCATTCAGCCATTATGAACACACATACACACAGCAGAGTGAACATTTCAGCTACACACTCGCACCCTGCTTGATCACCTGTTCTATGCACGCATACGCGCGCACTCCATCATGTGAGAGACACACACTCCTGCTAGCACACCCTGCTCCTGATGAGTGGTCAGTGAGCGCTGGCAATTGAGGAATGGTGAACATGTGATTGCATGCGTGAATGAGTGAGTGATGACAGCACCAGTATCGGTGGCATCTGACAGCAATCTGTGTCATCTGATTGTTGTCTAAAATGTTTGGGCTGCATTGTGCAGGTGTGCACGAGGCAGTCAGGCTGCCTTCTGACACGGCTGACCACACTTCTATTCCTTCTGACTCCATCCAGATTATGACCATATTTGTTGGCCTAGTTCCTGCACATTCTTGCTATGTGTGACATGTTTGAGTTTGCAAAGAAAAATGCAAGCTACAGCCCAATATTTGTTTTTCTTCACTTTCTGTAAAGTAATCACAAATTTGATAATTTTTTCATGTTTTGATTTGGAATAGAATGTGCAGAGCTCCAAATGCGTTTGCATGTGTGGAAATAAAAAGTATTATAAGGATTTTGAGCTTTCCTCACTTTTTAAAATATACTCAAACGATGCTTAAAACGTGCATAAAACGAGGGCACAATTTAATAAAATGAGCACACAATATAATAAAACATGCGCACATTCTCTCCACATGCAAAACATTTTGCGATGACACTTCCAGGGCTCTGTATGAACACAATTGTACATCAGCCACAAAATTGTGACCACTGACATTTGACATGAATATACTGATACAGTGGCACCAGTCAGTGAGCGGAATATGGAGATGCAAGATTTGTGTGACTTTGACAAGTGCCTAATTCTGGTAGATGTACGACTCGGCTAGAGCATTTCCAAAACTGTAGCTCTTGTGGGGTTGATACAAACCAAAAATGGTGAAAAAGCGACAGACTCATATGGAATGAAACAAGTCTGATCCCCAGAGGTCCCACCTTGCATCTTAAAGGATTTAAAGGATCAGCTTTTAACATCTTGATGCAAGATTCCACTGTATGCCAGGTCTATGGAAATTCTCATCTTACTCATGTCACTTCCAGAATTCTTTGGCCACAGTGACAACAGATGAGCTCACATAATCACAGCCACCTCTTCACTGTTTGGTTGTACACTCTTGTGTGAAAGCAGAAGTCACACTGTACATTGAAAGTAGTCACCACCAAATTTCAAGATCACTAATTTCTGCTCTAGTCCATCGACAGCAACTCCTAGAATGAGAGCACCTCCAGGGGTTTTTTTGTTTTAATGAAAAATTAACAGGCTGGATTCATATCAGCATTATCTGCATCAGATTTGTTCCCCTCACGTCAGTTTGCCGTCTTCATGTCGACAATTTACATTCCTGTTTGTCAGTGATTTGTATCTAATCAGACATTCTCAAACTAGTGACATCACCAGAGATCACGTTAAAAAAATGTCACATATGTAACTGTCCCAAAGCTGTTAAGAAAAACATGTGATTTGGCACATTCACACATTTCAGAAAGGATAAGATCTGTGTTGTGATTCATGCCTGCATTACTGGGTGTGATCAGCAATGTGGGCATGATTCAGCACCACCATTCAGCAGCATGCAGTGTGTGTGTGTGTGTGTGTGTGTGTGTGTGTGTGTGTGTGTGTGTGTGTGTGTGTGTGTGTGTGTGTGTGTGTGTGTGTGTGTGTGTGTGTGTGTGTGTGTGTGTGTGTGTGTGTGTGTGTGTGTACGCAATGTGATACACTTGTAATGACCCTGTTTTTTCCTACAGGCCTGCTTTCCGGGGCCATTGGGGATGAACCAGCAATAACTGCATGCTGGCTTAATATCTAAATATTAAGGCCAGCACCAAAATAACATGTCAGGTCTGGTCTGAGAGCATACTCTAGTGCTATAAGTCAGCATCACCAAATACCTCTGTGGAGGAAACTCATGAGTCTGCATGATATTGCCAGGCATCTCAAAGGCTGAGGACCCAGAAACATGAACACCACTGCTGAAGTAAATGAATGTCTCTCTAAGTCTGACACTTCTGCTGCATACAGATACACTTCTGATAGCTAAGTCCAAGAAGTCAATGTACAAGTCAGCATAGATATTAGTCTTAAGGTGCCCTGACACGAGCATGTTTTTGATTCACGCAACAGCACGCCCTGTGTCGTGACGATCCCCACATGCTGTGTTCCCAGCTGGACACTGTTCTTTGTTCTATTAGCTGTCACTTGCTTTGCGCTGGATGCTGTGTATATAAAATAATTATTTTGTGGCGGATTAATCATTTTTTTCTGCAAATTGGCCGTTGAAAACGGCTCTAATCACTTCCTAAATCACACAGGAGGCTGCAGCCTAACGCCTAACAAGCTGCAGAAAGCATTTTGAGCCTTCTAAAAAGGTAATTATTTGACTTGTTTATGGGTGATTCTTTAACTACGGGCACTATTGGCCTTGTAAATGTAATTTCCACCACACCATGGCCTTACAATATAAAGCGCCTTGGGGCAACTGTTTGTTGTGATTTGGCACTATATACATGTGCTCTGATGTCACTGTTTATCTCCATAGAAACTACCCAAACAATCTTTCATACAAACTGTTTAAAAGGACATTACAGTGTTGTGGTGGAAATTACGGCAATAGTGTGGGACAACTACATTTTGTTTAAAAAAAATCACAACAGTTGTATGACATTGAATACCCCGATTATGTTTTGATTATTTTACTGATATTTTATTCAGAGATATTTTAAAACATTAGAAAAAAACGTTTCTTTACCATTCATTTTTATCATTGAAGATCAAAAGTCTAGGTGTGGGACAAGCACAAAACGGCAATATTTGCATATAATGATGCTGAAAAAAGGTGAAAAAGTCATCATAGACTACTAGAACAAATTTCTTAACACACTTTCATTGTAAAGATAACTATAAAAGTGTGAAATTTCCCCTTTTTTCTGTTTTTCATACAATATGATCAAAGGACATAATAAGTGCCCATAGTCTAAGAATCACACTTACATTGTCGTGCCTTGATAAAACAGTTGTGTGTTTTTACCTTCTTGTGTGCAGCTGTTAAAGTATTCATTTTTATGTTTATAACAGATTTAACTTCTTGTTATAATCCTTCAGACAAGCTGCTCTCTGATGTGATCAACTGATGCCAGCACTCGCTCTGTTCACTTCTTGTTTACTCCACTTCATGAGCTGCATGTCATGTTGGAGATTAGATCGCGCCACATAGCACAACATTTGTGCGTGAAAGATTTTTTGAACATTTCAAAATTCTCTGTGCGCAACAGCACACACCGGCGCCCCCTGGCATCCTGTCTGCACCCGTTAAAGACGAGTTTACTCTCCAGCATGACACATCAAGACACAGGTCGTGCTATGCTGTGAAGCAAAGGCATGCTCGTGTAAATGCCCCTTTATTGTTACACCTTAAAAAAAACTTTCTCTTTTGTTTTTTCTTTCATACAGACAGAGTGCAATAATCCCTTTTCTTACAAATTCAGTCTCCCTGGAGGCTTTATTGTCCTTTTCAGTCTTCCTGTAGTTTGTGCTGCAGGAACTGGTTCCACAACCCCCAGAGGAACTATTGCTGTCCCATAGTTCTCTTTTTCTGAGGTTCAGTTTTCTCATCCAGTCTAAAATCAAAATCATAAACAAACTCATCCACATTCAACAGTCTGTTTTTGTTTTCTAATAGCTGGTTAACATGCCTTTTTACACATGCCCCATTCACGGAAACTATACTCAACAAAAATATAAACGCAACACTTTTGGTTTTGCTCCCATTTTGTATGAGATGAACTCAAAGATCTAAAACTTTTTCCACATACACAATATCACCATTTCCCTCAAATATTGTTCACAAACCAGTCTAAATCTGTGATAGTGAGCACTTCTCCTTTGCTGAGATAATCCATCCCACCTCACAGGTGTGCCATATCAAGATGCTGATTAGACACCATGATTAGTGCACAGGTGTGCCTTAGACTGCCCACAATAAAAGGCCACTCTGAAAGGTGCAGTTTTGTTTATTGGGGGGGGGATACCAGTCAGTATCTGGTGTGACCACCATTTGCCTCATGCAGTGCAACACATCTCCTTCGCATCATCCGTGAAGAGAACATCTCTCCAACGTGCCAAACGCCAGCGAATGTGAGCATTTGCCCACTCAAGTCGGTTACGACGACGAACTGGAGTCAGGTCGAGACCCCGATGAGGACGACGAGCATGCAGATGAGCTTCCCTGAGACGGTTTCTGACAGTTTGTGCAGAAATTCTTTGGTTATGCAAACCGATTGTTTCAGCAGCTGTCCGAGTGGCTGGTCTCAGACGATCTTGGAGGTGAACATGCTGGATGTGGAGGTCCTGGGCTGGTGTGGTTACACGTGGTCTGCGGTTGTGAGGCTGGTTGGATGTACTGCCAAATTCTCTGAAACGCCTTTGGAGATGGCTTATGGTAGAGACATGAACATTCAATACACGAGCAACAGCTCTGGTTGACATTCCTGCTGTCAGCATGCCAACTGCATGCTCCCTCAAATCTTGCAACATCTGTGGCATTGTGCTGTGTGATAAAACTGCACCTTTCAGAGTGGCCTTTTATTGTGGACAGTCTAAGGCACACCTGTGCACTAATCATGGTGTCTAATCAGCATCTTGATATGGCACACCTGTGAGGTGGGATGGATTATCTCAGCAAAGGAGAAGTGCTCACTATCACAGATTTAGACTGGTTTGTGAACAATATTTGAGAGAAATGGTGATATTGTGTATGTGGAAAAAGATTTAGATCTTTGAGTTCATCTCATACAAAATGGGAGCAAAACCAAAAGTGTTGCGTTTATATTTTTGTTGAGTAGGTAAGTCACTGGACCCAGAACTCTGGTAATCTCCCCAGTCACCCATTTCTCTCTTCCCCTGTAGTTTTTAACAAGAATGGCTTGTCCTACAATGAAGTTCCTGAGTATGCACTTACTCTTCAACTGTTTCTGTGCCAGCCAATCTTGGAACACTTCTGAAAAAGTTGCTTTTACCAAAGACAACCTTGTTTGAACCTGTCTTTTTCAAAAACAGTTCAGTTGGAGTTGTCACATATGGTACATTTCTGTAACCAAACAAAAAATGTACAACACAGTGTTGCAGTGACTGACTAGGGATGGTATTGATAAGATTTTATCGATATTGATGCCATTATCGATTCCGCTTATCGATACCTCTTGTGAATTTTCTGTGTACTAAAAGAAGGCTTTACAGGTTTTCTATGCCAACAACATTTTAAATTGGTCACTGGAGCCTTGATCTCTGAACATAAATAAAAATAAATTAAATCTGTAGTTTTTGTCAAAAGCATTTCCTTTCAGACATTTTGGCATGAATGTCTCTCCATACCTCCAGCTGCTGCACGTCAGCGGAGGAAAAAAACATTTTGATTGACTGCAGTTTGTTTGTATTTACAATGTTTGGAAAGAGGTGTCATTTGATTTAAATGGCATTTCGCTTTACATTTATTAATTCTGACTGGACTCTATCGTTCTAACTTGACTCGGCAGAGAGCCGCGCAGCATTTGGAGCTGCGTGAACAGAACGGAGGAGTGACTCACGATTGACATATGGGATGAAAGTGGTGAAAAACAAAAAAAGCTGAAACCCAAAATTACCCCCCAACACCACCCACACAAAAATGTTTGAATTCTAGAAGCTCTGAAATGCAATCTGGGACTATTCCAGACAATAAACTGCAGTGAGTGCAGCATCCATTTAGGTGAGGAAAAAAAACCCAACTTCCTTATTCATATTCATTCCAGTAGTATTCTGCTCTTACTAGGATGCAGCAGTTTTCTAACTTGGCAGATAGTTCTGGAGGAAATCACTGAAGAAATTAACAAATTGAAAATATTGTTTGACTGAAACAAATTGTCATTAAACTTAAATAAAACAGGGATGACATGGAGGTGTAAGAATCACTAGGTGTTCACAGGATACAGTTGTTTATTTCTATATGTATTTATTTATTTTCACTGTTAGATGGTTTTATCTTTTCTGTTGTGTTTTGTTTAATTAGGTTCTTTTTGTCTCTTTCTCTAAAACTGTATTGTAACATTATTAGTCTATTATTATTGACTATTATTGTCTATTATGTAGACTATTATTGTTGTTGCTATTATTATTAATATATGAATAAAAATAAATGTAAAAAATTACAATTCGACTCTTTTACGACAATGAACACTGAGCCATTAATTATACAGAAAACAAATCAACACAAACGTGCTGATATGAACAGCTTACCGCTAACTTTAACATTGAAAATGCCATAGACATGCTAACGCTTTAGCATTGGTCCCATTTTTAAGTTATAAAATACATCTATCAACTATTTCAGAAGACCATAACAGGTCACTTTAACATAAATATATTAAATATTACTCACAGACATATGATCTTCAGGGTTTTAGCGGGGAAAAATTAGGATAAAGCGATATAAAACAATGAATCCACGAATCAGTTGATCGAAGCACTGCTTCGATCTGCGAATCACTGCTTCGATTGGTTCAAGGTTCAAAGCAAAGCAAAAGTTGATTACAGACCCTCTGCAGGTATGTAATCAATGTAGAGAAATGATCATTTTCCTGGCAAACACCCTCAAAAACAACGGTCACTCTGAAGGACTGATAAGGGAATCATTAAGCAAAAAGCTTATTGATGTCGGTGGATGGAATAATTTCTTAACGATACCCGAAAGGAACTGGTTCTCGATGCCTTTGTTTTTTCATTTATCTTTGATGTCTTTTTAATAGAATGCAGTGGGCCCCAAACCTGGGGTCTAAAGTTGCACCCTAGGCTCTATAGTTATCCTAACTAGAGCTGGCATTGTAGCCGAGGGCTCTCTTCAAGATGGTGATCGTTCCCTTAATTGCAGACAACTGCACCTCATGTGCACTTGGGTGACCGGGGATTGCCTCAAGGTATTTCTTCAGGTTCTTCTTCATCAGGCCTGTTGCCCCCACCACAACTAGGATGATATCGATGTCTTTCGATGACCATGTTGTTCGTAGGTCATTTTTCAGGTCTTGGTATTTTGAGATCTTTCCCCTTTTTGCCTGATTCAGGCCGTAGTCATTGGGGACTGTCACATCGATGATTTTGGCTGTTTTCTCTTGCTTGTTCCAGATGACAATATCAGGTTTGATTGCACCTCCTTCGATATGTCTTCCTGCTGGGATCTCTTTGTCGTAGAAGACAGTTACTTTTCCATTGGATGAGACTGGTGCTGGTTCGTGCTCCCAGACGTGTTCTTTGACTTCCATCTCCAGTTCCTTGCATACCTTCCAGTGGAGATATTGACAGATCTTTGCACCTACTGTTCAGCCAATCCATTCAATGCTGGATGGTATGCTGGACTTTTGATGTGTTTGACTGCATTCAATTTTAGGAATGTTTCAAATTCACTTGAAATTAATTGAGGTCCATTATCAGTTACCACCTCTTTAGGTAACCCATAAGCATCAAGCAAGTTTCTCAAAACTTCAATGGTTTTGTACGTGGTAGTAGTCCACATAGGGACAATCTCTGGCCATCTTGCTAATGAAGTATGCACTGGTGCTTTATCAGGCGTACTACACTGATATTTGCAGACTTCATATTAATTCACTTCCATTTCAATGTCTTCATCCAAAGAAGGCCACCACATTAAGCTCCTAGCCGGGGACTTCATTTTGTCCATTCCCCAACTAGCTGGGATAATTACTCAAAATCCCCAGAGTAAGCACTCATATTCCTTACATAAATTTTCTCCTCAAATACAGCTGAATGTTTCATCTGTTTTATCTTAGCTAGGGTAGGATCCTTTGCAGTTTCACTTGCAATCTGCTGAGCTGTGATCGCCATCTGTCAAGGTATGAAACTCGAAACACAGTATTTGACCGTGGAAAATTGTCATCCACAATTGGCAGTCTGGATAATGCGTACACATTTCCGTGCTGTTCGGAAGGTTTGTACCTCATCTTATACAAATAGGCTGCTAAGATTACAGGCCATCTTTGCATTCTAGCAGCTGTCAAGGGTGGAACTCTCATTTTTGGATCAAAGATCTTCAACAATGGAGATGCGACCACCCTCGCTGGAGTCCCACCAGAGAATTACAGCTTGTACACAGCAATTCCACCTGCTGCTCACTCATCCCAAGTCCACCAACACCATCCCGAGGTGCAGCCACACCCAGCCTTTTATAATCAATCAATCAATTTTATTTATATAGCGCCAAATCACAACAAACAGTTGCCCCAAGGCGCTTTATATTGTAAGGCAAGGCCATACAATAATTACGTAAAAACCCCAATGGTCAAAATGATCCCCTGTGAGCAAGCACTTAGTGAAAGGCCTGTGCCTGTGTATAAGGCCTGAGGCCCCCTGGTGGTTTCTTTTATAACACCAGTCTAAGGTTTTAAAAACATTCTGGACTCACATGCCATTTCAAGGCATTACAGAAACGTTGCTTAATTTATTACCATCCTTGAAAAATGTCAGCTGCCTATTTATAAATACTACCTAATCTAGAGCCCATTGATCCCCACGGGCAGCACGCTAGTTTTATTTATGTTTTTCCAGTCCATGGTAACTAATATGCATATGTCACAGACATGAATGAGTGAAGCTCCTCAGCATCTCACCATATCATTTAGGTCCTTCAGACTTTATTTTGAGTAAATACTTCAGGGGAGCGTTAGTATGACAAAACCTTTAGCTTCTGGGGGGCTCTGCTCCCCCCAGACCCCAGGCCTTTTAAAGCATTTTTATTTTTTTGCTTTTCAGGTGAACCCCCCGCCCCCCGAATTAAGAGGGCTGCTCTTAACCCCCTGCCACTTTAAGCATTTTTTTTTTAATGTAGATGTAAATTAATATTCAAAGTTTTCAGCTAGTTGACAGTAGGGCTGTACAATATTGTATCTCAATATTGTCATATAAATTGTCATGTAAATATCACTTATATACATGCTGTCCATATTCTTGATCCACTTAGGTGGGTCGGGAGAGTTCCCATGGGATTAAAAAGCTTTTCAACCTACCATCCCTAGTTCTCAAGACCAGACACCTAAGTGGCTCTACTTTCTTTTTTTTTTTTAAAGATATTTAGGTGTACCTTAGTAAACACTAGTAGAGTTCCACCTTAGATTTGGAATGTATAATCAGTGGTGGGCACAGTTCCGCTAATCCACTAACTGCTAATTATCGAAGTGAATGTTTTCACTATCGGATTAGCTTTTCAGATAACTTTGAAAACCATCATTGGATCAATTATCTTCCGATAAATTTTGGTTCGATAATTTTTAGACCGCTAACTTATTATTGTAAGTTTAGTGAATAGAGCTTTAGCAGTTAATAAACATTTTTGAAGTCTGATATCAAAGATTTTAGAGCCTACTTGTTAAATGTTTTGTAATAGACATACAGTACTATCCTCTACAGACAGAGGAGAGCTGGTTTCAGAAGAAACCACTTTATCCTCTACAATCAGAAGAGAACTGGTAACAGAAGAGGCATACAGTTTTAACTTATGGTTAAAATTTTAACCAAACTAATTTCAGACAAGTTATTTAAATTAACGTCACATCTGAAGTTTTATAAAGTGAAAATATCAGCTATATGTTTTAGTTTTAAAGTATTGCAGTCATTTTAAGGGTTTTAGGTTGGACATTGTGTGTGCACAGTGCATTCTGGGTTCTGTAAAAGTTAATGACAGGAGAAATGCATTTGAGATGCTCTGATCAGGCTCCACACAGACAACAGCATTAAACCCTTTGTATATTGTGCCTAAAACCCTTGTGAATATATTCTCTGGGTTTATAGACATTGTTATTGTGTTTGTTTTATGTAAAAATGCCAGAAGAAGCTCAGGTTGCTTCTCCATTATTTTCAATTGGAATTGGAATGTGAGCTGCAATCGCTTCCTGTTTGCAGTAGTGTTCATGGCAGTATTCGCCCTAAGTATTGAGATATTCCATAATTCTTTGCGCACCAGAGAGTTGCTGCAACAGATGAAAAGAAATGAAAATGTAAATTTTGGTTATATAATGTTCATTTACAGTTGTCGTCATGTGTTTTCTCTCTGTGTTGTTTAAACCGCAGCAACTCTCTGGCATGCAAAGGATTATGGGTTAGGGTCTGATCATCTGGGCACCAGTAGATGGCAGTGTTCTAAGCATTTTGACCCGGTTATATCAGACGGTTGTTAATAACAACTTGACTTTTGTAAATGAGTATGTTCACCTGCGTTGGCTCGGCCATGTCTGCCACATGGACAATGGCCACATCCCCAAAGACATACTATATGGTGAGCTGACTACCGGTTTCAGGCCCAGAGGACGTCCTGTACCTCGTTTCAAAGATGTGTGCAAACGCGACCTAAGGGCAGGTGGCATAAACCCTGCTGACCTGGAGATGGCAGCATCTAAGCACACCAGCTGGTGATACATGACGAAAGCTGAGATCCAGCAAGCTGAGGAAAATAGGAACACTGAGTGGGAGGAACGGAGGACACACAGACTACAGAGTCAGCTGTCAGCTCCTGCTGCTATCAACAACTACAACTGCAGTAACTGTAACAGGGTGTGCTGGCCACGCATTGGGCTGTTCAGCCACAGCAGACGCTGCAGCACAAAAACGGACTGATCCATGATGCAACACTGCATTGTCTTCCAAGACAGAAGGATGCCAACAAAAAGTCAAAACTGCTTTATTTTCCAAATTAAGAAAGAATGACTCATCTTGCACTCATCATAAGGTTAGGATACTGTGCTTTTAAAGTAGCAGACCATTTACTTTTAAATGGTCTACTAAGCATCGCTCTACCAAATGGGTTCACCATTCATCAGCCACTTTATTAGGTACACCAGCTCAATTGCAGGGGGCCCCAGAAACCAAATAAATTTGTATCTGATGATAGATTTTCAGCATCTCCTGGAAGAAAAAAACATCTCAAAAGAAGGGCATATTTAAATGATCCTAGATTCAACCTTTCATTTGAATTGTCAACAATAATGTTGAAATAACAGACTATGACATGGAACTAGGACCTGGAATGATTTTCCTTTTAATTGTAAACCAAATGATGCATTAACTCAGAACAATTAAACTACATGAAATTCATGAAGACTGAAAAGTGTTATGTTAGAGGTCCGGACGGGACGGGACCGGTTCAGGCTATGGACTCAAATGCTGAGACCAAGGAACAGAGCGGGTTGTGAATGAAAAGATATTTATTTACAAGAAGGGAAATAATAATGTGCCTGCAGAGTGGAGAGTTAGCCCGCTCATGGTGGTGGAAAATAGGGAGCTGCCGGTTCCCGAGCCAGTCTTGCAAACAAACTGAAAGCTTGAGAGGTTCAGAGCCAGGGACCAGGTGGGGCACACAGAGCCAAGACCAGGAACTAGAAGAACAGAGAAGAAAGATGGTGAGTGATTGCATTTGTAACACAGGATGCCTTTAACAGTTCACAGGAGACTTAAGCAGAAGTGTTCACAGTTCTGGAAATAATGGTCTCCTCTTAGGAAATAAGGTTTAATGTTCAGGAATCATTCATAGTTCATGAGTTATCTTCAGAGGTCAGAGGTCAAGTGCCGCGTGTCTGTGACGCAGTTCCAATTAAGCGGGACTTGACAGGTTGGAAAGTTCTTAATAGTTCAATGACAGAGTTCATACAGTTCTTAGGAAGAGTTCTTTAACATGCACAGTCACAGGCAGGAACGAGTGAGAATGGAATCCCACTGAGACATGAAGGAACTTAACTGGAGCGGAGCAGAGCCGCATGCTCTGAGCTGAGAGCGGTAGAGTTCCAAAGTGACGTTGCTGTGCAGATAGCCGGGAGCCAGGAACCAGGGCAGCGTGGAAACCCCGCGAGATAGCGTCTGGAACACCAGGAAAGACAGTACGCTCTAATACGGGAATTAGAGAGCTGGCCAGGTTACCTTGAGTTTAGCTGTGGGAAGCTCCGTTGTCTTAGCGCATGGGAGCAGCAGGAAGACGAGGTCAAGATCAGCAGTCTCGGAAAGCACCAGGCAGGACTGGAACACTAGGAAGATGATCAGCAAGTATCTGGCAACAGTAGAACTGGAAGTCTGAGTTTAAATATCCTGCCGCTCATCAGCCACTCATACATGGCAGGCGTGCAGCCGTGATGAGCGGTGAAGCACAGCAGGTGTGAATCGGCTCTGAGTGCACCATCTGGGGAAAAAAAAACCACATAAACTACAACTGTGATAAAAACAGGATTAGGAGGCAGACCATGACAAAAGCATGGTAAAATATGAATAACATACCTTATAGTAAAAAAAAGTCACTTATATTCTTGTGTAAATTCCTGTAAATCCATTCAAAGCCACAATATCTTTTTCCAATGAAAGAAAGTCTAGATTAATTTAAAAGTTACATAATCTTGTCTGAAATCCTGTCTGAATAGCACAATATTTATTTTCCAGAGACAAAAAAAAATTCTTACCATGTTTCCTGGCAGCACAAGATGCAGTTTGATTTTCCTGTTTTTTAGCTTTCGAATGTGTTAAATTCAAGCCAGCGACAATTCCATGGATTCTTGTCCTTATTAAACTTTTTCAAACTGTCTTTTTCACCATCTTCCCTCTGTCTGGCGTTGTTGATGTGACATTAATGAATGAGGCTCTTAATGTTGTGTGGGCCGCCAGAAGAGGAGGTACTGCTGGCCCAACACCAGAGGGCGCCCTGCCTGAAGGCGGGCTTCAGGCACCAGAGGGCGCAGCCGCCTCCCAGGAGCATCCTGGAGCTCCGGTAGTGACAGCTGTCACTCATCACTTCATTATCCACACTACCCATAAAAGCCGGACAGCAACTCCACCTCCCTGCTGAGAAATCTGCTTACCTACAAGGTAAACTCTCAGCCGTTCAGTGCCGTACGCACACAATTTTACAGCTAAGCTTGTCAGTTGTAACGTCTTTACATCCGAGCTCGTAGTTGTAACATTTTTGCATCTGAGTTTTTGCAGCTATAACCTTTTGTATACACACAGCTGGTTGCTGAGTTTGTGGACGTTGGGAGGAGTTGGCGTTCCCGCTCCTCAATCCAAAACTTGAGTGTTACATAAGGATCTGCACGTACTCTGAGTAACTGAGTTCAGGAGGTGGAGGTTTTTCCACCAGAAGGAACTGTGTTTGTTGGTTGACTGTTTACTGTGTGTTCACACGCCCACCATAATCTGTCTGTTCTTCCTGCCAGCAGTACCAGATCTGACAGCTGGAGGCTGTGGCCACCTGGGGACTCAGGACTCGGCAGCTCCGGTTTGTTGCAGGTCTCCGTTGGCAGTGGAAATCGTGTGGGGCCCGGCTCTTCTCTGGACAGGCGTCTCCTATCCTCGAGCCTGCCCACACGTCATCTGTAATTTAATTGACTGTTGCCTAAAAGCAGCATCTGTATTCCATTGTGCACATTTTCACAACATTAAATTGTTATATTTTGGCATTTTCATTGTCCGTTCATTTACGCCCCCTGTTGTGGGTCCGTGTCATTACACTTTCCCAACAGGATTTCTTGGCCATACATCATGGATACCGAGGGGCGTCAACCATTGAGTGAACCATCAATGGAAATGCAAGGTGCACAGGCGCCAGCAGGAGGCATCTTAAGTGAGTTGCAGCAGATCTTAACCGCCTTCACTGCTCCGTTGGATTTAGTAACCGAGCAGAACGTTATACTCAATCGGAGGATGGAGGCTCTCACCGCTCAGGTGGAAGCGCACGTGCAGGGCGCAGCTGCAGCGCCACCTCCTGCTGACCTGGGGCCGAATACAGACATTCCAGTGGTCGTTCAACGAACCCCCCCCCCCCCCCCCCCCCCCCCCCCATCCCCTGAAGCATACATAAGCCCTCCGGAGCCGTACGGAGGTTGTGTCGAGACGTGCGCAGACTTCCTGATGCAGTGTTCGCTCGTCTTTGCACACCGTCCCGTCATGTATGCGTCGGATGCCAGCCGGATGGCTTATGTTAGAAATTTGCTTCGAGGAGAGGCATGCGCCTGGGCTACAGTGCTCTGGGAGCAGAATTCACGGCTCCTAACAACATATGCTGGGTTTGTGAGGGAGTTCAAACAAATGTTTGATCACCCCAATAGAGGCGAGACTGCTTCAAATGTGCTGCTGTCAATGAGACAGGGGCATCGGAGTGCGGCCGAGTATTCAGTCGACTTCCGCATCGCTACTGTTACTGTTGCACTCCGCGCCGCCTTCATAAACGGACTGTCTCCGGTCCTGAAGGAGCATCTGCTGGCTAAGGACGAGCCGCGGGATTTTGACGGGCTTATCGACCTGGTTATACGGTTAGATAACTGATTAGAAGAACATCGTCGGGAGCGGGGCGAAAGGCGTGGCCGGGCACGAGCCATCACTCTTCCTACCGGGTCCGAAAGGGTGCCGCCATCCCCGCGCTCCACAGCCAGAGAGCTCCGTGTGGCAACAGCTCCCCCTGCTGACGAAGCTATGGACACGAGCAGGGCCAAAGTAAAATCGAATAACAGACAACGGAGGCTGGCCCGCGGGGAGTGTTTTTTCTGTGGCTCTAGTGAGCATATACAGAAGAACTGCTCCAAGCGGTTAAACTACAATGCCCGCCCTTAGAGACTGGGCTAAGGGTGGACAATAACACTCACGCGGGGAAACCCCGTGAATCCGCACGCATCCCAGTCACAATCCTGAGAGGGGATCTAACCCTTCACACCCCAGCACTGGTGGACACGGGGTCGGAAGGGAATCTGCTAGACAGCAGATAGGCAAGGGAAGTTGGGCTCCCTCCAGTGGCCCTACCTTCACCATTGAAGGTACGGGCACTAGATGGCACCCTTCTCCCACTAATCACACACCAGACTCAGCCCGTGACATTAGTTGTGTCTGGGAATCACAGGGAGGAGATTGTGTTTTATGTAACACCTTCTACCTCCCGAGTGATTCTGGGTTTTCCATGGATGGTAAAGCACAATCCCTGGATAGACTGGCCGTCTGGGGTTGTGACGCAGTGGAGCGAAACCTGCCACCGGGAATGCTTAAGATCCTCGGTTCCATCCAGGGTGACAGCTAAAGAGGAAGTTCAAATTCCCCCCAATCCAGCGGCGGTGCCAGCCGAGTACCACGACCTTGCTGATGTCTTCAGCAAGGATCTGGCACTTATGCTGCCCCCGCACCGTCCGTAGCATTGTGCCATTGATTTGATCCCGGGCGTCAAGTACCTGTCCAGCAGGCTGTACAACCTCTCACGTCCGGAGCGCAAATCAATGGAGACCTACATCCGGGACTCTTTAGCTGCTGGGTTGATCCAGAACTCCACCTCCCCGATGGGTGCTGGTTTCTTTTTTGCGGGCAAAAAAGGCGGCGGACTCCGTCCATGCATTGACTACAGAGGACTGAACGACATTACGGTTCGCAACCGATACCCACTGCCTCTGTTAGATTCAGTGTTCACGCCCTTGCATGGAGCCCAAATATTCACCAAGTTGGATCTTAGAAATGCATATCACCTGGTTCAGATCCGGAAAGGAGACGAGTGGAAGACGGCATTTAACACCCCGTTAGGTCACTTTGAGTACCTGGTCATGCCGTTCGGCCTCACCAATGCGCCCACGACGTTCCAAGCCTTGGTTAATGACATCTTGCGGGACTTCCTGCATCGGTTCATCTTCGTATACCTAGACGATATCCTCATCTTCTCCCCGGATCCTGAGACTCATGTGAAGCATGTACGTCAGGTCCTGCAGCGGTTACTGGAGAACCAGTTGTTTGTGATGGGTGAGAAGTGCAAGTTCCACCGCACTTCTTTGTCCTTCCTGGGGTTTATGCTTGCCTCTACTGGTGGTTGGCTCTCACTGCGGTATTGTATCACTTCCTGTTCTGGAGCACAGTGGTGGTGTGTGGTTTTGCTGTATCTGTTAGCTGTTTAATCTGCGCAGTTAGATTGATCTAGTTACCTAGATAAAGATTTGTTTCACAGTGTAATCTTCACGTGCCTTAACTAAAGCACTCCCTCTGCTGAATCACCTCTAAATTATTTACACATTATTCACTTTGTGTGTTTTTAGGAATCCGCTAGCTTAGTGCAGCTACTAGCTCTTAGCCGGTTTAGCATGGCGGCTTCTCCTGTCTCTCCCGCACTTTTCTGCTCTGGGTGTGAAATGTTTAGTTATTCCTCGGCCTCCTTTAGCAGTAATGGTACTTGTAATAAGTGTAGCTTATTCGTAGCTTTGGAGGCCAGGCTGGGCGAATTGGAGACTCGGCTCCGCACCGTGGAAAATTCTACAGCTAGCCAGGCCCCTGTAGTCGGTGCGGACCAAGGTAGCTTAGCCGCCGTTAGTTACCCCCTGGCAGATCCCGAGCAGCCGGGAAAGCAGGCCGACTGGGTGACTGTGAGGAGGAAGCGTAGCCCTAAACAGAAGCCCCGTGTACACCGCCAACCCGTTCATATCTCTAACCGTTTTCCCCACTCGACGACACACCCGCCGAGGATCAAACTCTGGTTATTGGCGACTCTGTTTTGAGAAATGTGAAGTTAGCGATACCAGCAACCATAGTCAATTGTCTTCCGGGGGCCAGAGCAGGCGACATTGAAGGAAATTTGAAACTGCTGGCTAAGGCTAAGCGTAAATTTGGTAAGATTGTAATTCACGTCGGCAGTAATGACACCCGGTTACGCCAATCGGAGGTCACTAAAATTAACATTAAATCGGTGTGTAACTTTGCAAAAACAATGTCGGACTCTGTAGTTTTCTCTGGGCCCCTCCCCAATCGGACTGGGGGTGACATGTTTAGCCGCATGTTCTCCTTGAATTGCTGGCTGTCTGAGTGGTGTCCAAAAAATGAGGTGGGCTTCATAGATAATTGGCAAAGCTTCTGGGGAAAACCTGGTCTTGTTAGGAGAGACGGCTTCCATCCCACTTTGGATGGAGCAGCTCTCATTTCTAGAAATCAGGGCAATTTTCTTAAATCCTCCAAACCATGACTATCCAGGGTTGGGACCAGGAAGCAGAGTTGTAGTCTTACACACCACTCTGCAGCTTCTCTCCCCCTGCCATCCCCTCATTACCCCATCTCCGTTGAGACGGTGCCTGCTCCCAGACTACCAATAACCAGCAAAAATCTATTTAAGCATAAAAATTCAAAAAGAAAAAATAATCTAGCACCTTCAACTGCACCACAGACTAAAACAGTTAAATGTGGTCTATTAAACATTAGGTCTCTCTCTTCTAAGTCCCTGTTGGTAAATGATATAATAATTGATCAACATATTGATTTATTCTGCCTTACAGAAACCTGGTTACAGCAGGATGAATATGTTAGTTTAAATGAGTCAACACCCCCGAGTCACACTAACTGCCAGAATGCTCATAGCACGGGCCGAGGCGGAGGATTAGCAGCAATATTCCATTCCAGCTTATTAATTAATCAAAAACCCAGACAGAGCTTTAATTCATTTGAAAGCTTGACTCTTAGTCTTGTCCATCCAAATTGGAAGTCCCAAAAACCAGTTTTATTTGTTATTATCTATCGTTCACCTGGTCGTTACTGTGAGTTTCTCTGTGAATTTTCAGACCTTTTGTCTGACTTAGTGCTTAGCTCAGATAAGATAATTACAGTGGGTGATTTTAACATCCACACAGATGCTGAGAATGACAGCCTCAACACTGCATTTAATCTATTATTAGACTCAATTGGCTTTGCTCAAAATGTAAATGAGTGCACCCACCACTTTAATCATATCTTAGATCTTGTTCTGACTTATGGTATGGAAATTGAAGACTTAACAGTATTCCCTGAAAACTCCCTTCTGTCTGATCATTTCTTAATAACATTTACATTTACTCTGATGGACTACCCAGCAGTGGGGAATAAGTTTCATTACAGTATAAGTCTTTCAGAAAGCGCTGTAACTAGGTTTAAGGATATGATTCCTTCTTTATGTTCTCTAATGCCATATACCAACACAGTGCAGGTCGCTACCTAAACTCTGTAAGTGAGATAGAGTATCTCGTCAATAGTTTTACATCCTCATTGAAGACAACTTTGGATGCTGTAGCTCCTCTGAAAAAGAGAGCTTTAAATCAGAAGTGCCTGACTCCGTGGTATAACTCACAAACTCGCAGCTTAAAGCAGATAACCCGTAAGTTGGAGAGGAAATGGCGTCTCACTAATTTAGAAGATCTTCACTTAGCCTGGAAAAAGAGTCTGTTGCTCTATAAAAAAGCCCTCCGTAAAGCTAGGACATCTTTCTACTCATCACTAATTGAAGAAAATAAGAACAACCCCAGGTTTCTTTTCAGCACTGTAGCCAGGCTGACAAAGAGTCAGAGCTCTACTGAGCTGAGTATTCCATTAACTTTAACTAGTAATGACTTCATGACTTTCTTTGCTAACAAAATTTTAACTATTAGAGAAAAAATTACTCATAACCATCCCAAAGACATATCGTTATCTTTGGCTGCTTTCAGTGATGCCGGTATTTGGTTAGACTCTTTCTCTCCGATTGTTCTGTCTGAGTTATTTTCATTAGTTACTTCATCCAAACCATCAACATGTTTATTAGACCCCATTCCTACCAGGCTGCTCAAGGAAGCCCTACCATTATTTAATGCTTCGATCTTAAATATGATCAATCTATCTTTGTTAGTTGGCTATGTACCACAGGCTTTTAAGGTGGCAGTAATTAAACCATTACTTAAAAAGCCATCACTTGACCCAGCTATCTTAGCTAATTATAGGCCAATCTCCAACCTTCCTTTTCTCTCAAAAATTCTTGAAAGGGTAGTTGTAAAACAGCTAACTGATCATCTGCAGAGGAATGGTCTATTTGAAGAGTTTCAGTCAGGTTTTAGAATTCATCATAGTACAGAAACAGCATTAGTGAAGGTTACAAATGATCTTCTTATGGCCTCGGACAGTGGACTCATCTCTGTGCTTGTTCTGTTAGACCTCAGTGCTGCTTTTGATACTGTTGACCATAAAATTTTATTACAGAGATTAGAGCATGCCATAGGTATTAAAGGCACTGCGCTGCGGTGGTTTGAATCATATTTGTCTAATAGATTACAATTTGTTCATGTAAATGGGGAATCTTCTTCACAGACTAAAGTTAATTATGGAGTTCCACAAGGTTCTGTGCTAGGACCAATTTTATTCACTTTATACATGCTTCCCTTAGGCAGTATTATTAGACGGTATTGCTTAAATTTTCATTGTTACGCAGATGATACCCAGCTTTATCTATCCATGAAGCCAGAGGACACACACCAATTAGCTAAACTGCAGGATTGTCTTACAGACATAAAGACATGGATGACCTCTAATTTCCTGCTTTTAAACTCAGATAAAACTGAAGTTATTGTACTTGGCCCCACAAATCTTAGAAACATGGTGTCTAACCAGATCCTTACTCTGGATGGCATTACCCTGACCTCTAGTAATACTGTGAGAAATCTTGGAGTCATTTTTGATCAGGATATGTCATTCAAAGCGCATATTAAACAAATATGTAGGACTGCTTTTTTGCATTCATGCAATATCTCTAAAATCAGAAAGGTCTTGTCTCAGAGTGATGCTGAAAAACTAATTCATGCATTTATTTCCTCTAGGCTGGACTATTGTAATTCATTATTATCAGGTTGTCCTAAAAGTTCCCTAAAAAGCCTTCAGTTAATTCAAAATGCTGCAGCTAGAGTACTGACGGGGACTAGAAGGAGAGAGCATATCTCACCCATATTGGCCTCTCTTCATTGGCTTCCTGTTAATTCTAGAATAGAATTTAAAATTCTTCTTTTTACTTATAAGGTTTTGAATAATCAGGTCCCATCTTATCTTAGGGACCTCGTAGTACCATATCACCCCAATAGAGCGCTTCGCTCTCAGACTGCAGGCATACTTGTAGTTCCTAGGGTTTGTAAGAGTAGAATGGGAGGCAGAGCCTTCAGCTTTCAGGCTCCTCTCCTGTGGAACCAGCTCCCAATTCAGATCAGGGAGACAGACACCCTCTCTACTTTTAAGATTAGGCTTAAAACTTTCCTTTTTGCTAAAGCTTATAGTTAGGGCTGGATCAGGTGACCCTGAACCATCCCTTAGTTATGCTGCTATAGACGTAGACTGCTGGGGGGTTCCCATGATGCACTGTTTCTTTCTCTTTTTGCTCTGTATGCACCACTGCATTTAATCATTAGTGATCGATCTCTGCTCCCCTCCACAGCATGTCTTTTTCCTGGTTCTCTCCCTCAGCCCCAACCAGTCCCAGCAGAAGACTGCCCCTCCCTGAGCCTGGTTCTGCTGGAGGTTTCTTCCTGTTAAAAGGGAGTTTTTCCTTCCCACTGTAGCCAAGTGCTTGCTCACAGGGGGTCGTTTTGACCGTTGGGGTTTTACATAATTATTGTATGGCCTTGCCTTACAATATAAAGCGCCTTGAGGCAACTGTTTGTTGTGATTTGGCGCTATATAAAAAAATTGATTGATTGATTGATTGATTGATTGATTTTTGGGTGGTTTATCGGTTTATCTTTATCAAAGATACACTCAACAAAAATATAAACGCAACACTTTTGGTTTTGCTCCCATTTTGTATGAGATGAACTCAAAGATCTAAAACTTTTTTCCACATACACAATATCACCATTTCCCTCAAATATTGTTCACAAACCAGTCTAAATCTGTGATAGTGAGCACTTCTCCTTTGCTGAGATAATCCATCCCACCTCACAGGTGTGCCATATCAAGATGCTGATTAGACACCATGATTAGTGCACAGGTGTGCCTTAGACTGTCCACAATAAAAGGCCACTCTGAAAGGTGCAGTTTTGTTTTATTGGCGGGGGATACCAGTCAGTATCTGGTGTGACCACCATTTGCCTCATGCAGTGCAACACATCTCCTTTGCATAGAGTTGATCAGGTTGTCAATTGTGGCCTGTGGAATGTTGGTCCATTCCTCTTCAATGGCTGTGCGAAGTTGCTGTATATTGGCAGGAACTGGTACACGCTGTCGTATACGCCGGTCCAGAGCATCCCAAACATGCTCAATGGGTGACATGTCCGGTGAGTATGCCAGCCATGCAAGAACTGGGACATTTTCAGCTTCCAAGAATTGTGTACAGATCCTTGCAACATGGGGCCGTGCATTATCCTGCTGCAACATGAGGTGATGTTTTTGGATGTATGGCACAACAATGGGCCTCAGGATCTCGTCACGGTATCTCTGTGCATTCAAAATGCCATCAATAAAATGCACCTGTGTTCTTCGTCCATAACAGAGGCCTGCCCATACCATAACCCCACCGCCATCATGGGCCACTGCTATCTGCCCTGAACAATGTGAACCGGGATTCATCCGTGAAGAGAACACCTCTCCAACGTGCCAAATGCCAGCGAATGTGAGCATTTGCCCACTCAAGTCAAGTCAAGTGAGGCTGGTTGGATGTACTGCCAAATTCTCTGAAACGCCTTTGGAGACGGCTTATGGTAGAGAAATGAACATTCAATACACGAGCAACAGCTCTGGTTGACATTCCTGCTGTCAGCATGCCAATTGCACGCTCCCTCAAATCTTGCGACATCTGTGGCATTGTGCTGTGTGATAAAATTGCACCTTTCAGAGTGGCCTTTTATTGTGGGCAGTCTAAGGCACACCTGTGCACTAATCATAGTGTCTAATCAGAATCTTGATATGGCACACCTGTGAGGTGGGATGGATTATCTCAGCAAAGGAGAAGTGCTCACTATCACAGATTTAGACTGGTTTGTGAACAATATTTGAGGGAAATGGTGATATTGTCTATGTGGAAAAAGTTTTAGATCTTTGAGTTCATCTCATACAAAATGGGAGCAAAACCAAAAGTGTTTTTATATTTTTGTTGAGTGTATGATACCATCTCGATCTACTTGCACAATTATTGTGATAATTCTCAGTGAATCAATGTTCAATTATCAATCAGGTAATAATGATTTATATTATGATTTAAAGCTACAACTTGAATGTACGCTTATTCAATTCGATTTTATTAGGAGGGCTTTAAACACCTGCCTTGTCAAAGACGTTTGGACACCAGATGCTCTCATTGAAAGCCAACAAGAAGATGGTGCAAGATCACTTCATGAAACAGAGTGGGAAGGTGTTTCTCTTGAAAGATTTGCACAGTTTGAATGCTCCGGACACACATCACAGTGAGGACATCCTCAGTAAGCTGCTGCAGGAAATGAAAAAAGAAGCTGGGGCCGCTACTGAAGTAATTGTTGGAGCCGATGAAGAATTGAGAGCCATTTCTTACCAAGATGAGAAAATGAGAAATTTTCAGTCCAAGTATCCAGAGCTTCTTCTTTTGGATGCCACTTACAAATTGAATGATTTAAGATTCCCACTGTATGTTCTTATGGTGGTTGAGAGTAATGGGGAAAGCCAGGTTGTGGCTCTGTGGATCGTGGCAAATGAGGACAAGGAAACCATTGGAGCCTTGATGGACATTTTCATACAACACTGTATGTAACTGTAACAATACTGGAAAAACCTGGAGTTTTAAACCTAACTAAACCCCTCCTCCAGAGAGGCAGACTGCTATTGGCTAGTGACTAAACAATTGCTTTAATTGGCACCTACTGTGCTCTAGTTAGCACACTCATAATGACAGGGTAGCTGTCCCTCCTAACGATGGGACTGATGCCTCTCCTGACGGCTCTCCTGACATGTCTCCTGATGACGTGAATGACTCATTACCATGAACAAAACTCCAGCTTTTGTGGCTTCTGTTTGTTCTTCTCTACAAGGGTCAAGACAGAAGTCAGACTACCAGAGCAAGAATTTTAGCTGAGGAAGCTTCTGCAATTTGAAGCAAAACGTCCTCGCGTCAAGCAACCCAGTCCAGTCGAAGATTCAACCAACAACAAACCTGTCGCATTTGCTAAAAAGTCACCTGGTGAACGCTATCGCAGTAAGTTTAATGCAATAGTTTTTTAAAACATCAGTTTTAATTGGATGAAAATGTAGACTTGGATGCTGTTGAGTTCTTCACATCTGCAGCTTGGCGATGTTTGAACACCATCCTGCCACGTGTTAAGATGCTTGATATAATAGGTTGAAAATGCTACAGACAGAGTTTTTATTATGAAGCAAACCCCCCTCTTATTTTTTTTGGAGATAATACTGTAAAGAACTACTCTAGCAGAGTGACTTGAACGCATCACAGATTCGTGGATTCTACTCCACCAAATCAGTAGATGGCGCTTGTTTGCTCCTGTGGATCAGACAGAGCTATTTCTTCTCAGGCCTTACCTGGCGCGAATCAGAAATAAATGGCGCTGGCTTGACAAGGACATTAATTTGCTGTCTCTCCTCATTGATCCACAGTGATCCATTGTGTGCGTAGAGCCAGGGCACCACAGATCTACAGTGCTCCTTAGCCTGTGTATCACATGTTGCCGGCCCAGATACCCCTAGGTCTGACACCGGTTACATTGACAATTGGAGATGTGGTACATGTTTGGATGATATTGGGGGGCCACTTTCAGTTGGTTGTGACTCGTGTCTAAATTGGTACCATTTCAACTATGTTGGTCTTGTTACAAAGCCAAGAAGGAAGACCTGGTTTTGCAGGCAATGTTATTCTAGTCCTATGTAAAGATTTTAACTGTCATTGTGAATCTAATATGCAATTTGTAAACATTTGTTAAAAAACATTATTGTGATGTCAATTAGATGATACCTCTAGTCCTCTTACTCCTCTAAAGGGCTTTTATAATAGTATTTGTTATGTTCTTGTGAGCTGTTCTTGCGAGCTGTTCTTGCGAGCTGTACAAGAAGTTGAATAGTAAGGAAGGAGAAAAGGACTTGTACCGACTGGCCAGACAAAGGGACAGAGCTGGAAAGGATGTGCAGCAGGTTAGGGTGGTAAAAGATGCACATGGTAATGTGCTGACAAGTGAGGAGTGTGTGCTGAGAAGGTGGAGGGAATATTTTGAAGAGTTGATGAATAAAGAAAATGAATGAGAGAAAAGGCTGGATGATGTGGTGAGAGTAAATCAGGAAGTAAAGAGATTAGCAAGGAAGAAGTGAGGGCTGCTATGAAGAGGATGAAGAGTGGAAAGGCAGTTGGTCCAGATGACATTCCAATGGAGGCATGGAAATGTCTAGGAGAGATGGCAGTAGAGTTTCTAACCAGATTGTTTAATAAAATCTTGGAAAGTGAGAGGATGCCTGAGGAGTGGAGACGAAGTGTGCTGGTTCCTATTTTCAAGAACAAGGATGATGTGCAGAGCTGCAGTAACTACAGAGGCATAAAGCTGATCAGCCACAGCATGAATTTATGGGAAAGAGTAGTAGAAGCTAGGCTTAGAAAACAGGTGAAGATCTGTGAGCAGCAATATGGTTTCATGCTGAGAAAGAGCACTACAGATGCAATGTTTGCTCTGAGAATACTGTTGGAAAAGTACAGAGAAGGACAGAAAGAGTTACATTGTGTGTTTGTGGACTTAGAAAAAGCTTATGATAGGGTGCCAAGAGAAGAGTTGTGGCATTGTATGAGGAAGTCTGGAGTGGCAGAGAAGTATGTTAGGGTAGTGCAGGACATGTACAAGAATAGTGTGACAGCGGTGAGATGCGCAGTCGGAATGAGACTCATTCAAGGTGGAGGTGGGATTACACCAAGGATCAGCTCTGAGTCCTTTCTTGTTTGCAGTGGTGATGGACAGGTTGACAGATGAGATCAGAAAGGAGTCCCCATAGACTATGATGTTTGCAGATGACATTGTGATCTGTAGTGAGAGTAGAGAGCAAGTTGAGTCTAGTCTGGAGAAGTGGAGATATGCTTTGGAGAGAAGGGGAATGAAAGTCAGTAGAAGCAAGACTGAGTACATGTGTGTGAATGAGAGGGAGCCCAGTGGAATAGTGCAGTTACAAGGAGTAGAAGAGGTGAAAGTAGATGAGTTTAAATATTTGGGGTCAACTGTTCAAAGTAATGGAGAGTGTGGTAGAGAGGTGAAGAAGAGAGTGCAGGCAGGGTGGAGTGGGTGGAGAAAGGTGGCAGGAGTGATTTGTGACCGAAGAATATCAGCAAGAGTGAAGGGGAAAGTTTACAAAACAGTAGTGAGACCAGCTATGTTGTACGGTTTAGAGACAGTGGCACTAACAAAAAGACAGGAGGCAGAGCTGGAGGTGGCAGAGCTGAAGATGTTGAGATTCTCTTTGGGAGTGACAAGAATGGACAAGATTAGGAATGAAGATATCAGAGGGACAGCTCAGGTGGGACGGTTTGGAGACAAAGTCAGAGAGGCAAGATTGAGATGGTTTGGACATGTGCAGAGGAGGGACCCAGGGTATATAGGGAGAAGGATGCTGAGGATGGAGCCACCAGGCAGGATGAGAAGAGGGAGACCAAAGAGGAGGTTCATGGATGTCCTGAGAGAGGATATGCAGGTGGTTGGTGTGACAGAGGAAGATACAGAGAGACAGGGTGAGATGGAAACGATTGATCTGCTGTGGCGACCCCTAACGGGAACAGCCGAAAGACAAAGAAGAATTTGTTATGTTCTTGTGATTTTTTTGTGATTAATTGTAGATGTATGCATTACAGGTATTTGCCACAAAATGAATGTGATATAATTGATATTGGAGTTGAAACTCATGTACATGGATCTGACTGCTGTAAAAAAAATTGTGATAAATGTTTGTGATGAAAGTAGTGTTTTTTTTTTTTTTTCTTGTGATGCCAATTTTTCATGATAGTTTTCAATTACATGATACCTCTAGATGGCTATTATAATAGTTTATTAATTTGTTGTCCTTGTGATAATTTTTTATTGATGGTATATCTACACATATATTGTGACATTAAATATCCAATTACAGGTATTCACAACCAAATGGATGTGATATAATTGATATTGGAGCTGAAACATCTGTACAGTAGTGTTCAGAATAATAGTAGTGCTATGTGACTAAAAAGATTAATCCAGATTTTGAGTATACGAGGTCTGTTAGAAAAGTATCGGACCTTTTTATTTTTTTCAAAAACCTGATGGATTTGAATCACGTGTGCTTGCATGAGCAAACCTTGAACCTTCGTGCGCATGCGTGAACTTTTTCACGCCTGTCGATTGCATCATTTCCTTGTAAGCAGCCTTTATGTGGGAGGTGTGCAGCGCGCTCGGTGGATTTTCATTTCAAGGAAAAAGACGGAACGACTGGAGCAGCACCGCATCAAATTTTGCCAGAAACTGGGCGACAGCCAGGTGGAAACCATTCGGATGACTCAGATGGCTTTCGGTGACTTTTCAGTCATGTGACTATCCGAGAAATTGTGGAAAAGCTGGGCATGTCACAACATATCCTGTGAGACTTCAACACAAAGGTGCTTTTGCTCCACCGTCGGCAGCTTTGTGCCGAAGCCATCGGCATGATTTTCACCGCCAGTCTTTTCATGGCCAAATCTTCTGTCATAGTGGAATCTGCCGAAAAAGTGCTGATGTCCACCTCTTCTGCAATTTCTCGGATAGTCACACGACGGTCCCGCATCACCACAGCGTTCACTTTGGAAATGATCCGGTCATTTCAGCATGTTGATGGCCGACCGGAGCGTGGCTCACTCTCCACCGTTGTGTGGACGTCTTTAAACCGGTTGTACCGCTCCTTAATCTGTGTGATGCCCATAGGATCGTCACCGAAAGCCGTCTGAATAATCCAAATGGTTTCCACCTGGCTGTCCCCCAGTTTCTGGCAAAATTTGATGCGGCGCTGCTCCAGTCGTTCCATCTTTTTCCTTGGAATGAAAAAACGCCGAGCGCACAGCACACACCTCACACAAAGGCTGCTCACCAGAAAATGATGCAATTGACAGACGTGAAAAAGTTCACGCATGCACACGAAGGTTCAAGGTTTGCTCATGCAAGCACACGTGATTCAAATCCACCAGGTTTTTGAAAAAAATAAAAAGGTCAGATACTTTTCTAACAGACCTCGTATTTCTTATTGTTACATGGGAAACAACGTACCAGTAGATTCAGTAGATTCTCACAAATCCAACAAGACCAAGCATTTAAGATATGCACTCTTAAGGCTATGAAATTGGGCCATTAATTAAAAAAAGTAGAAAAGGGGGTGTTCACCATAATAGTAGCATCTGATGTTGACGCTACAAACTCAAAACTATTATGTTCAAACTGCTTTTTTAGCAATCCTGTGAATCACTAAACTAATATTTAGTTGTATAACCACAGTTTTTCATGATTTCTTCACATCTGTGAGGCATTAATTTTGTTGGTTTGGAACCAAGATTTTGCTGGTTTACTAGTGTGCTTGGGGTCATTGTCTTGTTGAAACACCCATTTCAAGGGCATGTCCTCTTCAGCATAAGGCAACATGACCTCTTCAAGTATTTTGACATATCCAAACTGATCCATGATACCTGGTATGCAATATATAGGCCCAACACCATAGTAGGAGAAACATGCTCATATCATGATGTTTGCACCACCATGCTTCACTGTCTTCATTGTGAACTGTGGCTTGAATTCAGAGTTTGGGGGTTGTCTCACAAACTGCAGCCCTTGGACCCAAAAAGAACAATTTTACTCTCATCAGTCCACAAAATATTCCTCCATTTCTCTTTAGGCCAGTTGATGTGTTCTTTGGCAAATTGTAACCTCTTCTGCACGTCTTTTATTTAACAGAGGGACTTTGTGGGGGATTCTTGCAAATAAATTAGCTTCACACAGGCGTCTTCTAACTGTCACAGCACTTACAGGTAACTCCAGACTGTCTTTGATCATCCTGGAGCTGATCAGTGGGTGAGCCTTTGCCATTCTGGTTATTCTTCTATCCATTTTGATGGTTGTTTTCCATTTTCTTCCACGTGTCTCTGGTTTTTTTGTCCATTTTAAAGCATTGGAGATCATTGTAGATGAACAGCCTATAATGTTTTGCACCAGCGTGTAAGTTTTCCTCTCTCCAATCAACTTTTTAATCAAACTACGCTGTTCTGAACAATGTCTTGAACATCCCATTTTCCTCAGGCTTTCAAAGAGAAAAGCATGTTCAACAGGTGCTGGCTTCATCCTTACATAGGGGACACCTGATTCACACCTGTTTGTTCCACAAAACTGACAAACTCACTGACTGAATGTCACACTACTATTATTGTGAACACCCCCTTTTCTACTTTTTTTTTACTAATAGCCCCATTTCATAGCCTTAAGAGTGTGCATATCATGAATGCTTGGTCTTGTTGGATTTGTGAGAATCTACTGAATCTACTGGTACATTGTTTCCCATGTAACAATAAGAAATATATCTGGATCTGATTTCTGTAAAAAAATTGTGATACATGCTTAAGTTGGAAATTCCAAGTTCTGTGGCAATAATGATAGAAACTAGATCTAGTGAAAAATAGAGAACTCTAGTGAATGAATGAATTTTTATTATGTCACTTTTCATGCAAAGTATTTTACCAAATAATAAATAGGATAAACTATAAAAGAAACAAATAAACACTGCAGGATCATAAATAAGTGTTAAGATGGACAATAAATACAGATAACAATAAATATTATAAACAAATTGCAAGTTTTGAGCAAATACTAAATATTTGCATTTTAATGATTTTTTTGAAAGATAGCTGTGCGGGCAGACTGTACCTTTAATCAGTACATTGAAGATATGGACAATGGAAAAATGTACGGCGCGCACCTTTAGCTGCATGTGGTATAGGCAGTGGTGGGCACAGTTCCGATAATCTGATAACAGATAATTATCAAAGATAATATTTTCATTATCAGATTATCTTTTTAGATAATAATAAATTGAATAAATTTTTGACTCTCTATGATCAATGTTGCCCTGTGAAATCAATCCAAATCAAACAACAAGCTAAAACCAACCCATGGATGACAAGCAGTTTAATTAATGCCTGTAAAAAGAAAAACTGGCTATACAGGGTATTTATTAAAGAAAGAACAATCGAAACAGAAAATAAATATAAAATATACAAAAATAACTTGACATGTGTATTAAGGAATTGTAAAAAGATGTATTATAAAACACAACTAGAACAAAACAAGGGAAATATTAAAGGTCTCTGGAATGTAATAAATAGTGTCATCAGGAAAAAGGAGAACCGTAGTACCTTGCCGGACTATTTCATTGACAGTGATAAAAAGATCTATAACAACGAAGAGCTAGTAAATGCATTTAATCATTATTTTGTCAATATAGGGCCAGAATTGGCAGCTGAAATAAAAATGCCATATTCAGCCTCAGAAATAGGTACTGAACAAATAAACTCACATTCATTCTTTCTATCAGCAACAGACGAAATGGAAATAATAAACACTGTTAATGAATTGAAGGCAAAAAAAAATCAGTAGATTGCAATAAGTTGGACACTACAATAATTAAACAAGTCATTAATGAAATTGCAAAACCTCTAAGTCATATCTATAACTTATCTTTTATTAATGGAGAGTTTCCAAGTCAAAAGAAGATTGCCAAAATTACACCTATATATAAAAGTGGAGATAAGTATCTATTCTCAAATTATAGACCTATATCTGTGTTATCTCAATTCTCAAAAATTTTAGAAAAACTATATACAGTATGGTTAGATCAATACATTGGAAAGTTCAAGATATTAAACAATAACCAGTATGGTTTCAGAAAAAATAGATCAACAACTTTAGCTTTAATTGATTTAGTGGAAGAAATAACAAATAATATTGATAAAAAGAAACATACAATGGCGATCTTCATTGACTTAAAAAAGGCGTTTGATACTATTAACCACAACATATTATTACGTAAATTGGAAAAAATTGGCATAAGGGGTATTGCACTAAATTGGCTCCAATCTTATTTAAACAACAGGCAACAATATGTACAAATATGAGAATATAAATCTTTGTTTAAACAGATACATTGTGGAGTTCCACAAGGGTCCGTTTTAGGACCTAAACTTTTTTTAATTTATATTAATGACTTGCAATTCATCTCTGAAAAACTGAAATTTATCCTCTTTGCTGATGACACAACGATAGTATGTTCTGGGGAAAACCTGGAACAACTTGTGATCGAAATGCAAATAGAAATTATTAAATTAAAAAATTGGTTTGATAGTAATAAATTGTCACTTAATATTTCAAAGACAAAATGAATGCTCTTTGGAAACCGAGAAAGGGTTAACCAACATAGATTTTAGGAATAATAATCGATCACAGGATGTGCTGGAAACCCCACATTGCTAGCATACAATCCAAAATGGCCAGAAGTATTTCCATAATGGGGAAAGCCAAACATTTCTTAGATCAGGAGTCCTTATATATTATTTATTGCACATTAATATTACCATATATTAGCTATGGCATTGAGGTATGGGGTAATACATATAAAAGTAATGTAGACACACTTTTTAAGTTACAGAAAAGGGCAATAAGAATCATCCATAATGTAGGCTTCAGAGATCATACGAGTACACTGTTTTTACAATCCAAAATACTAAAATTTAGAGATCTTGCAGAATTTAAAACTTTACAAATTATTTTTAAAGTGAAACAAAACCTACTATCAGATAACCTCCAAAAATTGTTTAGTGAAAGAGAGGGAGATTACAATCTAAGAAGGAAATATAACTTAAAAAAACAGTGTGCTCGTACAACAATGAAACAAATGTGCCTTACGAGACATGGGGTGGATTTATGGAATAACCTAACTGAGGACATCAAAGTATGTACTACAGTACATCAATTCAAAAGAAATTTAAAACTCAAAATATTAAAAAAATATGAAACTGAATAACATAATTCTTAGTGTGCATGTTTGTGGATCTAAACTGTTATATTATTTGGGCATGACGAACGTATGGGAAATATGAATGCACACGAGTTGCCCATGATACATGTGTGTGGGGAAAAAAAAAATTAATATATCATCAAGTTTAATCGAATATAGGTAAATGTGCGTGCATGCATGCATGGGCTGGGTGCCCATGGGTGCATGTATGTGGGTTAAAAGTGTCATACTGTCAAATCTCATTGAATCTAGTGTGTGTATTGGTGTATGCAAGGGTATTTGTGTATAGAGGTAGTGTATTTATGTAAATACATGTTGATATGTATAATGAAAGGTCTGTGTTTATATAAGTATATATGATCTCAAAAATAATTTTTTTTGTCCGCGTAGTCGAAAACAAAACATGTGAAAGGGGGTAGAAAATATAAGTTTTACTTCATTCTGCTCCCTTTGAGTAATGTACGGATTTTCAAAGATGAATGTGCGCAATGTATAAATGTTTTTAACTTGCTCAATAAAGTATATATAAAAAAATAAAATAATAACTTTAAAAACCATTATCGGACTAATTATCTTCCAATAAACTTTTGTCCGATAATTTTTAGACCATTAACACAGTAAACAGCTACAACCATTTTTAAAATTTAAAATCAGTTGAGCATCTACCTGTTAAAAGTTTAATAGCAAATGTGTAGTTCTACCCTCCGCAAACAAAAGAGAGCTGCTTCTAAAAGAAACTGCTCTCTCCTCTGCAGACAAAAGAGAACTGGTTGCAAAAAAAAAAAAAAAAATCATTTCCTTTAACACCATACTGATGCACTGGCAATATCACCCAAGTCATCCAGAGGCATACATTTTTAACTTATAGTTCAAATTTTAACCAAACTAATTTTGGACAAGTTATTTAAAATTACTGTCATGTCTGAAGTTTTATAAAGTGAAAATAGCAGATATATGTTTTAGTTTTAAAGTAATGCGCTAATTTTTAATGTTTTAGTGAGCACATGCTGTGCCCAGCACTGCATTATGGGTAGGATAGAGTAATCTCAGTATGTTCACGACAGGAATGCATTTCAGAAACACTGTTCAGGCTCCACAGACAACAGTATTAAACTCTAGTGCCTAAAACTCTCGTGAATATATTCTCTGGGTTTATAGACATTGTTATTGTGTTTGCGTTTGTTAAATTCCACACATCTTAAATGTAGCAGACACGGATTATCTGGAATTTTGTTTTGGTAAGTTTTCACGGTCTCTACTGCCATCTACTGGCCAGTAGTGTTCATGGCAGTATTCATCCTGAAGCTGGGCAAACACTGTATGATATGTTTAATCACTGTACTCGGTTTCAGTTCAAACTGTACCACAGAACCGCACGGTGTAAAAGTTCAGAGCGCATGATTTATGTTCTCACACACGTACATTCAAAAACATCGGATTCGTGTTTCCAGAAGCAAAATGTAAGCTTTTTTTTCAAACTTAATTTACACAAACTCTCGATGGGAGACATCAAAGTTTAAAAACAAAACAAAACAAAAAACATTACAAGACAGGTCTGCGGTGTTTGCACAGGCACAGTGCGAGCGGTTGGATGCTTGTAGCTCTTCAGCAGCAGGATACCCTCATGACGGCTGACCAGAATAATATCAAACAGGTTTGATTTTCATTCGACCATATGATCTGCGATCAGGAGGTGGTCGTGAGATGTTAAACACAGCTTGTTACTCCATGTATACTACATGATGCAGGATGTGTGATTAACCTGAAACTTGGTGCGATCCAAAAAATTCTCGCACAAATGAAAAATCATCTGAAAAAGGGCCAAAACTCGCACAGTGTAAACCCAGCTTAAGTACTGAATGTCTGGCACCAGTAGATCATGACAGTGTTCTATTATTTATTTTTGACAAAGGTTATATCAGGTGGTTATCTAATTACAAATTTTTTTGAAAATGCCTTTTTTTTTTTTACAAATAAAAAATGTGAATGTTTTACAAAAGTACATTTATCTGTAAACACCAACACACGACACACCTCACATTAACGAGTTGGTTTTACATAATGTATGAGTAAAACCAATCAGTGTTGGTCGAGGCACATTTTACCCAGAATCCTTTGTGATCTGTCTGTGTTTGTTACAAAACTTCAGAATTAGTGCATTATTCAACATTAAAAGATATATGTTATATTTTAACTTTGTACAAATGACAGAATTGACAGTTATTCTATCAGTATTCATTTTATTTATACACCAAACCATAACTCAGCATTGCTTTATTTTCCAAGACCTCCTCCGCCTCATGCCATCATTGCGATTGAGCAGAGAGATGAGCGTCTCAGCTTGTGTCTATGCTGGAAGCTATGTAGTAAATAGGAGCTTCCAGCAGGAGGCAGGACGCTCAAAGACAGCAGTGCTTACTCATTGTTTGGATTTGTTGTCCCTTTTAATGCTTCCAAAAGCGATCGTGGTGTTAAAGCTCAAAATTAGCTTGTTAGTAGTTGCAAGTGTACCAGAGACAATACTGGAATTTATTGGTTATCGGTTATCTGTAAATTCCGATACATTTTCCTATTGCTTGCCTCTACTGGTGGTTGGCTCTCACTGCGGTATTGTATCACTTCCTGTTCCGGAGCACAGCGGTGTTTTTCTGTATCTGTTAGCTGTTTAATCTGCGCAGTTAGATTGATCTAGTTATCTAGATTACGATTTGTTTCCCAGTGTAATCTTTACGTGCCTTAACTAAAGCACTCCTTCTGCTGAATCACCTCTAAATTATTTACACATTATTCACTTTGCGTGTTTTTAGGAATCCGCTAGCTTAGCGTAGCTACTAGCTCTTAGCCGATTTAGCATGGCGGCTTCTCCTGTCTCTCCCGCACTTTTCTGCTCTGGGTGTGAAATGTTTAGTTATTCCTCGGCCTCCTTTAGCAGTAACGGTACTTGTAATAAGTGTAGCTTATTCGTAGCTTTGGAGGCCAGGCTGGGCGAATTGGAGACTCGGCTCCGCACCGTGGAAAATTCTACAGCTAGCCAGGCCCCTGTAGTCGGTGCGGACCAAGGTAGCTTAGCCGCCGTTAGTTACCCCCTGGCAGATCCCGAGCAGCCGGGAAAGCAGGCTGACTGGGTGACTGTGAGGAGGAAGCGTAGCCCTAAACAGAAGCCCCGTGTACACCGCCAACCCGTTCACATCTCTAACCATTTTTCCCCACTCGACGACACACCCGCCAAGGATCAAACTCTGGTTATTGGCGACTCAGTTTTGCGAAATGTGAAGTTAGCGACACCAGCAACCATAGTCAATTGTCTTCCGGGGGCCAGAGCAGGCGACATTGAAGGAAATTTGAAACTGCTGGCTAAGGCTAAGCGTAAATTTGGTAAGATTGTAGTTCACGTCGGCAGTAATGACACCCGGTTATGCCAATCGGAGGTCACTAAAATTAACATTAAATCGGTGTGTAACTTTGCAAAAACAATGTCGGACTCTGTAGTTTTCTCTGGGCCCCTCCCCAATCAGACCGGGAGTGACATGTTTAGCCGCATGTTCTCCTTGAATTGCTGGCTGTCTGAGTGGTGTCCAAAAAATGAGGTGGGCTTCATAGATAATTGGCAAAGCTTCTGGGGAAAACCTGGTCTTGTTAGGAGAGACGGCATCCATCCCACTTTGGATGGAGCAGCTCTCATTTCTAGAAATCTGGCCAATTTTCTTAAATCCTCCAAACCGTGACTATCCAGGGTTGGGACCAGGAAGCAGAGTTGTAGTCTTACACACCTCTCTGCAGCTTCTCTCCCCCTGCCATCCCCTCATTACCCCATCCCCGTAGAGATGGTGTCTGCTCCCAGACTACCAATAACCAGCAAAAATCTATTTAAGCATAAAAATTCAAAAAGAAAAAATAATATAGCACCTTCAACTGCACCACAGACTAAAACAGTTAAATGTGGTCTATTAAACATTAGGTCTCTCTCTTCTAAGTCCCTGTTGGTAAATTATATAATAATTGATCAACATATTGATTTATTCTGCCTTACAGAAACCTGGTTACAGCAGGATGAATATGTTAGTTTAAATGAGTCAACACCCCCGAGTCACACTAACTGTCAGAATGCTCATAGCACGGGCCGGGGCGGAGGATTAGCAGCAATCTTCCATTCCAGCTTATTAATTAATCAAAACCCAGACAGAGCTTTAATTCATTTGAAAGCTTGACTCTTAGTCTTGTCCACCCAAATTGGAAGTCCCAAAAAACAGTTTTATTTGTTATTATCTATCGTCCACCTGGTCGTTACTGTGAGTTTCTCTGTGAATTTTCAGACCTTTTGTCTGACTTAGTGCTTAGCTCAGATAAGATAATTACAGTGGGCCATTTTAACATCCCTGAAAACTCCCTTCTGTCTGATCATTTCTTAATAACATTTACATTTACTCTGATGGACTACCCAGCAGTGGGGAATAAGTTTCATTACACTAGAAGTCTTTCAGAAAGCGCTGTAACTAGGTTTAAGGATATGATTCCTTCTTTATGTTCTCTAATGCCATATACCAACACAGTGCAGAGTAGCTATCTAAACTCTGTAAGTGAGATAGAGTATCTCGTCAATAGTTTTACATCCTCATTGAAGACAACTTTGGATGCTGTAGCTCCTCTAAAAAAGAGAGCTTTAAATCAGAAGTGCCTGACTCCGTGGTATAACTCACAAACTCGTAGCTTAAAGCAGATAACCCGTAAGTTGGAGAGGAAATGGCATCTCACTAATTTAGAAGATCTTCACTTAGCCTGGAAAAGAGTCTGTTGCTCTATAAAAAAGCCCTCCGTAAAGCTAGGACATCTTTCTACTCATCACTAATTGAAGAAAATAAGAACAACCCCAGGTTTCTTTTCAGCACTGTAGCCAGGCTGACAAAGAGTCAGAGCTCTATTGAGCTGAGTATTCCATTAACTTTAACTAGTAATGACTTCATGACTTTCTTTGCTAACAAAATTTTAACTATTAGAGAAAAAATTACTCATAACCATCCCAAAGACATATCGTTATCTTTGGCTGCTTTCAGTGATGCTGGTATTTGGTTAGACTCTTTCTCTCTGATTGTTCTGTCTGAGTTATTTTCATTAGTTACTTCATCCAAACCATCAACATGTTTATTAGACCCCATTCCTACCAGGCTGCTCAAGGAAGCCCTACCATTATTTAATGCTTCGATCTTAAATATGATCAATCTATCTTTGTTAGATGGCTATGTACCACAGGCTTTTAAGGTGGCAGTAATTAAACCATTACTTAAAAAGCCATCACTTGACCCAGCTATCTTAGCTAATTATAGGCCAATCTCCAACCTTCCTTTTCTCTCAAAAATTCTTGAAAGGGTAGTTGTAAAACAGCTAACTGATCATCTGCAGAGGAATGGTCTATTTGAAGAGTTTCAGTCAGGTTTTAGAATTCATCATAGTACAGAAACAGCATTAGTGAAGGTTACAAATGATCTTCTTATGGCCTCGGACAGTGGACTCATCTCTGTGCTTGTTCTGTTAGACCTCAGTGCTGCTTTTGATACTGTTGACCATAAAATTTTATTACAGAGATTAGAGCATGCCATAGGTATTAAAGGCACTGCGCTGCAGTGGTTTGAATCATATATGGACGACTTACCTCATTCAGTTGATGAAATTTCATTTGAAATTTCTTTAACAATGAGGGATTTTGAGTCATCAGCAAGACGTATTTTACAGCTCATTGGGCATGACCTCTGGAACGTGCGTCAAATAAATAAATAAAATAAGACAAATAAATAAAATGAAATAATGTGGACAAATAATAATGTAAGGCTCATTAAAATAAATAAATGAATATAGATCTATGTAAATCAAAGACTAAATAGAGATAGATCTAGTCTAGATCAAGATATAACTCTTATCAGCTTATATGCCTAGTCTAGATCTTAATAAATGCCTTAAAAAATGGAAATAAAATTCATAAGATAAACGAGTTGTCTGTTTTACTAGGTTGATTTCATTGACTATCACAAATGAGATCACAAATAACTGTCGATCTGTAAAGAAACTGAGAGCCTTACCTGCCCTGTCTTTGACCAATCGATCTCGATTTAAAGTTCTTTCCACCATGAATACAATTCAAGTCCACCATGGCATATTTTAGCTCCTTGTTCATGCATGCTGCTTTCTTAGGATTCCTTTTGCCATACGCCTCTAGGGTCCTTGAATCCCTGATATATAAGGTCACAAGATTGTCTTTCTCGTACTTTTGGATAGCTTCTTTTAATTCATCAAATGTTGTAAATATTTGGTTTAGATGCAGAGCCACCATATTGACATCATATTTTGAATTTTTCGCACGATAAGACAAACAAGATTATCGAATGTTATCGCACCCATGATACACATGCGCAGGCAGTCAGGGTTAGGGGAAATCTCTTGGCCGTAATTCTCCTCGGTCCGTACCTTTAGCAGTCCCGCAGAAGACACGGATGTATGTATCCTTAGCCACTTCGTACAGATAATTTAGATGGTTGAACAGATACAGATACAGATAGTAGTGTACTCGCTCATCCCTACCAACAGCTACTATAGTAAAGTTTCCTTTACGTCAGGCTTTAGGGATCCCGGAAAGCTTAACAATAGCAGGTCAAAACAGAAGGGCCATTGATCCACGGTTGGAGATAACAGTTATCCCCAGGTGGGTAGAATGGGAGACCGGTAAATTTGGATACATCACCAAAACCTTCACCCTGCCAAAGCCAGGAATGAAAATCTGAGATATAATCCTCACAGAGTACCAAAAGTTGAACCAGTGATAACAGTACAAAAACCATTAATATTAATAAGAACCAGAGAGGAAGGACAGCCTGAATTTTCTAAACAGGGAGAAGGCAGTGCCACACAAGGAGTTATGGGAGCAAAAATGATAAAGGGGGAGAGGTTCCTGACCCCAGTGGAATTAGTAATGAGGGGCGCCAAAAGGGGAGAATAAGGAGAAGGATTCTAGGGGCTTATGATTGATAGGGGCCCAGAGAGGCCCCTAATATTAAATATAAAATACACTGATAAAATAATATGACACTAAGTTATAAACTTACAATCACACACATATATTTTATTTACAATGTATAGGGAACATTAATTTAGTTTGTTTCAGTGCTCACCGCTCCTCTGTATTTACAGTAAGTAAAATGGTTCAGTCCACCTGCTCCCACAACTGCTGCAGAAACTTTTCACAGGAGTGGAGGATGAGAGGCAAGATAGTTCAGAGAGCAAATAAAAAAAGCTTAGACAGGGGAAAGAAGCAAAGGGTTGACAGTACATCACCCAGTTCTTTCACAGGCAGGGTGGGTCTGTGATGGAAAGTTCTGGAATGTTAGCCTATTGTCTTTTCCTAACTTTGTACATTTTACTGTTGTTTTAGTTAAATAACCAATGCAGGCAAACATGGCAAAAAATGACTCATGTTCCACACAGACACAATGGGCCTCATGTATCAATGTTGCGCACTTGTGGCGTAAATTTACGGCGTAAACTTGAAATACACCAAAGTCGCCGTGACATGTATCAAGTAGTGCGCACCTGCCCATTTCTGGCGTACGCCTGATGTGATCTTGATAAATGTGGCGGGTGGAAACGATCGTAATTATAATAAACACGCCCATAAATATTCAGACTCCGCTTCAGACACACCCCCATTTTACGACATGGAAGCCGGGAAGACGGCAATGAAAAAGAACTCCACCAATCACGACGCGTGCCAATAGAGCGTCAAAAGCGGCTGTCGTATCAATTGTTTTGTAGTATATAATCAATAAAGTGTTACAGTGGTCCGTCATTAATCACTGGAGTTACGTTCTAAAAAAAGCCCGTAATACTCGAAACCGCGACGTAGTCAGCGTTATTTTTTACAATTATTATAGACGTTTCAAAGCTGTAAAACCCCTCACTACACAGTTTATACACTTTCTCAGTCAGGCATGAACATTTTCTCACTTTTCTCTTGTGTGTAAACACTCTCAAAGTTCAAACCTTAGTAGGAAAATAATACCAAACTGTTTTCGGGCCCAAACATTTGTTTGAGAAATAAAAATAGAATGTTTTCCTATAAATAATTATGATGACATTTAGAACTAACAAATTAATTTTAACAATCAACGAACGAGGTCGGACACATAAGAAATTATTAATAGTGACTCACCAGTATTTCACAGATCGGGCCTCTGTGTCCTGGCGCTGCGCCTTTTCCCACTCACATCTCGCTGCAGCAGGTGTCTGTGTCCGTGTGACAAACACAGTTATGAGTAGTTGTTGGTGCTCTTTTCTCTTCTGGGCAACAAGATTCTTATAAACAGATACGCAGAACACAGAACACTGTAAAAAAAAAGGCATGCAAAATTGGACTAAATACTCCGCGAGACTCCGAGGCCACGACAGGTGAACGGCGTAATAGCGAGGGACCACTGTATTCTCTTTTCACATGTCAATAATTCTTGACGTGGATATTTGCTCGCTCAATTAATAAGACACGCCTAACCTGTCAGATTTCTTTATTTTTTAAATGTATTTCTGTATTTATTTTATTGTGACAACCGAATGGAGACGACAAAACCTGGTTGCAGCACGGGCGAATTAAGGGAATGATGGAACTACAGTTGTTATTATCAATTTCATTGTCTAAATTGATCACACCACATGAAGTTAAGCTCAGCGCTGCTCTGGCTCCAGGCTCGAAGTCTGGAGAAAAAGGCGAGCAGCGCTGTCTTTGCAGTCAGCGCTGTGGCCACGGATCGTGCTCCATAACAATCCCGCAAAGGCGGGATTTGTATTGATTATTATGTAGTATAATCAGGAAAGTGTTATTTATGTAACATATGCATTGATTTGTATAATGGCACTGTTTATCATGTTGATCATCTTCATTTTTATGTGGATTCCAGCGCTGGTTCATTTTGGTGTATAATTTACGCCACCTCTCGACCTGGTGTATATTTTCAGCGCAGCGTACGCCAACGACCACATTGATAAATGCCAAGTAGCGCAGCCGTTTTGGCGTACACCCCATATACGCTCAAATATCGCCGTACGCACGTTGATACGTTGAGGCCCATTGGGAGCAGCACGCCTGTCAGTCCCCCCCACTCCCCACCTGAACAAGCCCAGATACCGCTGAGGTGAGCAGTTGTGTGTTGAATTAATCAATCATTATGGAGAAAAAACATTAAAAAATAAAAAATCGTTCTGAAATTTAAAAAAAAAGCCTGTAAAGTCTGTATTTATTTCAGAATGATTTTAATGGTTTAAAAACCATCAGCTATCACAGAAATATAATGTTTGGTCAGTTGTTTGGGACTGCCATCCCCCTGCTTTGCAGTAGGAACAGAGAACATTTCTAGTGTGTGCAGACTGGGTGATTACTCTCAATCCAATCACAGAAATGTTTACATTTTCTGGAAATCAGAAGATTAAATAATAACAACCAGCCCCACAGGTATTTTTGTCAGTCTAGAGTATCAGTCTTTTCACAAATATGGGCATGATAGTCAAAGCCATCATTAAAATGAATAGTTTTATGTAAAACTATATCAAAATTTTCAGCCGACCTGGCGGCCGACTATGGGGGCTCCCAGTAAGATTTCTGTTCCTGGGGCCGAAAATCCCTGGTGGCACCCCTATTAGTAATACAACATCATCTCGATTCCGCTAAATAAATCAAACTTTGTATGAACAAATGGCATAAACAAACTTCAGGTAGATTACAGTGGCAATAAATTTCATGCTGTGAAGAAGACGAGGACTGCCGAGACGGGCAGCGTGTGAAGGAGAGAAAGGTGCTTATGTGGTTCAGACATGCAGCCAGAAAACATGTATTTGCTACTAAATAAATGCCTGTCTTGAATAGAGGTAAGAAGGAGACAGAAGAACAGCAGGTCACCACTTTTGCCCCAATGACTGGTGTGGCAGACCGAACGGTCCACCCCTAAAAATTGGTCCGCCCTGCCTCCACTGCGCATGCATCATTTCGGAGCTCTGAGACAGAGTCTCTTCACCAAAAGTGATCAAATGGATTAATGGGATTATTAACCATCAGATGAAAAGGTAAAACCTCTTAAATCATTCTAAAGTCAGTATTAAGCAGAAACAAGGCCGTTTTAAACAGAAATGAAGCAATACTTGGTGATGCTTTGAAATGACAGATGCGGAGTGAACATATCAGCTAGCAGCTCATGTAGCTGTGGCGCTCTAATTGCTTCCTCCACCTTTTATGATGAAATAATGCTGAATACAGATGATGACTGGAGTGCGGTTTTACACAGAAACAAGGTGATAATCGGTGAACCACAGCTGATGACGCATGCGCAGTGAAGGCAGGGCGGACCAATTTTTGGGGGGGGGAGGGTTCGGTCTGCAACACTGGCACCCGCCATACACGCTCACATGATGCCAGGACCAGCAGGATGGTGCCCTCTGCTGGGAACAGAAAACAAAGGAGAAGGAGAATTGAAAGAGGCCTGCAGTGAAGAAAGTGAAAAAGGTGAAAAAGGCAGTGAAAGTGTGCAGTGGGGAAAAATAACTAAGTGAAGAAGAGGAGAATAGAAGGGAATATGTGAAAGCTACATTAAAGAGAAGTGTATCAGACCATGAAAATACACAATATCAATAGCTGATGGAACGTCAACAGGCAGAGAGTACCACAGAATATACCAGAGAATGACACCATCAGTCACAAAAATCCTTACAAACAGCAGCAAGAGAACTGTGGCCTGAAGAATCCTTCAACAGAGAGCGAAGCAGACAACAGCAGCCATGCAACAGGGTCAGACAGGATCCCAGCCTCCAGCTCCAGCACCACAGGGGCCTGTACCGACACCTGTGACACCACCAATTCCTTTACCACCCATTCATGGTCTGTGAATCAACCAGCCCAGTCTCGCGCTTTTTTTTCATGCTCCCATCATGAAATGAGTCACATTTTCATGATCAGAGCTGGATCCAAAGTGAAAATCTGACATGCATTTTTGCCCAATGATAAAATAAAAATTGTATGCGTCTTGTTATTCAATAATCTTCATTCTTTTATTCCTGTGCAACATACACTGTCACACGTCTTTCAATATATTCATTATACTTCATGGACCATAGTGAACACTTCTTATTTGTATAAATACGATGTCCTAAAAAAAAACACTATAACAAAAACTGACTGTAAACAAGATCAAATTTATTGCCAAAATCTTTCAATTATACCTGAATCTATATTTTTTTTTTCAATTGATAAAATCAATAAAATATGACTGTATATATTCTTATAATAATATATTGAGATACAGACAGTTCACAAAAGACATTTTCCATTGATACCAATCAAAATTAGAAACAGTCCAGCAGGTAACAATATTCATCATGTCCATGGCTAAATATACTAAAACAAATACATCACAATTGTACACATATCACAACTGTGATATGTGTACAATTGTGATGTATTTATTTTTTATTATTATTATATTATTATTATTATTTATTTTTTATTTATTATTTTTGTGATTTGGCACTTTATAAGCCAATTAAATTGAAATTGAATTGAAACTGAACATTTTATTGAGTCTTAAAGTAAATAAATATGAAATTGTCACTGGATCCTTAAACTTTGGACATAATAAACTCTACATGGTGGATCCTTGATCTCTGGACATAAATAGGAATAAACAAAATCTGTAGTTTTTGTCAAAAGCATTTCCGTTCAGACATTATTGGCATAAATGTCTTTCCATATATCTGAGCTGAACTCTTACAGCTGCTGTGCTTCACTTCAGGATGTAATTTGAAAAGAAAATACAGCATGTTTCATTTTGGGAGGAAAAAAACATTTTAGTCGACTGTAGTTTCTTGTCTGTATTACAACGTTTGGAAAGAGGTGTCATTTTATTTAAAGCGGCAATTCATTTTGAAGTTATTAATTCAGATCAGACTCTGTCTCGGCAGAGAGCCGCACAGTGTTTCGAGCTGTGACAATGGAACCGAGGACGATTCTCGTTTCTTGACTGCAACAAGACAAGAGTTCCACTTAGTGACTTTAATACACACAAAAGTGACTCATGATATTTTAATGGCTTTGAGAGGGGTTAAGAAGCGAACTTACCGCTTCTGAAAAGCAGCGAATCAAAGAGCCACAAGCCATTGAATCGAAGCATTGCTTCAATGGTTCATGGCTTCAAAGTGGAGTCGCGCTGCAGAAACGTTTGATTACAGAGCTGCTGCAGACCAAACCCTGAATATCCGAATTTATTTGTACATCTGTATTACTCTGAAACTTGGAAAAATCTGTATAATTTACGGACTATAGTTGACATGAAAACCAAAGCTGTGTTCACGGCGGGGACACATTCGGCACTATTCGGGATTATTCAAGATTTTTTTTTACTGATGACTAATGATGCGTAAAAAAATTTGACCGATGCAACTGCATCGGTCCAAACCGGTCTGGATCCGGGCCTGATGATGTACTATTTCTAACCCTCTCCCTTCCCCTAACCCTAATCATAACCCTCACAGACTCCCCTGCGTCACTCTGCATTTTGTGATACCATCATGAAATGCAATTGTGCTCCTGTCACAAAAATGTGGCACTTCTTATGACGGTATCACGAACCAATAGATTAATTAACTTTTCGTGATGCCATCATGAAATGCCATGAGATTGGGTTGGAATAAACTCCAACCTAACAGAGGAGCCTTCTACAGAGGGCAACAAGGACAAAGGGGAGGCATGTACTGCCAAGGAAGAGGAAGAGGAATCTTCTCTCAAGCAGCTAGATATACCCAATCTCAGATATAGCTAAATGTCGTGTGAAAGGCCACTAAAATGAGTCATACAACACTTTTTATACCAGGTGGGCATCGCAGTACGTGTGGTTTAGTCTTACATTTTTAATGTTATTGGCTCTCACCAACAGGGGATGATCTCCTTGTTTCTGAAACTTGGACATATGATGGACGTCAAACTTACATTTCTCAGAACCTCCAAACAAATAACACAAATACTTGATAGCTAACATAAAGAATTAGCACAGATATTATCTAACAATGGCAATACAAGAACCAAAAGACTATAAAGAATCAGCTACTCATGTTCAACCTGCAGCATATTAGATCCAATGGCCAGCTGACTCATCACTCACAGAAATATTTAACCCTAACTTTTAAAATTTATGTAATTTTATTACATGACAAATTCCCATTTACTTTTTTAGATAATTTTAATACAAACCTACCAAATAAACCTTACATGATGCATATTCATTATTGTAATAAATCCTATTTATTTGAAATGCATAATCCTCAGCGTTATATATTTAGTATTAATAAAATATAATTACTTAAATCAATAATAATGGCAGTATTTATTTAAAATACATACAGTATATTGTTTGAATTGCATAATTATGTTACCTATACAAGATAAATGGCATAGGTAACATAATTATTATGAAATTCAAAGTCATTTGCTTGTACATTGCTCAGTCAGGGGTGCCCCGGTGTGGCCAAGAACAGTAGTGCGGGTGAGTCAGAGCTCAATTCTCCCCTCATCTCAGAATATGATTAATGCTGAACTTAAGTCTGATTCGTCATCCTTAATTTGCCCAGTATTTATCGAGTCGGGTGCTGATTCTAATCTCATGCAATCTTCTCTCGCCAGGTCCTTCCATCTTAAGTGGTACAGGCTCTCACGGCATTTGGTGGTCCATGCAGTGGATGGCAGCCCGCTGGGCCAAATAATATTCCGGACACAGTCAGTTCAAATGACCATACCCGATAATCATTCAGAAAGCATTAGTTTCCATATCTTTGATAAAATGACTCACCCGGTTATCCTGGGGCATCCCTGGCTGCAGCGCCACAAACTGTTGTATGGCTGGGGGGCCTGGCTGCCTTTTTGTTTCTGTCTTTTGTTTTTCCTTCCAGGTGGCTTGCATTTGGGACTGAGTGGCTGTGTTGCTGAGGTTATCAGGACCTCACCCTGATCACCTGCGGCTCGTCAGGACTCACAGCTGAGGTGCATCTATATGGATTGGAACATGGTGGCATTTAAGACTGGAGTATACAGTGTGTATTTGCCAGAGACTCGACCTTGTGACCAGACGGGTGAGATCGTCGTCTCGGGAGCCATCTCATCATCAGTGGATGCAGAGAACGTCCAGGGTTTGATGCACGGTCTGTGAAAGAGGAGGGGGTGAGGTCTCACACTCATCAGCACACTTCCTGAGGTACGTTAGATTTTGTGACTAACATTTATACAGTCAGTAAATGTGGTGTCCCTCACACCTTTATTATATTGAGCTGTATGTTAGCCATGTATCGGCTTCCACTGCAGTGGAGTTTTGTGAACTGGATGTTCCATGCCTGCAGGTTGGGAAGCTGATTAGTAATCAAGCCAGGAAGTGTTTGCTGTTTGTACACCTTAAGTGTTCTCTCTGTGTGTAGAGTGTGGACTTACATAATGGTTCCTTCTTTCACAGACTCGGTTTGTTGCGGCCACCTGGGGGGTGTCGGCGGGGTCCTTGGGTCCGAACAGCTTCTGGCTCCGGACCATTAGCGCTGCTGGGAGCGCACCACGCCAGACCGCACTTTCTTTTGTTGTTTTTTGTATCACTGTTATGTATTAAATTCAGTTAGCCTTTGTACCGTGCTCTGCTTATTTCATACTGGGTCCTTCAAATGGTGGTCGGTTCTCCGAGCTGCGTCCGACACATAACACAAACCCCGCCTGGACTGGTCACTCGGGAGGATAGAGTCCTGGGCACCAGCTTGTACAAATGTCTGTTTAACCAAGCCTGCTAAAACTTCTGATTTACATAACTCAGATCTGGAGAGAGTTCCTACATGTTACCATGATCTTGCTGAGGTGTTTAGTAAGTCAAAAGCTAAATCACCTCCTCATCATGAGTATGATTGTGCGATAGATCTTCTCCCAGGGGTTACGCCTCCCCGGGGAAAGTTATTTTCGCTCTCAGCTCCCGAACGCGAGGCCATGAACACATATTCAAGAATCACTAGCTGCTGGGCTAATTCGTCCGTCGTCCTTGCCTGCTGGGGCTGGATTCTTCTTTGTAGAAAAGAAGGACAAAACACTCCATCCCTGTATTGATTATCAAGGCATTAATGACATCACAGTCAAGAACCGACAGCCCTTACCGCTGATCTCAACAGCCTTCGAGCTTTTGGAGGGAGCTAAAATCTTTACAAAGTTGGACTTGCGGAATGCGTATCACTTGGTTCACATTCATGCCGGGGATGAATGGAAAACTGCCTTTAATATTCCCACGGGTCACTACGAGTATCTAGTCATGCCCTTTGGCCTCACTAATGCTCCTGCGGTATTTCAAAATCTGGTGAATGACATATAACGTGAATACCTCAATAGGTGCATTTTTGTTTATCTTGATCTTTTAACATCCACATAGATGCTGAGAATGACAGCCTCAACACTGCATTTAATCTATTATTAGACTCAATTGGCTTTGCTCAAAATGTAAATGAGTCCACCCACCACTTTAACCATACTTTAGATCTTGTTCTGACTTATGGTATGGAAATTGAAGACCTAACAGTATTCCCTGAAAACCCCCGTCTGTCTGATCATTTCTTAATAACATTTACATTTACTTTAATGGACTACCCAGCAGTGGGGAATAAGTTTCATTACAGTGGAAGTCTTTCGGAAAGCGCTGTAACTAGGTTTAAGGATATGATTCCTTCTTTGTTATGTTCTCCAGTGCCATATATCAACACAGTGCAGAGTAGCTACCTAAACTCTGTGAGTGAGATAGATTATCTCGTCAATAGTTTTACATCCTCATTGAGCACAACTTTGAATGCTGTAGCTCCTCTGAAAAAGAGAGCCTTAAATCAGAAGTGCCTGACTCCGTGGTATAACTCACAAACTCGCAGCTTAAAGCAGATAACCCGTAAGTTGGAAAGGAAATGGCGTCTCACTAATTTAGAAGATCTTAAATATGATCAATCTATCTTTATTAGTTGGCTATGTACCACAGGCTTTTAAGGTGGCAGTAATTAAACCATTACTTAAAAAGCCATCACTTGACCCAGCTATCTTAGCTAATTATAGGCCAATCTCCAACCTTCCTTTTCTCTCAAAAATTGAGAATTGAAATTGAGGAAAGAGGAATGGTCTATTTGAAGAGTTTCAGTCAGGTTTTAGAATTCATCATAGTACAGAAACAGCATTACTGAAGGTTACAAATGATCTTCTTATGGCCTCAGACAGTGGACTCATCTCTGTGCTTGTCCTGTTAGACCTCAGTGCTGCTTTTGATACTGTTGACCATAAAATTTTATTACAGAGATTAGAGCATGCCATAGGTATTAAAGGCACTGCGCTGCGGTGGTTTGAATCATATTTATCTAATAGATTACAATTTGCTCATGTAAATGGGAAGTCTTCTTCACAGAATAAGGTTAATTATGGAGTTCCACAAGGTTCTGTGCTAGGACCAATTTTATTCACTTTATACATGCTTCCCTTAGGCAGTATTATTAGAAAGCATTGCTTAAATTTTCATTGTTACGCAGATGATACCCAGCTTTATCTATCCATGAAGCCAGAGGACACACACCAATTAGTTAAACTGCAGGAATGTCTTACAGACATAAAGACATGGATGACCTCTAATTTCCTGCTTTTAAATTCAGATAAAACTTAAGTTATTGTACTTGGCCCCACAAATCTTAGAAACATGGTGTCTAACCAGATCCTTACTCTGGATGGCATTACCCTGACCTCTAGTAATACTGTGAGAAATCTTGGACTCATTTTTGATCAGGATATGTCCTTCAATGCACATATTAAGCAAATATGTAGGACTGCTTTTTTGCATTTGCACAATATCTCTAAAATTAGAAAGGTCTTGTCTCAGATTGATGCTGAAAAACTAATTCATGCATTTATTTCCTCTAGGCTGGACTATTGTAATTCATTATTATCAGGTTGTCCTAAAAGTTACCTGAAAAGCCTTCAGTTAATTCAAAATGCTGCAGCGAGAGTACTGACGGGGACTAGAAGGAGAGAGCATATTTCACCCATATTGGCCTCTCTTTATTGGCTTCCTGTTAATTCTAGAATAGAATTTAAAATTCTTCTTCTTACTTATAAAGTTTTGAATAATCAGGTCCCATCTTATCTTAGGGACCTCATAGTACCATATCACCCCAATAGAGCGCTTCGCTCTCAGACTGCAGGCTTACTTGTAGTTCCTAGGGGTTTTAAGAGTAGAATGGGAGGCAGAGCCTTCAGCTTTCAGGCTCCTCTCCTGTGGAACCAGCTCCCAATTCGGATCAGGGAGACAGACACCCTCTCTACTTTTAAGATTAGGCTTAAAACTTTCCTTTTTGCTAAAGCTTATAGTTAGGGCTGGATCAGGTGACCCTGAACCATCCCTTAGTTATGCTGCTATAGACTTATACTGCTGGGGGGTTCCCATGATGCACTGAGTGTTTCTTTCTCTTTTTGTTCTGTATACACCACTCTGCATTTAATCATTAGTGACTGATCTCTGCTCTCTTCCACTGCATGTCTTTTTCCTGATTCTCTCCCCTCAGCCCCAACCAGTCCCAGCAGAAGACTGCCCCTCCGTGAGCCTGGTTCTGTTGGAGGTTTCTTCCTGTTAAAAGGGAGTTTTTCCTTCCCACTGTCGCCAAGTGCTTGCTCACAGGGGGTCGTTTTGGCCGTTGGGTTTTTTTCTGTAATTATTGTATGGCTTTTGCCTTACAATATAAAGCGCCTTGGGGCAACTGTTTGTTGTGATTTGGCGCTATACAAATAAAATTGATTCGATTTGATGATATATTGATTTATTCCCCGAATCTAGAGACGCACATTCAAGAGGTACGATCCGTCTTATCGACCTTGTTACAAAATAATCTCGATGTCAAAGCTGAGAAATGTGAATTCCATTGTTCCATGGTGTCTTTCTTAGGTTTCCTGATTTCAGAAGGGCTCATACAGATGGACCCGGCGAAAGTTGCCGCAGTTCATGATTGGGCGGTTCCAAAAGGTCGCAAAGATGTTCAACGGTTTTTGGGCTTTGCTAACTTTTATCGTAAGTTCATTTGAAATTTCAGTACTATCGCAGCTCTGCTACATAACGTCACCTCCTCACTTCGTCCATTTGTATGGAGTGCGACAAGGCATTACGGAACCTAAAGAATCGTTTTACAACGGCCCCCGTGTTACTCCTCCCTGACCCCGCCCGGCAGTTCGTGGTTGAGGTCGATGCGTCTGATGCCGGCATCGGGGCAGTGCTTTCTCAAACAGGGCCCTGAGATAACAGGTTACACCCGTGTGCCTTCTTGTCAAAGAAACTCACTGCCGCCGAGTGCAACTACGGCATCGGTGATTGCGAATTGCTGGTGGTTAAAGTGGCTTTGGAGGAGTGGCAGCACTGGTTGGAGGGGGCACAGTTGCCTTTAGTCTGGACAGATCATAAGAATCTAGCATATTTCCGCTCCGCTAAACACCCTGGATTCATTAATGAATTGCAGGATCTTCTTACATCACTGTGCAATAGCCCATAACGCACTTATACTGGGAGACTTCAATTTGCACATAGAACCCCCACACACACACACACAAACCGCCCTGCTGCAGAATTCCTAGAACTCCTGGACTGTTTGCATCTCACACAACACGTCACAGTACCCACTCACACTAAAGGTCACACCCTGGATCTGGTTATTACAGACAGTGCTTCCATTACCAACCTGCAAGTACGAGGTCTGTCCAAAAAGTATCGTACCTTTTTATTTTTTTCAAAAACTATATGGATTTGATTCATATGTTTTTACGTCACCCAAGCTTGAACCTTCGTGCGCATGCATGAGTTTTTCCACGCCTGTCGGTTGCATCATTCGCATGTGGGCAGGCTTTGAGTTAGCACTGGTCCACCCCTCTCGTCGTCGTTTCATTGCGAGGAAATGGCGGAATGATTTGGGCTTTTTTTTCCATCAGAATTTTTTCAGAAACTGTTAGAGACAGGCAGCTGGAAACCATTCGAAAAAAATTTCTGGCTTTCGGTGAAAATTTTACGCTGTGCGCCATTGTGGGGCTTCCAGCTGTAGTAACACTCCTTATTCTCTGTGAAGCCCGTAAAATTTTCACCAAAAGTCAGATACATTTTTCAAATGGTTTCCAGCTGTTTGTCTCTAACAGTTTCTGAAAAAATTCTGATGGAAAAAAAAGCCCAAATCATTCCGCCATTTCCTGACAATGAAAATCCGACGAGGGGGCTGGACAACTCCTCCCACAAGGCGTGCTCACAGGCGAATGAAGCAACCGACAGGCGTGGAAAAACTCACGCATGCGCACAAAGGTTCAAGCTTGGCTGATGTAAAAACATATGAATCAAATCCATATAGTTTTTGAAAAAAATAAAAAGGTACGATACTTTTTGGACAGACCTCGTAAATGACTTAGGCATGTCAGACCATAAGTGCATCTCCATGGAACTACCTTTAGCAGGCCCATACAATAAAACAAAACGCCAAATCCATTTTAGAAACATAAAAGCAATAGACAGCAACGTTTTCAACCAGGATATACAAGACACCTCACTAGTCACACAGTTCACATCAGTTAATGGATCTGTTGACTATTACAATTCTAGCCTCTACAATATCCTCGAGTCTCATGCACCAATCAAAACAAGAACAGTTACATTTTCCAAGTCAGCTCCCTGGTAGACCACAGAGCTCCGCACAATGAAAACCGGTGGCCGTGCCCTGGAGCGGAAATACACCTCCAGTGGCTTACAAGTATTCAAACAGGCCTGCCGTGATCATCAAAAATCATACACCAGAGCACTCGCCATAGCCAGGTCCCAATATTTCTCACTAAAAATCTCAAACAGCACTGGAAACTCCAAGCAGCTATTTTCAGCAATAAATTCTCTGCTCAAACCTCCCACACACGCACATGCCGACAGCAGTATAGATCAATGCAATAGGTTTATGGACTTCTTCACAAATAAGGTGGCATCAATCCGGTCAGCCCTCCCTGCTACAGCCCCATCTTCCTCTGACATCACTCTCTCAACTCCACTCAACAGTTTTTCTGTCTTCTCAGGCGTTACTCAGACAGAGGTGGAGAGGATCATAAAAAGCATGAGGCCATCCACCTGCTTGCTGGATCCTTTTCATTCAATCTGTAACACAATAAATTAACATTAACAAATATTTCCAGGTGTCATTTTCCAAAATAAGGGTGCTTTACGTGGATACATTTCTGTCAGGCTATGATGATGAATCTGACTGAAATTTGAAATAGAACTGTATGAATGGGATAATATCGGGATTACTGGAACTGCTCTTGCGTGGCTGACGTCTTGTCTGGTCGTTCCCACTGTGTTTTGTGCAATGACACTACCTCTGACTTTAAGGGCATGAAGTGCACACCGCCAACCCGTTCACATCTCTAACCGTTTTTCGCCACTCGACGACACACCCGCCGAGGATCAAACTCTGGTTATTGGCGACTCTGTTTTGAGAAATGTGAAGTTAGCGACACCAGCAACCATAGTCAATTGTCTTCCGGGGGCCAGAGCAGGCGACATTGAAGGAAATTTGAAACTGCTGGCTAAGGCTAAGCGTAAATTTGGTAAGATTGTAATTCACGTCGGCAGTAATGACACCCGGTTACGCCAATCGGAGGTCACTAAAATTAACATTAAATCGGTGTGTAACTTTGCAAAAACAATGTCGGACTCTGTAGTTTTCTCTGGGCCCCTCCCCAATCGGACCGGGAGTGACATGTTTAGCCGCATGTTCTCCTTGAATTGCTGGCTGTCTGAGTGGTGTCCAAAAAATGAGGTGGGCTTCATAGATAATTGGCAAAGCTTCTGGGGAAAACCTGGTCTTGTTAGGAGAGACAGCATCCATCCCACTTTGGATGGAGCAGCTCTCATTTCTAGAAATCTGGCCAATTTTCTTAAATCCTCCAAACCGTGACTATCCAGGGTTGGGACCAGGAAGCAGAGTTGTAGTCTTACACACCTCTCTGCAGCTTCTCTCCCCCTGCCATCCCCTCATTACCCCATCCCCGTAGAGACGGTGCCTGCTCCCAGACTACCAATAACCAGCAAAAATCTATTTAAGCATAAAAATTCAAAAAGAAAAAATAATATAGCACCTTCAACTGCACCACAGACTAAAACAGTTAAATGTGGTCTATTAAACATTAGGTCTCTCTCTTCTAAGTCCCTGTTGGTAAATGATATAATAATTGATCAACATATTGATTTATTCTGCCTAACAGAAACCTGGTTACAGCAGGATGAATATGTTAGTTTAAATGAGTCAACACCCCCGAGTCACACTAACTGTCAGAATGCTCGTAGCACGGGCCGGGGCGGAGGATTAGCAGCAATCTTCCATTCCAGCTTATTAATTAATCCAAAACCCAGACAGAGCTTTAATTCATTTGAAAGCTTGTCTCTTAGTCTTGTCCATCCAAATTGGAAGTCCCAAAAAACAGTTTTATTTGTTATTATCTATTGTCCACCTGGTCGTTACTGTGAGTTTCTCTGTGAATTTTCAGACCTTTTGTCTGACTTAGTGCTTAGCTCAGATAAGATAATTATAGTGGGCGATTTTAACATCCACAAAGATGCTGAGAATGACAGCCTCAACACTGCATTTAATCTATTATTAGACTCTATTGGCTTTGCTCAAAAAGTAAATGAGTCCACCCACCACTTTAATCATATCTTAGATCTTGTTCTGACTTATGGTATGGAAATAGAAGACTTAACAGTATTCCCTGAAAACTCCCTTCTGTCTGATCATTTCTTAATAACATTTACATTTACTCTGATGGACTACCCAGCAGTGGGGAATAAGTTTCATTACACTAGAAGTCTTTCAGAAAGCGCTGTAACTAGGTTTAAGGATATGATTCCTTCTTTATGTTCTCTAATGCCATATACCAACACAGTGCAGAGTAGCTACCTAAACTCTGTAAGGGAGATAGAGTATCTCGTCATTAGTTTTACATCCTCATTGAAGACAACTTTGGATGCTGTAGCTCCTCTGAAAAAGAGAGCTTTAAATCAGAAGTGTCTGACTCCGTGGTATAACTCACAAACTCGTAGCTTAAAGCAGATAACCCGTAAGTTGGAGAGGAAATGGCGTCTCACTAATTTAGAAGATCTTCACTTAGCCTGGAAAAAGAGTCTGTTGCTCTATAAAAAAGCCCTCCGTAAAGCTAGGACATCTTTCTACTCATCACTAATTGAAGAAAATAAGAACAACCCCAGGTTTCTTTTCAGCACTGTAGCCAGGCTGACAAAGAGTCAGAGCTCTATTGAGCTGAGTATTCCATTAACTTTAACTAGTAATGACTTCATGACTTTCTTTGCTAACAAAATTTTAACTATTAGAGAAAAAATTACTCATAACCATCCCAAAGACGTATCGTTATCTTTGGCTGCTTTCAGTGATGCCGGTATTTGGTTAGACTCTTTCTCTCCGATTGTTCTGTCTGAGTTATTTTCATTAGTTACTTCATTCAAACCATCAACATGTTTATTAGACCCCATTCCTACCAGGCTGCTCAAGGAAGCCCTACCATTATTTAATGCTTCGATCTTAAATATGATCAATCTATCTTTGTTAGTTGGCTATGTACCACAGGCTTTTAAGGTGGCAGTAATTAAACCATTACTTAAAAAGCCATCACTTGACCCAGCTATCTTAGCTAATTATAGGCCAATCTCCAACCTTCCTTTTCTCTCAAAAATTCTTGAAAGGGTAGTTGTAAAACAGCTAACTGATCATCTGCAGAGGAATGGTCTATTTGAAGAGTTTCAGTCAGGTTTTAGAATTCATCATAGTACAGAAACAGCATTAGTGAAGGTTACAAATGATCTTCTTATGGCCTCGGACAGTGGACTCATCTCTGTGCTTGTTCTGTTAGACCTCAGTGCTGCTTTTGATACTGTTGACCATAAAATTTTATTACAGAGATTAGAGCATGCCATAGGTATTAAAGGCACTGCGCTGCGGTGGTTTGAATCATATTTGTCTAATAGATTAAAATTTGTTCATGTAAATGGGGAATCTTCTTCACAGACTAAAGTTAATTATGGAGTTCCACAAGGTTCTGTGCTAGGACCAATTTTATTCACTTTATACATGCTTCCCTTAGGCAGTATTATTAGACGGTATTGCTTAAATTTTCATTGTTACACAGATGATACCCAGCTTTATCTATCCATGAAGCCAGAGGACACACACCAATTAGCTAAACTGCAGGATTGTCTTACAGACATAAAGACATGGATGACCTCTAATTTCCTGCTTTTAAACTCAGATAAAACTGAAGTTATTGTACTTGGCCCCACAAATCTTAGAAACATGGTGTCTAACCAGATCCTTACTCTGGATGGCATTACCCTGACCTCTAGTAATACTGTGAGAAATCTTGGAGTCATTGTTGATCAGGATATGTCATTCAAAGCGCATATTAAACAAATATGTAGGACTGCTTTTTTGCATTTACGCAATATCTCTAAAATCAGAAAGGTCTTGTCTCAGAGTGATGCTGAAAAACTAATTCATGCATTTATTTCCTCTAGGCTGGACTATTGTAATTCATTATTATCAGGTTGTCCTAAAAGTTCCCTAAAAAGCCTTCAGTTAATTCAAAATGCTGCAGCTAGAGTACTGACGGGGACTAGAAGGAGAGAGCATATCTCACCCATATTGGCCTCTCTTCATTGGCTTCCTGTTAATTCTAGAATAGAATTTAAAATTCTTCTTCTTACTTATAAGGTTTTGAATAATCAGGTCCCATCTTATCTTAGGGACCTCGTAGTACCATATCACCCCAATAGAGCGCTTCGCTCTCAGACTGCAGGCTTACTTGTAGTTCCTAGGGTTTGTAAGAGTAGAATGGGAGGCAGAGCCTTCAGCTTTCAGGCTCCTCTCCTGTGGAACCAGCTCCCAATTCAGATCAGGGAGACAGACACCCTCTCTACTTTTAAGATTAGGCTTAAAACTTTCCTTTTTGCTAAAGCTTATAGTTAGGGCTGGATCAGGTGACCCTGAACCATCCCTTAGTTATGCTGCTATAGACGTAGACTGCTGGGGGGTTCCCATGATGCACTGTTTCTTTCTCTTTTTGCTCTGTATGCACCACTCTGCATTTAATCATTAGTGATCGATCTCTGCTCCCCTCCACAGCATGTCTTTTTCCTGGTTCTCTCCCTCAGCCCCAACCAGTCCCAGCAGAAGACTGCCCCTCCCTGAGCCTGGTTCTGCTGGAGGTTTCTTCCTGTTAAAAGGGAGTTTTTCCTTCCCACTGTAGCCAAGTGCTTGCTCACAGGGGGTCGTTTTGACCGTTGGGGTTTTACATAATTATTGTATGGCCTTGCCTTACAATATAAAGTGCCTTGGGGCAACTGTTTGTTGTGATTTGGCGCTATATAAAAAAATTGATTGATTGATTGAAGTTCGGGGTTCTGCAGGGATCCGTTCTGGGTCCCCTGCTTTTTCCCTGTATATATAGCACCCCTTGGGAACATTTTGCGGCGTTTTGGGGTTGCTTTTCATTGCTATGTTGATGATACTCAGTTGTACAACCCCTGGCAAAAATTATGGAATCACCGGCCTTGGAGGATGTTCATTCAGTTGTTTAATTTTGTAGAAAAAAAGCAGATCACAGACATGACACAAAACTAAAGTCATTTCAAATGGCAACTTTCTGGCTTTAAGAAACACTATAAGAAATCAAGAAAAAAGATTGTGGCAGTCAGTAATGGTTACTTTTTTAGACCAAGCAGAGGAAAAAAATATGGAATCACTCAATTCTGAGGAAAAAAGTATGGAATCACCCTGTAAATTTTCATCCTCAAAACTAACACCTGCATCAAATCAGATCTGCTCGTTGACATTGACCCTGTGCCATGACATTGACCCTACGTGTCTTCTTGCAAGGAATGTTTTCGCAGTTTTTGCTCTATGGCAAGATGCATTATCATCTTGAAAAATGATTTCATCATCCCCAAACATCCTTTCAATTGTCCAAAATATCAACGTAAACTTGTGCATTTATTGATGATGTAATGACAGCCATCTCCCCAGTGCCTTTACCTGACATGCAACCCCATATCATCAATGACTGTGGAAATTTACGTTCTCTTCAGGCAGTCATCTTTATAAATCTCATTGGAATGGCACCAAACAAAAGTTTCAGCATCATCACCTTGCCCATGCAGATTTGAGATTCATCACTGAATATGACTTTCATCCAGTCATCCACAGTCCACGATTGCTTTTCCTTAGCCCATTGTAACCTTGGTTTTTTTCTGTTTAGGTGTTGATGGCTTTCGTTTAGCTTTTCTGTATGTAAATCCCAATTCCATTAGGCGGTTTCTTACAGTTCGGTCACAGACGTTGACTCCAGTTTCCTCCCATTCGTTCATTTGTTGTGCATTTTTTGATTTTTGAGACATATTGCTTTAAGTTTTCTGTCTTGACGCTTTGATGTCTTCCTTGGTCTACCAGTATGTTTGCCTTTAACAACCTTCTCATGTTGTTTGCATTTGGTCCAGAGTTTAGACACAGCTGACTGTGAACAACCAACATCTTTTGCATCATTGCATGATGATTTACTCTCTTTTAAGAGTTTGATAATCCTCTCCTTTGTTTCAATTGACATATCTCGTGTTGGAGCCATGATTCATGTCAGTCCACTTGGTGCAACAGCTCTCCAAGGTGTGTTCACTCCTTTTTAGATGCAGACTAATGAGCAGATCTGATATGATGCAGGTGTTAGTTTTGGGGATGAAAATTTACAGGGTGATTCCATAATTTTTTCCTCAGAATTGAGTGATTCCATATTTTTTTTCCTCTGCTTGGTCTAAAAAAGTAACCATTACTGACTGCCACAATCTTTTTTCTTGATTTCTTATAGTGTTTCTTAAAGCCAGAAAGTTGCCATTTGAAATGACTTTACTTTTGTGTCATGTCTGTGATCTGCTTTTTTTCTACAAAATTAAACAACTGAATGAACATCCTCCGAGGCCGGTGATTCCATAATTTTTGCCAGGGGTTGTATATGCCGAAAGCTGCTGGAAATCCTGTCCACATAAAAGCTTTACAGGACTGTCTCGCAGCAGTGAGAAGTTGGATGTCTAGCAACTTTCTACTTTTGAACTCTGATAAGACTGAAATGATGGTTCTTGGTCCAGCAAGACATCGGCATCAATTTGATCAGCTGGCGCTTAGCCTAGGTTCATGTGTTATACATCATACTGACAAAGTGAGGAACCTTGGGGTAATTTTTGATCCTACGTTGTCCTTTGATCTCCACATTAGGGACATTACGAGGCCTGCTTTCTTTAAGAAATATAGCAAAGATTCGTCCCATCCTGTCTATGGCTGATGCTGAGACTCTGATTCATGTGTTTGTCTCTTCTAGATTGGACTATTGTAATGCTTTGTTTTCTGGTTTACCACAGTCCAGTATCAGGGGTCTTCAGCTGGTTCAAAATGCTGCTGCCAAATTTGACGCGAAGCAGGTTTGATCATATTACCCCAGTTCTGGAATCCCTTCACTGGCTTCCGGTCTCCTTGAGATCGGATTTTAAGGTATTACTATTGGCCTATAAAATTGTTCACGGACTAGCGCCCCCCTATCTGGCCGGCCTGGTTGAGTCCTATGTGCCGGCAAGGGCTCTGTGTTCACAGGGTGCAGGACTATTGTGTGTCCCGAGGGTGAAGAAAAGGTCAGCAGCTTTTTATCACCACACTCCAGCTCTGTGGAATGATCTTCCTGCACAAATACGAGTCGGACTCTGTGGAGACTTTTAAAGCCAGGTTGAAGACACATCTCCGTTTTATCATTAGTATTTTATTGTCTTTTTTTTTTATACGTTTTATTTTACTTTATTTTTTATTGTATTTTAATCTTATTTCATTTTATTCTGCTTTTAAATGCTTGTGAAGCGCCTTGAGGCGATTAGTCGTGATTTGGCGCAATATAAATTAATAAATTATTATTATAATTACAAATTATGAATAGTCACATGACTACAGCTTTCGCTTTGGAAGGTGAGCCAATCAATGGACAGCAGTGTGTTAGCGCCTCCCTTTTGTAACATTCCATTATTTTGGTACACCAAACAAAGGGTGTCAAAAAAGCCTGTTTTTTTTAATACCCTTCCCTAAATCTGAATGTGGAAATGTACAAAATAGCACTAATATGATGTTACTAGAGCATTACCAATGGGGACCTATGGGTTCTAGATTGGGTAGTGTTTATAAAATAGGTAACTGACATTTTTCAAGGGTGGTAATAAATTATGCAAAGTGACATTACTGATCAGGTTCAGAGAGATTAAGTCCAATACGTATTTCGTTCAGTGGGTGGACCTCGATTTACACAGCAAATCCTTTCACACAAATGTACCACAGAAAAGCTGTGGAATAAAGTACCTCATAAGTAAATGCTCCAATGTTGTAAAGAAATGAGCATACAGCGAGTGTAGGATGCAAAAATTATTTTAATGCAAAATAGGGTCAACAGTAGAAATGGGTAGAGTGGAACAAAACATTTAATTCAGTGTAATGATTCAAGCAACTTACTTCCACAGCTTTATCTGATCTACTACTGCATCAATTAAAAATATAAAATTAATGTAGTGAACATACTGTTTAAAAAAAAAATCACAGCACTTGTTAAAACGGTATGTACAAGTATTAAAAATACAAAATGTCAACAAAAATTATACAAAAACAAAGCTGAAACCACAGAGGAAGAAACAGCCAGGATTTTAAAAATGACTTTCAGACAGGATTTCTCCGCACGTCAATTAATGCACTGTTTGACATAAGTGGTCCAATGTTGAGGCTGGAGCGACGCCACTCTTGACGAGGTTTAACCACAGGAAGGGATGTTGGCCCACCCCAGGGTCCCATCCCCATTTGAACAACACGGTTAACAGGAACCTCCCCTTCTGCATGGACCCAAAGCTCCTCCATGACAGTGGGCTCCTCTGTGGGCAGAGAAGAGCGCCTCCATGTAGAAGGCAGAGGGGCGTTCACAAATTCACGCATTTCCTCCCTTGATCTGGAAGGTTTCTCAGCACCAAGTGCTCCTCTTCCTGCTTGGTTATCCTCTGAGCAATGGTTCAGCTTATCCATACTGCCGACGCCTCCTTGTCTGCCCTCAGGTACTGCTACTGAGGGAGGGAGGGAGAGAAAGAGAGAGAAAATGCAATGCGATCATCATGATCAACAACAAATATACACACAAAAACACAGATTTAACCCAAGTCTGGTTGGAAGGTGCCTTCACTGGCCTCAGGGAGTCGCAGTACTCTGTGTGTATGTTGTGAGGTTTTGCTATAAACACTCATTAATGAGTATTTGGCTGAAAGAGCAAGGTCATACAAATAGGAGTACCTTTTTCTTTCAATATTATAAATATCTGATTGGAAGCTGTGATGGTGATCATTATGGAATTATGGACGTATAATACTCCAATCTCACACATAAGAATGTGAAAATATGATATATTCTTCAAAAAAAATATTGTGTCTCCTGCTGATATAAGGACAGAAGATTTGTAAAGATGTTGTGATTAAAATCTTCCATCTGTAGCTATTAATAATTGTACTACAGTGTGCTGTTGAGGAGGACCATTCTGGCTGGATATGGTGTGGCTGACCAATTTGAGTTCTCCCTCGACTGTGATCAGAATGTTTAGAATGCTGTAGGGATGCTGTCAGAATATGTAGAATGGAGTCAGAATGCAGTTAGAATGCACCTCAAACGCCATTTGATATTTCTCCACTTCAACAGCACCTTGAATGTTATGAACATGAGCTAAACATTCGGGCCAAACCGCACGAATGTGTCTGTTTGGACTGCACTCAGTACGCAGTCGGAGGTTTTGGAATGCACCTCAACCGTTTCAGAATGTACATGGAATTTTCATTGCGACGGCATTCCTGCTCTTTCTGCCTCCAATGTGACTGGGGCTTTTAGGAGGAGCTGCGCTTACAGGACTCATGGACAGACGAACAGGGTGATTCCTATGTATACACAAAAGTTATGTTAGTATAAAAAGGTTTACCTTTAACATGCTCCTTCGGTGCACCGACTGATCCACACATCTCCCTAAGCTTGTTACTCAGATCAAGATTAGCTGCCTTATAGTAGCTAAGTTCTTTGCTGAGGTTATGGATCCATCCCTCATACTGCCACTGCCTTCCCGCCAGACCCTCGTCCAGTTGTTCTGAGGAGGAAGCGAATGCGCAAGGGTACGTAAATACGAGGGTGATTAAGCAAACACTGCCTTCCAAAACACATGCTAGAAAAGGAGTGCTGCACTGCATTTACTTGAACCAATATTCACACAGATGTCTGTAGAGATGACTCACTTTTTTCAATTTTAAATGTAAACCTTGGTAATGCAACAAACAACTATCAACTACATGTACATCTCAAATGACTGATCTGGATCAGTGTACTGGGCACACCTGCCATAGAATCACTATGTGGCCAATCAAATACAGTAATACCATGAAAAATTAACCATTTCTATTAGTTTTTGCACTTTGGGCAGGTGCCAAGCAGATGGAAGCATGAAGTGCTCAATAATCTCCTGGTAAATGGCCAGTGGTGGGCACTGTTCGGCTAATCTGATAACTGATATTTATCGAAGTGAATGTTTTTGTTAGCGGATTACCTTTTCAGATAAGTTTGAAAACCATCATTGGACCAATTATGTTCCGATAAATTTAGTTCCGATAACTTTTAGACTGCTAACGTTTATTTTTTTTTTACATAGCTAGTAACACTGAAAAACATTTATAATCACTTTTGCTCCTATCTGCTATGTGTTTTGCAGCAGTGAGGTAGCTAAAAGGAGCTGAACTCGACTCTGCCCCCAGCAGAAAGGGCCTGGCAGTGGTCCAGCCATGAGGCAGAGGTCTTGAAATGGGAAGCAAGTTTAACGTATGGTTTTGATTTATAAATCAAATTATTCTGGATAGAATAACTACATTAATGTAAACTCTTAAAATGTACAAACTGGATATAGAGTTGTATGCAAACGTTTGGGCACCCCTGATAATTTGCATGATTTTCCTTTATAAATCATTGGTTGTCTGGATAAGAAATTTAAGTTAAATGTCATATAGCAGACAAACACAGTGATATTTGAGAAGTGAAATGAAGTTTCTAGTATTTACTGAAAGTGTGCAATCATTACTGAAACAAAATTAGGCAGGTGTATAAATTTGGGCCTCCTTGTGATCCACCCCACGTGATCCGTCTGAACCAATCACTGCTCAGTTTTCACATACTAGCAGTGTGTAAACAACATGGCGTCTCCGGCTGAAAGTGCAGGCTCGCTGGCTAGAGAAACAGAAATTAAATGCTTTTTCTACTTTGAATCCATAAATAATAAGAAATCCACCTCAATGACAACAACGAGGTGGATTAAGGTTGTTGATTTCTGCAAAATCCTGGTGAAATGGAGGGAAGTCCTTTCATGATGTTGCCACGGAACACCCCAATTTCAGGTTTCATCCGTTATGTTAACGTCGATTCACCGACACAAATTTGATCGCAAAGTACATTAATGCTCATAGTTGAAGTGTACCTATGATAAAAATTTCAGACCTCTCCATTCTTTGTAGATGGAAAAAATCTTGCAAGATCTACACTGGATCAGATACTTATTTGCCTCATTCTAGATGGTTATTTAAGAGATGTGGGAATGTACCTGTTGTCTGCCTGGGTGGTTGCCATCCAAGACTCAAGGTTTTGTGGATGCAGCAAAGCGTAGCACCAGTGCATGCTCTCAGACTTGATTATGCTTAAAGTGCACATCACTGGTAAATGAAATGTACTGTGTTTTATTTTTGGTGCCATATGTCCTGAGAAATTAAGACATAAACACGAGGAATTCAGCCTGATTCCACCTGCTGCCAATAAACACTCAGAAATGTGAACCTGTGAGAAAGGTAGACGTCAATGACATCATGTGAGGTAATCCCCACTCAGAGATTTTACTGAACCCGAATGAGAAAATCAGAATTTTTTGCAGTTCAAAATCTGTATTTTTTGTGGACTTTGACGGTGAATGCAAAATGCTGGACAGGTCTGTTTTGGAAGCACACAGCAACAGCACTAGTGATGTTTATTAGGTGGAGCTTTTTTGTATTTAAATGACTCACGGACAAAGTGGTACCTTGTTTCCCATGTAACAATAAGAAATATACTCAAAACCTGGATTAATCTTTTTAGTCACATAGCACTACTATTATTCTGAACACTACTGTGTGTGTGTCTATATATATATAGACACACACACACACACACACACACACACACACACACACACACACACACACACACACACACACACACACACACACACACACACACACACACACACACACACACACATTATTTACATTAATCATTAAGATCCTACTGTCATATTTACAATTTGTACATGTTTAATCAAGCCCCTCTATTTTGTCACAAGATAATTTCATGAGGACCACAATGGACATAAGCTTTTATGCTTTATCATGTTATAAGTGTATCATTGATACAGTCACCTCTGTATGTTTATATTCATGTTGCAGAATAAACTAAATCAATCATAAACAATATTTTATGTTTTAACAGTGTCTGCAGGAGGGCGTACATGTGCGCATGCATGAGCTTTTGAAAAAGCTACCTTTGACAGCCTGTGATGCACGTGCATGCTGATGTCCACGAGATGTCTTGTAAATCACTCCAGAGGTGTTATCAGGTTACAAAAAACACTGTTTTCAGTTTTAGAACAGTTTGTTTCTCGCTAGCTTTTACATGATATATGAAAAAGATGTTAGATTTACACAGAAACGTGGCAGTTTGGGAGCGATTCTGCCATGTTGAATTAGCAGCCACAGAGCTAGAGAGAGACCAGATAGTGACATCACAGTGCCTCTCTACTCTGATTGGCTGTCACTGCCCCCCCAAAAAATAGAATGGATTTGCATGATTCATAGCATAAAAATATGAAACTGAATGTGACCTTTTGACCTCTTAAAATAGGTCAAGAGTCGCCATCTTTGAACGTGTCCAAGGTCTGTGTTCCAAGAATGCTCCCTGTGAATCTGAAGACCCTGGCAGTAATAGCACTGGACTTATGCTTAACACAGACGCAAAATCTGGTGGCCATATTTTGATGGCCTCAGGTAAAAACCTTTCTAACCATGTCACATCATGCTAAGCTAAGGTGCTAGGCTCAGGCTATCACAGAGTCTCACCAAGAAAGCTCCAACTGTTATCATAGAGTGTCTGAGATGTGGTAACGAGTGACAACCTGATTGCTGTTAACAGAAGAGCCGCAACAAAGAGTGGCGTCTAGCCATGTGTTATCGGTGTGTACGTGAACTAAGCTAAACTACTGGGAGTCCACGAGTCTGGTGGAAGAACACTGTGGACAAATGATAACGGCACACAGCTAAACAATAGTTCGACATGGCTTTGTGTGCGAACACCGCAACATTGCTTTCAAGGTATATAATCATTATTATTCAGTCTTACTGGGACTTATGCAATGTTTTGTTTTTTTCTGAATACACCGTGGGTGTCAGAGGCAGAGATGGACTTATGTTGATCGTAAAATACAAGAATTTGGCTTGAAAGCCCAAGTTACACTTGTAGACAAAAATCAACCTGGACTGACTGTGTGCACTGGGGTGGCACATGTTGAGTGGAGTGTAGGTGGACAAAGGTGGAGTGACTTTCAGGCAGCTACAAGTTGGTACCTGACTTTAGATACTGATTGTGGGTCAAAATGGCTATTAACTCATCATGCATTTTTCAGCCACACTCTAGCTTTTTTTTTTTAACAGCTTTATCATTGATGGCAGAAGTTAAAGAGTTGGAAGAAATGATTTATAACCTGGTACATCATTTTATTTGAAATATATTGTTGAGTGTAGTGAAATATGCCCTTTAAGTTCCACTGCTTACGTCTGGTGACTGCTGTGGCCTGTGTATTACTTGTTCAGCACATTTCTTTTATACTTTCATGTGTCATGCATACCTCGACACTGCTGTAGTAAGAGCTGTATGCTCCTTTCATGTTCTTTCTGCTGTTGTGTGAGACGGCGATCTGTGTCAAGCTGCGTGCGATCAAGGGCGTGTTCCAACCACTGCACTGAACAGTGCTGCTCTTCTAACTGCATTTCCAGCTCAGCCAGAGCAAGCTGGAGTTTACGCTCCTCCTCACGGAGAGACACCACCTAAAGAAAGTATCCATGTTAATTCTCAGTCGAGACAAAAAAAACAAAAAAAAAAACAACTTTCAGATAAAATGCTGATTCATGCTTCTGTGTGAGATGCTGCTGTAACTTCACTGCGGTTTTCTACAGCAGTGCAATATCTTAGGGTGTGCTGCGCTAGCTTACATGCACCTTACTAAAAATTAAGTGAAGCATATTGCTGGTGTTTTTGTAGCTTTAGTCTGATTGTTGTCTGCACTGTTGAGAAATGTGCTAAACATATTAAAGCCATTGATGACTATTCTGTTCCTTAGAGTAGATCTCGCCAAAACGGTGCCCATGGGCACAAGGTAGCCCGCCTGTGAGGGCCTGCAATGGATGTCCTAAAAATAGCCAGTGACTACTTAGGGTGCTTACACCATTCTAATGCAAAATCAACAAGGCTGGGCGCAACAGAATATGTATCACATCCCCAGGGCGCGCATTTAAAACAATCACAAATGGATTTTTAAATAACGTTTCCGTTTTGGCTGTTTGTGCCGTCAGCAAGTCACTGCTTCTGTCCCTGTCTCCTGCTGTCTGTGGTAGAAGGTGGGTCAGCCTGCTGTGTGTCTGAGCATAGATGTACAAGGGCGACTTACAGTGGACAGCATACAACCAGCCTGCATCACTCCATACAAAAAGTTGTGAAGAATAAATGGAATTGGTTAACTTACTTTTTTCTTCCAAACTAGGAACCTAAAAGCCAAAGCACACAGATCATTAAACACATCTGTGTTTAATGACTGTCCCCATATGCCATCAGACTGCGCTGCATCCGTGTTTAAGAAGACAACGCCACCAACTTATTATGTTGCTTATTAATGTTTTATATGAACTGGTGTTAGATTTCAGGAATGGGATGTTCGCTGAATAGCAACGCTGCCTACGGTGATGTTTAATCTGTAGAGTGATGCTTTATTACACAAATTTGCACAATATCAAATTTAAAATTGACAAAATTTGGTGTTCTGGAAAAAAGAAACGTGCTGCAGAGTAAATTCATGCAACATGAAAAACAAAAGCTGCAATCCAATTCAAAAACATTTAATGAAAAAATAGTTTTCATTTACTCTGTCTCATGGTGTCTGACACAGCTCTCTACTGGTCATAGATTAAAGCTCCAGTATGTAGGTTTTTGAACATGGCAGCAAACTCTATATCTATCAAAGATAACACAAAATAATGACATATGAAGTTTGCATCATATTTAACTAAATTAAACTGACTCGAGTTGTGGCTCTTACAATAGATTAATAAAAACAAACAAGCAAAAAAACAAAAAAAACAAATCTGGAATTTCTTTATTCTGCTTTGGTTTAACAAATTCCCAGTCAATTCTGAAGGTACAAAAAGAATAACTAGATCCAACGACTGTTTAATTTCAAAAGGCCTGCGCCTTTAGGCACAGATTTTACATTTCCTTTTCAAATATAAAACTACATAATCTTTTCTTTCATGGCATTTGTCACACCACCTTTCTTAGCACACTGCAGCACACCCCTGTTTATACTTGTACCCCTATTCCACAGAGCGCTGTTCCTGCCCATTTCGTGCGTTATGAAGCATCACAGTAACTCCTTGACCCATCTTTTGTCAATCTTGAACAAACAGTAAACAGTAGTTATGTCCATCACTGGCACCAGTTTTGAAATTGGATTGAAATTTTTGAGCTGTTCAAAAATTTCCTCCTAATTTGCCAAATTGGCATCATTATGTGGTCACTTCCTGCGTTCGTAGTCTTAACAGCTTCAATCATATTCAAACATCTTTAAACTGGGTAGTCCTAGGGAGTACACCTTGAAACTTGTTTGATTATGTTCTATCAGGGTAAAAATTTTAAGCAAAAGCAGTTTTTGTTGCGGTTCTGGATGAGAAAACAGCCGGGCGTTTCGTGTACATTTCTCTTTGAATCGTGTACATTTTCACCTTACCTATGATGAGGACATTCAAAAAAGCTTGGTTAAGATTTTTGTCTGTGGTACGTTTTTTCTGCAGCGCCCAATTTTCAATTATGGTTCAGTGCTATTTGCCCAAAATTCTAGAATTCATATCTTACGGAATAACTAACAAGACAACAGTGGCATAGTAAATAAATTACCTTTACCTGTCATGTTGAGATGTAGCATATACATTTGCACCATGTTTAGATGTCATTTGGAGAATATTTTGACAAAAAAAAAAAAAAAGATTTTTCCCCCTAATTTTGCTGAAAAATCACTTTTAGTTTGAAAGCCACTAAAAGATTGCAACCCTCCCTAGATACTATTTATATACAAAAATAAGCCAGCTTTTATGAAAAACATCCTTATGGGGTCCTTTTAATAAAAACACTTTCAATTTTTATTTTCAGTATACTGCAGGGTCATTGAGGGGGTTAATGTGACCCAAAGTTTCCCCTACCCCCAAAAAACAGTATTTACCAAATCAGCTGATTAGTTCTAATTCATGGAGTAATTGATATTGAAACTTGATTTTGCTATTAGGGTACAGGGTGTTGTTATCTGGAAGTTCACTGACACCATTTTAACCCCTTTCAATTTTGCCTCATTTGCATTATTTCAAAATGGCTGCCAAAATGTCCTCCACATGGCCCCAGGAGACATGAAGTTGGTCTATGTCTAATACATGCATGTAAGGCCTAAGTTCCCCATCCATTTCCCTAGAGCCAAGCATATCCAAGACCACGCTGCCATCTATTGTTCTTAAAGTAACCCACATCTTGTAACATTAAGCCATTCTATTTTTAGGAAGAAGCCATTTTCTTCTCTTTGTTTTGAAAGTGAAGTGACCTTGTCACCTTTCTCTAAGCTATTGTATGTGCTATTACAAAGTAGAGCTGATAGGTAAGTTTCCAAAGTAATAACAGATGATCTTTTTTTTTTTTTTTAAAGAATTTTCTTTTGCATGTCAACACAAAACACAAACATTAACTGAGGGTGTACAGTTTTGACCATAACAGTATTCCATATACAAATATTAACGAATCATACAAATTCGGGCTTTCTTATCCTTACATATGCTTTCCATTTTGCCCATATTTTTTCAAATTTGTCACTTTGAAGTCTGTTAGACATAATGATTTTTTCCATTATGTATATAGAATAGACAATGTTGTGCCAATCATTCAGGGTTGGAGAGTTTGTTTTTAGCCAGTTTTTGGTAATCAATTTCCGAGCTGCCAAACTTAAAATTCCAAATAGACACTTTGTCTCTTTATTTGTGTCCACAGACTGCAAAAGGCCAAATAGCATCTCATCCCAGTTTAAGGGTGATGGTACATTTAACATTATGCACACTTCAGATTGAATATTCATCCAAAAATGTTGTATTAGGGGACATGACCAAAACAAATGTAAATGATTCACTACCTGAGCCCCATATTTCCTCCAACAAATGGAAAGACCTTGTTGGAAATCCTTGTTGTTGAGCTGGAATTGTCTTTTTAGTGATTGGAAGTCCCTCAAAGTTTCCTTGGAAAAATAGGTAGAGTATGAAGTTAGGCCCTGCCTTGTCCAGGATCCGTACATCTTATCCATTCCGTTTGGTGCGAAATGTGGGTTATTGGAAGCCCAACGTAGTATTCTCACCTGATCAAAAAATTTGTTTGTTTTAATAAAATTTAACCATAATTTTAATGGCAATTTAATCCATTGATTTCCTTGTTGAATCTGTCTTTTAATAAGTCTTCTGTCTCCTAAACTGGCTTGAATTGGACCATCTTCAGAAATTTTAGCTTCTATTTCTTTCCATATGGCTTCATAATCAATACTGCACCAACACACCAGGGTTTTAAATTGTGCTGCTATATAGTAAGCCTTAAAACATGGCATGGCAAGGCCTCCCTTTTCCTTAGCCAATTGAAGAGTCTTCAACCTCAATCATGGCCTCTTCCCCTGCCAAATGAACCTAGAAATTAATTTATCCCATTTATTGAATTGCATGTCACTAATTGGAATTGGGAGTGTTTGAAATAAATACAAGATCCTGGGTAAAATGTTCATTTTAACTGTATCCACTCTAGAATCAAAATTAAAAATTGGTAGTAAACCCCATCTTTTTATATCACTTTTGATCTTCTGGCAAAGAGGATTCAGGTTTATGTAGTACAGTTTTGATAAGTCTTTTGGAATATTCACCCCCAAATACCCTATATACTCCAAATTCCAGTCTGATTGAATTTTAGAAGTCAGTGATTGGGAAGGTTGATAATTAAATCTAAGTATCTGTGTTTTGGAGATATTTAATTTATACCCAGACACTGAGCCAAACGTATTTTAATTTAATTAGCTTATAATGCGCCAAATCACAGCAAAAGCCGTCTCAAGGCGCCTCACACAAAACAAGTCAACATAAAATTGAATAAATAATTAAAAATGAATAAAAAATTCAAATACATGAATACAAACAGAAGTAAAAGAATAAAACAAATAAAGATAAAAACTATCCATAAGAAAGAGAATAAAAATAGGTTTTGAGTCTTGACTTAAAAATGTCCACAGACTCAGACTGCCTCACGGTCGCAGGAAGACTGTTCCACAGGGTGGGTGCACGATACGAAAAGGCTCTTTGACCTGCTGACTTCTTCTTCACCCTGGGAACACAGAGAAGTCCCGCATCCTGCGACCGCAAAGCCCGGGCCGGCACGTAGAGTTCCACCAGATCAGCCAGATAAGATGGCACCAGTCCATGAACAACCTTATAAGTCAATAACAAAACCTTAAAATCTGCTCTCACAGAGACAGGGAGCCAGTGCAAAAATGCCAAAATGGGTGTGATATGTTCAGACCTTCTGCTACGTGTCAGAAGTCTGGCGGCAGCGTTCTGAACCAGCTGAAGACCCCTAATACTTGACTGTGGTAACCCTGAAAATAGAACATTACAATAATCTAGTCTAGAAGAAACAAAAGCATGAATCAGGGTCTCAGCATCAGCCATGAACAGGATGGGGCGGATCCTCGCTATATTTCTCAGATGGAAAAAAGCAGTCCTAGTAACATCCCTGATGTGGAGGTCAAAAGACAACATGGGATCAAAAATTACCCCAAGGTTCCTCATTTTGTCTGTATGATGTATGACACAGGAACCCAGGCTGAGCGCCAGCTGGTCAAACTGATGCCGATGTCTTGCTGGACCAAGAACCATCATTTCAGTCTTATCAAAGTTTAAAAGTAGGAAGTTACTAGACATCCAACTTCTCACTGATAGAAGACAGTCCTCCAGGGATTTTATGGGAGTGAGATTTCCCGCAGTTATCGGCATGTACAACTGAGTATCATCAGCATAACAATGAAAGGTAATCCCAAAACTCTGCAGTATACACCCAAGGAGTGCCACATACAGGGAGAAAAGCAAGGGGCCTAAAACAGATCCCTGTGGAACCCCAAATCTCATGTCAGCAAGGTCAGAGGTAGTGCCATTATACAAGACACATTGAGAACGACTGGACAGATATGACGTCAACCAGGCAAGGGCACTTCCAGTAATCCCAAAAAAATTCTCCAACCTATTGAGCAAAATATGATGATCCACGGTATCAAAGGCAGCACTGAGATCTAACAACACCAAAACCGTAGTGGTGTCTGAATCCATTGCTCGCAGAAGATCATTCACAACTTTAGTGAGCACTGTCTCTGTGGAGTGATATTTCCTAAAGCAGAGTGCAGCGGCTCAAAAAGATCATTCTCAGTAAGGTGGTCTATGAGCTGCCGTGAAACCACCTTTTCTGAAATTTTGGAACAGAATGACAGATTTGATATCGGCCTGTAATTTTCACTTATCCAAGTAGGAAAGGAGACTGGGAAGAGATGAGTCAGGGAGAGGGAGCCCAGTGGAATAGTGCAGTTACAAGGAGTAGAAGTGGTGAAAGCAGATGAGTTTAAATATTTGGGGTCAACTGTGCAAAGTAATGGAGAGTGTGGTAGAGAGGTGAAGAAGAGAGTACAGGCAGGGTGGAGTAGGTGGAGAAAGGTGGCAGGAGTGATTTGTGACCAAAGAATATCAGCAAGAGTGAAGGGGAAAGTTTACAAAAAAGTAGTGAGACCAGCTATGTTGTATGGTTTAGAGACGGTGGCACTAACAAAAAGACAGGAGGCAGAGCTGGAGGTGGCAGAGCTGAAGATGTTGAGATTCTCTTTGGGAGTGACAAGAATGGACAAGATTAGGAATGAACATATCAGAGGGACAGCTCAGGTGGGACGGTTTGGAGACAAAGAGAGGCGAGATTGAGATGGTTTGGACATGTGCAGAGGAAGGACCCAGGGTATAAAGGGAGAAGGATGCTGAGGATGGATCCACCAGGCAGGAGGAGAAGAGGGAGACCAAAGAGGAGGTTCATGGATGTGCTGAGAGAGGACATGCAGGTGGTTGGTGTGACAGAGGAAGATACAGAGGACAGGGTAAGATGGAAACGATTGATCTGCTGTGGCGACCCCTAACGGAAACAGCCGAAAGACAAAGAAGAAGAAGAAGAATCGTCTGCAAATAATGAAATCTTATGTTCTTGACCACTCATGCTCACCCCAGTAATATTAGTATTTTGGGTAACACCTCAACTCAATGCTTCAATAAAGATGGCAAAGCACAATGGACTACTTGGGCATCCCTGCTTGTTTCCCCTTTCTAGAAAGGGGAATTCAGAAAGGGCTCCATTTACTTTGATTCTTGCCTTTGGACAGTTATACAACCCCTGGCAAAAATTATGGAATCGCCGGCCTCGGAGGACGTTCATTCAGTTGTTTAATTTTGTAGAAAAAAAGCAGATCACAGACATGACACGAAACTAAAGTCATTTCAAATGGCAACTTTCTGGCTTTAAGAAACACTATAAGAAATCAGGAAAAAAAACTGTGGCAGTCAGTAACGGTTACTTTTTTAGACCAAGCAGAGGGAAAAAATATGGAATCACTCAATTCTGAGGAAAAAATTATGGAATCATGAAAAACAAAAGAACGCTCCAACACATCACTAGTATTTTGTTGCACCACCTCTGGCTTTTATAACAGCTTGCACTCTCTGAGGCATGGACTTAATGAGTGACAAAAGTACTCTTCATCAATCTGGCTCCAACTTTCTCTGATTGCTGTTGCCACATCAGCTTTGCAGGTTGGAGCCTTGTCATGGACCATTTTCTTCAACTTCCACCAAAGATTTTCAATTGGATTAAGATCCGGACTGTTTGCAGGCCATGACATTGACCCTATGTGTCTTTTTGCAAGGAATGTTTTCACAGTTTTTGCTCTATGGCAAGATGCATTATCATCTTGAAAAATGATTTCATCATCCCCAAACATCCTTTCAATTGATGGGATAAGAAAAGTGTCCAAAATATCAATGTAAACTTGTGCATTTATTGATGATGTAATGACAGCCATCTCCCCAGTGCCTTTACCTGACATGCAGCCCCATATCATCAATGACTGTGGAAATTTACATGTTCTCTTCAGGCAGTCATCTTTATAAATCTCATTGGAATGGCACCAAACAAAAGTTCCAGCATCATCACCTTGCCCAATGCTGATTGGAGATTCATCGCTGAATATGACTTTCATCCAGTCATCCACAGTCCACGATTGCTTTTCCTTAGCCCATTGTAACCTTGTTTTTTCTGTTTAGATGTTAATGATGGCTTTAGTTTAACTTTTCTGTATGTAAATCCCATTTCCTTTAGGCGGTTTCTTACAGTTCGGTCACAGATGTTGACTCCAGTTTCCTCCCATTCGTTCCTCATTTGTTTTGTTGTGCATTTTCAATTTTTGAGACATATTGCTTTAAGTTTTCTGTCTTGACGCTTTGATGTCTTCCTTGGTCTACCAGTATGTTTGCCTTTAACAACCTTCCCATGTTGTTTGTATTTGGTCCAGAGTTTAGACACAGCTGACTGTGAACAACCAACATCTTTTGCAACATTGCGTGATGATTTACCCTCTTTTAAGAGTTTGATAATCCTCTCCTTTGTTTCAATTGACATCTCTCGTATTGGAGCCATGATTCATGTCAGTCCACTTGGTGCAACAGCTCTCCAAGGTGTGATCACTCCTTTTTAGATGCAGACTAACGAGCAGATCTGATTTGATGCAGGTGTTAGTTTTGGGGATGAAAATTTACAGGGTTATTCCATAATTTTTTCCTCAGAATTGAGTGATTCCATTTTTTTCCCCTCTGCTTGGTCTAAAAAAGTAACCGTTACTGACTGCCACAATTTTTTTTTCCTGATTTCTTATAGTGTTTCTTAAAGCCAGAAAGTTGCCATTTGAAATGACTTTAGTTTTGTGTCATGTCTGTGATCTACTTTTTTTCTACAAAATTAAACAACTGAATGTACATCCTCCGAGGCCGGTGATTCCATAATTTTTTGCCAGGGGTTGTACAGTGACTGTATCATTCTTATGAATGATTGGTGGAATTGAAATTTTTCTAAAACTTTATACAGAAATTTCCAGTTAACGCGGTCAAATGCCTTTTCAGCGTCAAGGCTCAACAACAACATTTTATCCTGGGTTTTAACTACATAATAATGTGTAATGTTCGGCGAATAATATCTTGCGTCTGTCTATTTTTAATGAAGGCAGTCTGGTCTAAACTTATTATTTCGGGTAAGATATTTTCTAGTCTCTTGGAAATGATGTGTGTAAATATTTTATAATCTTGATTAAGTACACTTATGAGCCGATAACTAGCACAGTCAGTTTTATCTTTTCCCTCTTTATGAATCAAAGATATGGTTGCCTCATTCCAAGATGGAGGTATTGATCCATATTTTAGAACATGATTAAATGAGGCTGTCAGTATAGGGGCAATAAGGTCCTTCATCTCCTTATACCACTCGGATGGAAACCCATCCGGTCCTGATTGTTTGTTTGTTTTACATTCAGATATTCCTTTTTTGACTTCCTTTTCAGTAATTTCAGAGACCAGGTGATTGTTTTGGTCCTCACTTACTATTGGTAAATTAACGGTATCCAAAAATGCAGTCATAAGGCTATCATTCACTCTTGGTTGGGAGTATAACTGACTGTAAAATGTCAAAAATGCCTGTTGGATATCTTCTAATTTTGAGACCATAATATTTGACTGGGGGTCCTTTATTTTATTAACTGTATTTTCCAGCTGTTTTCTTAATTTGAAAGCCAGTAACTTTGCAGATTTTCCTCCCGCTTCATAATAACATTGCCTTACAAAGGTCATATTCTTCTTTATTTCACTAGCAAGAATCTGATTTATTTCATTCTTTGTTTTATCTATTTCTGTTTTCAAGTTCCTATTTGAGTTCAATTTGTGGGCATTTTGTAAAGGTCTTTAATTGGGCTTGGAGAGTTGTTAGAAGGAGATTCCTTTTCTTTTTTAAGTTTGAACTGTAACCAATAATTTTTCCCCTAATAACCGCTTTTAATGCATCCCACATAATTATGGGCGTGACTTCCTTATTATCATTTTCAATTAGGTCTCTATGTCTTTTCTAATTTGCTCCCTCATAGGCTGTAGAATACTTATATTTAATCTCCAGGATGTATCTCTTTTTTCACTGCTTATAATTATGTCCAAATAAACTGGGGCATGATCTGATAAGTCCATAACTCCTATTTTACAATTTATCACCCTATGAATATTATTTTGAAATATGAAAAAATAATCTAATCTAGAATAAAGATTATGAGGGTGTGAGAAAAATGTATAATCTCTTTGTATCAGGCTGAGTTCTCGCCAAACATCCAGGAGCCCAAGTTCTTTCATCGTCGCTATAATACTTTTAGTTATTTTACTTGCTCCCTGTGCCTGTGGGTTTGATGAATCAATCAGTGGATTGAGCCGGACATTCAGATCACCTCCCAGAATCAGAATTCCTTCTGCTTCTATGGAAATTAACTCAAAGATGTGTTTGTAAAATTTCCATTCAGAACCTGGAGGGGCAGAAACATTTATAATTGTTATCAAAATACTCTCTAAATAACCTTTAACCAAAATATACCTTCCCTCAGAGTCTCTTTTTTCCTGAATACACTCAAAATTTAGTCTATTTGAGATCAATGTTACAACACCTCTCTTTGAACTTTGGGAACAAGATGATGAAAATTGTTTAAATCTCCATTTTTTTAATTTTTCATGTTCCAATGTAGGTAAATGTGTTTCCTGGAGCAGAGCCAGCTCAATTCCCTCCCTTTTAAACTTTGTCATAATCTTACTCCTTTTAACAGGATTTCCCAACCCATTAACATTATATGTAGCTACCCTAACAGACTTAATATCTTGCATATTTTTGTGTTTTAATATTTCCTTTAAGCAAAACCTGTATCCCTCGAAACAAAGAACTAGTAACAGTAGAACAAATAGTAGAAAAATTAAAGTAACACTGTGACTTCCAAAAAGGGGCCTCAATGTTGGCCATGGAGGAGGAAAGGGTTGCTCCGTCTTCTTGCGCTGGAGCGCCCTCTTTAGCCTGGTGGCTGTAACGTGGGTCTGTGGTGTCTCATCCATCAGTATTGGACCGACCAAAAAGTATTGTGGTTCCCGTAACAGAAAAGTACTCAACAAATAAGGGTAGCTTTCTGAGGTCCTAACATCAGTTAACAAGATTATAACATTTTACCGCATTTTCTGAATTTCTGGAAGCAAATGCTTCAAGCATTGACATTCTGGAGTCGAAATTCCTGGAGTTTCTCCTTAAATCCTGGCGTCTGAGTCCCAACTCCTTCTGTCCCTTTCTCTCATTCACCGTCTGCCACATTTGCTGCTTAAATTTCTCCATCATTGAAACGGGGGTTTTGACCACGTCGACCTTCATCCCTCTCTTGATCATGTCCTCTGTTGCCTCTTGCGCAGAGTTGTAGGTCACTGTACCTCCGCTGTAATGTACTCTCTACTTGGCCGGGAAAGGCGTTTGGAATCGGATGTTCTTCTCATGGAGTACTACCTTTGCTGCTTTGTACTCCTTGCGCTTACGTTGAACTTCTGGGGCATAGTCGCTGTCCATGTAGATCTTCTTGCCTTGAAAATCAAAGCTTTTTGTTTGCCACGACCAACGTAAAATCTCCTCTTTCCTCTGGTAACTTGCAAACTTGACCACAAAGGACCGAGGCTTAGCTCCGGCTGGAGGCTTAGCTCCGGCAGCGCGATGCGCTCTCTCAATACCAAGTGCAATAGACGTGGGAAAGCTCAAGCCATTTACAAGAAGATTTTCAACAAAATTAATCACAGATGGAGCCCTTTCCTCAGCCCCCTCATTCACTCCATATATTTGGAGGTTATCGCGTCTGGAGTGACCCTGTAAGTCCAGGAGTTGAGCTTCGATTTGAGATTGCAGTTTTGCTAACTCCATTAGCATCTCTTCGGAGGTCTGTACGCGTGATTCCACGGTCATTATTTGTTCCTCTGCTTCATCCATTCTCCTGCCAATTTCGCTCATGTCTTCTCTCATTGCTTCTAGTTGTTCTTTGTTTTCCCTCCTAAAATCACGGAGCTCTTTTAGGATTAAGTCAGACTTGCCTTCCCCGTCTCTCATATTAGCATTTAGCAGTGGGTTGCTCTCGATGTTGCTATTGCTAGTAGCTTGCTGTTGCACCTCTTCCTCTGCACTTTGTTCCGTTAAATGTTAAATGCACTTTTGTAACCCACTATCAACTGATCACAAAAACGGATTTTGTTTTTGGGTATTTTCCCGAATTAGCTGTCGGGAGCTTTCTTTTTAGGCTGCCACTGAGTCGCCCATCAGACCGGAAGTCCATAACAGATCTTATCTACATCATCACAGTCTGTTCTGACCTTTATGTATTTGTAAAGGCCTTCTTAGGATTCACAATGGCCTAAGTGGCCAAGAAGTGATTTCATGGATGTCTGGTGTGTAGGCCTATCGAACCCAAGCATATTTCAGTAGTAGCCTACAACAGAAATAGATTATGTTTATGTCATTAGTGTATGGACACAGTGATCTCATCTAAATCAAGAATTGTATTTTTATTTGATTTCATAACAAGAAGGGACTCTAACAACTAGTGCTGCCCTCTTTTTTTGAGCTTTTGTACTAAAATTCCAATGGTATACAGTAGGAAACTGAAACTGAGTGTGATGTCAGGGTGTATTTTTTATATGGAATATAAAGTCATATTATTAGCGAATTTTCGGCCACCAGGGCCTTCCTCAGGCACTATCAATAGACTCAATAGACTTCATCAGACACTATAACTGGACTACAAACCAACTTTGTATATTCATTATTCCATGAAGAAGAAGTACTTTAATTGATTCGGTAAAAAAATGGTTTTGGGGTAGGGGAAACTTTAGTTCTCATCAACCCCCCTAAATGACCCTGCAGTATACTGAAAATAAAAATTGAAGGCATTTTTTATGAAAGGACACCATTAGGAAGTTTTCCCCAAATGTTGGCCTCTATATGCTCACAAGTGGTATCTAGGGAGGCTTACAACCTGTTGGTGACCTTAAAACTGAAAGTGATTTTTCGGCAAAATAAGTACAAAATATGGGAAAAAATAATGTTTTTGGATACAAAATGCTGTTAATGACATTAAATCATGTAGCAAATGTGTATGCTATGTCTAAACATGATAGATAAAGGTGATTTTTTTCATTCTGATACTGTCTTCTTGTTAGTTATTCTGTCAAACCTGAATTCTTGAATTTCGACCCATTAGCCATGGACTGTGATGGCATAAATCGTGCTGCAGAAAAAACGTACCACGGATGAAAATCTTAACCAAGCTTTTTTGAATGTCCTCATCATATGTAAGGTGAAAATGCAAGTTTTGGCTCTCAAAGAGAAATGTACACGAAAACCCCCCCCAGAGCCTATACTAGTAAGCATTTAGGAGTACTCAAACTATATCCAGTTGACTGCTACTACTACCTCCACAGTGTTCAAATGGGCTACACTATGCTATCTCTTGAGGAAGCTTGAGCCTGGCTACCGAAGAAGAGCTATCTGGGAAAACTGAAAGACGAGGGTGGACATACACGAAAATGGTAGCGGTGTCCAAGGGGGTGTGACTTTGTACAAATATACATTTATGAGGTATAATAAACAATAAACAACAATAAATTTTGTGGCCTACATGGGTATGCTCAAGTGAGTCATCTGTAAACATACAGGTCAAAGGACAGGTAAGATGGTGGTGGTGTTGTATGTCCGAAATGTGTCCCTACTCCTGGCTCGCTTACTTCTAATATGTATGATAGTAACGGTTAGATCAGGGGTGGACAATGAGGGCCAAGACACTGCAGGTTTTCCTTGCAACCAATCACTTCAGCAGGTGGATTTGCTGATGAGCTTCTCCCCTGAACATCAATGAAATCACCTGCTAAGGTGACTGGTAGAAAGGGAAACCTGCAGTATCTTGACCATTCATGGCACATGATTGCCCATCCCTGGGTTAGATAGTAGTTTCCTAATGGACATTAGTACATAGTGAGGATTTGAATGCAGGCTATGAGTTATTCACATCTTCCATGACTGTTCTCTGTGTCATTCCAGAGGATAAGGTCACTGCTGTCTAGTGTTTTCGATGTGCAATGAAAAACCAGGAAAAATGAGTATTATCAAACCAAAGTAGGTCTTTACAGTGTTCAGTAGCTGCTAGCAGCATTTAACACAAACATAAATCAACTTAAAAAAAAAAAATCAACATCTAAAATCAAAATCAGCTTTCATAATAAAGAGCAATGTTTAATATTTGGCATGTTTTTTAGTTAATGTGACTTATTCTAATCAATGATTAAAAAATGGTTCAGTGTCCTTTACCTCTGGTGATGTATAAAATGAAATCAGTAACTAAAAATTCTCATGTGACACACACACACACACACACACACACACACACACACACACACACACACACACACACACACACACACACACACACACACACACACACACACACACACACACACACACACACACACACACACACACACCATTAACTGTATGCACTTAGGGCCTGATTTATTAAATGTTTGTGTGTATAAACATATGCACAACCACCATAGCGCTTGCAAACAAAACCCTACATGCTGATTTACTAACTGAGGATTGCGTCTTTCAAATGTGCAAAATAGCGCATATTGGCAATTTATGTGTTTGCCTTCATGAACATGCAATTTGGAATTTAGCCACCTGAGTGCGCAAAATTATGGGAGAAACTTGCAACTAGGTGATGGACTGGGCCTTTATCAAAGTCAAAAGAAAATTTTGTACATTTGAAACCTTCACAATAAGTTATTGCACTTGAGTGTCTCTGTTCCAGTAGCCGAGACATTGAATGTAAAGAAAAAGAAAATATCCTTCATTGTACAACCCCTGGCAAAAATTATGGAATCACCGGCCTTGGAGGATGTTCATTCAGTTGTTTAATTTTGTAGAAAAAAAGCAGATCACAGACATGACACAAAACTAAAGTCATTTCAAATGGCAACTTTCTGGCTTTAAGAAACACTATAAGAAATCAGGAAAAAAAAAATTGTGGCAGTCAGTAACGGTTACTTTTTTAGACCAAGCAGAGAGAAAAAAAATATGGAATCCCTCAATTCTGAGGAAAAAATTATGGAATCATGAAAAACAAAAGAACGCTCCAACACATCACTAGTATTTTGTTGCACCACCTCTGGCTTTTATAACAGCTTGCAGTCTCTGAGGCATGGACTTAATGAGTGACAAACAGTACTCTTCATCAATCTGGCTCCAACTTTCTCTGACTGCTGTTGCCAGATCAGCTTTGCAGGTTGGAGCCTTGTCATGGACCATTTTCTTCAACTTCCACCAAAGATTTTCAATTGGATTAAGATCCGGACTATTTGCAGGCCATGACATTAACCCTATGTGTCTTTTTGCAAGGAATGTTTTCACAGTTTCTGCTCTATGGCAAGATGCATTATCAGCTTGAAAAACGATTTCATCATCCCCAAACATCCTTTCAATTGATGGGATAAGAAAAGTGTCCAAAATATCAACGTAAACTTGTGCATTTATTGATGATGTAATGACAGCCATCTCCCCAGTGCCTTTACCTGACATGCAGCCCCATATCATCAATGACTGTGGAAATTTACATGTTCTCTTTAGGCAGTCATCTTTATAAATCTCATTGGAACGGCACCAAACAAAAGTTCCAGCATCATCACCTTGCCCAATGCAGATTCGAGATTCATCACTGAATATGACTTTCATCCAGTCATCCACAGTCAGGGTGATTTCATAATTTTTTCCTCAGAATTGAGTGATTCCATATTTTTTCCCCTCTGCTTGGTCTAAAAAGTAACCGTTAGTGACTGCCACAATTGTTTTCCTGATTTCTTATAGTGTTTCTTAAAGCCAGAAAGTTGCCATTTGAAATGACTTTAGATTTGTGTTATGTCTGTGATCTGCTTTTTTTTCTACAAAATTAAACAACTGAATGAACATCCTCCGAGGCCGGTGATTCCATAATTATTGCCAGGGGTTGTAAATGCCAGGCATATTTAAAGAGTTAATGGTTTACTTAATGCTTGTTTCTTTAAAACGTGAATGTTACCATGTGTAACAGGGGGACCACAGTTCTGGCTTTCCATGCTGAGTATCTTGGAGTCTGTGTGGGATGATGCACAGCTGTCTATGCACGCTCAGTAGAATGCACAGTTGTCTGTGTGCATTCTACCGGCAGAAAATAGCATAATTATTAACCAGTTTGCTTAAATAATGTCAATGAAATAATAATTAAATGTCAGGAATAGGAGATTGTGTTTCGTTTTTTAATTGCCAATGTGTGAAAATGCTCACTTATGTGGCACAGCTCAAATATAGGAAGCACAAAACACATACCTATAAGTGGCTGATTGAACTTCTAATTAACATACAAAATTCCATTTAGATACTGCTGTCTACGGCATATTACCACCAGTAATTAAATGTGCAATAATTCTGAGTAAATCATCCACGAAACTGTCTCCACCTCAACACACAAAAGTTTGGAAAGTTCATGAAATTTATAACTCTATATGGGGTCTTAGTAAATCAGACCCTTAATCTCTAGGTGAGTCACACACACACACAGTGAGATATGCAGTTGATACAACTGAGATTAGGAGGAACTCTGTCAATGAGAACTAAAAATGACAAATTGAATGTCAAGAAGATAAACATTCTACAGACCTTGTCAAAATACTTGCACAACAGAGCTCTTGTCTCTGAGGCAGACAAGTAACTGAGTTTGGCCATGAGGTTCATCTCCCACTGTGACAGCATGTTGGCAGATGCCCTCAACTGTCTCTGTCGCTGAGTGATGGCCTCATTCTTGTACTCAATCGCTGCATCAAGAGCTTCGATCGCTTCGTCCAACTGGAAAAGGGTTCGCTCCTCCTGGAATGGAAGAGTAAACACACATACTTACGAACACCTCGAACCTCCAAATTCAGTCATAATCAGGTAAAATTACAGCCATCTGTGAAGGCAGATCAGAGTTCCACTCATTTATGTAAGAGCATGTGGTTGGGTCACACTAAATGTTTATCACTCTATGTACCATCAATTCAAAACAAAAGCAAAATGAGTAATTCTGCAGCTTAAATGCAGAGACTGTGGCCCAGTTCAATATCTGACCTCAGCAGAGAGCAGGGTCCCCTGCCGCAGTTTATCGTCCAGCTCAACTCTTTGCTTTAGGAGAGAGTCTTTCTCTTGACGCAGATTCGAGATCTCCTGGCGAATCTGTTGAGAGTCCTGTGCACTGCTGCTACGAAGAAGTCCGTTTCTCTCACTTAGCTCTCGCTCAAGTGACTCAATACGTCCTGTAAGCATCACTAGGTCTTTACTCAGAGCCTGGAGAGAAGCAATAAATATTTTTTAGCATTATCCCATTTTTCTATGCGACCGATATGAACTGTTTGGTTCTGTTAGCACCTGACTAGAGCGAAGCCTCTTGGTCTCCAGTCCACTGCGTTCCTGCAGAAGGGCCTCTTTCTTGGCCAGGATTTCCTCTCTTTTACTGAGTTCTCCTTCAAGATCTTCCAGGCCTCTTCTTTGTTCTAGTACTCGCTCCATTTCCTCATCCAGCCAACGTTTCTGCTCTTCTATCTTCTGCTCCAAACACAAAAGTAGACACCCCGTGGAAATAAAAACAAAAACTGAATCCAGCAGCCAGGATACGGAAGACAGCAGTAATGTGTTCACAAACACCAAATCAAACGTGCTACATAATGAAGAGAATTTACACCCATGTTTCCAGACAGTGTATAATAAATAAGCAAATCTGCACATATCCTTTTAATCAACTTTTACTACATTATGATCAAAAACACTGTGTAGCAGTTTATTAGGAATTTGCTGTTGACAATAACTACCACTGCTGAGATTACTGTCATACCTGCTGCTCCTCCAAAGAGACGACAGAACCGTTACTACCACTGCGCCTCTGTCGCTGGATGGCAGCAATCTCCTCTGTCTTTATCTTCAGGATCTTTTGCTGTTGCTCATTCTTTATCTCAAGTTCCTACAGAAAGGATGTGGATGTGGAAAACATAAATGCAAATTACAGGGACAAAAAAGGTCTAAATTACACAACTGTACCAGCTTAAGTAAATGGGAAAAAACTATTACTATTTTATAACACTTTGCTTTGTGTTTGTCTAAAATAACAAAATACAGTGGGGTAAAAAGTATTTAGTCAGTCCCTGATTGTGCAAGTTCTCCTACTTAGAAAGAAGAGAGAGGTCTGTAATTTTCATCATAGGTACACACTATGAAAGACAAAATGAGAAAAAAAAATCCAGGAAATCACATTGTAGGATTTTTAAAGAATTTATTTGCAAATTATGGTAGAAAATAAGCATATGGTCAATAACAAAAGTTCAACTCAATACTTTGTAACATAATCTTTGTTGGCAATGACAGAGGTCAAATGTTTCCTGTAAGTCTTCACCAGGTTTGCACACACTGTAGCTGATATTTTGGCCCATTCCTCCATGCAGATCTCCTCTAGAGCAGTGATGTTTTGGGGCTGTCGGTGGGCAACATGGACTTTCAACTCCCTCCACATATTTTCTATGGGGTTGAGGTCTGGAGACTGGCTTGGCCACTCCAGGACCTTGAAATGCTTTTTACAGAGCCACTCCTTTGTTGCCTGAGAGGTGTGTTTGGGATCAATGTCATACTGTAGTATACAAATAATGAATGTTTATGAGTGCAATGGTAAGAATATTTCATGAGGTGAAAGATGAAATGTTCCATTCGATGAGGTGCATGAAAAGTTCATTATTTGTTTTATTTAACACAGTCAAAGGATGCGAGAGTGTTACTGTAAGCATGCGGTCCATCAATGCTTGATTGCTGCATGCACACAAACGTAATACATTGTGTTTTTACATTAAGGTTTCCACGACATGCAATGGTGCAAAACATATGGAACCAAAATTGCATGGTAAATGTAACAAAATTGCAAATGGGACAAATGATCAATATCACTTGACATACAAACCACCAATCAAATGACAAGGATCTGCTGTTGTATAAAACAGAATAGCTGTTTATTTTCATTGTACAACTGGGCATACAATGAAATCTCCCCTGTAGTGCTGGGTTGAAAAGATCGATTCACCGATAATAAATCTATTCTCATTTTAATTCCCACACACACACACACACACACACACACACACACACACACACACACACACATATATGCACTTCAAAGTAGCGTTATAACAGCGTGCCTGAAAACATTATGCTGCAGTTAGGCCATTACACTGTTTCTGAGGGTGTGTAACAGGAAAATGATAATTTCTCTACATTGATTGTGGACGCACTGGTTCTGATTTAGAAGCTGCACCTCCACATTTATTCATCAACCTCTGTCAAAGCCATTTAAAGATGTCAATCACGACTACCGGGACTGTTGCTGTGGGCAAGAAAAGAGAATCATCCACTGTTTATATTTCACACAGTAGGTTTTTTTTTTGTTTTGTTACTCATAATGTGCCTTTTCCGTGGGACAACACACAAAGGTTCTCTGGTGTGGACTGTGGACAGCTTTTCGGACAGCTTTTCCCACATAGCCACATTTTCCTGCTGCAGGAGAACTTAGGAAAACTTTTCCCATAGCTGCGTTCTCCTGCTACAGGAGAAAAGTTATCCTGCAGTGTGCTGCGCAGCGAGCGCTTGCATATGCAAGTTTTTTAGAGGAGACGGGGCCATTGTCCCCCTGAAATTTTTTTAATTTATAAGTCCCTGAAACACTATTGCCTGAATTTTGAGGGCCAAATTTTGTGAAGTAGTATTAATATGTTGAATAACTAGACAATCAGATAAAAAAAAGCTCAAAAAACTGTTCTAATAACACTAATCCAAATCAATATTGGATTGAAACAATCGATTCTGAATATTAAGAATTGGAATCAAATCAATTCTTGAAATATGAACTGATACCCAGCCCTACTCCCCTCCAGTACAAGAATAAGACACTTCTAGAATAAAATAAATTAAACAGAATAAAATAAACCATGTCACTGAAACATGGCTGTCAATGAAAGACATGACAATGGTAAGAATAAATATTGCACTTGGTTTCCTGTATATTCGTTTTGTGAATTGTTTTGTAAATTGTGTGGGTAGCATGGCCCAAGCAGAGGGTCACCCCTTTGAGTCTGGTCTGCTGAATGGTGGGCTTACACTGTGCGAGCTTTGGCTCTTTTTCAGCCGATTTTTCACTCGTGCGAGAATTTTTTGGATCGCACCGAGTTTCAGCTTAATCGTGCGTCCTGCATCGTGCAGTCTACATGGAGTAACGAGCTGCGTTTAACATCTCACGACCACCTCCCGATCAAGAATCGTATGGTCGGATGAAAATCAAACCTGTTTGATATTTTGGTCGGCCGCCGTGGCTCGTGAGGGTTTCGCGCTGTTGAAGCAGTGCTACAAGCATCTACGCGCTGATTACCTCGCACACTGTCCATGAGCAAACACCGGAGAGAGCAAACAGTGATCTCATGTAAAGTCTTGTGTTTCTTTATTGTTTTGTTGCGTTCCCTCACAATAACCTAATATCATATTAAAGTTCATGCCTATCAGCGCGCACAGTGAGTGGAATCAGGTGGGTGGAGAATGAACGTATATGCGCGTGCACGCACACACACAGCAGACAACAATAGGATTTACGACAGATGAGGGAGTAAGTTGCTACACCTTGCATAGCTGTATGACTCCGTATGAAATATAGTTTATTTTTACAACAGTGTAAGTAGCAACACCTGTTATGAATGTTTTTCTTTTTTTACCGTCCTCTCGTGAATCATGTCGCTGTCTGCTGTGTGTGCGCACGCGCATATGCGTTCGGTCTCTCCCCTCCCACCCCCCCACCCCCGATTTCACTCACTGTGCGTGCTGATAGCCATGGAATAAATTTTTTTTTAAAAAAGAAAAAAAAAAAGCTTCTGTTGCGTTTTACCTCTGGAAACACCAGTCCGACGTGTGGTTTTTGAACGTACAATGTGAGCAGTCAGATCGCATCAGAGCATCGGGCCGTTCGTGTGAGAACATGAATCGTGCGCTCTGAACTTTTAAACTCTGCGGTTTTGTCGCACAGTTTGAGCTGGAGCCAAGTACAACGATTGAAAATATCGTACAGTGTATGCCCAGCCTAAGGTTTATTCCCCAAATCATCAGAGGGAGTTGTTCCTTCCCACTGTCACCTGTGTGCTTACGCTGGGGGTTGGTGAGGTTAGACCTTACTTGTGTGAAGCACCTTGAGGCAACTTTGTTGTGATTTGTTGTGAAATGAAAATAAATTGAAATTGGTTGGATTCTCTTTGAATGTGGAACCCGTGGGGGTCACACCTGTGCATTCAAGAGTCTGATCGCCCATGGGTAAAAACTGTCTTTGAGGTGATTTGTTTGACACCTGTGGCTTCTGAATCTTTTTCCAGAAGGCACGAGATACCCTTGCCCAAATGTGACTGATCTAAGCAGATTTACTGTGCTCTGCTGAGGCCACGGGATGTGTCAATGTCTTCCAGGGACGGGGCAGCCAATGATGTTCTGGGTTGCTTTAATCACTTGCTGCAGCGCTCTCCTGTCCCCCGCTGTGCCGTTTGCAAACCACACTGTGATGCAGTATGACAAGATGCTTTCCACTGTGATTCGGTAGAAGGTCCACAGCAGGGAGGCTTCCAGGTGGTACTTCCTCAGCAGTCTTAAAAAATGCAGCCCCTGCTGGGCTTTCTTCACCACTGCCAACGTGTTGGTGTACCATGTTAGGTCGTAGAAAGGTGCACCCCCAGGAACCTGAAGGAGGACACCCTCTGCACACAGGAGCTACTGATCTGAAGGGGAGCATGGTTTCCTCCCTCCCTCCTGGAAGCTATGGCGGCCATCTCCTTGGTTCTGATGGTATTCAGCGTGAAGTTGTTTGCGGAATACCATGCCTCGAGCCTCTCTCCCCTCATGCTGTTTAATCTACTGTGATCAGGCCCACCACTGTTGTGTCATCAGCACATTTGACAATGATGTCTGAGTGGTGGGAGAGGATGCAGTCATACGTATATAGGGTATACAGGAAGGGGCTCAGCACACAGTCTTGCGGGGGTGCTGAGTGTCAGGGTGGAGGAACTGAGGGGTCGCACTCCCACCTCTACCACTTGTGGATGCTTAGTCAGAAAGTCTTTTATCCAGTCACAGGTGAAGGGTGGAAATTTCAGGTCAGTCATCTTTTTGACTTACAGGTCCCTACAGGATGGTATTGAAAGCCAAGCTGCAATCCACAAAAGCCATCCTGACGTAGGTCCCAGGTTTCTGCAGGTGGCTCAGGGTGGTATGCAGAGTAGTGGTGATGGCATCAGCTGATGACCTGTTTGCCCGATAAGCAAACTAGTGTGGGTCCAAGGTAAGAGGGAGGTAGGACTTGAGATAGTGGAGGACCAGATGCTCGAAGCACTTCATAGCTTCAGAGGTTAGTGCCAACGGCCTTAAGTCGTTAATATAACAATTACGTTAAAAACAACCATTATGATGTGTGAGGCTGAAGGTTGGTTACACTATAACAGATCTTGAGGTTTATGAATTCATTTAAATTTGGGTTTGAAACATTTTGCAGCTACTTGTGCTTGTACCGATTTCGAACACTGCTTTCAATAAGCCCCTCTCACATCTGCAACAAAAAGCCTGTTTGGTTGTGATAAACAAAGCTGCATGTTGCAGGCTACTGATTACATAGCAAAGAAGTCACAACAGGTGCAGGGCAATCACAACATTTTGAAATGTTCAAAAAATGTTGATAAACTGCAAACTGTGGTAATCTGCTGCACATGGTTTGGAGGTATGTCCATGTGTGCTGGGAAACTAAATTTTGTTCAGAACCGCACACGGTATTGCAGTGTGTGTGCTGATAACTGAAGTTTGCAACATACACAAAACGTAATGCAATGTGACTAATGAAGCGTATGACAAGATCTTTTGCAAATCTAACACACACACATGGAGACAGACACATGACGTATGCACAAATGGGTACACAAACACATTGGCACACGCAATACAAATTTTCACTTATTGACAAAGAACTGTGCACATGGCACTCACCCCTCAAAAAACACCACAGTTTATAATTGCATCCTTTGCCATATGCAGAGGCTAAAATCATAGTAAGAAGTAAGTCCAGCATTGGTCCAGAGGCCTGATGGTGCCGGTTCTCATCTCCGGATTCTGTAGCATGATGTATACGATAGTCTAGAACTCGCCCTGGACGATATGCCACTCTGACTGCCTTGTCCAAGGACAGACAGGTAGTCTGACGAGGAATCAAACCCAAGCCTACTTATTCACAGCCCATCTCCTGATCACACTGAGATTTCTGCTCCACCAAAGTAAAAAAGCAGGCAAAACCAACAGCAAAAGTATGACTGCTTTTGTAATCAAGTACTCACAAACTCTCACACTATCAGCAATTACTCCCTGCGATATTGTCATGAAGTACATTAAATAGAAACAATTATCACCTCATTCTTGTCACACATATGGGAGAGCCTTTAAAGTTGAGGTATTCATTAACATTCACTTTAATGATCCTTAACTAATAAAATCTTACCTGCATCTTGATAAGAAATCAAGAATGCTGACTGCTGCTTACTTCCATTCGCAAGGAGGCAGAAAAAAAAACAAACACGAAAAACAAACAAACATACAAATTTCATCCACTTGATTAGCACAGTAATTCCTCAGGTAAACAACTTGCTGGTTTCATTATAACAGACACTGTTGTTTTCATGCATTCATGTTGTAACGAAGTGATGAAGTGTCATGCGAAGGACACTTCATCCAATCCAGTTTAAGTCATAGTTGTGATGTGTGTGACAGTTATGCTTTTCATTTATTACTCTGTTCAACCCATTTCCCCCCCCCAGAATCACAAAACGTTCACATTCTGCTCTGCAAATCAATATTTCGTCTCCATTTGTATGACCCAATGCTTTGCGCTGGTCATAGTGTTTGAGCCTTTAAAATATTCCTCTTGTTTCTATATGAGAATGACTGAAAAGAAACACTAGTTGTGCAACTTTCCAATGCACTCAGAGGTTTTGGTGATTTTTTGGGTTAAACTGCTGGACCAACTGCTGCATATTTGAAAGCATCCTGCAAAACAGATGATGGTAATTACTGAAAGAACTTTTCTCAATCAGAATTATTCTGAAACTGTAATTTCAGCTCTACTGCAGTGGCCCACAGTTACCATAATAGTATAAGAATGACAGTGTGTACGTCAAAAGCTGTACCTTGACTCTGTGACTTCTTCTCTGCATCTCGCTCTCCAGACGTCGTTTCTGCTGACTTTCTTGGCGCAGTCGGCGTTGGAGCTGCTCCTGCTGTTGTCTCATATTTTGTACGCTGCGCTCCAGCTCTAGCACTCGACGCTCACTCAATGCTGGCAAGTTAGCCAGACGAGCTGTATCTCTCTGACGTTGGCTTAAAACCTAAAGTACAATCATTTAGATGTTCAGATGTTTACAGTTCAGATATACAGAGTATAAGGTCATAAAAGTCTCATGTACAAGTAGGGCTGGGTGATACGGGAGAAGAAATAATATTTTTTCCCAGTATTGATTGGAATTTCTCATAGCCTAATTTTAATCACCCTGGCAGTTGATGATGACTGAAACTGTAAGAAAACAAACAAACAAACAAAAAAAGCAGGGTTCATTTGTTAATCTTTTGTCTTTTATCTATATATTAAACGCCAAGTGGCTTCTGTGTATGTGTGTCTAATGCTGAACACAGAGAAACTGGGGAAAGTTGACATTTGCCCTTTGAAATACTTACGTATTTTGGTTCAAGGATGAATGCTGTGAAAATGACAGTAATAGATAAAAATAATGATAGATAATAATAGTAACTGATCCATTTAGAGTTTTAACTACACGGGCATTGACATTAAGCTTTTTAGTGTACTTGTCCTATGGACAAGTAACCCTGGCAGGACAACCGTGAGTGAGATTCAAATTAAATATTTATCACATATACTTTGCTCTGACTTGTCACTTAATAAAAACCTGTCATACTTCTTTTGTTTGTAAGTACTTCAATATTCCAACATAGGAATTGCAGCTGAAATTTAAAAATCATTACATTTCAACATTTTCTGGGACTGAGATTCAGATTAAGTATTTATCACATCTACTTTGCTCTGACTTGTCACTTAATAAAAACCTGTCATACTTCTTTGATTGTAAGTACTTTAACTTTAATATTCCAACATAAGAATTGCAGCTGAAATAGAAAAATCATTACATTTCAACATTTTCTGGGACTGAGATTCAGATTAAATATTTATCACATCTACTTTCCCTCTTTTAGTTTTTGGCTTTAGTGTTCTGCAGTTTTATTTCAGAAGATGTGGCAACAGAAACAGTTCACCTGTGGTAATACAGGGAGACACTTACTGCCTTAATCCAAATGAAAAAAACTAAAAAAAAACTAAAAAAAAAACTTCACTAAAAGACACAAAACATAAATAATGCATGTCCTGTGGTCTTACAGTTTTTCAAAATGTGGTGGTGATGGACAAGTAATGATCCTGACATTTACTTTGTCTTCTATTTCTGTAACTGCAGACTGTATGAAACCAACATAGTTCATGTTTTGTGAGGTCAGCTTTATTTTATTTATTTATTTGTTAATATATCCATTCCTACCTTTGAGGCCTGCAGCATTTTCCAAGAAAAAGGGTTGGGACAGGGCAGTTTATTGTTAATGGAAGAATTAGTTAATAATATTTACAGCCAGTTTTCTTGGGAAATGTCAGAGGATGAATACATGAATATTTCCAACTCACCGCATATTTCTTAGACTTTATTTACATCAATCATTCAAAAATACAAACAGTGTGGTACTTTATGGTAAATCTGTGTCATGTAGGCAGTTGTCAAAAACTAAATGTCCATGCTGGAAGAAGCCAAGTGAGAGAAGCCACCAAGACACAACTTTGGAAGAACGTTTGGCTTCTGTGGGTGTGAGTGGAGAAACTGGGAATATAACAACATTTTTATTTTATCATCATTTTACATACAGTCCCTAATTGTTTTTATTTGTGGTTGTTTCTGTTCCACTTCTGAAATTAAAGAACTGCTATAAGGAAAAGTGTTAACATTTTATTGTTTTTTTCAAACTTTGTAGTAGAACAAACACAAAAACCAAACTCTTATAAAAAGAAGGAAAAAGTACACAAACATGCAGGAAAAACTGAACAATGCAGACTGATTTGACTCGTGATTTTTGAAAATAATAAGCGGTAACTTACTTCGAAATAAATGAAACTCAGAACTGCAGCCTAATAATTTTGAAAAATAAAAATCAGCAGCTTGTATTTTTATTCAGACGAGAGTTCATTTCCTCTTTTTTCTCCTCCTCAGTCACGTTTTGTGCTTGAACATAAAACATCTACATTAAGTCATCTAAAATAAATATCTGTGGAAAATAACAGCCTGTTAAAGTTCAGAGTTCTCAGCTGCTTTATGTGATTTTCTGCTTCTGAACATCACTGCAGAGTTTCTCCACATCAGTTTTTTTTTAATCACACGTGTAATTTTTATTCTGTTCATTCATATATTCTCATTTTAAGGAATTTTGACCAATTTATTTCATCTCATAATTTCAGTATAACTGTTACAGACACTTGCACACGGTGTGAACAGGACGTACCGTCAGAACAGTCCAGAGAGAAATAAAGGCAGCGCCACAGTTTAGTTTGTGTCGTTTTTCACTCTGTGCTCAGCGCGCTCCTCCCCCGCCCCCCTCCTCTCCCTCCTTGGAGCCAGCCGACTCGCGCACGCACACACGCACACACACAGAGATGGCTGCAGTGATCGGACCCAGTCTTAAATTTAGACGGCTTTAAGCAAAGCCGCCCGCTATTTTTTCTGCGTCTTTTTCAAAAATTGACCGCTCAAATGACAGCAGGATAGCTCGCTGCCTAAAACCTTGGTTCCCTCTCCCATCTGCTCCCGTAAATTTTTAATCCCGTACCGTCCCAATCACGTGATAAATAGCAAAGTTGACACCCATCCCGTGGATGAATATATTTCAGAATCTATCACTGATTAGCTATCACTATTTCCATGCACAAAAACACAGGTGTGGCAGTTATACCTGAACTTTGCTCTGAGCAGCAGCGATCTTCCTGCGACACTCCTGCACTCTGTTTCTATCTGTTGTACTGATTTCTCGCTCTTGTTTCTCCAGATCCTGTAGCTGTCTTTGGGCTTCCTGGAGCTCATGCCGTGCTTGTACAGCTTCACTCTCCAGAGCAGTAATCTTATTGCTGTACTGTTTGTTCAGGGCCTGAGCTTCCTTACCTACAATACCACACAGATGCACACAATTTATTTACCATAAAATCATAAATTCTGTAACTGAAAACAAGTCAATGAAGGAGGGCTTGGAAGACAGATGTAACATTTACAGCAGTGGTTCTCAAGCTGTGGAGGAGGCCAACCCTTGAGGTTGTAGAGCTATCAGGGAGTGCAGATGAATCATATCAGGTCTAGGAGCATGCAATGGTGTCACATGTTGCCACATCCACATGACAGAACCACCCTGGGTCCTGGATGACAACTCAAACAAACAACGGGTTCATCCATACCTCTCCAATGTAGCCATCTACCTGTTGCAGCACATAATACTTGGAAGTCCACTTGGCAGTTTCCCAGTGGCTGGGTTCCTAAAACACTGAGGCACCTGTGCACTGATCACACAGGGAAGTGAACCACATGGCGTGGAGCTGACATTCCCTCACAGTGCAAGTGATACTTTTTATCCGAGTCTCCCTAAGTAAGTATTCATTTGACAAAAAAAAAAAAAAATCTTCCCAAAGATATCCAAGAATGCTCAAAAGGGACCTAATACCAAAGACATTCAGGTCTCACCACCATAATTAAAGCCCCTTTCCTTCTTTCACATTTAACATCCATAAAGGCCCTGTCACACCTTGTCGATTTACCCAGCGTATGCTGACAGCCCCGTTTCCACTGAGTGGTCCGGGTCAGTACTGCATGGTATGGTGTGGGTCGGAATGGTTAAATCTGGCTTGGTTTGCGCTTCCACCATCGGCAGAACCCTGTTGTTTGGCTGGAGGAACACGTAAATATTGGCAAGCACATCATCGAGCACACGGACGCTGTCGCATTGCCTCTCCGTTCCACACGGAGGCCAAGCAGAGTAATTTAAATTTTTTTATTTTATTTTTGTCTTGGTGGATCATGGGATTTATTTTCAATGCATGGAGTATACTGAAGAAATGACTGATGCCTGTGGTAAACACTGATGTGAATGAATGAGGCGCTGTGACTCTTTTGACTTTTAAAATAAGTTAACTGTCTTGATGTGGCACAAAGCGTCAGTGTCCTCTGGTTCAGGCTGAGAAATGTACTGGGAGCAGACAAACACAGAGGGACTTCTTTTAAAATGCTACGTTTCTTCAGCCACGACAAGAAACTCAAGTATTTTCAGACGCCATTTTCCAAAATCAGGACACTTTATGTGGATATGTTTTTGTCAGGCTGTGATGATGAATCAGACTGAAACAAACAGGTCAGATTAAGACTTTATATTTACTCTGTGTGTGTGCAGGGGTGGTGGCCAAGTGGTTAGTGTGCTTGGTTTCACTGCAGAAGGCTCCCGGTTCGAACCCCACCCCTGCCACATTTCGTGCTGTGGCTACCTCGAATGAAAACAAGGGAGCAGCCGAAGGCACTTACCATTTACTCCGTGTGTGAATGGTTTAATATTTGAAACAGTCTGAACTGCAGCTTTCAGTTTTTCAGCCAATTAATAGACTGCATCAATGAACGTAGTTCGACTTATTAGTAACTTACAAGAAACGTGTGTCAACAATTGCAAAATTTACCTACAACTTATGGTCCGCGTGTGCAGAACATGAGTCATACGCTGGCATACATCGAAAATCTTGTGCATGCCCAAAATATTTGGCCGTATTCACCTTTTTACAATGTATACCAGCATACTTCAACATGCTCTTAACTCATACAAAACTTACCCATAACTTATTAGATGTACAACAGCGTATGCCAGCATTTTTAATATGCTCTGCAAATGCTGGCTAAACTGTCAAGGTGTCACAGAGGTTTAAAGTTAAATGTTTCATACCTTGTCCTTATTCTAAGTAAAACTTAAAAGGGTCTAGAAAGGTGTCCTGGTGAACTTGGACCTTCCACCATTGTGCCATAATCTTGTTTCTGCTGAGACTGAATTTTCAACATGTTAAAAAAATTTTTTTTCATCGTGATCTCTGAAATATTTGGGTAATCCCTTGCATTTCTGTGGAGTCTAACATTTCCACCCATGCTGGAACATCATTAGGTGGTCTTCTGGAAGTGACATGTTGTTGTGGTTGTTTATGTACAAATTGCATGGTACAATACAAGCTCAAAGCATTATGTCATCACGGTGACACCTAATTGGCATGTTGTATCATCAAACCTGGAATCTAGAGGCAATAGTGATCTTCACACTATGGACTGTCATGGTTGTACAGTGTGTGCTTCTGAGATGCACCCTGGAAATTGAGAATGGGACTTCAGGTAAGAAATGCAAGGACCTTAAAGACCTTGACCTTTGTACCCCTGCAAACACCTCCAGACTTGCTTTATCCCAAGCCTTTTTCATCGCAGCCTTTTCTGCCTCCGGCTTTCTTTTTCTTGGCTTTCTATCGGGGTGAGCCGTTAAACGTAACGGGCCTGCTTCCAGTTGCTTCATGCGGCATCATGACAACGCAGTAATGTCTGCGTCAGGTGCGCGCAGCAGGAGAGCAGTTCTTGTGCAGGGTTGCAGGGCTGATTTCTGTTATAGTTTATCTTTCTTCCTTTGACCGCAAGCCACTTGTGCACCCATGAACGAACCGTCCATGAGTAACTGTGGAGATATCTGGAGTTATATTTGATGTGGACATATCCTGTCTCTGGGAATCAGTCTGTGAGCAGGACTTTTATGGACTTTATTTAACACAATTATGAGAGAGTTTGAGGGGAGAGCGAGTAACTGCCTGCAGCCAGCCAGTTTTTTTTTTTCTTTTAATTGTTCACATGTGCGCGCGTGAGCAAATCGTCCCTGAGTGGACTGGAGATGTCCGGACTCTGAGCATTTTTTTTTCTGTGCTCTTTGAGTGTGTAGTTTTACTGCATTGTGTACACGGTATAAAAATAATCCTGCATGATTTATACTTTGGGAACAGTGGAACACAGCAGGAATCAGAAACTGGCATTGGGTAACGCTGTATTGTGAGGGAGTGGCTTCCAGTCACGTTGAGCACTGTTGCTTTGCCCTGACTTGCATTGAAACCACTTCCTTTCTGCATCCTGTGCTCGACACAGAAAAAATTCAACATGTTTATTTTTTGGCATAAGATTCACTTCATCCTTTGCATCCCTCATGGTGTTCTGGCGTTGAGCTACATTGTCTCGGTACTAGGTTATATCCACGTGGCATTGTCATGGCATCACACGACGCAACTCGAAGTGGACCAAGTGTGAAAGGGGCTAAAGTGAACTTTTTTGTTGAAACGAGATGAGTGTGCACACGCGAAGGAGGGAGGGACAGAGGGGGGCATTGAGCTTGGTGACGCGAGCAGGAAGAACTAGACATGAAGGCATCTGATTAGCTTTTTGAGAGCGCACCGCGGGACTTAAACTGGTCTGAGTTTTATTGATCCTACAGCTGCTACACACGTCTGATTTTAGGATAGACGGACCATTTCACCAATATAACAAAAAGTGTTTCTGAACAGAGTTACCTACCCATGCTTTAACCCAGCCACTACACCCTGGTATTGAGGCGGGTGCCATTACTGAGCTTTTACCGAAATTAACAGAATTTGACAGTATCTCACTAGGCGTGCTGACAAAACTCATTACGTCTACAAAAAGCACAACCTGCTTATTTGATCCTATACCAACAAAACTGTTTAAGAACCTGTGGCCCTTGCGCTAAATGTGCTGGAAATGATTAAACTCTTAACTTCTGGATCTGTTCCTAAATGTTTCAAATCTGCAGTGATTAAACCATTAAGAAATGTAATCTTGACCCTTGTGTATTGAAAAACTATAGGCCGATATCAAATCTATCATTTTGCTCTAACATTCTTGAAAAAGTGATTTCACGGCAGCTCGTGGACTACCTTACCGAGAATAATCTTTTTGAGCCACTGCAGTCTGCTTTTAGAAAATATCATTCCACAGAGACAGCTCTCACTAAAGTGGTGAATGATTTCTCTTGCAATAGATTCAGATACCACTACTGTTCTGGTGCTGTTAGAGCTCAGTGCTGCGTTTGATACCGTGTATCATCATATTCTACTCGATAGGCTGGAGAATCATTTTGGGATTACTGGGAGTGCCCATGCATGGTTGACGTCATACCTGACCAGTCGTTCTCACTGTGTTTTGTACAATAACACTACCTCTAACCTTAGTGACATGAAATTTGGGGTTCCACAGCGGTCTTTCTTAGGCCCCCTGCTTTTCTCCCTTTATAAAGCACCCCTTGGGCACATATTGCGGCATTTTTGGGTTACCTTTCACTGCTATGTTGATGATACTCACTTATACGCCGATAACCGCTGGTAATCTCATCCACATAAAATCCTTAGAAGATTGCCTTGCATCAGTGAGAAGCTGGATGTCTAGTAACTTCCTACTTTTAAACTCAATGATGCTTCTTGGTCAAGTGAGACATCGGCATCAATTTGACCAGTTAACCAGTGTCATACATCACACTGGCAAAGTGAGGAACCTTGGGGTAATTTTTGATCCTACGTTGTCCTTTGACCTCCACCTTAAAGCTATTATGAGGACTGCTTTCTTTAACCTGCGAAATATATATATATATATATATATATATATATATATATATATATATATATATATATATACACACACAATATAAGCTTCATCCCATCCTGTCTATGGCTTATGCTGTGACCCTGATTCATGCGTTTGTCTCTTCTAGATTGGACTGCTGCAATGTTCTATTTTCTGGTTTACCGCAGTCCAGCTTTAGGGGCCTCCAACTGGTTCAAAATGCTGCTGCCAGACTTTTGACACAAAGCAGAAAGTTTGACCACATTACACCCATTTTGGCATCTCTTCACTGGCTTCCTGTCCCAGTGAGATCAGATTTTAAGGTTCTGCTACTAGCCTATGAAACTGTTCATGGACTGGCACCTCCCTACCTAGCTGACCTAATTAAACCCTACATGCCAACCCAGGCTTTGCATTCTCAAGGTGCAGGACTACTTTGTGTCCCTAAGGTGAATAAAAAGTCTGCGGGTCACACAGCTTTCTCTTATCGTGCCCCTGTTCTGTGGAATGACCTCCCTGCGTCAATAAAACAGTCAGATTCTGTACAGACTTTTGAGTCCAGACTTAAGACGCACTTATTTTCCCTTTCATATGGCTAGCATACTGACAGTATGTTTCTATGCGGCCTCAACTTTATCTAAATTCTGGGTCTTTTAGTGAAGCTTAGGGCTACTGGCTGGCGATCACCTTAGTATTTCTTCTGTTTTTCTTGTTGCTTAATGCTGACAAATTATACTGTATTTGTTGCCTTTCTGATGCTTGATTCTGCTTTATTTCTTTTCTCTCTGACGTGTGGCTCCATCCAGAAATGCGTGTGGTATCTGTTCAGGAAACAGTCCTGTGCACCGGCAACATTTCCTGTATGTTCGTTTTGTGAATTGTTTTGTAATTTATGTCTGCAGCATGGCCCAAGCAAAGGGTCACCCCTTTGAGTCTGGTCTGTTGAGGTTTCTTCTTCAGAGGGAGTTTTTCCTTACCACTGTTGCTCTGGGGGTTGGTAAGGTTAGACCTTACTTGTGTGAAGCGACTTGAGGCAACCTTGTTGTGATTTGGTGCTATATAAATGAAAATAAATTGAAATAAAAATTTAGTTTAAAATGTAGTTCTGCCCCTTCCTCTTTGCAGCAGCTCTCAAGCTCCATCAGGATGGATGGGGAGCGTCTGTGCACAGCCATTTCCAGATCTCTCCAGAGATGTTCAATCAGATTCAGGTCTGGGCTCTGGCTGGGCCACTCAAGGACATTCACAGAGTTGTCCTGAAGCCACTCCTTTGATATCTTGGCTCTGTGCTTAGGGTCATTATCCTGCTGAAAGATGAAGTGTCACCCCTGTCTAAGGTCAAGACCGCTCTGGAGCAGGTTCTCATCTAGGACAAGGGTGGGCAACTTGTTCCAGAAAGGGCAAAGAGCGTGCATGTTTTCTTTGCAGCCACTGACACCACCAGGTGATTTCACTGATTAACTGATTCCATCTACTCAAAGTGATATTAATCAGTGAAATCACCTGGTGAAGTCAGTGGCTGCAAAGAAAACCTGCACCCTCTTGGCCCTTTCTGGAACAAGTTGCCCACCCTTGATCTAGGATGTCTCTGTACATCGCTGCATTCATCTTTCCCTCAATCCTAACTAGTCTCCCAGTTCCTGACACTAAAAAACATCCCCATAGCTTGATGCCACCACCACCATGCTTCACTGTAGGGATGGTGCGTGGTTTCCACCAAACATGACGCCTGGCATTCACACCAAAGAGTTCAATCTTTGTCTCATCAGACCAGATTTAGTTTCTCATGGTCTGAGAGTCCTTCAGGTTCCTTTTGGCAAACTGCAGGCAGGCTGCCATGTGTATTCCACTAAAGAGTGGCTTCCACCTGGCCAGTCCACCATACGGGCCTGTCTGGTGGATTGCTGCAGAGATGGTTGTCCTCCTGGTGGAGCTGAACTTGTTGCATTTACATATGATGGAGGCCACTGTGCGTATTGGGACCTTCAAAGCAGCAGAAATGTTTCTGTACCCTTCCCCAGATTTGTGCCTTGAGACATTCCTGTCTCTGTGGTCTGCAGACAATTCCTTTGAATTGAATGCTTGATTTGTGCGCTGACATGCACTGTCAACTGTGGGACCTTATATGTAGGCAGGTGTGTGTCTTTCCAAATCATGTCCAATCAACTGAATTTACCCCAGGTGGACTTAAGATGTAGAAACATCTCAAGGATGATCAGTAGAAACAGGATGCCCCTGAGCTCATCATTTCATCCATTTTGGACTAAGGCTGTAATATAACAAAATGTGGAAAAAGTCAAGTGCTGTGAATACTTTCTGGATGCACTGCAGGCAAGAACACAGACCTCCCAACCTTGAAGGAACTTTGAATATCACGCGATCAGGGGGGACAGGAGGCAAGATGGAGGACCGTACACTGGGATGCACATCCAAGCCGTGGGAATAGTGTACAGGAACAAATGTGCCATGTACGGATTAGAAGTCCCCAGTCCCGATGAGAGACATCAACAAAGGTGATTGTGAACATGGCTAAGGTCCTCTGGGACAGCTGTTAGCTAATTCAAGTGTTGTCTCTAAAAATCTGATAAATTCAATCAACTGAAAGGTTCTATTTTAGTTACCATTATCATATAATTGATAAACAATTCTTCAAGAGGTGGGGCACAACTGTTTTTCCACTTTTAAAACGGGGCACAAAAGAAAAAGTTTGAAAACCACTGCTTTACAGGTATTGTAGTTTAAAATTCTTCAGTTCTCGACTCGTGTAATGAGCCTGTATGTACATACGAATGGATGCATTCTTCCTCAAAACAATTTCCTGCACTCTTCATGGTTCATTCTATATTAGGCAAGAAGATATGAATCATTTAAAAAGTATAAGACATCCAAATGAATCTTAGAAAATTTTATATGTAATAATAATGCATTCATGGAATACTAGTAACTTCTGTTAGCATTGTTCCAGATGATTCAGTTTCTTGTGATTTTTAATATCTAATGAATTTAAATTAAAAATAAATTTGTAACATGAATACTACAGGATTAAACTGACAGTCATTAAAACTTATGATCATCTGACTTCAGTTCTATTTGATATTATATTCAATGTTCATTCACAATTTTCAGAGTTTTTCATTTGTCTGAGCCTTTAAACCACTTGTGAAGTGTTTGATTTGATGGGGAAGGGGCTGGCCTCAGAAACAAAGAAAACTCACTTCAAACTATGGGAGTCCGGGGCATCTCCACCAGAAATTTTTTAAAAGAGCAAGTCAAATTTTGTATATTCGGGTGAATTTTAATGAGTATGAAGCCCTCTGAAACAAATAAAAATCACTTCAAACTGTGAAGTAAAAACACATTATTGATTATGGGAGGTCTGGGGGTGCTCCCCCAAAACATTTTTAAAAGAGAAAGTCAAATTTTGTATATTCTAGTGAGTTTTAATGGATATGAAGCCCTCTGAAACAAAGAAAACTCACTTCAAACTGTGAAGTAAAAACACAGTATTGATTATGGGGGGTCTGGGGTAGCACCCCCAGAATTTTTTTTTTTAAAGAGCAAGTCAAATTTTGTATATTCGGGTGAATTTTAATGAGTATGAAGCCCTCTGAAACAAATAAAAATCACTTCAAACTGTGAAGTAAAAACACATTATTGATTATGGGAGGTCTGGCGGTGCTCCCCCAGAATTTTTTAAAAAGAGAAAGTCAAATTTTGTATATTTCAGTGAATTTTAATGGGTATGAAGCCCTCTGAAACAAGGAAAAAACACTTCAAACTGTGACGTAATAACACAGTACTGATTAGGAGGGGTCTGGGGGATCTCCGCCAGAAATTTTTGAAAAGAGCAAGTCAAATTTTGTATATTCTGGTGAATTTTAATGAGTATGAAGCCCTCTGAAACAAATAAAACTCACTTCAAACTGTCAAGTAAAAATTCTTAGTCTTCTGTAGTATTTTCATCGGTTCTAATCTGGTAAATGCGCCAAAAGGGTGCTGTGTTGCTGGCTGTACAGTCAATAAAATACAAAATTAGGGCCTAAAGCAAGTGACAATGTTGTTCTGCTGTGCACTAAATAACACTGTCACCAGTTTTGAAAATACATGCACACTGAGAACCTCAAAACTGGCTTATTCACATTTAATCAGTAAAATGCTCTCACTCGTAAAACAAACAAGGGCTGCAACTAATGATTATTTTAGTAATCCATTATTTTTTTGATTCATCTTTTTTTGTTTTGTTTTTTTACTTACATGTGAGTTTTGCCATTTTTTCTTTGAGTTATTATTAAAAGGCCTTTATCACGCAACATCAACATCTGAGCTTGTAACAAAGTTATGATGTTATATTCTCGTCAAAAACATTAGTATTGTTTTGTTTCATTTTGCACATACATACATCACCAACACACCACAAAGAGATTTCCATCAGATTTCACCCAATTATGAGCATTTTTAGATGCCTACAGCAGCTATCTCAACCACTGACAACATATTACAGCAAGAGTCCACAAAAGTATTTTAAAGGCCTGACTAAAGTGTAATATGTGATCTTTCATAAGATATTTTCATGAAAAAAGACACAAATGTGTAGTTTCTTGTGTAAAAACACAGCTTAGGTGTAGTTTGAGCAAAACAAATTGGCATTAAACTTAAATAAAACAGGGATGAAGTGGAGGTTTAATGCCGCGTTCACACCGGGCGCGATCAGACGCTACAAATTCACAGGGGTCGCGTGGCGACAGACGCGCCACCATCGTCCGGTGTGTCGCTCTGCTTTTGCTTCGAAAATTCGCCCCGGTGCGTCATCAAATAGGAGGAGCTTCCATTCCGCTCGCCGGCTCCGGTTGTCAGTCAAGTTAACATGACGGACCTTGATCACATGGAGTGAGTTGTTGTGGAAAGCTGACAAACGTCATGAGACGTTCCCAATTCAGGGTGTATCATTATTTGCTGCAGGAGCTGCGTCTGGATGACGGCCGCTTTCAGCGGTCCTTCCGCCTCTGCGGGACCCAGTTTGAGAACCTCCTGTCCCATTCACGCGCGCACATGTAAACAATTAAAAAAAAGAAAGAAAGAAACTCTGCTGCCTGCTGTGGGGCTGCAGCTCGCTCTTCCCCCAAAAACTCTGTCATAATTGAGTTTAGAAACCAGTCACCATTTGTTTTATTATACATCTGTGTAGGTAATTAATAAAATATTCTCCACAGATGATTCGCTCGTGCGCGCACATAAGACAAAAAAAAAAAAAGAAACTCAGCTGCTTGCTGTGGGGCTGCTGCTCACTCTTCCTCAAAAAACTCTGTCATAATTGTGTTTAGAAACCAGTCACCATTTGTTTTATTATACATCTGTGTAGTTAATAAGTAAAATAATCTCCATGGACGATTCGCTTGCGCGTACACGTAAAATAAAAAGAAAAAGAAACTCCGCTCTCGCTGCTGCGGGGCTGCTGCTCGCTCCAAAAACTCTGTCATAATTGTGAAATAAAGGACAAAAGAGACATAAGTCCTGCTCACAGGCTGCTACCAGATACAGGACATGTTCACATCTTCAGTCAAACTCCAGACATCTCCATGTCACTACATATGCAGTCCCTGACTGGTCATCGCGGCGCGACGAGACGAAAAAGTTCAGATTTTTCAACTTAAGGAGGAGGGCAACGCGACGTGATGCGACGCAATATTGCGCCACAAACACGCCAATCATTCAAAATCGCTTCACTCACGTCTATCGCGTCGCGCTGCGTGACTTGGCGCCAAAACGCGTCATTCCATAGGGATTACATGGCAACCTGTCGCTGCTGTCGCTCGCGTCGCGCCCGGTGTAAACGCAGCATAAGAGTCACTAGGTGTTCACAGGAAACATTTATTTCTATATTTATGTTCATTGTTAGTTGGTTTTATCTTTCTGTTGTGCTTTATCAGGATCTTTTTGTCTGTTTCTCTAAAATTGTATTGTAGCATTATTAGTTATTATTACTATTATTGTTGTTGCTATTATTATTATTAATATATAAATAACATAAATAAAAAAAATTACAATTCGTAATACATCTGACTCTTTTGCAACAACAAATGCTGAGCCTAATTATTATACAGAAAACAAATGCACACAAACTGTGCTAAGATGCGAACAGCTTAATGCTAACTTTAAGACTGAAAATGCCATAGACATGCTAACGCGTTAGCATCAGTCCCGTTTTTAACTTATAAAATACATCTATCAACTGTTTCAGAAGACCATAACAAGTTGGTTTAACATAAAAAAGGTAATTATTACTCACAGATATATGCTCTTTAGGGTTTTAGCGGGGCAAAATTAAGATAAAGCGAAATAAAACAACAAACCATTGAAGCAGCGAGTCGGATCAATGCTTCATTGGTTCAAAGCAAAGCCACGACCTGCTGTACTTGGGGAAGGTCTGCCAATGTTCCCACGAAGACAGGGAGGAGAAGGACCGTGGCTCATGGCAAGCGGAGAGGAGTGAAAATTCACACAGTCCCTTCCTCCACGGTGCGGTGCCATCCACGCTGACATTGCTGCTGCTTTGATTAGCGAAGAATGGGATGTTGCTTTGACAGTGACAGTATCATATTTCGGCCCCAAAACACACATGACACCACGTGCGCGCGAGTATGTGTGGTTAAATTTTCCAAATGACGGAAATCCGTTGTGGTGACGGAGAACTTTAACCCATGTGCTATACCTACCTTATTGTATTCGAGGGCGTGGTGATGGAGTCGCTTCGAAATGCAACCACTTCACGGCTCGTGTAACAAATCAACTCGCTTCGGTTTTATTTCCAGTAACGGCGACCTCCATTATTGCAAAACACTACGGAATTCTTTGGTTTTCAATCGATTTGTGTCAAAGTAAAGCATTAAAATAGTTTTTTAACTTAGCAATTGACAACTTGTGACAGAAATGACAAACTGAATTTCGATTTTGACGGATTTCCCTCATTTGACGGACAACTAGCACCCATGCATTCCTGGCATAAATTACATTATAGTTTGTATTAATAAAACTATTCAAGATGCTTATTGAGGTAGGTAACAAAGGTCATAGAGAATATAAAGTCCTCACCTGTTTTCACCAGCTCCTTGATTAGTTCTTCCTTCATGCGAATGGTGATGGATAGTTCTCTGATCTTCTGTTGCGCCTGAAGTAGGCCCCACTCTGAAACACTTTCGAAACACTTCAAACTTTCGCGTGCAGAGGTGTCCCCAGAACTGCAGTTGGCTACACAAAGATCAGAGAAAGACTAATGTAATATATGTTCTGTACCTTCAAGTGACTCAATCATCACAACTAGATAGAGGTCAGCAGGAGACTGGACACAGTCTAAGTCACTGTATGTTCGCAACTTGTTACCACACTTTCTCATCTTATTCTCCAATGTGTTTAGCAATATATTGCTCTTGTCAAATCAGATGGAATGGATGTGTCAGCTGTCAAGTAGAGACCTGTGCAGTCAGATTCAAATCTTACCATATTCATGGGCAAAAGAGACACTGGACACCCTCGCTCAGTGCACATATAGGGGCCAGATATGGTACACTTACATACAGAAAGCTCTCTGTCCACTTTAAATGGTATAAATGCTGCCACCCACATACTTCTATATGTCCTTTACATGGATATTTAAAACATCCACTAGTTGGCATGGCAGAGCCTCTTGAAACTTTCTGACAACACTAAATGTTAAGAAAGTCATCATCACCATTATTTCTATCGCAAAAGAAACAAAAGAGTTGGCAGTGATGTAGATGGTGGTCATCTGTGCTGCCACTAGATATTTCACAGCAAGAAAATATATATATATATGTGTGTGTAAAATATTACACCAGCCTTCTTTGTGAGGTACTTTTGCTTTAAGGTTGTGTCTCGCTTGAACTTGGGCTACAATGCCCCCAAGATTACCACTAGTATTGCTTCCTTTATTCTGTCCCTGCATGTTTTCAGAAACAGACACAAATATGGATGAATTGTATGCAGGATGCAGACAGAAGGCTCCCTCTGTATCCCTATTTAACACTGAGCCTAAACGATCCGAAAGGCTCATTGCTATGAGAATGCAAATCTCTGCAATACACTGGACACTAAGCTGGTGAAGCTAAGAAAGAAAAGTAGCACAATGGTCACATGTTGAGATACAGCATCCTTACAACTGGCCTTCTCGTGGACCAAACACAACTTGACCAGAGCATGCAAGCTCTCTCTCACACACACACCCACACACACACAAAACAGTAAATCTTGCCATGAAGGAAATTTAAAATAAATATTCTGAAAATGCTGAAGGCTGCTCCAATATTCTGGGACATTACAGCGGTCCCTCACTATAACGCGGTTCATCTTTCGCGGGCTCGCAGATTTTTTTTTTAGTACAGTTTTGCATGCTTTTTTTTTTTTTTTTTTTTTTACAGTGCATTTTGTTCTGCATCCTCATCAAGCAGGCCGGTCGCGGCACCGTGAAGGGAGAGCACGCGCATTGTGTTCTGCGTGTCTGTTTATAAGAATCTTCTCGCCCCGAAGAAAAAAGAGCACCAACAACTACCCATAACTGTGTTCTTCACTCAGAAAAAGACACCTGCACCGAGGTGTGACTCAGTGGAAAAAGAGCGGCGCCAGGACGAACAGGCGCAATCAGAGGAACTGTGAAATACTGGTCAGTCACTATTAATAATTTCTTATGTGTCCAACCTCGTTGGTTGATCGTTAAAAATAAATTTGTTAATTCTAAAAGCCACCACCACCAGAAGTGCTGCTGGTGGAGTGTCCTTGCCTCAAGTGGAGGAGTTTAAGTATCTCGGGGTCTTGTTCACGAGTGAGGGACGGATGGAGCGTGAGATCGATAGACGGATCGGTGCAGCATCTGCAGTGATGCGGTCGCTGTATCGGACAGTCGTGGTGAAGAGAGAGCTGGGTAGGGGGGCAAAGCTCTCGATTTACCGATCTACGTTCCGATCCTCACCTATGGTCATGAGATTTGGCTCATGACCGAAAGAACGAGATCGCGAGTACAAGCGGCCGAGATGAGTTTCCTCCGCAGGGTGGCTAGGCGCTCCCTTAGAGATAGGGTGAGGAGCTCGGTCACTCGGGAGGAGCTCGGAGTCGAGCCGCTGCTCCTCCACGTTGAAAGGAGTCAGTTGAGGTGGCTCGGGCATCTTTTCCGGATGCCCCCTGGACGCCTCGCTGGAGAGGTGTTCCGGGCACGTCCCACTGGGAGGAGGCCTCGGGGAAGACCCAGGACACGCTGGAGGGACTACATCTCTCGGCTGGCTTGGGAACGCCCTGGGGTTCCCCCGGAGGAGCTGGGGGAGTTGTGTGTGGATCGGGAGGTCTGGGCGGCTTTGCTTGAGCTGCTGCCCCCGCGACCCGACTCCGGATAAAGCGGAAGAAAATGGATGGATGGATGGAGTTCTAAAAGCCATCATAATTATTTGTAGGAAAACGTTCTATTTTTATTTCTCAAAAAAATGTTTGGGCCTGAAAACAGGTCTGTCTTATTTTTCTACTAAGGTTTGAACATTGAGAGTGTTTACACATGAGAGAAAAGTGAGAAAATGTTAATGCCTGTTTGAGAAAAGTGTATAAAGTGTGTAGTGAGGGGTTTTACAGCCTTAAAACGTCTATAATAATTGTAAAAAATAACGCTGACTACTTCGAGGATTTCACTTATTGCGGGCTATTTTTAGAATGTAACTCCCGCGATAAATGAGGGACCACTGTACTGCTAATGACTTAGCCCGTCTTTCTGGATTTGATGGAAATCTGTACAATAAAATACTTTTCTTTTGTCTGTACTGATTAGTGCAGCCATATGCTGAACATGACCTCACTAAGTGACCTTCAAGCCAGAAGACTGAAAATAAAAGAACATTTAAGAACAGAGGTAATGACTTGCTTGTCATGACAACCGTAATGAGTCTATTTTGTCCATCAACATGAGGATCGTGTGATGATGCAAGCTGCACAGGGTGTAACTGCAAATTCATGTACAAAGTCTTCGAAACACTAATCAGCTCATTTATTCCCTGTGTAACACCTGTGTAATTAATGTCACGTAACTCACATCTTAACAAGAACATGCCTACATTCACACCACTGATGCTATGTACAGGGACAAAATGTAAAATAAATAAATAAGGGATCACAATGACAAAAAAAAAAAAAAAACACTGTACGAGGGCTGTCAATAAAGTAACGGTCCTTTTTATTTTTTTCAAAAACTATATGGATTTCATTCATATGTTTTTACGTCAGACATGCTTGAACCCTCGTGCGCATGCGTGAGTTTTTCCACGCCTGTCGGTGACGTCATTCGCCTGTGAGCACTCCTTGTGGGAGGAGTCGTCCAGCCCCTCGTCGGAATTCCTTTGTCTGAGAAGTTGCTGAGAGACTGGCGCGTTGTTTGATCAAAATTTTTTCGAAACCTGTGAGACACATCGAAGTGGACACGGTTCGAAAAATTAAGCTGGTTTTCAGTGAAAATTTTAACGGCTGATGAGAGATTTTGAGGTGATTCTGTCGCTTTAAGGACTTCCCACGGTGCGAGACGTCGCTCAGCGCTCTCAGCCGCTGTCGTCAGCCTGTTCAAGCTGAAAACCTCCACATTTCAGGCTGTATTGATCCAGGACGTCGTGAGAGAACAGAGAAGTTTTTATCCAGATATTCCACTGTTAAAGGAGATTTTTTTAATGAAAGACGTGCGGACGGATCCGCGCGTCGGGATGCAGCCGACGCGGTGTGGCGGCACAGGAAAAACACCTCCGTGTTGATAACCATTTGTAAAATCCAGGCGGCTTTTGATGGCTTCCAGTGGAGTGAGTATATGAGAAATTGTTTAACAGGCAGGACATGTTCCAACTTGTCCTTAAGGCTTTCAACAGAGGTGTTTTTCCTGTGGCGGAGCGTCGCGGCGGCTGCGTCGCGGCGGCTGCGTCCCGACGCGCGGACCCGTCCGCACGTCTTTCATTAAAAAAATCTCCTTTAACAGTGGAATATCCAGATAAAATGCTGAAACCGACTTCTTCTAAAACGTCTCTGTTCTCTCACGACGTCCTGGATCAATAGAGCCTGAAATGTGAAGGTTTTCAGCTTGAACAGGCTGACGATGGCGGCTGAGAGCGCTGAGCGACGTCTCGCACCGTGGGAAGTCCTTAAAGCGACAGAATCACCTCAAAATCTCTCATCAGCCGTTAAAATTTTCACTGAAAACCAGCTTAATTTTTCGAACCGTGTCCACTTCGATGTGTCTCACAGGTTTAGAAAAAATTTTGATCAAACAAAGCACCAGTCTCTCAGCAACTTCTCAGACAAAGGAATTCCGACGAGGGGCTGGACGACTCCTCCCACAAGGAGTGCTCACAGGCGAATGACGTCACCGACAGGCGTGGAAAAACTCACGCATGCGCACGAGGGTTCAAGCATGTCTGACGTAAAAACATATGAATGAAATCCATATAGTTTTTGAAAAAAATAAAAAAGACCGTTACTTTATTGACAGCCCTCGTATATCATCTAGAGGTGCAAAAGGCACCTTATATAGCCAGTGGTGGGCACAGTTCCGCTAATTCACTAACTACCAATTAGTGAAGCTAAGTTTTTTGTTAGCAGATTAGCTTTTCAACTAACTTCGAAAACCATCAGCGGACCAATTAGATTAAGCTAAATTTCATTCCACTTACTTTCAGTCCACTGACTTTTTTTTTTAGCTGGCATAGTTAGTAATGCCTAACAGTCAAAAACAATTGTAAACTCTAAAATCATACATGTTAGTTCTGTCTGTTACATGTTTTGCAGCAGTCAGGCAGCTGTGAGGAGCTGAGCTCAACCCTACCCCAGCAGAAGAGGCCTGGTTGTCAGGCTGCTACAAAAAAAAAGTCATTTATATTCAACATACATTGCCCCAGATGTGTGGCAGAAGAGAAGCAAAGCAAGGCAGTTTTTACTTATGGTTTGATTTATAAACAAAACTAATTCTGGACAGTTTATCAACTTTAATGTCAACTGTCATTTTCACAAAGTGAAACTATTGCACATATCTTTAGTTTTAAGTATTGCACTAATTCTGAAGGTTTGAGCATTAACACACACAGATGCCAAAAGGCATTATGGGAAAATGAGCCTCCTCTCATCACTGGTTGGTTGGGTTATTTATTTGTAAAAACCAACACACAAGATACTGTAACGCATGTGTTGTTTTTTAACAAATAAATGTGTATTGGTATATGTGTATTTTTTCATTTGTAAATAAAAGGCATTTACAAAACTGAAAATTCTGTTTAAGTGTGATTCATCGCAATGAATAGCGACTGTGTGATCGTTGGTTGCTATTCACACTCCCATACAGTAAATGGCAGTGTTGTATGCATTTTGGGTCAAATTGCACAGAACACTAAGTCCTTACAGTAGTGGGTGGACTGCACAAACACAGAAGCTCTGACTCGTTGGTCATGTTGGGTTTGTGATCGCCTTTGATTTTACTCAGAAGCGTCGGTGGTGCTTAAACTCAAAACTGGCTTATCAGTAGCTGCAAGTGTTCCAGAGTCAATACTAAAAGTTAGCGGTTAGCTGTAACTTCTGCTAAATTCTTTAGCGGTTTATCGGTTTAAGCATTATAAAAGTCATCTTTTCAGTTAGCAGATTAGCAGTTATCGAAGCTATGTTTCTGTGTAGGCTCTCAGCTGTCTAGGTGGTTTCCGTAGTAGAGAAGCTTGAATCTTCGACTGGACTGGGTTGCTTGACGCGAGGACGTTTCGCTTCAAATCGCAGAAGCTTCCTCAGCTTCCTCTTTGAGGCATTCTATGTTCTAGGTTTGAAAGAGGGGTGAAAGAGGCATTCTATGTGAAACAGTTGAAACTCAGCCTTAACCGGGGAGGGGGTCTGAGACACGTTTTGTCCCCTGTTTACAATGGGGTACTCAGATCAAAGCAGTTTCAGTCTTTTGTTCATGGTAATGAGTCATTCACATCATCAGGAGAGGCGTCAGTCCCATCGTTAGGAGGGATAGCTACCCTGTCATTAGGAGGGTGCTAACTAGAGCACAATAGGTGCTAATTAAAGCAATTGTTTAATCACTAGCCAATAGCAGTCTGCCTCTTGGTAGGAGGCGTCTGGTTAGGTTTAAAACTCCAGCTTTTGTGGCTTCTGTTTGTTCTTCTTGACAAGGGTCAGACAGAAGTCAGACTACCAGAGCAAGAATTTTAGCTGAGGAAGCTTCTGCAATTTGAAGCGAAACGTCCTCTCATCAAGCAACCCAGTCCAGTCGAAGATTCAAGCTTCTCTATTATCGAAACTAACGTTTTGGTTAGCTGTGCCCACCACTGGATATAGCACAAAACAGATTTAAGAATTTAAGGTTTTTCGGGTAGATGTTCAGTTTACTCATTTATTTTGAGTGAGCCTCCCAATCAATTACTCATGAAATGTGTTTATGCAGCAACCTCAGGCAGTTAGACTTACATGCTTTTCTAACTGAATTGGAGAGATGATCTGTCTCAAGAAGCTGTGACCCCACCACTTTTCCACCCGGTCCATGTCGCCCTATCAGCATGTCCCTTTTCATCCAGGTTGGGTTCACCTGCCTGACAGATGCAAAAGTATTGCATTAAATATTTGGCCGCATAGTGCATATCCATATCCACATACTAAATTTGCATTGTCTGCAGCCCGCTGTGTCTGTGACATGTGCACAGAGTTGATAGACTCCAGTTAAGTCAATGCTTCCTTTTCTAAAAAAAAGTGTTGATGCAAAGTACATGGCTCCTTTATCATATGTTCAACAGAAATAGGCATTTGCTTCTGGGTATGTCATTGAGGGAGAAACTGGTCAAAAAACACCAACATGTCATAAAGGATCAAAACAGCACAAAATTTATTTGAGTGAGAATATTAAAGGATTATTAACCGACTGGGAGGTCTGTACGGGGAAATATCAAACCGACGTGTTGTCAGTACGGACCCCGTACAGACCGAGCAAGTGAGGTTAATAATTTGTCTATTATATGGCTATTATATATATAAACATGCAAACTTACAGTATCGCCCGAATATGAAAGCTGCTGACGGCTCGTAGTCCGACTTGTTCGCTTCACCTCCATGAAGAACTTGCTAACAGATGGTCCGGTCGTTAGCTGGTAAGCTTTCAATCTGTGCGTTTTTTCAGTTGCTGTTTAGATATTTATGGAGTACGTTAAATGTCCGACTTAGTTTTTCTAATCGTGCTTTTAGCTTCTGGTTTGTAAAAAAATACGCGTTTCAGACTGATTGTCATGGAAACCGGTCCCATATGGGAAAATATCTGACCAGTAATCAGCCAATCAGAGCGCGTGTAGCGTCACAGCCATATAATAAATATTTTTATTCCATGTACAACAAAATCAAATAATTCAAGTACAATATAAAGCACATCTAACACTCCTACTTATTCCAGCACTTTACTTTATCCCTTTCATTACCTCCACCATCCAAACGTCTTCCTCAGCCAGTAAGTAGAAGTTATGTATTAAACTCTGTCTGCCTGTTTGTGGAGGCTAAAACTCAAAAGCAGTTTAAGGATTCCAGCAAATTTGGTCCAAATGAGATGTGTGTTTCAAAGAAGAGGTTGGCAAAATTTAGTGATCTGAATTTGCCTTAAAACAGTTTTTATTTCCCACATTTTTTGAACACATTTTATATTAGCTTGCTGAAAAAGTGATTAATATGCCCACTTTAAAGCACAGCTATTAGCACAGACAAAGCTTGATTCCACGTGAGACATACCTATGTCTGTCCTTGATAAGGTTCGAGTGACTGCCCTTTTCTTCTTTCTCCTTCATTTCTGCAGCTCCTGTGACTTCTTGTTTCTCGAAGTGATCAGAGTCACGCTCTCCACATGATGCCCTGCCGAAGCAGCCAGCTGCACTGAGCTGTAGCCCACAGACATAATTACTCAACTGACCCAAAGAAGCATGTAGTGATATTTTCTAGTAAAAACTAAATATGATAGGCAGGCATAAGAACATTTGTTATGGTTTGCTGTTCTCTGGTTGATTACCTGTCTGCATGTGTCGCCATTCTGACTGTGCTGTGTGGCACTTATAGGTGCAGTATGTGGCCGCGATAGGCCCAGGCCCATCAATCCCGGAGTCGAGAGGAGACTCTGCAGCTCTGCTATTAGGTCATGCTGTTCCTGCAGCTTATCACTCTGAAAAGGATGGAAGTCAATTACAACCCCAATTCCAATGAATGAATCAATCAATCAATCAACATTTATTTCTAGAGTGCTTTACAGCACCGACTGGTGTCCAAAGTGCTTAACATTAAAAACACAAATTCACAAAATAAAACACATATATAATAAAATTTTAAAACAGCACATAAAAACAGAACATGTCACCTCTCCACTAGGTGTTAAAAGCCAGTTTAATTAAATAAGTCTTCAACTTAGATTTAAAAAGTGCTACGTCAGGAATAGTACGTAATTCAAGAGGTAGCTTGTTCCACAGTCTGGGGCCAGCTACCACAAAAGCATGATCACCCCAGCGTTGGTATTTTGTCCTCGGAACATCTAAGTAAAGTTGGTCAGATGCCCGGAATGTACTACTGTAAGTGCGTAAAGTTAAAATTTCAGACAAGTAGGGAGGTGCAAGGCCATAAATAGCTTTAAAATCAAACATTAAAATCTTAAAATCAATTCTAAATCAAACTGGAAGCCAGTGGAGTGAGTACAGGACACTCGTAATATGCTCACGTCTAAAAGTGTTTGTTAAAAGACGAGCAGCAGCATTCAGTACCTATTGGAGACGTGCAAGAGAAGACTGATTAATGCCAGAATAAAGTGCATTACAATAATCAAGTCTGGAGCTAATGAAAGCATGAATGGCTGTCTCAAGATCACGTCTACTGAGGAAATGTTTTATTTTAGTCAAAAGACAAAGCTGGAAAAAACTTGCTTTGACAACAGAGTTTATCTGTTGATCGAACCTCAAACAGCTGTCATATATCATTCCCAAATTCTTGACAGCTGGTTTTACATATTTAGCCAGAGCACCAAAATTTGGTGTTACCACATTCGGTATGCCAGAGCGCTCAAACACCATGATCTCAGTTTTACCATCATTCAGGTAAAGGAAGTTTTGGGAGAGCCACTGCTTTACATAGCAAATACAATTACAACCCCTGGCAATAATTATGGAATCACCGGCCTCAGAGGATGTTCATTCAGTTGTTTAATTTTGTAGAAAAAAAGCAGATCACAGACATGACACAAAACTAAAGTCATTTCAAACGGCAACTTTCTGGCTTTAAGAAAGACTATAAGAAATCAAGAAAAAAAAATTGTGGCAGTCAGTAACGGTTACTTTTTTAGACCAAGCAGAGGGAAAAAAATATGGACTCACTCAATTCTGAGGAAAAAATTATGGAATCACCCTGTAAATTTTCATCCCCAAAACTAACACCTGCATCAAATCAGATCTGCTCGTTAGTCATCATCTAAAAAGGAGTGATCACACCTTGGAGAGCTGTTGCACCAAGTGGACTGACATGAATCATGGCTCCAACACGAGAGATGTCAATTGAAACAAAGGAGAGGATTATCAAACTCCTAAAAGAGGGTAAATCATCACGCAATGTTGCAAAAGATGTTGGTTGTTCACAGTCAGCTGTGTCTAAACTCTGGACCAAATACAAACAATATGGGAAGGTTGTTAAAGGCAAACATACTGGTAGACCAAGGAAGACATCAAAGCGTCAAGACAGAAAACATAAAGCAATATGTCTCAAAAATCGAAAATGCACAACAAAACAAATGAGGAACGAATGGGAGGAAACTGGAGTCAACGTCTGTGACAGAACTGTAAGAAACCGCCTAAAGGAAATGGGATTTACATACAGAAAAGCTAAACGACAGCCATCAACACCTAAATAGAAAAAAAACAAGGTTACAATGGGCTAAGGAAAAGCAATCGTGGACTGTGGATGACTGGATGAAAGTCATAGTCAGTGATGAATCTCGAATCTGCATTGGGCAAGGTGATGATGCTGGAACTTTTGTTTGGTGCCGTTCCAATGAGATTTATAAAGATGACTGCCTGAAGAGAACATGTAAATTTCCACAGTCATTGATGATATGGGGCTGCATGTCAGGTAAAGGTACTGGGGAGATGGCTGTCATTACATCATCAATAAATGCACAAGTTTACGTTGATATTTTGGACACTTTTCTTATCCCATCAATTGAAAGGATGTTTGGAGATGATGAAATCATTTTTCAAGATGATAATGCATCTTGCCATAGAGCAAAAACTGTGAAAACATTCCTTGCAAAAAGACACATAGGGTCAATGTCATGGCCTGCAAATAGTCCGGATCTTAATCCAATTGAAAATCTTTGGTGGAAGTTGAAGAAAATGGTCCATGACAAGGCTCCAACCTGCAAAGCTGATGTGGCAACAGCAATCAGAGAAAGTTGGAGCCAGATTGATGAAGAGTACTGTTTGTCACTCATTAAGTCCATGCCTCAGAGACTGCAAGCTGTTATAAAAGCCAGAGGTGGTGCAACAAAATACTAGTGATGTGTTGGAGCGTTCTATTGTTTTTCATGATTCCATAATTTTTTCCTCAGAATTGAGTGATTCCATATTTTTTTCCCTCTGCTTGGTCTAAAAAAGTAACTGTTACTGACTGCTACAATTTTTTTTCCTGATTTCTTACAGTGTTTTTTAAAGCCAGAAAGTTGCCATTTGAAATGACTTTAGTTTTGTGTCATGTCTGTGATCTGCTTTTTTTTTTACAAAATTAAACAACTGAATGAACATCCTCTGAGGCCGGTGATTCCCTAATTTTTGCCAGGGGTTGTGTGTGTGTGTGTGTGTATATATATATATATATATATATATATATATATATATGTATATATATATACTCAACAAAAATATAAACGCAACACTTTTGGTTTTGCTCCCATTTTGTATGAGAAGAACTCAAAGATCTAAAACTTTTCCCACATACACAATATCACCATTTCTCTCAAATATTGTTCACAAACCAGTCTAAATCTGTGATAGTGAGCACTTCTCCTTTGCTGAGATAATCCATCCCACCTCACAGGTGTGCCATACCAAGATGCTGATTAGACACCATGATTAGTGCACAGGTGTGCCTTAGACTGCCCACAATAAAAGGCCACTCTGAAAGGTGCAGTTTTGTTTTATTGGGAGGGGATACCAGTCAGTATCTGGTGTGACCACCATTTGCCTCATGCAGTGCAACACATCTCCTTCGCATCATCCGTGAAGAGAACACCTCTCCAACGTGCCAAACGGCAGCAAATGTGAGCATTTGCCCACTCAAATCGGTTACGAAGACGAACTGGAGTCAGGTCGAGACCCCGATGAGGACGACGAGCATGCAGATGAGCTTCCCTGAGACAGTTTCTGACAGTTTGTGCAGAAATTCTTTGGTTATGCGGCGGCACAGGAAAAACACCTCCGTGTTGATAACCATTTGTTAAAATCCAGTTGGCTTTTGATGGCTTTCAGTGGAGTGAGTATATGAGAAATTGTTTATCAGCTGGAGATGTTCCAACTTGTCCTCAAGGCTTCCAACAGAGGTGTTTTTCCCGTGACGGAGCGTCGCGGCGGCTGCAAGCCGACGCTGCAATCCGCCCGCACGTCTTTCATTAAAAAAATCTCCTTTAACAGTGGAATATCCGGATAAAATGCTGAAACCGACTTCTTCTGAAACTTCTCTGTTCTCTCACGACGTCCTGGATCAACAGAGCCTGAAATGTGGAGGTTTTAAGCTTGAAACAGGCTGATGATGCTGCCTGAGAGCGCTGCGCGACGTCTCGCACCGTGAAAAGTCCTTAAAGCGACAGAATCACCTCAAAATCTCTCATCAGCTGTTAAAATTTTCACTGAAGACCAGCTTAATTTTTCGAACCATGTCCACTTCGATGTGTCTCACAGGTTTAGAAAAATTTTGATCAAACAAAGCGCCAGTCTCTCAGCAACTTCTCAGACAAAGGAATTCCGACGAGGGGCTGGACGACTCCTCCGACAAGGAGTGCTCACAGGCGAATGACGTCACCGACAGGCGTGGAAAAACTCACGCATGCGCACGAGGGTTCAAGCATGTCTGACGTAAAAACATATGAATGAAATCCATATAGTTTTTGAAAAAAATAAAAAGGACCTATACTTTACGGACAGACCTCGTATATATATATATATATATATATTTTTATTTTTTTTTCAAAGAATTCACAGTCTTTTTTTAACAGTATGATCAAAATTTACCTCATCTGCAAACAGATTAGACCCATGTGGGTTAAAGTAGACCTGCATTGAAATAAATGTGGTCAGATTTCAGAAAGAAATAGCTGATATGTATTTATAAGACCCTTGTGAATGCAGTCTGTAAGCCCAAATTTGTAATTCAGCGGAGAAATCTTCGTTTAAAAATGACAAATTTGCAGCTAAAATTTAGTCCTCTGTGAAAACAGTTTGTACAGCCGTATCATTTCCATGACGTCAGGGACAAGACGACGTGCTCCCGCCTTCAGTCCGATCCCGCATTGAAATTGATTTTATCTGTTAGTAATGTTACTTATACACGTCCTGGTTTCAACATCCAAAAGTAAGCTGCAATGAATGTGAGATACAGATCTGTGTGCTCAGATCAGCAACGACATCGACAGCGGGCGCCGTTCTTCCTCTCCCTCTCTGCCTCCGCTGTGCTTATTAAGTCTGCGGGCTCGTTAACGAGCTCGTTAACCGCCGACACGGGCCACTCACCACCCGTGTCTGCTTTGCAGCCGGTTTTGTGCCAGATTCAGCGCACAACAACGGCATCACCTGTCTACTAAATGGAGCTGCTGCACACTTGGCACAAGTCCTGAGATTACGCTCGCAGTTTTAATGCGAAGCGGCCAGTACACCTGTTGCTGCAAGGACAGACTTCTTGCGGCAAAATTCACAGCACCGCACGTCTTGGCAATCAGAGCCCCAGAGCTCCATGGACGCTGAGAGAGGTTTATATATTTTTAATGACTGGGATTCTTTGCGGGTCTTGCCTCCATATCCCGCGATGGTGCCGGAGGCAAAAGACAGTAGATTTTCATTGCGACACCACTCAATCAAACGGGCGTATGAAAAAATCCCCCAAAATAATTTTCAAGCACAAATAAAAGAAATGTGTACTCACCAAACGTGCCGCAAGACAATATGAAGTTTTAAAAAAAGTAGATCCTTCCGTATAAGACAAGAAAAAGGTGCAGATGCAAACTGACGTAAATCCACAAATTATAACTGGCGCAATGCATGCTGGGAGAGGGTCTTGTCCGTGACGTCTCGGCAGCGTCCATGATGAGAGGGACAATTTGCGGAGGGCTAAATGTTAGCTGTAAATTTGTCATTTTCAAATGTCATTTTCTCTGTTGAATGACAGATCTGGGCTTGTAGATTTACTTTACTACATTCAGAAGGATCTCATGTGTAAATGTAAGTCATTTTTTTGTTCAAAAAAATCTGACTGCATTTTTTTCAATGCAGGTCTCCTTTAAAGGAGACCTGCATTGAAAAATCTACATTTGAAAATGACAAATTTACAGCTAACATTTAGCCCTCCGCAAATTGTTACTTACTTTTGAATGTTGAAACCAGGACGTGTATAAGTAACATTACTAACAGATAAAATCAATTTCAATGTGGGATCGGACTGAAGGCGGGAGCGCGTCGTCTTGTCCCTGACGTCATGGACATGATACGGCTGTACAAACTGTTTTCACAGAGGGCTAAATTTTAGCTGCAAATTTGTCATTTTTAAACGAAGATTTCTCCGCTGAATTACAAATTTGGGCTTACAGATTTACTTTACTGCATTCACAAGGGTCTTATAAATACATATTAGCTATTTCTTTCTGAAATCTGACCACATTTATTTCAATGCAAGTCTACTTTAAAAAAAATCATACATTGTATACATACTGGACAAAGCCTGTGTGACATCAGCCATTGGTATTCAACAGAGACCTGGAACAGGTGATATGAAGCCAATTGCCATGTTCACAGCAGCTGAATGATGAACGTATTAATGTAAAAAAGGGTGGAACATGGGTGTCTCTGTGAACAGTGCATCCAGAAAGTATTTACAGCACTTCACTTTTTCCACATTTTATGTTGCAGCCTTATTCCAAAATAGATGAAATTCTTTTCTTTCGCTCAAATCTCTACACACAATACCCCATAAGGACAATGTGAAAAAGTTTTTTTTTTATTTTTGCAAATTTATTTAAAAATTAAAAAAACTAAGAAATCACAAGTGCATACCCTTTACTCAATACTTTGTTGATCCAACTTTTCCAGCCTCAAGTCTTCTTGAATATGATGCCACAAACTTGGCGCACTTATCTTTGGGCAGTTTTGCCTATTCCTCTTTGCAGCACCTCTCAAACTCATCAGGTTGGGTGACGACTGTCAGTGCACAGCCATTTTCAGATCACTCCAGAGATGTTCAATCATGACGTTATCTGCAATAACTGTGAATACACCTTTTGTCTCTGTCCATCATCTTTCATGATGAAAGACGCCTGAACATGAGTATTAAGCCGCGTTCACACCGGGCGCGACGTGAGTGACAGCAGCGGCAGGTTGCCATGTAATCCGTACGGAAGGACGTGTTGTGGCGTCAAGCCACGCAGCGTGACGCGATGGATGCGAATGAAGCAACGCAAGTGAAGCAATTTTGAGCGATTGGCGTGTTTGTGGCGCGATATTGCTTTTGCATCACGTCGCGTCGGCCTCCTCCCCAAGTTGAAAAATCTGAACTTTTTCGTCTTGTCGCACCACGATGACCAATCAGGGACTGAATATGTAGTGACGTGGAGATGTCTGGAGTGTGACTGAGTTGGATGTGAACATGTCCTGTCTCTGGTAGCCAGCCTGTGAGCAGGCCTTATGTCCCTTTTGTCCTTTATTTCACAATTATGACAGAGTTTTTGGAGCGAGCAGCAGCCCCGCAGCAGGGGGAGCAGAGTATTTTTTTTTCTTTCTCACGTGCACGCGCGAGCGAATCCTCCGTGAAGATTATTTTATTAATTAACAACACAGATGTATAATAAAGCAAATGGTGACTGGTTTCTAAACACAATTATGACAGAGATTTTTGGGGGAAGAGCGAGGAGCAGCCCCACAGCAAGCAGCGGGTTTTTTTTTTTTTATGTGCGCGCGCGAGCAAATCGTCCGTGAAGATTATTTTATTAATTAACTACACAGATGTATCATAAAACAAATGGTGACTGGTTTCTAAACACAATTATGACAGAGTTTTTTGGGGAAGAGCGAGGAGCAGCCCCACAGCAGGGGGAGCGGAGTTTTTTTTATTATTATTTTTTTTTTTTTTTATTGTTTACATGTGTGCGCATGAATGGGACAGGAGGTCCTCAAATGGGGTCCTAGAGAGGTGGAAGGACTGTCATCCAGACGCAGCTCCTGCAGCAAATAATGATACTACCCAAATTGGGAACGTCTCATGACCTTTGTCAGCTTTCCACAACAACTCGCTCCATGTGATCAAGGTCCATCATGTTAACTTGACTGACAACCGGAGCCGGCGAGCGGAATGGAAGCTCCTCCTATTTGATGACGCACTGGGGCGAATTTTCGCAGCGAAAGCAGAGCGACACACCAGGTGATGGTGGCGCGTCCGTCGCCACGCGACCAATGTGAATTTGTGGCGTCTAGTCAAGCCCGGTGTGAACGCAGCATTAGAGTCCGAGCCACCTAACCTGAGTTTGGGTGTTTTGGCGACTGTGCAGTGGTTCCCCTAATGGCTTACTTTGTTATGGACATTAAAATTTATGAGCCGCATATTTTCTCAGTAATCGTACATTAAGTGAACCTAATGGGTGAAGCTACCTACAACAGCCAGAAGTGCTTATACTGTCAGCATACAGCATTAAGTCCGACTCAGTGTGTCTACTGCAATAGAAACATCTGATCCGTTCGGACGTTTCACCATACAACAAACCATATCATTCCACGTGTTTGTAATAAAATACTCCAAACAAGCAAATAGAGCTTCTGAGTGAAGCACTGTGTGGAGTCTGAGCAAAGAGAAGGGGATACACTGGGCTCAACCACTGTCACTCAAAGCAACCACGCCCCCAAATTTACAGAACTTTATTTCTTAAAAACACCTTAAACTAAGAAGTTAGAAATAAATATCACATGGTCTCAGGATGCAACTTGGTTAAAATACAGCAACAAGATGCTGCAACACACTTTCTATGATGACATTATAGATGACGTGAGCGTTTTAAACCCTCTAATGGCATGCTTTGAAATAATGTTAATCTGATGCATTGTCCTTTGTTTTGAACATCTGTGTCTAAATTCACATCTCTGCTGTTTACAAGTTTATGTTTATGTCCAGGGTGTCCACAAACACTATGGATTCACACAAAACACTTATCAGATAAAAATCACAAAAACACTTTACAAAAAACCAGTAAAATTAAAATAATTTATCATACCAAACTATAAAAACACACTAAAAATAGAAAACAACAGAAAAATAAGTCTAGCTAAAAGCTTCTCTGTGTAAAAGTGTCTTTACCTGCTTTTTAAAAGTCAATGTTAGTAAGATAATGCCTGCGTTTGGCTTGGCTGCTGCTTCAGCTCGTTGTCAGTTCATACTGTTGGCCCTTGCCGTTTTCATTATATTTATACAGAATGTTAGTCTTATTCAACTACTTGACTTGATAAATATATCGAGTACAATATTCTGCTATGAAAATACTCAACATTTACAGTCTTAACTTTCATTACATCTGACCTGTTGCTTATATTGCTCCATTGCATCCTCCAGGGCTGCCAAAAAGTCTGTGTTCTCCTTCTCCAAGCGCCGGATCTGGACTTGAAGCTGAACAACACTATCCTCTTTTTGGTCATCTTTTTCACTTTCATGATCATGGCTCCACCTCTCCTCCCCAACATCCCGATCCTGTGTGACAAACAACATTAACTGTAGTGTATTCATAAATGCCTAAAAGCACTGTAATCACACAATACTGAAGTAATGCCTGGTTCATAAGGCAAAATAATTATGCCAATTTCTGACCCGATCTTCCCCTTCCGACAATCTTAAGGACGCCCAACTATCGTGATGTCCCTGAGAATAATCTTATCAGATATTCCTGCTGTGTGGTGTGTTAAGGGCACTCTAGTCTGCATGGAAGGACATTGGGACAGCTCAGACCTCAAATCATGAATACTCAACATGTTGGATTGTCTTAGCCTGATATTGCAGCGTGTGGGCTGCCCTACCACAAACGAGCACACAGCCTGTTTAATGTGACATGTAACCAATCAGAAAGCGAGGTGACGGACACAAGGAGGGGAATCCAAAATCAAAACAGCTGTCATGGCACACCAGAAAGTCTGGTGGTCATGCTGTCTCCACTCCTTTAAATGCCTTTTCTTTCTGTGTAACTTTTTTCTCAGAAATAGTCCACAACTATTGTCAATGCTTCTTCCTCATCCAGCATGTTTGTTTACTTTGAAGTCACCTTTAATCTCGAGAGGTTTTGTGAGATTTCCCGTCTGACCTGGTAATGTTTGCGCGTGAAATCTGTTCGTATGTGGTGTGTTGTCTTTACCATGTGGCTGCCCACCACACACTGTATGACTAAAATTGTTATATCTATGATTTTTTTATCACCATGTGTGTGGTCTCTCAGGTATTGAAAACCTACCGACAATTTTAAAATCTTGCCATGTAAACCAGGCATAACACTCTGAGAAAGAGAAGCAGAAGCAGGCTGGTTCCTTACAGCTCGTTCCCTCTTTAATGCAACACTGTCCTCGGTGGAGCTGTTGTCGATACCGCTGTCTGGTCCTGAGGCAGTGCTCAGCCCACTCCGTTCCTCCTCCACTGAACATAGCCACTCTTTCACTCTGATTGACTGTTCTGTGGTCAGTGAGTCTTCACTCTGCAGCTCCCGCAGCAACCTGTGACAACAAATATCACAGGCAGATTACTAATTAATAACGCTTGTAATAACTACTCCTCTCACAGAAAACACAAACTGAAGATGCAAAGGACTATGGTCCTGGATGATGACACCACTAAAATTGTGTCTTATTGTGACAACAGCTTCAGAAGTGTGTAAAACTAGGACAGTAGTAGGAGCAGCGAAACAGGTCAGCTGTGCTTTGGTATATACGTACATACACAACCAGACATCAGTGTAGACCATTTTTTGTTTCAAGTACTCAAATGACTACCAGGACATTTAGGTTTGTATTTGCAATGTATATACATTGTTATTATGTGGTGCGATACTACGCATGCTCTGACTGACTGATTACCCGTCGGATATTTTCCCATATCAGACCGGTTACCATGACAATCGGTCTGCAACGTGTATTATCGTTACAACCCAGGAAGCTGAAAACACGATTACAAAAACCAAGTCAGACATGAATGTACTTCATAAATAGCAGAACAGCATCGGAAAAAACACAGATTGAAAGCTTAAATGGTAATTGGTAAATGGACTGCATTTATATAGCGCTTTTCCATCTGCATCAGATGCTCAAAGCACTTTACAATTATGCCTCACATTCACCCCGATGTCAGGGTGCTGCCATACAAGGCGCTCACTACACACCGGGAGCAATAGGGGATTAAAGGCCTTACCCAAGGGTCCTTAGTGATTTTCCAGTCAGGTGAGGATTTGAACCCATGATCTTCTGGACTCAAGCCCAACACCTTAACCACTAGACCATCACCTCCCCTTAAAGCTTACCAGCTAATGACCAGACCATCTGTTAACCAAGTGGAGGTGAAGAAAGTGAACGACCCCAACACCATCAGCAGCATATTTGGGTGATACTGTAGGTTTGCGTGTTTATATATAAAATAGCCATATAATAAACAAATTATTAACCTCGCTTGTTCGGTCTGGATGGGGAGATCAGACCACACTGTCAACACATCGGTCTGATATTTTCCCATATAGACCTCTCGCTCAGTTAATAATCCCTTAATATACACTGTCATCAAATTAATAATTTTTCCTCAATTTTTATTTGCCATACCTACTGAAACAGTACACAAGTGCTGTCTAATGTCAAGCCAGTATAACTAAACATATACACAGTTAAAAAAAAACTTTGCTATCATTTCTACACACCATTGGGCTCAATTATTATGGTGTGCTATTAAATCAATCAGAGATGAAAATCAAAATAGTTCACAGGGATGAAGTTGTTTCTTACAGCATATCCAGAAAGTATTCACAGCACTTTCTACATTTTTTATGTTACAGCCTTATTCCAAAATAGACAAAATTCATTTTTTTCCTTAAGGTTCTACACACAATACCCCATAATGACAATGTGAAAGAGTTTTTTTTTTTTTGCAAATGTATTACAAATAAAAAAGCTAAGAAATCACATGTACATATGTATTCACAACCTTTGTCAAGAAGATCAAAATTGAGCTCAGATGCATCCTGTTTCCACTGATCATCCTTGAGATGTTTCTACAGCTTAACTGAAGTCCACCTGGGGTAAATTCAGTTGACTGGACATGATTTGGAAAGGCGCACAAGTGTCTACATATAAGGTCCCACAGTTGACAGTAAACGTCAGAGCACAAACCACGCATGAAGTCAAAGAAATTGTCCGTAGACCTCAGAGACAGGATTGTCTCCAGACACAAATCTGGGGAAGGGTACAGAAACATTTCTGCTGCTCTGAAGGTCCCAATAAGCAAAGTGACCTCCAATATCCAGAAATGGACGAAGTACAGATCCACCAGGACTCTTCCTAGAGCTGGTCACCTGTCTAAACTGAGCAACTGAGGGAAGAAGGGCCTTAGTCAGGGAGGGTAACATTAGGAATCTACAGCAGGCCACGGAGCAGGTGATTAGAGACCCTGCAAGGCTTATGACAAATGTGGGTGTGGAATCCATTAGCTTAGCGGGGAATTTAGTGCAGAAAATCCACTATGGTGTTAGTGCAGTTTATTTTCCAGGGAGGGAATTTCAACAAGTTGACCTGCTTCCGTAGTCGTGTCCATAAAAATCATAGAGGGATATGCTTTCCAAACTTAATATCCATTACTATACTGGATGATGTTGAAATTGAGGATGGCCCAGTGGTTGTTCCAGCAATAGCAAAGATTTCATGTCTGCTACCTATAACGCGTGTGGAATGTCTTAAACCTAAACCTACTTCTAGGCATCTTATATATGCCACTCTGGAACCACCCCTAAACCCATTCAACTCATTAACATAAGATCAATGTCCTCAAAATCATTGTTGATCAATGATCTAATTACTGATCATCACTTAGATATGATTGGGCTATGTGAAACCTGGCTTAAACCTACAGCTTTCCTCCCCTTAAATGTGGCCTGCCCACCAGCATATACATTTAGTCACGTTCCTCGTGATGCGAAGCAAGGTGGGGGTGTTGCTCTTATTTATAAATCTAGGTTTAGCTTATTAGCTGTTGAGGGTTACAAATATCACTCCTTTGAGCATCTGATTCTCCGCTCTGCTCAGGATATTACACATTGCCAAGTTCAGAAGAATAAAAATCAGTCGTATTACTTTGTCACTGTATATAGGCCTCCTGGCCCATATTCTGAATTTTTAGATGAATTTGGTGCGTTCATCTCTAACTTGTCAACTAGTGTAGATAACATTCTGATCATTGGTGACTTTAACATTCATATAAATAAGCCTTCTGATCCCCTCTGCAAATCATTCATGGAAATTGTGGATGCACTAGGATTTCGGCAATGCATTCGGGATTCGACGCACATTAGTGGAAATACCCTGGATCTGGTTCTCGCACATGGTATTGCTGTCACAAATATTGACATCATGCCTCTTACATCAGTGGTGTCTGATCACTCACTCATTAAGTTTACAGTTTCGCTGCCGTGTTTAGTGGAACAACAACCTTATATATCATTACGGCGATGCATCAACTCCTCAACTAAGACTGAACTCGAAGCTAGACTGCCTGATGTCTTAGCTTCACATATGACAAATATCCAGTCAGTAGACAGACTTGTGGATAGTTTAAACTCAGTGCTCAAAACTACACTCAACATGATTGCACCACCTGTGTTAAAACCGCGCTCCCCCAAATCACAGTCACCTTGGTTCAATGATTATCTGCGTGACCTCAAGCATAAAGCAAGAGGTCTAGAACGGAAATGGCGTCGTTTAAAATTAGACGTATTTCATCCTGCGTGGCGTGATGCTATCTTAGACTATAAGCATACATTACTGGCTACAAAGCGGACTTACTACTCTGATCTGATCAACAAAAACAAGCATAACTCAAAGTTCTTGTTCGACACAGTGGCAACACTTTTGCATGGACAACCATCTGTAGTTCGATCTCCTTTTACAGCACAAGATTTCCTGGATTACTTTGGGAAGAAAATAGAAGACATCAAGTTAAACATATCCCGGCATGCCTTAATCCAGCCACTACACCCTGCTATTGATGTGGGCGCCACTACTGAGGTATTACCTAGATTTACAGAATTTGACAGTATCTCACTAGGCATGCTGACAAAACTCGTAATGTCAACAAAAAGCACGTTTAAGGACCTGTGGCCCACTCTTGGGCCGACTGTGCTGGAAATTATTAATCTTTCTTTAACTTCTGGATCTGTTCCTAAATGTTTCAAATCTGCAGTGATTAAACCATTACTTAAGAAACCTAATCTTGACCCTAGTGTATTGACAAACTATCAGCCGATATCAAATCTATCATTTTTCTCTAAAATTCTGGAAAAAGTGGTGTCACGGAAGCTTGTAGACTATCTTACTGAGAATAATCTCTTTGAGCCACTGCAGTCTGCTTTTAGAAAATATCATTCAACAGAGACGGCTCTCACTAAAGTGGTGAATGATCTTCTGCTTACAATGGATTCGGACACCACTACGGTTCTGCTGCTGTTAGATCTCAGTGCTGCATCTGATACAGTGGATCATCATATTCTACTTGATAGGCTGGAAAATCACTTTGGGATTACTGGGAGTGCCCTTGCATGGCTGACGTCATACTTGACCAGTCGTTCTCACTGTGTTTTGTACAGTAACACTACCTCTAACCTTAGTGACATGAAATTTGGGGTTCCACAGGGGTCTGTCTTAGGCCCCCTGCTTTTCTCCCTTTATATAGCACCCCTTGGGCACATATTGCGGCGTTTTGGGATTACCTTTCACTGCTATGCAGATGATACTCAGTTATACATGCCGATAACGGCTGGTAATCTCGTTCACATAAAATCCTTAGAAGATTGCCTTGCATCAGTGAGAAGTTGGATGTCTAGAAACTTCCTACTTTTAAACTCTGATAAGACTGAAATGATGGTTCTTCGTCCAGTAAGACATTGGCATCAATTTGACCAGTTAACGCTCAGCCTCAGCTAGTGTGTCATACATCACACTGACAAAGTGAGGAACCCTGGGGTAATTTTTTATCCTTCATTGTCCTTTGGCCTCCACATTAGAAATATTACTAGGACTGCTTTCTTCCACCTGCAAAATATAGCTAAGATTCATCCCATCCTATCTATGACTGATGCTGAGACCCTGATCCATGCATTTATCTCTTCTAGATTGGACTACTGCAATGTTCTATTTTCTGGTTTACCGCAGTCTAGCATTAGGGGTCTCCAATTGGTTCAAAATGCTGCAGCCAGACTTTTGACACGAAGCAGAAAGTTCGACCACATTACACCCATTTTAGCATCCCTTCACTGGCTTCCTGTCCCAGGGAGATCAGATTTTAAGGTTCTGCTACTAACCTATAAATTTATTCATGGACTGGCACCTCCCTACCTAGCTGACCTAATTAAACCTGATGTACCGGCCCGGGCTTTACGTTCTCAGGGTGCAGGACTACTTTGTGTCCCTAAGGTGATTAAGAAGTCTGCGGGTCACAGAGCTTTCTCTTATCATGCCCCTGTTCTGTGGAATGATCTCCCTGCATCAATAAAACAGTCAGATTCTGTGGAGACTTTCAAGTCCAGACTTAAGACGCACTTATTTTCCCTTTCATATGGCTAGCATACTGGTACAGTTTTGTTTTACACTTTTTACTCTTTTAATTAATTTACTAGTAAATGGAGCGGGCCGCGGCCTCAACTTTACCTAAATTCTGGGTCTTTTAGTGAAGTTTAAGGCTAGTGGCCGGTGATCACCTTAGTATTTCTCTGTTTTTCTTGTTGTTTAATGCTGGCAAATTATACAGTATTTTTTGTCTTTCTGATGCCTGATTCTGATTTTCTCTCTGTTTAAGGTGCAGCTCCATCCAGAGATGGGAGTTGTATTCGTGTTGGCGATCCTCCTGTCCTGTGTGCCAATAGCATTTCTTGTATATTTGTCCGTGAATTGTTCTGTGTATTATTCTGTAATTTATGTTTGTAGCATGGCCCAAGCAGAGGGTCACCCCTTTGAGTCTGGTCTGCTTGAGGTTTCTTCCTCAGAGGGAGTTTTTCCTTACCACTGTTGCTCTGGGGGTTGGTAAGGTTAGACCTTACCTGTGTGAAGCGCTTTGAGGCTGATTTGATTTGGCGCTATATAAATGAAAATAAATAGAAAATTAAAATTGAAATTGAGGTGACCAAGAACCTGATGGTCACTCTGTCAGAGCTCCAGCATTCCTCTGAGGAGAGAGAACCTTCCAGAAGAACAACCATCTCTGCAGCAATTCAACAATAAGGCCTATATGAATGTTATTGTGGCCTTGTCCTTTGTTTGTTTACTGTTAATGTATTTATTGAAATAAAGTTTTGGAAAAAAACAAAACATGGGAGAGACAAAAAAAAGTGAGTAAAAACACTATAATATTTAGAACTACAAATAAACTTGATTCTTGGTTTGTTTTATTTTGCCATTAAAATGGACCATCGCTTCTCAAAATAAAATAACTTCTCAAGGCCAGGGCTTCTCAAAGTCTGGAGACTAATTAGTCACAGCGCAGGAAACGAGGTAAAGGTTGACTGAGTCCGAGTCAAGCTTACTATTCAATGCGGGAAAAGCTGCGGGGCATCGCGTGTGTGTGTTTGAACAGAGAATTGTCGATATCCCTCCGCTCAGTGCTTTGCAATAGGGCTCTGCGGCTTTGCAGCTGCAGCGGAGGTGGGCAGACCCAGTGCTGCTCGGTGTGAACAGAGACTACATCAATACGTGCTTTCACTTTTGAGTTGCCAAACACCAGAAAAGTCTCCAATGACACCAGGAAAAATAGCTAGATTTGTTGCTAGTCGCTTTTGAGAAAATAAGTCGTCAAGAGGGTTTGGAAAGTACCCAGATTTAGTGAGAAAGTCACCAAGTTAGCAACACTGGTTATGCACATGCTCTATGGTCTTCTTCCCCGTTTTTTTTTTTTTTTTTTTTTGGGGAGCATTACAGGCCTGCCGTATGTACTATGCCATTAAACATAACCTCGAGGGAAAAATTTTGCCTCAAACATTTTTGTAACCAAATTATTCGAGTTACTTGATTCATCGTTTCAGCCCTACTTCAAAGAATCCTTGGGTACCACTGGAATGACTTTGTATCAAACAATCAGTAACTAAGAGAGATTAAGATGAGGAATATCATGCATTGTGAGGGAGCATCAGCTTCAACATTTTTGCCATGTGGCCTTTTTCTCTGTGCATGATTCCGTGCTCAAATAAAGCACACATTACTACAGCTTCCATATGCTCTCATCTTTTTCCCCCTTATTTGTCAAGCTATTGCAGAAGGTTCAAAAAAGCATCACTGTTTTTTATTTTGCTTTGTTGACCACGACGTGTGTTTCTGAATCCAGCAGGCTTTTTTGTCTCATTTGTTTTCTCCATGTGCCAGTATTATAATATTACCTAATTATAAAATCATTCAGTAGAATCATCAATTAGGGTAATAAGTTATAGTTTGGGATCATATAGCACCCCGAACCCCAGATTAAATGAACCAGATATTTTTGTGTGTGGTTTTTTTGAGTGTGCTTTACCTGTAAGCAGTGTCTGTGCAGGTTCTGTAGTGGGAACTTTGAGCTTGCAGTCTGCTGATTTCTGCCTCTCCTAGTCGAGGTCGTCTGTTTGGGTCAGCATGAGCAATGATACGGGTCTCAGAACGCTGACGGTTTTCAAGGGCTTTGCGTAGGGCCTTTATTTGTTGCTCCAGCCCTTCCACCCGATCTGGCTCACGCCTGCAATTAACGATAGCCCGATTCTGAATATTTCGAGCTCTTGTGGCATAGTTTAGTGTATTCAGACTTTCGTCAAAGTCAGAAGAAGATGGGCTAACACAGGCAACCATCAGTGTTTTGGAGTTTCCTCCCAAAGAGTCTTTCAGGATCCTAGTGGAAAATTACAAATAGTAAATACAATTCATATTTGTGTACAAAAGGTCTGATAGAATGATAACCTTGAGTAAGTTTTACCTTGTAATTTTTGAGTCTCTGTAGGGGATGTGAGAGCCTTTTCTCTTGGGGTCCCCCAATGCCCCTATAACATTTCCCAGGGCCAGTAGACCACTGTTAATCTGGATACTCTCCTTCAGTCTCTCCCCAGTGTTTCCTGTTCTCAAGATGCGTTCTGACCCAGCCAGGTCAACAAAGTGAAACTTGGAAGACAACATCTGTGGTCCAGCTGAAGTGGCAGTTCCATAAAGACGTGAGCTTCCTCGCCGTTGGTCCATGTGCATGGTAAAAATGGTGTGTGACCGGCTGGAGTTTGGATTAATTTGAGTTGCACCGGTGTGCCTGGCTGTGTTTCCCGACTCCAGTAAACTCAATACCTCATCAAAACCTTCCACTTCACACTCTTTTATACCACACAAAACTTGGAGGGGGGAAAAAAATCAAACACAAACAAGGATTAAATGCAAAAAAGTTCATACACAAACATTCCAAAATGTCCACAGGTTATACCCCGTTTGCTCGTCAGAGGGACCATGGCTCTCCATGCGAAATTGTGCCTGAAGAGGGGGGTGGGCCGATGCACGAGCACTGAATACTAATACATCGGAATACCAATTTCAATAACATTTCATCACAAATAAAAAATGTATCACAAATAACTCCACCTGAATGTGTCCATTTTTTTGTCCTTTTCTCATTCATTGAATATGTTGGTTGTAACTTAATTTAATTTCAGGTGGGCGTTTAACCAACTTTCTTCAAAAAAGAGGGTGGGCTAATGCTTGGCCCTGGGCCCTCTGATGGGCAAATACGATATATGCAAACACAGGCTAAAAAAACAGCCCAGTCCATACCAATGTTGCCCTTATCCTCTCGGATGTGGATGTCCTTACTGGCAGTCTCCATCTCGAGTAAGTCCTTGAACTCCTCTTTGTAGACCTCCAGATAGGAGACTCGGACTGAGAAATCTGTAAGGTCATTCTCATCCAGCAACCTGAAGATATTTGCAACAGCTCTGGGGATGATACCTTGCTCCTCATCTCTAAAGGAAGCTATAAACAATAAATAAATAATCACATAAGCTTGCCCAACATGCAAAGTGGATGAGTGCTGGCAATGATGTTGTGACAGTGCAGTGCAGGCATGTAGACATCTGTACTTTCACGGCTGTGCGCTACTGTGTGTGAACTGTAAAGTTTGCATGTGCCAACACTGTTTCACACAAATACATTTACATATAGTTAAAATTGCAATGATTTCATGATGGAGACTCCCACCCTGCCTGACTGCACATAAAATTTTGTAAATTTTGTAAATTTACAAAACATTATTAGCATCTTCAGCAGACTATTTCAGAGCCCAGTTATTTTTACAGAAATGTAAAGTTGTAACAGCTCAGCCCATTCATACATGTGATAAATATTTTGACCAACCATGTGTCTAGTAGCTGATAAAACACAAGAAACGGACAGAGGCTAAAGGTGTATTCACAGTTATTACAGATAACATATTTCAATCAATCAATCAATCAATTTTTTTTATATAGCGCCAAATCACAACAAACAGTTGCCCCAAGGCGCTTTATATTGTAAGGCAAGGCCATACAATAATTATGTAAAACCCCAACGGTCAAAACGACCCCCTGTGAGCAAGCACTTGGCTACAGTGGGAAGGAAAAACTCCCTTTTAACAAGAAGAAACCTCCAGCAGAACCAGGCTCAGGGAGGGGCAGTCTTCTGCTGGGACTGGTTGGGGCTGAGGGAGAGAACCAGGAAAAAGACATGCTGTGGAGGGGAGCAGAGATCGATCACTAATGATTAAATGCAGAGTGGTGCATACAGAGCAAAAAGAGAAAGAAACAGTGCATCATGGGAACCCCCCAGCAGTCTACGTCTATAGCAGCATAACTAAGGGATGGTTCAGGGTCACCTGATCCAGCCCTAACTATAAGCTTTAGCAAAAAGGAAAGTTTTAAGCCTAATCTTAAAAGTAGATTTGTGTATTTGTGTGTGACTCCTCAATAACTGCATTTTCAGTGATTGTGGCTACGACTCAGTTTAGAGGTTGTATCCTTCTAAGGCCGCATATATCATAGTGGCGCGACTTGGCTCTCCCATTTTGAAAGCTCCTCAAAATGTGTCCGATGAATGCAGCCTCCTTCCCCCCAAAAAACAAAGGATGCAACAGGTGTTCCTTTGCAGCTCAAACAATCCCAAGAGTCATTGCACATTTTTTTATTTTCCCAAGACAAAATGGTTGGTAAATAAAAAATATATATAATTTTAGGTTACATACGGAAATTGGACATTAGTAAAATTTATAAATATAAGTACTGAAATCTCATTAATATGGCTTACGCACACTATGCTAGCTTGCCAAGTGAAGCTGTCATGGTTGATAGGCAGCAGTGATGGGGCAGGAAAAGCTCAAATTTAAAATGCTCCGTGGGCTAGACCATCTCATTTCAGAATGGCTTGTCTGGCCTCCGCGGTCTTGGAAGGCCAGATCATCTGAAGATGCAGCCGGTTTCTCACAGAGGCTAGCAACACTGTTTACTATGTAGGATTGGCATATTGTTGAACTTTGGTGTCTAACAATGCTGGCCTGTGTTAGTGCCAACAGTAAATGTAGGAGAGCAACAATACTGATAATTGATGAAAAATCCAAAACATGTCAGAATTTTCATGATTTCACAAACACAAAGAAGCATCAATTTTGAAAACAAAAAATTACATATTTGTGAGCAAGCTCATTTGATGATACCTCCCGCTCTGCCGTATTAGTTGCTGGCATGTTGTGGAATATCTAATCAATGTCTAATAATCCGTCAATGTCTAATAATGTTATGAAGTAGCCTTGAGCCTTATACCCAAAGACAGTTCTAAAGTGGTAATTTAGTGGTATTTCAGTTCTCCAATTCACTGCAAAGAGGTAAAATAGTTTTTTCTTTATACTGTGAGCACAGCCGAACCAGGAGGAGGCATGGGAGGTAAGCTGGACAAAAAAGTGAAGTGGATAGTGTCAGCAAAACAAATAAATACCAAAACTACTTACAAATATTAGCCTCTCCGATTGTGTAAGTCTTCCCTGAGCCTGTTTGACCATAGGCAAAGACTGTGGCATTGAACCCCTGGAAGAAAGCATCAACAAGTGGCTGTACAGCCACTTCATAGACCTCCTCCTGACAGCAGGTTTCTTCAAACAGAAAGTCACAATGGAAGTGTCGATCATGTCCCAGGGTAACCCGGCACAGCTCAGAGTCTGCGATAATGCAGCTCTCGTGACAATGCAGACGTTCTTTAGGTAACAGAGGACGTACTCGAACAGCTACTTGCACTGCAGAATAATCTCCTTTCCCACCAGGCACTTTGGGAGACATTTCTGCGACACCAAGAAACGCTTCTGTGGTCCTCTTCTATGATGGCTTCATCTTTGGTCCACTAGAGGGGAAAAGAAATCATCACACAGCTGCAAATTTTTTGAAGGTGGCATAACACGGCCATAAAGAGTTCATTTCTTGACTACCCGAGGACACAGCTTCGTAAATTAAAATTTTAAAATTAGATATACACACACTCATCTTCAACAGCTTATCCAAGATCGGGTCTCGGGGGCTGAAGCCTATCCTAGAAGTTATAGGGTGTGAGGCAGGGTACACCCTGGACAGGATGCCAGTCTGGCGCAGGGCCACATATAGACAAACACATTATATATATATATATATATATATATATATATATATATATATATATATATATATATATATATATTTTATATTTATATATTTATATTTTTTATTCTATAAATTATTATATAAAGTTTTATTTGTTATCTCCTTCTCTGTCCCACTCTACCACAAACCTGTAAAACTGATGATGTAACAGACAAAACTTGCACCACACACAGTCTCTCCAATCATATCCACAGAAGCCTGTAATTCCTTCAGAGTTGCCATGGGTGTCTTGGTGGCTTCTCGCACTGCCCAGTCACTCAGTTTTTCAGAACTGAGCCACGTATTGCTTAAAATGTCCTCTGGTTCCTGGATCCAGAGGATCAAATTTTGCGGATCAAATTCAAAATAATCATATATATTTCTCATCCTGGATCCAGAGGATCAAATTTTGCAGCTCAAATTCAAAATAATCAAATATATCCCTCATTTTCTAGTGAATTATCCATCTGCTCACCAAATTCCATCAACATCTTCTTACATCCTTTTCAGATAAATGTTATGTGCAAAACATCTCACCAAATTTCACTGAAATATGCTCATTACTTTTTGAGTTATCCTGCTAACACCAGCGAAAACATTACTTGGTGGCACAGTTAATAAATCATTTTATTGATTTATTAATTTAGTTTTTCCAATTACTTATGGCCACTGAAAACAGAGAGACTATAAATTAAAAAAACAGATGTAATTCCTAAACAGCGCAAAATAGAAACAACCAAGAATTACTCCAAGGCACTCTCATAACAAAAAAGTTAAAAAGCCTTTATTCTTGACATCCCATCCAAACAGCACCTCAAACAAACAACATTTTGAGTCCAGGAAGCGCTTCTCCGCAGATATTTTAAGGTTAGTGTTACATGCTGAGTTAAAGGCCTTGATGTAAAGCATTTACTGCACATTTTAAGTAGGCAAAATTACAACTGTCACTGCCCAAATAGTTATGGGCCTGACTGTAGCAAGGACACAAAATCATTTACTTTCTTCAAGGACGTTTGACAGTAGCCAACATACTTCAAAGTCTAACTGATTTTTACAAAGCCATGTGGAAATGATTGTAACTATCACATTTACATCTGAGGACCACAAGTTTAATGCTTTCTTGTGTTATCCTCGGCAATTTTTGTTTCATGTAATTTGCATCGGTTACTATTAATGCCAAATGAAATAAATTCATATCACATCGGAAACTTAAATAATCAACGTTTTTGTTGTTGCATTGTGTTTAATCTGGACAAGAGTTTTTGTTTGACAGGCTCAGTGGAAGTCTGTCTGTGATAGTTTTCAAACGATTGGCATTACTATCACGAAATCAGCGTTAACGCTCCACCAGGCTAGTTAGCATCGACACCGTTGTTCTTCAATCACTTTGGCTAATCAGGCTAGCATTCCGAAGGCTGAAGAAACTTTAAACGCTTGTTACATAGTTACTGTGAACGCTTATCAGCAAAAAAGTACACTGTTCATACAAGAAAAATAATAAACTTAAGTCACGCTGGCCTATATTTGTGGGGAAAAAGGTTTCTTGTGCTACAGTTTTAGAAAACTTTTGCTAACGTTAGCAAGATAGCCAACAACGTAACATGAGCATGAAGCTGTGCAGACAACTTCGTAAAGAAGTGCTGCTGTATGTTCCGCTAACAAATCCCGAAGCATAAAAGTCTTGCTTTTGTTCACTGTGTGCTTCATATGCGCTTTATCAACATAAAAAACTTACTTTAAAGTTGCACTGAGAAGTGAAGTTAACATCGGAGAATTTGGAAGATGATAATAAGGGGGCGGGCAGGGGGAGGAGCTTACTCCGTCACTGCAGAAAACATAAATACTGCAAGAATAACTGCTTAATAATCCTAAACCAGTAATTGCACTCTTAGCGTTGTTCTCTCTCTTATTCCAGGCAATCTTCCTACTTTACCTATCCTGACACGGTCCCACCATACCATGGTATGGTATGACTGACCTCCGAAATCAGGATTCATGCAAAACTTAATTTTGCAATTCTGAGTCATAATTCATAACAGGTCAACAGGTTACCGTCTAACTATATTTACATCAAAGCACAGTTCAAAATTTTCTGGAAAACACCCAGCATCAACTGACCATCCAGCAGGTGGCAGACACGTGTGTGTAATAAAGTTGCTTTTTTCAGTTGATCGAGTGCATCAACTTTAATATATATATATATATATATATATATATATATATATATATATATATATATATATATATATATATATATATATATATAAAAGTTCTACACCGTTTCCAACGCGGGTCAGAAGTGAGTTGTGCACTCAGAGACTTGATTTCTAACAATGTTTTATTATGATTCAGTTTGCAAAAAGTGAAGCTGTCCTTTCACCATTCGACTTTGATCATGTCTCCTTAGTGGACAGTAGGGGGCAGTGTGACACTGTGCTGTATATCGGCCTGTAAGAGCATGTCACAATGACAAACTTGCTTATTTTATATTTTCCTCTGTCACTTTGGCTACTTAACTGCAACATTTTGCAGATTCTCACAACTGTTTCTGCATACCTGTAAGTCATGCTTCAGAATGAATTAATTCAATGAATTGCTCTGTGCCATAAAGGTATAGTCACTTTCTTGTGTATCTGGATCAGACTCTTGTATCTTCTCACCACAAAGGATATTCTCTCAAACAAAACATTGCAAAACAACCAGATTTCCCGTGTGTTGTCTTCACATGCAGCATCTGTTTTTACCCAGCATGAATCTTTTATTATGATGGTGGTGGTCATGAACCAGTTTACCTGTTCCCACAGCTTCTTCAAGTATTAGAAGTGTCAAGTGTGTATCGGTCCTGAGGTTCGTCAAGCCCATACTGATCATGACGGCACCACATCATGAAGCAGATGGAATGCCAGTACATCACAGATTGCTGTCCAGCCAAGCCTGGTACCATTAACGGCTGGGTTGACTGTGACAATGCAGATGAAGCATTTTGTTCAAGGGCACAACCGGGAGTACACACCTGGAATCCAACCCTGGTCTATACAACCCCTGGCAAAAATTATGGAATCACCGGCCTCGGAGGATGTTCATTCAGTTGTTTAATTTTGTAGAAAAAAAGCAGATCACAGACATGACACAAAACTAAAGTCATTTCAAATGGCAACTTTGTGGCTTTAAGAAACACTATAAGAAATCAAGAAAAAAAGATTGTGGCAGTCAGTAACGGTTACTTTTTTAGACCAAGCAGAGGAAAAAAATATGGAATCACTCAATTCTGAGGAAAAAATTATGGAATCACCCTGTAAATTTTCATCCCCAAATCTAACACCTGCATCATATCAGATCTGCTCATTAATCTGCATCTAAAAAGGAGTGAACACACCTTGGAGAGCTGTTGCACCAAGTGGACTGACATGAATCATGGCTCCAACACGAGAGATGTCAACTGAAACAAAGGAGAGGATTATCAAACTCTTAAAAGAGAGTAAATCATCACGTAATGTTGCAAAAGATGTTGGTTGTTCACAGTCAGCTGTGTTTAAACTCTGGACCAAATACAAACAACATGGGAAGGTTGTTAAAGGCAAACATACTGGTAGACCAAGGAAGACAAAGTGTCAAGACAGAAAACTTAAAGCAATATGTCTCAAAAATCGAAAAATGTACAACAAAACAAATGAGGAACAAATGGGAGAAAACTGGAGTCAACGTCTGTGACCGAACTGTAAGAAACTGCCTAAAGGAAATGGGATTTACATACAGAAAAGCTAAACGAAAGGCATCATTAACACCTAAACAGAAAAAAACAAGGTTACAATGGGCTAAGGAAAAGCAATTGTGGACTGTGGATGACTGGATGAAAGTCATATTCAGTGATGAATCTCGAATCTGCATTGGGCAAGGTGATGATGCTGGAACTTTTGTTTGGTGCCTTTCCAATGAGATTTATAAAGATGACTGCCTGAAGAGAACATGTAAATTTCCACAGTCATTGATGATATGGGGCTGCATGTCAGGTAAAGGCACTGGGGAGATGGCTGTCATTACATCATCAATAAATGCACAAGTTTATGTTGATATTTTGGACAATTGAAAGGATGTTTGGGGATGATGAAATCATTTTTCAAGATGATAACGCATCTTGCCATAGAGCAAAAACTGCAAAAACATTCCTTTCAAAAAGACACATAGGGTCAATGTCATGGCATAGGGTCAATGTCAATGAGCAGATCTGATTTGATGCAGGTGTTAATTTGGGGGATGAAAATTTACAGGGTGATTCCATAATTTTTTCCTCAGAATTGAGTGATTCCATATTTTTTTCCTCTGCTTGGTCTAAAAAAGTAACCGTTACTGACTGCCACAATCTTTTTTTTCTTGATTTCTTATAGTGTTTCTTAAAGCCAGAAAGTTGCCATTTGAAATTACTTTAGTTTTGTGTCATGTCTGTGATCTGCTTTTTTTCTACAAAATTAAACAACTGAATGAACATCCTCTGAGGCCGGTGATTCCATAATTTTTGCCAGGGGTTGTATATTCATTCATTCATTTTAAAAACTCACTTATAACAGTTAAGGGCCACTTACAACCCCAGTTCCAGTGAAGTTGGGACGTTGTGTAAAATGTAAATCAAAACAGAATACAATGATTTGCAAATCCTCTTCAACCTATATTCAACTGAATACACCACAAAGAGAAGATATTTAATGTTCAAACTGATAAACATTATTGTTTTTGTGCAAATATTTGCTCGTTTTGAGATGGATACCTGCAACATGTTTCAAAAAAGCTGGGACAGTGGTATGTTTACCACTGTGTTACATCACCTTTCCTTCTAACAACACTCAATAAGCATTTGGGAACTGAGGACACTAATAGTGACTGTCATGATTGGGTATAAAAGGAGCATCCCCAAAAGTCTCAGCTGTTCACAAGCAAAGATGGGGCGAGGATCACCACTTTGTGAACAGCTGTGTGAAAAAATAGTCCAACAGTTTAAGAACAATGTTTTTCAATGTTCAGTTTGAACATTAAATATCTTGTCATTGTGGTGTATTCAATTGAATATAGGTTGAAGAGGATTTGCAAATCGTATTCTGTTTTTATTTACATTTCACACAACATCCCAACTTCACTGGAATTGGGGTTGTAGTTCCTTCTTACATGTACTGTTGGCTCTGACAGTGTTTCCTAGAGACAAACACAGTCACACTCCTACTCACACCTATTGTCAAGTCACATAATCTGTGCATACATACACACACACACACACATACATATATATATATATATATATATATACATATGAAGCAGCAGGACCTTCGTGGCCGGTACGACGGTGGGGGATCGAACCCACGTGGCTCGCACCAAAAGACCGTTCCTCTACCAGGTCAGCCAAAGCGGAACTCACAATTAGCCAAGCTAGTGGGAACGTCTTTTCAATTGGGACCCAGGACTTTCATCCCGCTACACATCTCCCCACCATTTTTGACTTCGTCCCGAAGTCACAGGTGCATGTTAGCATACTCTGTGATCCACATCCTGTTCGTGACGCCAGATTGAAGCAGCAGGACCTTTGTGGCCGGGACGACTGTGGGGAATCGAACCCACGCGGCTCGCACCAAAAGACCGTTCCTCCCCATTAGCCAAGCTAGCGGGAACGTCTTTTCAATTGGGATCCGGGACTTTCATCCCGCTACATATATATATATATATATATATATATATATATATATATATATATATATATATATATATATATATATACAGTGAGGAAAATACATATTTGAACACCCTGCGATTTTGCAAGTTCTCCCACTTAGAAATCATGGAGAGGCCTGAAATTTTCATCTTAGGTGCATGTCCACTGTGAGAGACATAATCTAAAAAAAATGTTTCCTGTAGTTCTTGACCAAGTTTTCACACACTGCAACAGGGATTTTGGTCCACTCCTCCGTTCAGATCTTCTCCAAATATTTCAGGTTTGGAGTTTCAGCTCCCTCCAAAGATTTTCTATTGAGTTCAGGTTGAGTTCTGGACTGGCCAGGCCACTCCAGGACCTTGAAATGCTTCTTACAGAGCCCCTCCTTAGTTGCCCTGGCTGTGTGTTTGGGGTCATTGTCATGCTGGAAGACCCAGCCATGACCCATCTTCAATGCTCTTACTGAGGGAAGGAGGTTGTTTGCCAAAATCTTGCAATACATCACCCCATCTATCCTCCCTTCAATACGGTGCAGTCATCCTGTCCCCTTCGCAGAAGAGCACCCCCAGAGTATGATGTTTCCACCCCCATGCTTCACGGTTGGGATGGTTTTCTTGGGGTTGTTCTCATCCTCTAAACATGGTAAGTGGAGTTGATTCCAAAAAGCTCTATTCTGGTCTCAATCTCCCATGCCTCCTCTGGATCATCCAGATGGTCACTGGTGAACTTCAAACGGGCCTGGACATGTGCTTGCTTGAGCAGGGGGACCTTGCTGCCCTGCAGGATTTTAAACCATGACAGCATCATGTGTTACTAATGTAATCTTTGTGACTGTGGTCCCAGCTCTCTTCAGGTCATTGACCAGGTCCTCCTGTGTAGTTCTGAGCTTTCTCAGAATCATCCATATCAAGATGCTGATTAGACACCATGATTAGTGCACAGGTGCACTTAGACTGTCCACAATAAAAGGCCACTCTGAAAGGTGCAGTTTTGTTTTATTGGGGGGGGGAATACCAGTCAGTATCTGGTGTGACCACCATTTGCCTCATGCAGTGCAACACATCTCCTTCACATAGAGTTGATCAGGTTGTCAATTGTGGCCTGTGGAATGTTGGTCCACTCCTCTTCAGTGGCTGTGCGAAGTTACTGGATATTGGCAGGAACTGGTACACGCTGTCGTATACGCCGGTCCAGAGCATCCCAAACATGCTCAATGGGTGACATGTCCGGTGAGTATGCCGACCATGCAAGAACTGGGACATTTTCAGCTTCAAAGAATTGTGTACAGATCCTTGCAACATGGGGCCATGCATTATCCTGCTGCAACATGAGGTGATGTTCTTGGATGTATGCCACAACAATGGGCCTCAGGATCTTGTCACGGTATCTCTGTGCATTCAAAATGCCATCAATAAAATGCACCTGTGTTCTTCGTCCATAACAGACGCCTGCCCATACCATAACCCCACCGCCACCATGGGCCACTCGATCCACAACATTGACATCAGAAAACCGCTCACCCACACACACTGTCTGCCATCTGCCCTGGACAGTGTGAACCGGGATTCATCCGTGAAGAGAACACCTCTCCAACGTGCCAAACGCCAGCGAATGTGAGCATTTGCCCACTCAAGTCGGATACAACGACGAACTGGAGTCAGGTCGAGACCCCGATGAGGACGACGAGCATGCAGATGAGCTTCCCTGAGATGGTTTCTGACAGTTTGTGCAGAAATTCTTTGGTTATGCAAACCAATTGTTTCAGCAGCTGTCCGAGTGGCTGGTCTCAGACGATCTTGGAGGTGAACATGCTGGATGTGGAGGTCCTGGGCTGGTGTGCTGTGTGATAAAACTGCACCTTTCAGAGTGGCCTTTTATTGTGGGCAGTCTAAGGCACACCTGTGCACTAATCATGGTGTCTAATCAGCATCTTGGTATGGCACACCTGTGAGGTGGGATGGATTATCTCAGCAAAGGCGAAGTGCTCACTATCACAGATTTAGACTAGTTTGTGAACAATATTTGAGGGAAATGGTGATATTGTGTATGTGGAAAAAGTTTTAGATCTTTGAGTTCATCTCATACAAAATGGGAGCAAAACCAAAAGTGTTGCATTTATATTTTTGTTGAGTGTATATATATACGAGGTCTCTTAGATAATAAACCGACCCTTTTATTTTTTTTTTTAACTATATGGATTTGAATGACATGCGATTACACCAATCATGCTTGAACCCTCGTGCGCATGCGTGAGTTTTTTCACGCGTGTCGGTGACGTCATTTCCCTGTGGGCAGGCCTTGAGTGAGATGTGGTCCCGCCCTCTCGGCTGAATTCCTTTGTTTCACACGCTGCTCGAGACGGCGCGCGTTGCTTTATCAAAATTTTTTCTGGACCTGTGAGGAATATCCGAGTGGACACTATTCGAGAAATTAAGATGGTTTTCTGTGAAAAGTTTAATGGCTGATGAGAGATTATGGGGTGTTTCTGTCGGTGTAAGGACTTCCCATGGAGCGGGACGTCCTGCAGCGCTTCCAGGCGCTGTTGTCGGCCTGTTTCGAGCTGAAAACATCCTAATTTAAGGCTTAATTCACCCAGGACATCGTGAGAGAACAGAGAAGATTCAGAAGAGGCCGGCATGAGGAATTTATGCGGACATTCCACTGTTTAAGGACATTTTTTTAATGAAAGACGTACGCGCAAATTCGCCGAGTCGTTTCCGTGACGACTCGGCAAATCTGTGTGCGCCGTAACTGAGTAACTGAGAAATTGTTTAACAGCTTGGGCATGTTCCAACTTACCCGTTAAGATTTCCAACGGAGGTGTTTTTCCTGCCGCGACCCCCCGCGGTCGGGTCCAGCCCGACATGCGACTCTGCCCGCACGTTCTTTCATTACAAAATGACCGTTAACAATGGAATGTCCGAATAAACTCCTCATGCCGACTTCTTCTGAAAGTTCTCTGTTCTCTGACGACTTACTGCGTCAACAGAGCCTGAAATGTGGAAGTTTTCAACTTGAAACAGCGAGACGCTGCCGCCTCGAAGCGCAGATCGCCGTCAGGCGCCGTGGACCGTCCTTAAAGCGACACTACCAGACCAAAATCTCTCATCAGCCATTAAAATTTTTACCGAAAACCAGCTGAATTTATTGAATGGTGTCCACTCAGTTGTGCCTTACAGTTTTGAAAAAATTTTTTATCAAACAAAGCAACAGTCTCTGAGCCATTCCTAAACAATGAAAAAAATCGACGAGCGGGTGGACGACTCCTCACTCAAAGACTGCCCACAGGCGAATGACGTAACCGACAGGCGTGAAAAAACTCTTGCATGCCCACGAGGGTTCAAGCATGTCTGATGTAATCACACATGATTCAAATCCATATGGTTTTTGAAAAAAATAATAAGGTCGGATACTTTTCTAATAGACCTCGTATATATATAGAGTTCATTATATATATAATATATATAGAGTTCATTATATATATAATATGTCGGGGATGTTGTCGGCCAGTGGAAGGAATACTTCGAGGATCTCCTTAATCCCATCATCACACGTCTTCCGAAGAGGAAGCAGAGACTGGGGACTCAGAGGTGGACTCATCCATCACCCAGGCCGAAGTCACTGAAGTGGTCAGAAAGCTCCCCGGTGGCAAGGCTCCTGGGATAGATGAAATCTATCCTGAGTACCTTAAGTCTCTGGATGTTGTGGGACTGTCTTGGTTGACATGCCTCTGCAACATTGCATCAGGGACAGTGCCTCTGGATTGGCAGACTGGGTTGTAGGTCCCTCTGTTTAAGAAGGGGGACCAGAGGGTGTGTTCCAACTATAGGGGGATCACACTCCTCAGCCTCCCCGGTAAGGTCTATTCCAGAGTATTGGAGAGGAGAATTCAACCCATAGTCGAACCTCAGATTCAGGAGGAGCAGTGTGGTTTTCATCCTGGTCACGGCACACTGGACCAGCTCTACACCCTCCTTTGGGTGCTCGAGGGTTCAAGGGAGTTCACCCAACCAGTCCACATGTGCTTTGTGGATCTGGAGAAGGTGATTGACCATGTCCCTCTGAGCGCCCTGTGGGGGGTGCTCCGGGAGTATGGGGACCGGGGTCCTTTGCTAACTGCTATCCGGTCGGTCCCTGTACGACCGCAGCAGGAGCTTGGTTTGCATTTCCAGTAGTAAGTCAAACCTGTTTCCAGTGCAGGTTGACCTCTGCCAGGGCTGCTTTTGTCACCGGTTCTGTTCATTATTTTTATGGACAGAATTTCTAGGCGCAGCCAGGGTGTAGAGGGGGTCCAGTTTGAGAACCACAGAATCTCATCTCTGCTGTTTGCGGATGATGTGGTTCTGTTGGCTTCATCAAATCAGGACCTTCAGCGTGCACTGGGGCAGTTTGCAGCCAAGTGTAAAGCATCCGGGATGAAAATCAACACCTCCAAATCCGAGGCCATGGTTCTCGACCGGAAAAAGGTGCCTTGCCCTCTTCAGGTCGGCGGAGTGTCGTTGCCTCAAGTAGAGGAGTTTAAGTATCTCGGGGTCTTGTTCACAAGCGAGGGATGGATGGAACGTCAGATCGACATACGGATCAGTGCAGCATCTGCAGTGATGCGATCGCTGTATCAGACTGTCGTGGTGAAGAGAGAGCTGAGCGGGGGGCAAAGGTCTCGATTTACCGATCGATCTACGTTCTGTCCCTCACCTATGGTCATGAGATTTGGCTCATGACCGAAAGAACGAGATCGCAAGTACAAGCGGCCGAGATGAATTTCCTCCGCAGGGTGGCTGGGCGCTCCCTTAGAGATAGGGTGAGGAGCTCAGTCACTCGGGAGGAGCTCGGAGTCGAGCCGCTGCTCCTCCACGTCGAAAGGAGCCAGCTGAGGTGCCTCGGGCATCTTTTCCGGATGCCCCCCAGATGCTTCGCTGGAGAGGTGTTCCAGGCACATCCCATTTGGAGGAGGCCCCAGGGAAGACCCAGGACATGCTGGAGGGACTACGTCTCTCGGCTGGCTTAGGAATGCCTTGTGGTTCCCCCGGAGGAGCTGGGGTAGGTGTGTGTGGATCTGGAGGTCTGGGCGGCTTTGCTTGAGCTGCTGCCCCCGCGACCCGACTCCAGATAAAGTGGAAGAAAATGGAAAAAATGTATATATATATATATATATATATATATATATATATATATATATATATATATATATATATATATGTGTGTGTGTGTATTCCACTGCATTTAGAAGGTGCATGCCTCAGGTTTTCTGTGAACACAATGAGAAATGTTCACCTGGTTAAAAAGTGCTGCTGTTGTATGTAGGTTTTCACCTATTGCTTTTTGAAGGTTAATAGGCATTTGAGGTGGAACCTGCAGCACAGGCTTGGTGGTTTGTCCTTCCTCACTCATACCTACACTTGAATGGCCCTGATCCAAACTAACTTTGGACTTCTGTCTGGATTCACTATAGTCTCAGCAGAGACACTGTGTTTCTTTTTGTTCTGTGATACTTCAGAGGAGATCACAGTATTCTCTTACCAACCCCAGTCCAGCCAGAGGGTGTTCTGGTTTCTTGTGGCTCCTGCCTAGTCTGGCTGAGACCAGGATATTGATTTCATTCTCACACATACTGCTGGCTCTCATTAGATGGGTTTTTATCTGAACAGTGTGACTCAGCCACACAAAAGAAGAGAGCCATAGAAAGTGTGTGGTGAGATAAGAAGAGCGAGGGAAAGAAAGATGAGAAAGTGAATGTAATATGATATCGTAAAGGTGGAGAGGAAACGTGAGCGGCGACAAGTGAATGGACAAAAGCACAGCGTACCCTAGACAAGACACTGATCGCACAGATTCTCAACATTTTGTACGTACACACACATACTGGCCACTTCATTAGGTACACCTTCTCGGTTGTATCTAAGGGGCTTTATAGTGGGATTGAGCATACAAGGAATTTACAAAACTTTTACGTGTTAGGTTCAGTTGATCAGGCTACTCTCTGGGACATCCTGAGAATTTTTGAGTGGAGTTGTGGAGTAATGAGTTTGCTGGACAGAGGTGCTTGGCAATCCTGATATTTTTGCAGGAAAATGAAGGACGAAGTCTTTAGGGTCCTGGTGCTACCTGTCTTTACTGTACAGTTGTGAGACAGACTTGAATGTTAACCAATGACATAAGGTGATAACTTGTTGGATTTGGTACTAGGTCTCTGTGGACAGTCTTTGGGTATTGCTGGAATGACTTTGTGTCAAAGAAGCAGTTATGTAGTGAGCGTCACATGAGGAGTATCACTTGGATTGGCCATGTGGTGTGTTTCTCTGGAAACTCAGCCTCATGGAGTGTGCAGCCACTTCATTCTGTGTGCCAGTCCCAAGCCCAGATAAATGAGTAGGGTTGCATCAAAAAGGGGATTCAGTGTGGAAAAAGTCACAAAAATTATGCAGGCCAAAAATCAGAAGTCTGTACAGATTGGGCAAGGCCTGGGTTAACGACTGCTTCTGGTGCAGTTGCCCAACAGGCTGCAAGTCGAAATTGGGCTACTGCTGGGTGAAGAAGAAAAAGAGGAGGAGAACATGTCCAGACATGTCCTTATGGAAGGACATCTGCGTGCCACAGCAGTGTACACCCTTGCTTTAAACTGGCTGAATTCTTTTAGAGTGATTGTGGCATCCCACTGTTGGGAAGTTGGATCTAACTTGCCTCTTTTGATGGTGATTGAAAACCAACTTACAAACTTCACATAAGAAGGAGCAGGGGGTTTTGGTGTAATCAAAACAAGATCAACTAAATGTAGTCTTCACCAAATCTGGAATCTGCTTAGGGAATCAAAAAGATACGTAGGTAGTAAGTTAATTTGGAGTTTTGGCTTGAGGTGGGTATGGTGTTTAAAAAAGGCAAAAGGGTTGAGGTTATGCAGAATATTTAAAAAGATAAACCCGGCTGGCCTCAAAGGCCTATAGGACCTCTTGTCCAAACAGATGTCATAGTTTTTATCATAATGTTTGTTTTTTAATGATTGATGGAATGAAGTCCAAGACATATTCAGTGACTTGGAAATGTTCATCCATCATGCCCTGACTTGTGTAAAGACAACTGTCTGGAAATGAGATGATTTGTATCAAAATAATTCTTATTTAGTTTGTTCAGTTATGTATTGATTTTGCAACTGGAGGCTCTATGTACATATACTAATGGTCATAATTTGTGCAATATTTTGTATTGAACCCTTGAATTAAAGCTAACAGTCTACACTTGAAGCTCATACTGATTATTTAATTTCAACTCCACTGTGATGTGTACAGAGGCAAAATTACAAAAAATTGTGTCACAGTTGAAATGCATATGACTTTGACTTGAAAAACATCAGGGTAAACTGGGGTCATCAGCATGGTCTAAAAGGCTGTTGAACAAGGAGGAAGCCATTAATCTAAAATTGACATATGTTAATAATAAGGTAATAAAGGCTCTGTCTTTGTCCTGGCAATCAGCTGTAAACTTTTGTCTATGTTTTTAACATACATTTTAGAGTAACAGCTTCCTTCTTGATTGACAAAACTTGAGGTCATCGTGGTAGAGTGCTCTGTTAAAGGTGGATGAAGTTACATTTCTCTCTGATGCCTCCAACTCATCGATTTTTATTTACTCACTAGATGGAGGACTGGGGCACATACATTTTAACACTATAAGAAGCATTATGAAAAATTCTCCCGAAATACAGTTATCATAGGCTTATCAAAAGTACGAGCTATTGACAATAGGTCACATTACTTTTTAGACATAATAAGCCATCATTTCATTCAGCCTTGTTACTTCAATTTAGAAATAGAAATTATATAAAAACATTTGTTATAGAAATACTGTAGGCTATACTATAAATAATATATCATTACTTGTGTGATACAATTCATCATATAAAGCAAGAAATGACTGGATGACTGAACCAATGACTGGATACAAAGGTTGAACTTTTGAAACTGCAATACACAAAAAGGCCACAAGATGGAGACAGTTGTCTATCTCACTACAAGCTAGAAGTAACATCAAGGATTTCTTTTATTACCAATTTGTGTTGCTAATCAACTTAGAGAATGACTCTCAATTTAAAGTAAAATGTTAGGTATGTGAAATTATGCCAGGACTCGGGAAAATACATTTTAGACAGGGACGCCATTATACCACACCACCGCACCGCAGACTGTGCAAAACAGCATACTTCGTATGACCGACGCACGACCGTCACACAAATAGAATAAAGAATAAAGAAACAACCTGGCGGCGGCAGCATGGTAGCTAGCCATGCACACCATTTGCACAGGTTACATTGCTAGGCTAGGTTACGTGACTGGCAGAGTTAGCATGAATGAAAATTATATCCAACCTTAATTCATATCTGAGTGACCCAGTTAGACAGCACTTTACCTCGGACCAGAAGATCAGAATGTCTCTCTCACACACAGATGTCTGATTTATGAACAAGTTAGGTTGCTGTTCATCAATTAATAGCTGAAGTTAACCTTCACTTACCGTCATGGCCATAGTGGTCTCATTAGATGGGTTTTTATCTGAACAGTGTGACCTGTTGAACTTCTTCTCCGCCACTTGCTGAGGCTGCCTGCCACAGATGTGGATGCTCCGCGTCCACGCGAAGCAAACATGTCTGTTATTTTAAGACATTTTGCAGCATCTGCCTGAAGGGCTACTCTCTTCTGATCCCTGGCTCTTTCAGCGCCACCTTTCCTCTTCTTGCCACCATCCATATCGCTCGTTATCGCTCTGTCCGGCACTGGCACACTGTGTAGCCCAACCGAGGCCCGAGATGGAGGGATAATTGGCCTGCCCCTTGCCTCATTGGTCCAAGCCACAATCAATCATAACTAAAGGGCCGATCTACCAGTTTATGCACCAATAGGAGGGTTTATATACCGGTATCCAGTGTTGCCACAGTTACTTTGAAAAAGTAATCCAATTACTGATTACTGATTACTCCTTGAAAAAGTAACTTAGTTACTTTACTGATTACTCAATTGTAAAAGTAAATAAGTTAGATTACCAGTTACTTTTTAGTTACTTTCCCCAGCTGCCCACAACAACCCTCTGCCACCTCAACAGACAATGATACTTGTTTTGCCAAAACTCACTTTATAGTCACCCTTTCTTGACTTCAATGAAAATATATACTTGTTTTATAAAAGGTAAAATAAAGACCTCTTTCTTGACCTCATATTTAACTGTTGACAGCACTGTAACAGTAAAACTTGTAATTTCTAACCTACATTGTTAATAAATGTAACTATTAAATTCTTCCTAACATTTTTCTAACATTTAAATTTTCTCTAAACATTTTACTTGTCGAAATTATTATTATTTTAAGTAGTATTAGTAGTTGTATCAAAAAAAGGCTTCAAAACTGGACCTTTAATCTAGGGGTGTTGTGGGGGGGGGACATCCTTGCCCCACACCCCCATTCCATCTGGATTCGCCCCTGCTTTGGCGTTTGAGCACAAAGAATGGATAACATTTATTTATGCAGAAAACATGACCAGATTTACAGGTAAGAAAATTTTATTGTGTTTTCACATCATGTGGTCCTCAGAAAGCGAGTTTAGGTGCATTTGAGTGGAAAATAGTGTTAGTCGTTGACGCGTCGCGGAGGATCAGCTGTTTTAACGTGCAGATACAGAGCGGCTCAGCTCAGAATTCTAAATAAAGGAGAAAAAAAAGCATAAAAATGTCTTTGTAAAGCTCAGTGCAGGTGTGCTGTTATCACCACGCTTTAAGAGGTGACGACGAGTCGTAGCTGCTACAAAAAAAAAAAAAACGTGGATGAAAAGCTCACAGTGTTGTGAAGGTGTCGTGACATGGACCCACAACAGGGGGCGTTAATGAAAGGACAATGGATAAGCCAAAAAGTAACAATTTAATGTTGTGAAGCGCACAACGACGTACAGACAATAACAAGATTGCGGAATGTTAGTCATACACAAGGTAGCGTGTGGCAGGCTCGACGACAGAAGACGTCCGGTGATAGAAGAGCCGGAACCCACACAGCTTCCACCACCAACGGATCTGAAGAACACCGGAGCCGCCAAGGCCTGCGCCGCAGGTGGCCACTGTCTTCAGCAGTCAGACCCGGTACTGCTGGCAGAGAACAGAAACAGTTTGATGAGTGTGAGTACGCACACTCAGTAATCCCACAGTCTGTGTTCAGTTAGGAGGGAGAACCTCCACCTCCAATAACACACTCGGACAGCTCCTGAGACAACCACTTATCTGGGTGGGGTGGGAGGCGAAGCCGTCGCAGTCCACACCAAACGCCAACACAGCAGACAAGGAATCTGTCACAGGAAAACGGCTGCAAAAGAGATCAGACTATTGTTCGGTTTAGATTCAGCAGAGAATTACCTGTATGGTAGATGATTTCTAGGCGAGGAGGTGGAGTTGCAGTCCGGCCTTTATGGTGATGGGTTGAATGAGTGACAGCTGGTGCTGATGAAGAGCGACAGCTGTCACTCCCAGTGGTTCCGGCGCCCTCTCGTGATTTGAAGCCCGCACTCCAAGCAGGGCGCCATCTGGTGGTGGTGGGCCAGCAGTACCTCCTCTTCAGCGGCCCACACAAAAGGACCCCCCCCTCAACGGGCGCCTCCTGGCGCCCGACCAGGCTTGTCCGGGTGCCGCTGGTAGAAGTCGGCCAGGAGGGCCGGGTCCAGGATGAAGCTCCTCTTCACCCAGGAACATTCTTCGGGTCCATACCCCTCCCAGTCCACCAAATACTGGAACCCCCGGCCCTTCCGACGGACGTCCAGGAGCCGGCGTACGGTCCAAGCCGGCTCCCCGTCGATGATCCGGGCAGGAGGCGGCGCCGGTCCGGGGGTACAGAGGGGTGAAATATGGCAAGGTTTGATGCGCGACACATGGAAGACAGGATGGATCCGCAGTGAAGCCGGCAGCTTCAGCTTCACCGCGGCAGGACTGAGGACTTTGAGGATTGTAAAAGGGCCGATGTAGCGGTCCTTCAGTTTCTGAGACTCGACCTGGAGTGGTATGTCCTTGGTTGAAAGCCACACCTCCTGCCCGGGCTGGTATGCAGGGGCCGGGGAACGCCGGCGGTCTGCATGGGCCTTGGCCCTCGTCCGGGCCTTCAACAGGGCAGAACGGGTGGTCCGCCACACCCGGCGGCACCTCCTGAGGTGGGCCTGGACCGAGGGCACACCGACCTCTCCCTCCACAAGTGGAAACAATGGGGGCTGGTACCCCAAACACACCTCAAACGGGGAGAGGCCGGTGGCTGATGACACTTGGCTGTTGTGGGCGTACTCGATCCAGGCCAGATGGGTGCTCCAGGCCGTCAGGTGCGCGGAGGTAACGCAATGGAGGGCCTGCTCCAGCTCCTGGTTGGCCCGCTCTGCCTGTCCATTTGTCTGAGGGTGATACCCGGACGAGAGACTCACGGTGGCCCCCAGTTCCCTGCAGAAACTCCTCCAGACCTGAGAGGAGAACTGAGGGCCATGGTCTGAGACGATGTCCGCTGGTATCCCATGCAGATGCACGACGTGGTGGACCAGGAGGTCTGCTGTCTCCTGGGCCGTTGGGAGCTTCGGGAGGGCCACAAAGTGGGCTGCCTTGGAGAACCGGTCCACTATCGTGAGGATGGTGGTGTTGCCCTGGGACGGCGGGAGGCCCGTGACAAAGTCCAGGCCGATGTGGGACCAGGGGCGGTGAGGTACCGGTAGGGGCTGGAGGAGTCCTGAAGTCCTCTTATGGTCAGCCTTGCCCCTGGCACAGGTGGTACAGGCTTGGACGTAGTCCCGGACGTCGGCCTCCATGGACGCCCACCAGAAGCGCTGCTGGACCACTGCCATGGTTCTGCGCACCCCAGGATGACAGGAGAGCTTGGAACCATGACAGAAGTCCAAAACCACAGCTCTGGCCTCTGGTGGGAAGTACAGTTTGTCCTTCGGGCCGGTCCCCGGGTCCGGGTTCCGTGTCAGGGCCTCCCGGATGGTCTTCTCCACGTCCCAGGTGAGAGTGGCCATGACAGTGGACTCGGGGATGATGGTCTCTATGGGGTCTGACAACTCGGCCTTGGCCTCCTCTTCATGCACCCGGGACAGGGCATCCGACCGTTGGTTCTTGGTCCCGGGGTGGTATGTAATCTGGAAGTCAAAGCACCCGAAGAACAGTGACCAACGGGCTTGCCTGGGGTTCAGCCGCTTGGCGGTCCGGATGTACTCCAGGTTCCGATGGTCCGTGAAAACCGTGAAGGGCACCGTCGCTCCCTCCAACAGGTGTCTCCACTCTTCAAGACCGTCCTTCACCGCAAGGAGTTCCCGATTGCCGACGTCATAATTCCTCTCAGCCGGGGTCAACCTGCGGGAAAAATAGGCACAAGGGTGGAGAACCTTATCGGACTCCCCGCTCTGGGACAGCACGGCTCCTATCCCTGAGTCAGAGGCATCCACCTCCACTGTGAACTGGCGAGTAGGATCAGGCTGCACCAGAACTGGTGCAGACAAAAACCGGCGCTTCAACTCCCTAAACGCGGCTTCGCACCAATCCGACCAGGTGAGGGGGACCTTAGTGGAGGTCAGGGCTGTCAGGGGGCTAACTACCTGACTGTAGCCCTTAATGAACCTCCTGTAGAAATTCGCAAAGCCGAGGAACTGTTGCAGTTTCCTACGGTTTGTTGGTTGGGGCCAATCTCTCACCGCCGCAACCTTGGCCGGATCAGGGGCGACGGAGTTGGAGGAGATTATGAACCCCAGGAAGGACAAAGAAGAGCGGTGAAACTCTCACTTCTCGCCCTTCACAAATAGCCGGTTCTCCAACAACCGCTGTAGGACCTGACGTACATGCTTGACATGGGTCTCAGGATCCGGAGAAAAGATGAGTATATCGTCTAGATATACGAAGACAAACCGATGCAGGAAGTCCCACAAGACGTCATTAACCAACGCTTGGAACATCGCGGGCGCACTGGTGAGGCCGAACGGCATGACCAGGTACTCAAAGTGACCTAACGGGGTGTTAAATGGCGTCTTCCACTCGTCTCCCTCCCGCATCCGAACCAGGTGATAAGCATTCCTAAGATCCAATTTTGTAAAAATTTGGGCTCCATGCAAGGGCGTAAACACTGAATCCAACAGAGGTAACGGGTATCAGTTGCGAACCGTGATCTCGTTCAGCCCTCTGTAATCAATGCATGGACGGAGTCCGCCGTCCTTCTTGCCCACAAAAAAGAAACCAGCACCCATCGGGGAGGTGGAGTTCCGGATCAACCCGGCAGCTAACGAGTCCCGGATGTAGGTCTCCATTGATTCGCGTTCCGGATGTGAGAGGTTGTACAGCCTGCTGGACGGGTACTCAGCGCCCGGTATCAAATCAATGGCACAATCGTACAGACGGTGTGGGGGCAGTGTGAGTGCCAGATCCTTGCTGAAGACGTCAGCAAGGTCATGGTTCTCGGCTGGCACCGCCGCCAGATTGGGGGGAACTAAAACCTCCTCCTTAGCTGTCACACCGGGTGGAACCGAGGATCCTAAACACTCCCGGTGGCAGGTTTCGCTCCACTGAACCACAACCCCAGACGGCCAATCAATCCGGGGATTGTGTTTTAACACCCATGGAAAACCCAAAATCACTCGGGAGGTAGAAGGTGTTACATAAAACACAATCTCCTCCCTGTGATTCCCAGATACAACCAAAGTCACGGGCTGTGTCTGGTGTGTGATTAGTGGAAGAAGGGTGCCATCTAGTGCCCGCACTGACAATGGTGACGGTAAGGCCACTAGAGGGAGCCCAACCTCCTTTGCCCATCTGCTGTCCAGCAGATTCCCCTCCGACCCCGTGTCCACCAGTGCTGGGGCGTGAAGGGTTAGATCCCCACTCAGGATCGTGACTGGGATACGTGCAGATCTTCGGGGTTTCCCCGCGTGGGTATTGTGACCCACCCTTAGCCCAGTCTCTAAGGACGAGTGCTGCTGTTTTGACCGTTTGGGGCACTCTCTCTGTATGTGCTCGGTTGAGCTGCAGAGAAAACACTCTCCACGGATCAGCCTCCTTTGTCTCTGATCTGATCGCTTTTTGGCCCTGCTCGTTTCCATAGCAAAGTCAGCAGGGGGAGCTGTCATCACGTGGAGAGCCCTGGCTGTGGAGCGTGGGGAAGTCGGCTCCCTTTCGGACCCAGGAGGAAGAGGGACGGCTTGTGCCTGACCACGCCCTTCGTCTCGCTCCTGTCGGTGTTCTGTTAATCGGTTGTCTAACCGTATAACCAGGTTGATAAGCCCGTCTAAATCCCGTGGCTCGTCCTTCGCCACCAGGTGCTCCTTAAGGACCAGAGACAGTCCGTTTACAAAGGCGGCGCGGAGCGCAACAGCATTCCAGCCGGCTCGCGCTGCCGCAATGCGGAAGTCGACTGCATACTTCGCTGCGCTACGACACCCCTGTCTTATCGACAGCAGCACGCTTGAAGCAGTCTCGTCTCTATGAGGGTGGTCGAACACCTGTCGGAACTCCCTCACAAACTCAGTGTAAATCGTTAGGAGCCGTGAATTCTGCTCCCAGAGCGCCGTAGCCCAGGCGCGTGCCTCTCCTCGAAGCAAATTTATAACGTAAGCCACCCGGCTAGCGTCTGACGCGTACATGACGGGACGCTATGAAAAGACGAGCGAGCACTGCATCAAGAAGTCCGCGCACGTCTCCACACAGCCTCTGTACGGCTCCGGAGGGCTTATGTATGCTTCAGGGGAAGGTGGGGGGGTTCGTTGAATGACCAGTGGAATGTCTGTCTCTGGCATTCGGTCAGCAGGAGGAGGTGCTGCAGCAGCGCCCTGAGCATGCGCTTCCACCTGGGCGGTGAGAGCCTCCATCCTTCGAATGAGAACAATGCTCTGCTCGGTAACTAAGTCCAACCGAGCAGTAAAGGCGGTTAAGATGTGCTGCAGCTCACCTAACACGCCTCCTGCTGGCGCCTGTGCACCTCGCTCTTCCATTGGCTGTTCAAGCGATGGTTGACGCCCCTCGGGATCCATGACGCTGGCTGAGAAATCCTGTTGGGAAGGTGTCGTGACACGGACCCACAACAGGGGGCGTTAATGAACGGACAATGGATAAGCCAAAAAGTAACAATTTAATGTTGTGAAGCGCACAACGAAGTACAGACAATAACAAGATTGCAGAATGTCAATCATACACAAGGTGGCGTGTGGCAGGCTCGAAGATAGAAGACGTCCGGTGATAGAAGAGCCGGAACCCACACAGCTTCCACCACCAACGGATCTGAAGAACACCGGAGCCGCCAAGCCCTGCGCCCCAGGTGGCCACTGTCTTCAGCAGTCAGACCCGGTACTGCTGGCAGAGAACAGAAACAGTTTGATGAGTGTGAGTACGCACACTCAGTAATCCCACAGTCTGTGTTCAGTTAGGAGGGAGAACCTCCACCTCCAATAACACACTCAGACAGCTCCTGAGACAACCACTTATCTGGGTGGGGTGGGAGGCGAAGCCGTTGCAGTCCACACCAAACGCCAACACAGCAGACAAGGAATCCGTCACAGGAAAACGGCTGCAAAAGAGATCAGACTATTGTTCGGTTTAGATTCAGCAGAGAATTACCTGTATGGTAGATGATTTCTAGGCGAGGAGGTGGAGTTGCAGTCCGGCCTTTATGGTGATGGGTTGAATGAGTGACAGCTGGTGCTGATGAAGAGCGACAGCTGTCACTCCCAGTGGTTCCGGCGCCCTCTCCTGATTTGAAGCCTGCACTCCAAGCAGGGCGCCATCTGGTGGTGGTGGGCCAGCAGTACCTCCTCTTCAGCGACCCACACAACACACAGCTCACTTTACTTTGTAAAATAAATAAATAAATAAATCCGCAGGCCAGTAGGCCATCAGACCACCGGGCGTGTGCAATACTATCAGTCCAGCCATCTGACAACCAGAGATAAATAGAAATCAATGGGTATGATCAATATCTTCAAGAGAGTTTCACAAGAGGTCTGCATTTTCCGTGGAATTACTGTGCTGTTACATTTATTCAAACTCATTTGTACAGCCAATAATTGTCAAAACAAGTACAGAAGAGGCTCAGACTATTTATATAATAGACTTGAAAGAATGTTAGTCCCAGTCCAGATGTTATGAAGCAAGACAGAAAATAATACCAACAGTTTGTCAAACACATTGTGTCTGCCACAACACCAGATACTAGTCTGATCCTTAATGAATTGCATTATAAAGTTAAATTAAATATGGGAAATAATCAGGGTTGAAAGTAAGAGCTTTGCATGCTAACACCATGATAAGATATTAACATTAAAGACTGCTCTTAATCCACCCCCTGGACCGCTTTGACAGAGCGCTTCACTGCGAAAATTTCAAATGAAATAAATACAATGAAACAGCCACGCCAGCCAGGGTGAAAGTAAGATTATTCAGTCATTTCTGGACCAAGCTGAAAGAAATTTGAAAAAAACTACACTGGAATATGGAGCATATCAAAGATAAATGAATCTCATTCGTGTATATTCTTATAGTAGTAGAAATGCCACAAATTGAGAGAAACATGACCACCAAATTGAAACAGCATTTCCATTCTATGAATTTGCTCTTACAGAATATCTCAGGATGGAAAACCTGATGTGAAGAAAAAACCTGAGGCTAATTAAAAAGGGATAAATTGAGACTTATGAAAGTGAGACTTCTAATTGAATCACTAAATGAATGGTGCAATATTTATCACCATTAATAGTACCAAAGGTTCCAGAATTAATCCCAAATTATGCCACATAGTCATTCAGAAGCTTTTACAAACTGTCAGTTGCTGGAATCTTCCATGTTATTTAAAGAGACAAAATCATCTTAGTGTATAAGCTGCTGACCCACTAAAAATCTGACATGTAAGAAAAAGTGAAATGCAGTTGTGCTCATAAATTTACATACCCTGGCAGAATTGATACATTGTGTAACATTCGTTTAAGAAAACACAAGTGATCAGGCAACATCGGTTACTTTTATTTTGATGGGATACAAATTAAAGCATAAGGCATCACAAAATAGTGCAATCATTAAACAAAACACAACAAAAAGAAAAAAATTAGACGATCCCCGTCCAAAAGTTTACATAGTTCTTAATGCGGTGTATTTTCCCTTTTAACATGACAGTTTGCAGTCTTTTGTGATAGTTGTGGATGAGTACCTTTATTTTCTCAGATGGTGGAGCTGCTCCTTCTTGTAAAAAGCCTCCAGGTCCCATAAAGTCTTGGTTTGTCTTGCAGAACATGCACATTTGAGATCTCTCCAAAGTGGCTCAATAATACTGAGGTCAGTATCAATGAACACTACACCATTTTGAAATCATTGGATATCTTTTTCTGTCCATTGCCTGAGTTATACATTTCAACTACCTTTACTTGCAGATCTTTTGATGTTATTTTGCTTTCCCTAGCAGCCAGCAAAGTCCATGTAGCCCTGGGTGAGATGTGCAGAGGTCTCACAAGAGGTACACAATTCTTTGATGACTTAAGCTGGGCATACACTGTACGATATTTTCAATCGTTGTACTCGGCTTCAGCTCAAACTGTACGACAAAACCGCAGGGTGTAAAAGTTCAGAGCGCATGATTTATGTTCTCACACTATACGTCCCGATGCTCTGATGCGATCTGACTACTCACACTGTACGTTCAAAAACCACACGTTGGACTCGTGTTTACGGAAGCAAAACATAAACAGAAGCTGCTCTCTCCCAAAGAGGTGATTACTGTTTATGCTCTCTCCAGTTCCGCATCGGTGTTTGCACATGCGCAGTGTGAGAGGTTGGGGTAAATTGGCTTGTTGAAGCTCGTAGCTCTGCTTCGTCAGCACGGAAAGCTCATGAGGGCCGACCAGAATATCAAACAGGTTTGATTTTCATCCGACCATACGAATGCCGATGGGGAGGTGGTCGTGAGAGGTTAAATGCAGCTCGTTATTCCATGTATGCTACACGATGCAGGACACACAATTAAGCAGAAACTCAGCGCAATCCAAAAAAATTCTTGCTACTCGCCCTCCTGCGGGCTCTTTGTATCCTCTGCCTATTCCCAGACAGCCATTGACTGTCAGGATGTGAGATTTTGCCATGATTTTGTTTTATTTTTTGGTCTGTTTTGTTACTTTTTCTGGTCATTTGTTTTCTTGTATGTTTATTCTCTTGCTGGATTTTTCCTGCCTGTCCCTATCTCTCTTGTCTGTCTCCTAGTTCTTGGTGGTGGGCGTTCTCTGGCCACACTCTCGTTCTGGTGCTTTCCACACACACCTGTTCCTAATTTGCAGCTCATCACTTGGGTGTATTTAAAGTTCACTGTTTGCTCTGTTCCCTCGCCAGATTGATGTGCCTTGTGCCTTCTCTCCAGCTCTGTTTCTAGTGTTTCCTCGTCCTGCTTGGCCCACGTGTGTATGACCACTTGCCTATTTATCCGACCATGCCTAAGCCTGATGTTAGTTGTACTTTTTGCTGTTGTTGGACTGCCTTCTTGTGTACCGGTCCCATATGCTGTTTCAGTAAACTGTTTTTACATACAGAGCTACCTGTCTGAGTCCTGCATTTGTGTCCAGCCATTTCTAACTACTGAGCCCGATACTGCTAGGACAGGGGTAGGCAACCTGTTCCAGAAAGAGCCATGAGGGTGCAGGTTTTCTTTGCAGCCACTGACTCCACCAGGTGATTTCACTGATTAACTGATTCCATCTGCTCAAAGTGATATTAATCAGTAAAATCACCTGGTGGAGTCAGTGGCTGCAAAGAAAACCTGCACCCTCATGGCTCTTTCTGGAACAGGTTGCCTACCCCTGTGCTAGGATATGCAAACATTTGAAGACTCCTTTACATTACATTGTATTTTTTAAATAGCTTAATATGCAACTAAAGTTTACATTCCAGCTTATTTAAGTTAAATATTGCTTGATAAAATGTACTAAATTGAGTTTAAAAGCCACTCGGGTGTATCTGTCCTTCTGCTCACTGTATATTAAAATAGTATACAGAATGAATTGCGTATGTTGGTGTAATTTAGTAAAACCTCACTAAATCTTAAAATCCTGCTTATGGCCCTGCATACAGTTTCCTGTGTATTTGATTTGCCTGTTTCAACATTATTTACGTATGTGCTGTAGGAACAGAGCAGCCCTTTGAGCAGTCTGTCTGTAGCTGTCTGTTTGCCAAACAGCACCGCTCTGTACTGCGAGAAAAAAATAAAAATAAATAGTTTTCACATACTGGACTGCCCCGACTGTGTTTTCTAAAGTAAAATGAATGAAGCAAATGTGAATATTCAATCAACAACAAACTATCTCCTCAATGTTCTGTACAAAAATATTTTTTTTTAAATGGTGTTTTAATTATTGTATTTAATAAGAAGGAAGAGAATGACAGTACATCTGGAAAATATACACAGCCCTTCACTTTTTCCACATTTAGTTATGTTACAGACTTATTCCAAAATGGATTAAATTCATTTTCCCCCTCAAAATTCTAAACACAATTCTCCATAATGACAATGTGATTTTTATTTTTATTTTTGCTAATTTATTAAAAATATAAAAACTAAGGAATCGTATATACATAAGTATTCACAGCCTTTGACATGAAGCTTAAAATTGAGCTCATCAACATCCTGTTTCCACTGATCATCCTTGAGATGTTTCTACAGCTTAATTGGAGTCCACTTGGGGTAAACTCGTTTGATTGGACATGATTTGGAAAGACACACTCTTGTCTGCATATAAGGTCCCACAGTTGACAGCGCATGTCAGAGCACAAACCAAGCAGAAAGTCAAAGGAATTAACTGTAGACCTCCGAGACAGGATTGTCTCGAGGCACAAATCTCGGGAAGGGTACAGAAACATTTCTGCTGCTTTGAAGGTCCCACTGAGCACAGTGGCCTCCATCATCCATAAATGGAAGAAGTTCAGATCCAACAGGACATTTCCTAGAGCTGGCCCCCTGTCTAAACTGAGCAATCAGTGAGGTGGCCAAGAACCCGATGGTCACTCTGTCAGAGCTCCACCATTCCTCTGTGGAGAGAAGAAAACCTTCCAGGAGGACAACCATCTCTGCAGGCCTGTTATGTTAGAGTGGCCAGATGAAAGCCACTCCTTTGTAAAAGGCACATGGTAGCCCACCTGGAGTTCGCCAAAATGCACCTGAAGGACTCCCAGACCATAAGAAACAAAATTCTCTGGTCTGAAGAACTCTTTGGTGTGAATGCCAGCCATCATCTAGTCTGGTTTGTAGGAAACCAGACACCATCCCTACAGTGAAGCATGGTGGTGGTAGCATCATGCTGTGGGGATGTTTTTCAGTGGCAGGAACTGGGAGACTGGTCAAGATTGAGGGAAAGATGAATTCAGCAATGTACAGAGACGAAAAAACTAAGAAAACTTCTTACTTTTTTAATCTTAATAAATTTACAAAAATTTCCAAAAAGACTTTTTCATGTTGTTATTATGGGTTGTTACGAGTAGAATTTTGAGAGGAAAAATGTATTTCATCCATTTTGAAAGAATGCTGTAATATAACAAAATGTGGAAAAAGTGAAGCACTGTGAATACTTTCTGGATGTACTGCATGTTTAAAAGAAAACATTAATACATTATGTCTGTAATGAAGGTTATAAAAGCTTATAGGTACAATAAGCACAAGTTAAATGTCAACTCATGGCAGGACTGCTAGGATTTGTAAAAATATTTTATTTTGAGTTGCCTTCTCATGTCTTTGTTTCAGCTTATTAAATATAAGTGTCTGCATTCTTCCCGTAGAGATGAAAAACAAAAATCACATCGGACATCATCCAGCACTGAAATAGTAGGTAAAGTATACCTTGGGACACCATCTTGTTTCAGAAATTGAATGAAGTTACACTGCGCCCTGAGAACACAAAGCCCAGGCCTGTACGTAGGGTTTAATTAGGTCAAAGCATAAACAAAGCATACACAAAAGTTTGTGGAGGGGTACGTCCAGTCCTCCAGTCTATTCATTAACTACTGAATGCTTCAGATTCAGAATTAGAATCATGACCTCACAGCCGCTGCCTATAACATAGTCAGCTAAAAGTTTGAAGTGATCATATAATGATAATTATTGAAGTTCAGTTTCAAGAAAACAGTTAGCAAAATAATTTCCACAATGTAGACTTACTTAAAGCAAATGTTATTGGAGTCAATTCAATTCATTTTATATTTAATTGATATAGCTCCAAATCACAACAAAGCTGCCTCAAGGCACTTCACACAAGTAACCAAACCTTACCAACCCCTAGAGCAGGGGTGGCCAAGTTCGGTCCTCGAGAGCCACATTCCTGACACTTTTAGTTGTCTCCCTGCTCCAACACACCTGAATCCAATGAAAGGCTCATTAAAAGTCTGCTAACGAGTCTTTCATTGGATTCAGGTGTGTTGGAGCAGGGAGACAACTAAGAGTGTCAGGAAGGTGGCTCTCGAGGACCGAACTTGGCCACCCCTGCCCTAGAGCAAGCACACAGGCAACAGTGGTAAGGAAAAACTCCATCTGATGATTTGAGGAAGAAACCTCAAGCAGACCAGACTCAAAGGGGTGACACTCTGCTTATGCCCTTCAACCAACACACTTGACAATACAAATATACAGGAAATTTTGGGAGTCTATGCTGGTGTCCAGGATGGGAGGCTGGGGAGGGGCGGGGGGTTTGGGTCCACAGATCCCGTCTATATCATGACCACTGCAGAAGAAGACACCCACTCCCACTTCTGGACGGAGCCACACCTCAGACAGAGAGGAAAAATAGAATCAGGCAGCAGAAATACTACATCTCATCTTCAACTGCTTATCCGGGATCGGGTTGCGGGGGCAACAGCTGTAGCAGGGGACCTCAGAATTCCCTTTCCTGGGCTACATTGATCACCTCTGACCGGGGGATACCGAGGCGTTCCCAGGCCAATGTGGAGATATAATCTCTCCACCTAGACCTGGGTCTTCCCGGGGGTCTCCTCCCAGATGGACGTACCTGGATCACGTTCCTATGTAGGCACCCAGGGGGCATCCTTACCAGATGCCTGAACCACCTCAGCTGGCTCCTTTCAACATGAAGGAGCACTGGCTCTACTCCGAGCTCCCCACGGATGACCAAGCTTAATACTACAAATAAGGTAATAATTTGTCAGCATTAACCAACAACAACAACAACAAAAACCCAGAAGAAATACTAAGGTGATCGCCAGCCACTAGCCCTAAGCTTCACTAAAAGACCCAGACTTTACCTAAAGTTGAGGCCGTGGCCCACTCCGTTTACTAATAAAATGAATATAAAAGGGTAAACAGCATAGTACCATACTATGCCAGTATGCTAGCCATATGAAAGGGAAAATAAGTGCTTCTTAAGTCTGGACTTGAAAGTCTCTACAGAATCTGGCTGTTTTATTGACGCAGGGAGATCATTCCACAGAACAGGGGCACAATAAGAGAAGGCTCTGTGACCCGCAGACTTTTTATTCACCCTAGCAACACAAAGGACTCCTGCGCCCTGAGAACGCAAACCCTACGTACCGGGCCGGTACATAGGGTTTAATTAGGTCAGCTAAGTAGGGAGGTGCCAGTCCGTGAATAATTTTATAGGCTAGTAGCAGAGCCTTAAAATCTGATCTCACATAGACAGGAAGCCAGTGAAGAGATGCCAAAATGGGTACAATGTGGTCAAACTTTCTGCTTCCTGTCAAAAGTCTAGCAGCAGCATTTTGAACTAATTGGGCAGCGCAGTCTCATTTGAGGGCAGGCGGTAAAGGGGTAAAATATGACGCATATGACATAATTTCTCTACTCCCGGGGACAGAAATACGGCACTTTTTCTGAGGTTTTGGGCAAATTACACGGCAAATAAAGTGAAAATGCAAGGAAAAAGTGACGATGTGGTGGAAAGTGGACATGTGTTGCGGTTTGTTTATGATCCAGCACTCAAAAATGTTGGGACGGTTGTGCAAGCGAGAGACTGCAGCTACTCTGGTTAGCTGTGTAGGCTAACACTTACTGACACGACCTATCCCATTTGCTCCGTCTTTCCTTGTCCATTGGGAACCCCCCCCCCCCCCCCCCTCAAAAAAAATGCACTTTCGTGACTGCTTCGGTGATTGCAGCCAAAACCAACAGTACACCACTAATACCTGGGCGTAGTGTGGGAGTGTCAGCACAAACCATTCAGAGAATGGGGGTTTCATTGGAAACTATTTTAAACTGGCACGTCTTAAAGTGGCAGGTCCGCTAGGTGACAGTGAGTATGCTTTTAAGTTTACTGAGCTGGGATGAATGGCTTGTGCTGAAACTCCGCCCAAGGATTCTATGCCATGTTCATGCCGGCTGTCCCCAGATGTGTTCATATCTTGCGATATCACGCTGGGGTTCAAACGAGACTGCACTGCCCTATTGGAGACCCCTAATGTTGGACTGCGATAGACCAAAAAAAAGAAAGTGTATAGTGTATGCATGTCCACGTTACTCTTTTTTTCCACCTGTATGAATCAACTTCAACATTCACTTCCTGTTCCTTGCTGACATATTTCTTTGTGTAACAAAACTGTTTTGTTCAAACCACACAAAACTGTAGCTACTGTTGATAAAGCTCCCCAAACAACCCCTCCTTTAGTTCACAAAAAAGTACTCAATTTCTTAGTCATTCCTAGCAGTTTGGTGGTAGTGGTGGTGGTGGTGGGGGGGGGTGTCAATAGTTCTGCCATCAATTGAGATTTGCCATTCAAAATCCTCTTTCTGCCTCAGTATCACCACCAGACTCTGACTTGTCCAGTATCGTGCTGCCCATTTCCATGGGACCTGTGAGATATTTTTTTCACACCACACTGGAATCAACTGAGTAACTCTCCGCCTCTCACATAGTATAAAAGATACATTTACTTTTCATTATTCCATTTGGTTTGGTATGCTAGTGTGATTAAAAATAGATCATCTCCTAATCAACACTGTCCAGTAACCGAAACATGATCAACATGAGAAATGGGAGAACAAGCCAACATTCCATAAGACTGAAAAAGAGTAGCACCACTTAAAGAAGAGCAACCTCTATGATACTGACTGTACCATTTGTTGTTAATTGTGCAGTTGGTCTGCTGCTCTGGCTATAGGTTTTCCCAAATTTTGTACAAAATGAAACTGGCCTTTGTCACATTTTTGCAGTTTTTACCCCATAACATTCAGTCATAGATAGTCCAAACTATACCTTTATGGATTTGTTATGATCAGACAAATAATGTAGTATAGTTTTTAACATGATTGAAGCATTTTTACATTTTGACCTCTGTGTAATTCTTCATTGACCCCTAGCTGGCTTCAGCTACCACCCTGGGATGGTTATCATACATTTTTGTGTAGGCCATGGTACACTGAGGCTGGATTCTAAGTGTCATTTCGTCACCTTAAGTGGTACTGAAAAACCTGCTTGGCCCATGGACTATTGCATTTTCCAGGCAAGATCAAATTTGACAAAGGTCAGTCATTGGGGTTATTGGCATGTTTACCTGTTTGCTTGTTTGTTTGTTTGTTGGCTGGTTCCTTCCTAGTCCTTTTGTTGATTTCTAACAAATTTGGTAAGTCAGTGAAGGTTGGCCTCAAAATTGCCCTTAAAAATTATTTTGGCAAAGGACAAGGAATTTGATTTTCATTTCAATTTGGACCAAAAGTGGCGCATGCTTAGGTGGGTTCCAGAACTGCCCTGACACCATCAGTCAGGGGTAGAAGAGTGAAGGTCAAAGTCACTGGGGGTCAAATCTCAGACTACTTTAGAAATGCATGTTTGGACATTTACTACATCATGCCCCAATCTTGCCCCATAAAGAAAAACAGAAAGCCACATGCTCTTACCAGTGTCTCTGAAGGACAGGTTTTCTAAACACAGATATGTGTGGGTCAGCTGTGTGCTCCAGCTCTACCTGAGAGTGGAAACACCTTTCTGTTACATCTCTCATCTCCCTGGTCTAGAATTCATACTGGGAAACAAACATGGTGATCTTTGTGATGTATCTCCCCAGTTGGACTCGTTTCTCCAGCTCGGTCATCTCCACTTCAGCCTCTAGTATGACTGGACCTTGCACTGGACTCACCAGCATCAGCTGGCCCATCAGGCGGTCCGAACGTTGCACTGTGAAGTGCCGCCGTGCCTGCCTACCCCCAAGCAGAGAGAAACGAAGTGTGTCACCCATCTGACGCAACGCTGAGATGCGGAACATGACACGAGGAGCTGATAAGTTGGACACGATGGACAAATAATGGTAGGAGAAGGAGTTTGGAGCTTGAGAACAAGCTTTGTTGTCCACAGGACACGGGTTACGCTCACAGCGCCTGCAAAAAAATAGAATAGAAACAGAAAAATGGAGGAGGTTCTGGTTAAAAGCATTAACAGCCAAATGTGGCTTTCAGCAATATGATTTTAGTATACAGTAATAGAAGCAGCAGCTTTGGATAACATGACCCAGAAAAGGTCATTTTGACATGTAACTTCAACTACACATATGTTGACAAGGTAAAGGCAGCACCTGCTCCTAATCTCCACCAAGCATGTGATGATAAGATTATTCTCTACAAGCCAAATGTCAAAGCAGCAGAAGTATGTGATATTTTTCAGAGGAACAACAGGAAGTGCTCTGAGAATACCTACCTCTGCCAACACTTAAGTTCATATTATAACCACAGGTTCTGTTAAGACAAATCTGAGGGAAAACAAAATATATCTCTTTATGTTTTGTTTCACTGAGCGTAATGAGAACACTGACAAGAAATCTGGGTTCCTCATTTATAGTGGACAAGTGTAAGTTGCGCTACCAACTGGCAACTATTATTTTCCCATATTCTTTATTCATTAAATGATGAACACTGCTCATATCCAGCTCCAACAGTGCACATATAACCAGGAAAATCTTTCTGTTAAATGCCATGCCATGGAAATGTGAAATCATATGTCCATCAGAGCCAAAACACAGGAAGACAGAGGAGGACGTGTCAGTGCTAAATCAACATGCAGATCCGCCTCGGATTTGCTGTGGACACCTCGAGTGAAAAAAAACAAGGGAACATCAAAAGGGACTTACAGTGTTATTACAGAATAAATCAACTCAGAGGACACACACCCCTGAAGCACTGCTGGACATTGCTGTGTCACGGAGGAAAGGTTGCTCAAGTGTGTGAATGATTGTGGTGCAATGTTGGAGCAAAGGACAAATGGATCACATAAGTGTGGACATGGAAGATAGGACAGTAGCACCAGCAGGGACATCATTCTGCAAGTTGGTGAGTGCACTGTAAGCTTTATTGTTATTATTATTATTATTACGTCTGCCAAGGATGTAATAAAATCATCGGTGTTTATTGTCTGTCTGTCAGCAGGATTACGTCAAAACTACTGAACAAATTTTGACAAAATTTTCACCACAGATAGATATTAGGCCATGAAAGACTCCATAAAATCTTGGAGGTGATCTGGATCCTGGATCAAGATTTCCCTTTATATAGGCTTTGGTGGATTACTTCAGAACTACTTCATAGATTCTCACCACATTTGCACCACAGACAGATATTAGCGCATGGAAGATTCCACTGAATTTTGGAGGTGATCTGGATCCGGATTGGCAGATGTCCGAAATCTCTGATTGCTCTTGTTATTATTATAACTTGTTTTATTTTATTTTGTAGAGCAGGGGTGCTGGTCAAGTGGCTAGTGCACTTGGTTTCAGTGCAGAAGGTTCCTAGTTCAAACCCCTCCCCTGCTACATTTCTCCATGTAATATGGAGATGCGTCAGGAAGGGCATGCGGTGTAAAATTTGTGCCAATTCAACATGCAGATACACCTCAGATTTGCTGTGGCAACCCCAAGTGCAAACAAGGGAGCAGGGAATTACTATTTTGCCATTGTTGGGAACAGTGGGAGAATTTCTACAGTCTACTCAGATGGATAATAGCAGGATAATAAGAGCTGAACACTTTGTGTCCAAACATGTCATTTGTCTTCAGCTGCGAGTGGCCACTTCAGTGAGATATCAATTGTGACACTGTCACTCGTTCATGTATTTGGTTGCTAATTTGCATCTCCAAATGCTCTCCAACAGTCACATCCAGTGAAGTAGTACCCTGAGCATTTAGATAAGAGATTCATAATATGATATTGCCACTATGATCAATATTCATGCTGTCTGGAAACAAGTTTTAATTTCAACCCCTGAGGGGGAGAAATTCAAGGGATCACATGCTATGACCAACATTTGGTAGATTTGAAAGTGATTTACAAGAAATCTTATGGATGTTAACCTACACAGTAAAATCACCAGTGTAAAACTAACATTGACAGTGTTAAATTAACACTGCCAGTGTACATATGCTCCTACTCTGGTCAGAGTGGGAGCATATGTTGTCATTGTATGAAAAAATTCTTGAAAGGGTAGTTGTAAAACAGCTAACTGATCATCTGCAGAGGAATGGTCTATTTGAAGAGTTTCAGTCAGGTTTTAGAATTCATCATAGTACAGAAACAGCATTAGTGAAGGTTACAAATGATCTTCTTATGGCCTCGGACAGTGGACTCATCTCTGTGCTTGTTCTGTTAGACCTCAGTGCTGCTTTTGATACTGTTGACCATAAAATTTTATTACAGAGATTAGAGCATGCCATAGGTATTAAAGGCACTGCGCTGCGGTGGTTTGAATCATATTTGTCTAATAGATTACAATTTGTTCATGTAAATGGGGAATCTTCTTCACAGACTAAAGTTAATTATGGAGTTCCACAAGGTTCTGTGCTAGGACCAATTTTATTCACTTTATATATGCTTCCCTTAGGCAGTATTATTAGACGGTATTGCTTAAATTTTCATTGTTACGCAGATGATACCCAGCTTTATCTATCCATGAAGCCAGAGGACACACACCAATTAGCTAAACTGCAGGATTGTCTTACAGACATAAAGACATGGATGACCTCTAATTTCCTGCTTTTAAACTCAGATAAAACTGAAGTTATTGTACTTGGCCCCACAAATCTTAGAAACATGGTGTCTAACCAGATCCTTACTCTGGATGGCATTACCCTGACCTCTAGTAATACTGTAATAATAGTAATACTGTGAGAAATCTTGGAGTCATTTTTGATCAGGATATGTCATTCAAAGCGCATATTAAACAAATATGTAGGACTGCTTTTTTGCATTTACGCAATATCTCTAAAATCAGAAAGGTCTTGTCTCAGAGTGATGCTGAAAAACTAATTCATGCATTTATTTCCTCTAGGCTGGACTATTGTAATTCATTATTATCAGGTTGTCCTAAAAGTTCCCTAAAAAGCCTTCAGTTAATTCAAAATGCTGCAGCTAGAGTACTGACGGGGACTAGAAGGAGAGAGCATATCTCACCCATATTGGCCTCTCTTCATTGGCTTCCTGTTAATTCTAGAATAGAATTTAAAATTCTTCTTCTTACTTATAAGGTTTTGAATAATCAGGTCCCATCTTATCTTAGGGACCTCGTAGTACCATATCACCCCAATAGAGCGCTTCGCTCTCAGACTGCAGGCTTACTTGTAGTTCCTAGGGTTTGTAAGAGTAGAATGGGAGGCAGAGCCTTCAGCTTTCAGGCTCCTCTCCTGTGGAACCAGCTCCCAATTCAGATCAGGGAGACAGACACCCTCTCTACTTTTAAGATTAGGCTTAAAACTTTCCTTTTTGCTAAAGCTTATAGTTAGGGCTGGATCAGGTGACCCTGAACCATCCCTTAGTTATGCTGCTATAGACGTAGACTGCTGGGGGGTTCCCATGATGCACTGTTTCTTTCTCTTTTTGCTCTGTATGCACCACTCTGCATTTAATCATTAGTGATCGATCTCTGCTCCCCTCCACAGCATGTCTTTTTCCTGGTTCTCTCCCTCAGCCCCAACCAGTCCCAGCAGAAGACTGCCCCTCCCTGAGCCTGGTTCTGCTGGAGGTTTCTTCCTGTTAAAAGGGAGTTTTTCCTTCCCACTGTAGCCAAGTGCTTGCTCACAGGGGGTCGTTTTGACCGTTGGGGTTTTACATAATTATTGTATGGCCTTGCCTTACAATATAAAGCGCCTTGGGGCAACTGTTTGTTGTGATTTGGCGCTATATAAAAAAATTGATTGATTGATTGATTGATATGTTCACTGTCAGTGTTAATTTAACACTGGTGATTTTACTATGTAAAATGGTCACAGGTAATCTCAAACCATCACACATGTGCAGTTTGCACACATGTGCTTCTGCATGACGGTAATGAAGGAAAAGATGATATTCAATTTCACTCACTCACTCACTCATCTTCAATTGCTTTTCCAGGACTGGGTCGTGGGACCAAGGAATTTACCCCCAGATAAATATGTCCTCTTCATTAAAATGAGCTGTAATTTGCAACATGTTACAGAAATAAACCTATGTACATTATTTTGCTTAGATTTCTGTAGAAACTAATTTTTTTTCAGTTTTGTGAAATTTGAAAGGCCCTATAGCTTTAACGGAATCTGCTCCAAATGTTAACAGTTTCCTCCTATACTCATATCCTATCTTTCCACTAAGTTTCAAGAAAATGAGCTCAGTAGTTTTTGTGTAATCCTGGTAACAAACACAAAAACATCACTGAAAAGCTATCTATCTATCTATCTATCTATCTATCTATCTATCTATCTATCTATCTATCTATCTATCTATCTATCTATCTATCTATCTATCTATCTATCTATCTATCTATCTATCTATCTATCTATCTATCTATCTATCTATCTATCTATCTATCTATCTATCTATCTATCTATCTATCTATCTATCTATCTATCTATCTATCTATCTATCTATCTATCTATCTATCTATCTATCTATCTATCTATCTATCTATCGTACATGCTGAGGTTTTTGCCGTAGCTAAGAAAAAAAAACACATTTGTCAGTCTGAGTAGTAATGCTGAGTTGCATCTACTTGCTGCTATCACTGGTGTGTTTCTGAACAATTGGACATTGACACGGATGGAGAGAATTCTAAAAATATACTCACATAGGTGACGTCTTGACATACGTAGCATGAGGGATTTTCTGACATTCCACATGAACACACTGGAAGCTTCCATACGTGTTAATGCAGACCTGGTCTTTGGTGCAGTTGTTCTGCCTAATGGCACACTCATCAATATCTGTGGAAAGGATAGAAATATGGACAGGAAGTCACCCAGACAAAAAGTATAAGCAACATGGAATTGTGTATGACAATCAAGATTTATTAAATAATTTATCATGTGATCAGGGAATACTGAACTTGAGTCCATTGATGGTAAATAATGAACTCTGTGTAGATAAATGCAGAAAAAACAGAAACGGAACAAATTTTATTAATTTTTTTTATTTCTTAACAGAAGAAACCTAGAGGGGTGCTTAGCAAAATGCATTCTTTTGCCAAGGCACAACAGGCTTTTCAGCTATATTAACACAAACACAGTATATTTTGCAGTCTTAACACTGGTGTATATGGTCTCATTCAAAATAGGGTTAAACTAACTCTGTCAAAGTGTTAAATCAACTCTGCTTTGATATAAATTCAGTTTATTAACTCTGAACAACTTATAACCACTAATAATGGAGCAACTGTTCATCTTATATCAGGTTATATCAGATGTGCCAACTCACATCTATTGTTTGAAAATGTTGTGTGGGCCGCCCGAAGAGGAGGTACTGCTGGCCCATCGCCAGAGGGTGCCCTGCCTGTAGGCGGGCTTCAGGCACCAGAGGGCGCAGTCGCCGCCAGGAACTGGAATTGACAGCTGTCACTCATCACCTTCATCACACCTCACCCATAAAGGCCGGGAGAAGACACCACATCTCTGCCGAGAAATCGTCTAAACCGTTCAGGTAGACACTCAGCCATATTATTGATTCAGCTAAGTAAGTTGTGACGTCTTGCGGATCTGTGCTGGTAGCTATTGTACCTTTTGAGTTTGCAGCTTCTCCACTGACAGCCGAGTTGGAGGGACTGGTAAGAGTTGGCGTTCTCCACTCTTCACTCTTACACTTGTTTAGTGGAGTCTGCACGGATAACCGGAGGAAGTAGTGAGATAATGAGGTGGTGTTTTCTCCCTCCACCAGGAATAATCAGCTGACTGTTTTACTGGGTGTGTGCACACACACCCACTCTTGACTGTGTCTGTTTCCTGCCAGCAGTACCCGATCTGACAGCTGGAGACGGTGGCCACCTGGGGACTCAGGACTTGGCGGCTCCGGAGTGTTCCAGATCCGTTGGCAGTGGAAATCGTGTGGGTCCCGACTCTTCTCTGGACGGGCGTCTCCTATCCTCGAGCCTGCCCACACGACACCAACTTTATAATTGACCGTAGTATTGAATGGTATCTGCTGCTACGCGTCTGATGCTAGCAGGGTGGCTTATGTGATAAACCTGCTTCGAGGAGAGGCACGCGCCTGGGCTACGGCGCTCTGGGAGCAGAATTCACGGCTCCTAACAACATATACTGGGTTTGTGTGGGAATTCAAACAGGTGTTTGATCACCCCAATAGAGGCGAGACCGCTTCGAATGTGCTGCTGTCGATGAGACAGGGGCGTCGGAGTGCAGCCGAATATGCAGTCGACTTCCTGCGAGGTCCGGCTGGAATAATGTTGCACTCCGCGCCGCCTTCGTAAATGGACTGTCTCCGGTCCTGAAGGAGCATCTGCTGGCGAAGGATGAACCGCGGGATTTCGATTGGCTTGTTGATCTGGTTATACGGTTAGACAACCGATTGGAGGAACATCGTCAGGAGCGAGGCGAAGGGCGTGGCCGGGCACGAGTCGTCCCTCTCTTATCCGGGTCTGAAAGGGTGCCACAGTCCCCCCGCTCCACTGCCAGAGAGCTCCGTGTGGCAACAGCTCCCCCTGCTGATGAGGCTATGGACATGAGCAGGGCTAAAGTAAAATCAGAAAACAGACAACGGAGGCTGGCCCACGGGGAATGCTTTTTCTGTGGCTCGAGTGAGCACATACAGAAGAATTACCCCAAGCAGTTAAACTACAACGCCAGCCCTTAGAGACTGGGCTAAGGGTGGGTCATAACAATCACGTGGGGAGATCCCGAAAATCCGCACGCATCCCAGTGACGATCCTGAGTGGGGATCTCACCCTTCACGCCCCAGCACTGGTGGACACGGGGTCGGAGGGGAATCTGCTGGATAGCAGAAGGGCAAGGGAGGTTGGGCTCCCTCTAGTGGCCTTACTGTCACCTTTGTCGGTTCGGGCACTAGATGGCACCCTTCTCCCATTAATTACACACCAGACACAGCCAGTGACATTGGTCATGTCTGGGAATCACAGGGAGGAGATTGTGTTTTTTGTAACACCGTCTACCTCCCGGGTGATTTTGGGTTATCCATGGATGTTAAAGCACAGTCCCCGGATTCATTGGCCGTCTGGGGTTGTAACGCAGTGGAGCGAAACATGCCACCGGGAGTGTTTAGGATCCTCGGTTCCACCCGGTGTAATAACTAAGGAGGAGGTTCAAGTCCCCCCCAATCTCGTGGCGGTGCCAGCTGAGTACCATGATCTTGCTGACGTCTTCAGCAAGGATCTGGCACTCACGCTGCCCCCGCACCGTCCGTACGATTGTGCCATTGATTTGGTACCGGGCACTGAGTACCCGTCCAGCAGGTTGTACAACCTCTCACGTCCGGAACGCGAATCAATGGAGACCTACATCCGGGACTCCCTAGCTGCCGGGTTGATCCGGAATTCCACATTCCTGATGGGGGCTGGTTTCTTTTTTGTGGGCAAGAAGGACAGCAGACTCCGTCCATGCATTGATTACAGAGGGCTGAACGAGATCACAGTCCGCAACCGATACCCGTTACCTCGCCTGGATTCAGTGTTCACGCCGCTGCATGGAGCCCAAATCTTCACAAAGTTGGATCTTAGAAATGCGTATCACCTGGTTCGGATCTGGAAGGGAGACGAGTGGAAGACGGCATTTAACACCCCCTTAGGTCATTTTGAGTACCTGGTCATACCGTTCGGTCTCACCAATGCGCCCGCGACGTTCCAAGCTTTGGTTAATGACGTCTTGCGGGACTTCCTGCATCGGTTCGTCTTGACGATATTCTCATCTTCTCCCCGGATCCTGAGACCCAAGTTAAGCATGTACGTCAGGTCCTGCAGCAGTTGTTGGAGAACCGGCTGTTCGTGAAGGGCGAGAAGTGTGAATTCCACCGCACTTCTTTGTCCTTCCTGGGGTTCATTATCTCCTCCATCTCCCTCGCCCCTGATCCGGCCAAGGTTGCAGCGGTGAGAGATTGGCCCCAACCAACAAGCCGTAGGAAACTGCAACAGTTCCTCGGTTTTGCAGATTTCTATCGGAGGTTCATTAAGGGCTACAGTCAGGTTGTTAGCCCCCTGACAGCCCTGACCTCCACTAAAGTCCCTTTCACCTGGTCGGATTGGTGCGAAGCCGTGTTTAAGTTCTCCTCGCAAGTCTGGAGGAGTTTCTGTAGGGAACTGGGGGCCACCGTGAGCCTCTCGTCCGGGTACCACCCTCAGATCAATGGACAGGCAGAGCGGGCGACTCAAGATCTGGAGCAGGCCCTACGGTGTGTAACTGCCGCGCACCCGACGGCTTGGAGTCAACATCTGGCCTGGATCAAGTACACCCATGCCTCTCCCCCTTTGAGGCATGTTTGGGGTATCAGCCCCCATTGTTCCCAGCCATAGAGGGAGAGGTTGAGGTCCCCTCGGTCCAGGCCCACCTCAGGAGGTGCCGTCAGGTGTGGCGCACAGCCCGCTCTGCCCTGCTGAAAGCCCAGAGGAGGTACTGCTGGCCCATCGCCAGAGGGCGCCCTGCCTGTAGGCGGGCTTCAGGCACCAGAGGGCGCAGTCGCCGCCAGGAACTGGAATTGACAGCTGTCACTCATCACCTTCATCACACCTCACCCATAAAGGCCGGGAGAAGACACCACATCTCTGCCGAGAAATCATCTAAACCGTTCAGGTAGACACTCAGCCATATGATTGATTCAGGTAAATAAGTTGTGACGTCTTTCGCATCTGTGCTGGTAGCTATTGTACCTTTTGCGTTTGCAGCTTCTCCACTGACAGCCGAGTTGGAGGGAGTGGTAAGAGTTGGCGTTCTCCACTCTTCACTCTTACACTTGTTTAGTGGAGTCTGCACAGATAACTGGAGGAAGTAGTGAGATAAGGAGGTGGTGTTTTCTCCCTCCACCAGGAATAATTAGTTGACTGTTTTACTGGGTGTGTGCACACACACCCACTCTTGACTGTTTCTGTTTCCTGCCAGAAGTACCCGATCTGACAGCTGGAGACGGTGGCCACCTGGGGACTCAGGACTTGGCGGCTCCGGAGTGTTCCAGATCCGTTGGCGGTGGAAATCGTGTGGGTCCCGACTCTTCTCTGGACGGGCGTCTCCTATCCTCGAGCCTGCCCACACGACACCAACTTTATAATTGACCGTAGTATTGAATGGTATCTGTATCCGTTGTGCACATTTCACAACATTAAATTGTTACTTCGTATTTCCATTGACCATTCATTTACGCCCCCTGTTGTGGGTCCGTGTCATCACACTTTTCACAACAGAAAATGGAAAAATCTGATTATAACTTTTTTGCCTGCACCTTAATAGAATAAGCTTTTAGTGATACATCATTTCAAATCTGATTATAACTTTTTTGCCTGCACCTTAATAGAATAAGCTTTTAGTGATACATCATTTCAATTATTATATTTTGTAATGCTGATATCTAGCACCCAGATTCAGATTTTGATTTTTATTGAAGATATTCCAGCTCAATCAGAGCAGTTATCGCCCCCTGGCACACACACAAAAAGCAGTCTTTGAGACAGTACAACATTAAATATGAATTTTTGTGCCAAGTACCCAAGCAAACATATAAGAGGCATTTTCTTCACCTTTACAGCTGCGCCCATCAGGGGTCACATTATATCCATTGGGACAGGAACAGCGGTAACCTCCGGGGGTGTTAACGCATGTATGTAAACATAATCTCCCAGCAGGTCCATTATGGAACAGCTCACATTCATCTATATCTGAGAAGCACAGCACAAAAACACTTAACGGCTAAAGAGGAATCTAGTTTAAGGATGAGGTGATCACAGTTTGGTTACAAGGTAGCCGTTAGTCATACCATAGCAGGTGTTGCTGTGTCTGCCAGAGATCGTGTATCCGGGCTCACAGGTACAGTGGGTGGTCCCCTGAACTTGTGTGCAGTGTGATGGACGAACTAAAGTCTCCGCCGCGGCAGCTGGAGTGACTGCAGCTACAGCTGGGGAGGTGGCAGCAGAGGTGTTTGTCATAGTGATGAAGACTGAGCAGGAAGACAGAAGACAGTCCAGTCAAAATGGACAAAACAGTGAGAAAACAATCACAAAAAACTGAAAATCTGTGTATGTGCTCCTTTCAGTATCCTTGATTTTTTTGTTTGTTTGTTTTTGTTTTGGCTGCCACAGCACAGCTACGAGGGGATGTCAAAATATTTTGAGCCTTGCACATTATCCCAGTCGGATATTACAATACATCACACCTGATCTACATCAATGCCTTAGCTACTTATTTCATGTAGGCTCATATTGCTCACTTCAATTACTGAGTCATAACACTGTGTGGAAGAGACATACCCTCCAGTGTCAGTCCTGGCATTCTGCTTCACCAGGACAACGCACCAGTCCACACCAGCCGTGTTGCCATGGACGCTGTGTGCGAGTGTGGCTATAAACATCTTCCTCACCCACCCTGTTCTCCAGATCTAGCCCCTAGCGACTTCCACCTCTTTCCCAGGCTGAAAAAATACATTTGGGGCCAGAGATTTGAGGATGACGATGAGCTGACTGCTGCAGCGGAGGGCTAGTTAGGAGACCAAGATGTTGAGTTCTACTGATTGGGTATCAATGACTGGCAAACTAGATGGAACAAGTGTATGGAGTTGGAAGGGGACTATGCTGGGGCACTTCCAAGATGGTGCGGGTGTAAGTGGTTGCACACCTGTGTCTCTCTGCCGAAACTGAACAAAGAACCTCCTTATTCCCGAAATAAAAAAGAAAATAAAGGGATGAAACATATCGAGGTATGGCAAGCTTGAGGAAGTCTCTGAAAGCGAAAATGTCAATGACATCCAGGCAGCCTAAACTGACAGATTCCAGCCTCCGAGAGAAGTTAGCTCCACAAGCTAACATTAGCATGACGGAGCACATACCTCCACGCAGCGGACTTACGAATGAGGGCCCTCCTGTATCCGAGCCTGAGGCTGGGGAAGAGGCGCCGAAAGGAACGGCGCTGGACAAAATCATGGCTATGCTGGTTGAGCTCAAGGCAGAGATGGTGTCCATCAAAGCTGAACTAAAGACAGAATACAATGCGAGATTTGACCAAATTAATGCGGAGCTGAAAGAGCTAAAAGGTGACCTGGGCAGGGTTTGATCATCACGGAACCGAGACAGAGCAACATATTTCGGACAACACAGACAGGCTGACTGAGTTGAAAGCCAAGGTAAAGTCTCTGCGGGCTGAAAACAACACTATGAAGAGGAAACTTCTGGATCATGAATCGAGAGGATGCAGGGGGAATCTAATACTTCATGGGATCCCAGAGTCCAAGGAAAGGGGAGAGGATACTGAAGATTTTCTCTAGCGCATTATCCCTGAGATTCTGATTGAGCTTCGAGTTATGCTCCCCACTTTCACAATAGAGAGAGCGCACAGACTGGGGCAAAAAAGAAGATAAACAGACCCACCCAGGCCACTGATCATGCGTTTCCTGAATCATCGGGACAAGGAACATGTCCAGCAGGCTGCAGGGACCAAGAAAGACCTTCACGCCGGATCTGGCAGATGGAGTGCGCCAGCCACACGCAAAATTTCATCACGTCTTTGAGGAGTTTAAGAGAACTTCCGATTCAGCTTTGCATTTCCTGCTACTCTTTTGGTAACATTTGAAGGTAAAAAATACACTCTTAAAACACCGAAGGAAGCAGATGAGTTCGTCAAGAAGATACAGAGCTCAGAGAAGTAGAATGTGACTTTATAATCCGGCAAAGGGCATTTGTGGGCTCAGTTTACTGACACATCTGAATCTTGTGCCTAATTTTGTTATATGGATCAGGTTACCTATGTAACGTTCTTTTTCAACTGAGTTACACTCTACGAGAGACTTAAATTATACTCAATGTTATGCAAAACTACATAGCTTTTTGTGTCAAGCTCTTAAAGTCTTTCTTTTAAACTGATCATGAGTTCAACTTCATTAAGAGCTCCATGTTGATATCAAGAATGAGACTAATAAGTCTAATATTAACTTGTTTCTGATCACTCTACACCAGTTCAAATACTATACAAAATTGTTTGGGAATATTTGAATGAAGTTAATTCACACGGAAATAGGCAGGAATGCAGAGCATCTTAGAGAGAGGTTCTGCCAATCCTTTTACGCTCTCACTGAGAACTGCTGAAGGAAGTCTCCCTGGAGGGCCTTTCCTAGGGAAAGGGTTTCCTTCCAATTTTTTTTAAACCTTTTTTCGATCAGGTTTTGGATTCACAGTATTTTTTTGATATGAATCCTTTTCTTTTTTTCTCCATGTTCCATTTCTTTACTGTTCCTGTGTTCATGTGCCCTACTCGACTAGAGAGTATCACAATATTGACAGAATAACAAAGGTGAAATTAACACAGTTACATCAGTGGTATCTGAAAATATATATATAGCATTCTTTAATGTCAATGCATACTGAGCCCAATCAAAAGGTCAAAAATAGTAACGAAAATGAAAAAAAGAAAAGATAGATATCGTATACCAAGAAACTCATCTAAATGAAATAGAGCACTTGAAATTAACTAGATTAGGCTATACTAAATTGTACTACTCTTCAAACATGAGTAAACATAAAAGAGGAGTAGCAATGCTGATCGCAAGTTGAATATTATTTGAACAGAGTTTTATACATAAAGATAAGGAAGGCAGATATATTCTGATTAAAGGGAATATTAATGGAAATTTGTTTACTTTGCTAAATGTATATGCGCCACCAGGAAGCAATATCACTTTCTATACTAATATTTTAGATTTAATAGCCAACCACTCTGAGGGAACCCTTATATGTGGTGGTGACTTCAACCTACATATTCAACCCTCCTTGGACGTATCAAACTCAAAGGTAACCACAAAAGTAATACACAGTAAATTCCACAAATCAATAAAAAATATTGAGTTAATTGATATTTGGAGGAAAATGAACCCCAATATTCGCCAATATACCCATTTCTCCGATCCACACACAGTCTATACTAGAATAGATTACTTTTTTATTTTCAAAAAGGCAGGACAAAAATAACAAATGCAACTATAGGAACAATAGGCCTGAGTGAACATGCGCCAGTTTACATTACAATAGAACTGGGAGAAAAATGAAAAAATACACTTTGGAGGTTTAATACCAGTTTGCTCAATGATCCTTTGTTTAAAACAAAAATGACAGAGAATATTAAGACATATTTAGAGGAAAATGATACGGACGAAACCACTTCACCCATACTTTGGGACGCAGCAAAAGTAGTGATGAGGGGCCAAATTATTGCCATTGCTGCCACGAAAAAGAAGCAGAGACATTAAAAGCTAAATGAACTGCAGGACAAATTAAAACTGTTGAAGGTTGAACATGCCAAAAATAAATACCCTCTCTTGCTTCAGGAAATCAAAAAAATCTGAGTCGAAATATTATGTAAGTGGGATGACATTTTCTAAAACATTAGCCTGGAAACTTCGGAAACAACAAGCTGAAAGAACCATTTTTAAAATAAGAAATAAACAGAATAATGAAATTTTAACTAAACAAGATCAAATACAATCTACTTTTGAAGAATATTAGAATAGAAGAATATTACAAAAACTGGTCCAACTTCAAGAATCAAAATGAATGGCTATTTGACAAACACACTGACTCTGGAATGAGGAGTGAGACAGGGTTGTAACTCGTCCCTGCTTTTATTCGCTCTATATTTGGAACCATTAGCCCAATACATTAGACAGACAAATACAATCAAAGGTATAGTAATTAAAAGTATAGAACATAAAATTGCATGTTATGCAGATGACGTCCTACTATTCCTGACCAATCCTGACATGTCTATACCCAATGTAATGGATTTCCTTCATAAAACTGGTCCACTGTCTGGATACAAACTGAATATCCAGAAAACTGAAATTCTTTCCTATTGGCAACCCCCTCTAGACTTTAGAAAAACATACCCATTTAAATGGCAAACCACATCCCTTAAATATTTAGGTGTGATGCTCCTTAAAGATCTAAATACAATTTTAACAAAAAAACAAAACAAAAAACTACTCTTTTTAACAACATTAAGAAAGATTTGGAAAAATGGAATCTTATCTCCTACTTAAGCCTAAACCAAAGGATTGAAATTATAAAAATGAACGTCCTCCCCAGATTTCTCTATCTGTTCCAGACCCTCCCAATCTCTATTCCAAATCAGTTATTTGATGAGTGGGACAAAACAATTTCAAGATTCATCTGGCAGGGTAAAAAAAAAAAACCCGTATTTGAATTAAAAGTCTACAATTAAAAAAAAAAAAAGGTGGCTGGGGCCTACCCTGTTTAAAGAATTACTTCATTTCTGCCCAAATCAGTGCTCTGATATATTGGTGTGACTCCAAATATGAAGCTCAATGGAAAAACATTGAATGTAATATATTACCGGATATATGCAGGCTCTGATGGTGGATGAAAAACAATTGGGTCAGACTGAACAGCTTGAGAATCCCTGGATATACTCAGTAATTAATATCTGGGAAAAACTAATCAAAACACACAAACTTAACAAGGATGTGAAAATCATAAGCTGGTTTGCTTATGATACAAGTTTTGTCCCTAATAACACAGCTCCAAGACTTAAGTTCTGGACAGGGAAAGGCCTAAAAATGTTTTATCAAATTGTTAAAGAAAAAACATAGAAAGCTTTGAAAAGATAAAAATCCTTTGGCTTAGAAAATAACGATTTTTACAGGTACTTACAAATAAGAAACTATTATAACCTAGAAATTAAACAAAGCAACAAGGACCATAATCCCATAATTGATGTTTTTATTAAGGCATATAAGTCAGAACTTTCTGGGAGGATAATATCCGAATTATATAACTCTATTAATAATCTGGACAATCATTCTACTATCTACATTAAAAATAAATGGGAAAATGAAGATAATTTTGCTTTAACAGATGAGGAATGGGAAAGGATATGTGCATCTCAATGGAGGACCACAAATTCACATATTTGGAAGGAATTCAGCTGGGAAAGTGTTTCACGCTTTTTTAACACCATGTCAAAGTGTCCACTACTCACAAAGAAACACTCAGTGCTGGAGAGGATGTGGTTGCCAAATGGCTCATCACTAGCATTTGTTTTTGGAATGTCCTGTAATTCAAAAATATTGGATGGAGATTAATAATGCATTACAAACGTATCTATAACACTACCATTCCGCAAGACTTTAAACTCAGACAATGAACAATATAAACAAATATGTATGGAATATACTGTAGAAAGAAAGCTATTATGAAGAAATGGATGACTCAGATGGCTCAGACTATGAAAGACTGGACTGACATAGTAATTGGAATCAGGCAGATGGAAAAGTAACTTTTGGGCTCAACCTAAACTTGGACATTTTCCATAAACTCTGTAACAAATGGGACCTGTATGTGTGATTACCTGGATGCTTTATTATTATTATTTTTTTATTTATTATTATTTTTTATTATTATTATTATTTTTTGTCCTTCTATATTCCACCTTCTACATCGAATTGTTTGCTATGTGATCTGTTTTGATGTGTTTTGTTGTAAAAAAGGAAAAAATAAAATTATTAAAAAAAAAGGAAGGGGACTATGTTGAAAAATAAAACATTATAAATCCAAATATCTTGCTCTTTCTGTTTGAGGCTCAAAACTTTTTGATATCCCCTCATATGTATGCGTCAGGATTCCGGACGTTTTCCACCGGCTGCCCTTCCTGAGGCAAATACAGATCTACAAGGAGAAACACAGTTCCTTGTGCTCCCAAGTTGTCTTCTGGCCAACTGAAAACCAGGACCTACTCCACTTCAGTTGTGAGATCTGAGGGAAATAGGTGCAATCAGAATGAAATGTCTGCACCTCTAACTATCCTTGATAACAATTAAAAGTCCTATTACATATTAAAAAGTGAATTTTTCTTTTACACCATTTTGACTTCATTATCTTATATTTATGTGTAAAATGACCTTATTGGAGATGAAGGTTAGCATTCACAAGTATTTAATTTGATTGTTTTTTTACTCAACATACAATCCCAATTCTAACAAAGTTGGGACGTTGTGTAAAATGTAAATAAAAACAGAATACAATGATTTTCAAATCTTCTTTAACCTATATTCAATTGAATACACCACAAAGACAAGATATTTAATGTTAAAACTGATAAAGTTTACTGTTTTTGTGCAAATATTTGCTCATTTTGAAATGGATGCCTGCAACATGTTTCAAAAAAGCTGGGACAGTGGTATGTTTACCACTGTGTTACATCACCTTTCCTTCTAACAAATTCAATAAGCATCTGGGAACTGAGGACACTAATTGTTGAAGCTTTGTAGGTGGAATTCTTTCCCATTCTTGCTCGATGTATGACTTCAGTTGTTCAACAGTCCGGGGTCTCCATTGTCATATTTTGCGCTTCATAATGCGCCACACATTTTTAATGGGTGGTAGGTGTGGACTGCAGGCAGACCAGTCCAGTTCCCGCACTCTTTTACTACAAAGCCACGCTGTTTTAACATGTGCAAAATGTGGCTTGGCAGGGACGTCCCTGAAAAAGACGTTGCTTGGATGGCAGCATGTGTTGCTCCAAAACCTGGATGTACCTTTCCGCATTGATGGTGCCATCACAGATGTGTAAGTTGCCCATGCCATGGGCACTAACACACCCCCATACCATCATAGATGCTGGCTTTTTAACTTTGCACTGGTAACAATCTGGATGATCTTTTTCCTCTTTTGTCCGGAGGACACGACGTCGATGATTTCCAAAAACAATTTGAAATGTGGACTCATCAGACCACAGCACACTTTTCCATTTTGCATCTGTCCATTTCAAATGAGCTCAGGCCCAGAGAAGGTGGCAGCGTTTCTGGATGTTGTTGATGTATGGCTTTCGCATGGCATGGTAGAGTTTTAACTTGCACTTGCAGAAGTAGCAACAAACTGTGTTAACTGACAATGGTTTTCTGAAGTGTTCCTGAATCCACGCGGTAAGATCCTTTACACAATGATGTCGGTTTTTAATGGAGTGCCGCCTGAGGGATCGAAGGTCACGGGCATTCAATGTTGGTTTTCGGCCTTGTCGCTTACCTGTAGAAAGTTCTCCAGATTCTCTGAATCTTCTGATTATATTATGGACTGTAGTAAACACAGTAGACACTGTAGTAGACTGTGGTAAACATACCACTGTCACAGCTTTTTTGAAACATGTTGCAGGCATCCATTTCAAAATGATTAAATATTTGCACAAAAACAATAAAGTTTATCAGTTTGAACATTAAATATCTTGTCTTTGTGGTGTATTCAATTGAATATAGGTTGAAGAGTATTAGCAAATCATTGTATTCTGTTTTTATTTACATTTTACACAACGTCCCAACTTCATTGGAATTGGGGTTGTACAATGCTTTGCAACATTGCCTTGAAAGTAAATACAAAGAGTATGACATCATGATGTCATGATTACATGACCTCATTCATGATATAATAGGACATTATGAAATTTGTAATAAGAGCAATTTTCATTTCGATGTCACTTGATGAGCAGCACGGTGGCTTAGTGGTTAGCACTATTGCCTTACAGCAAGACAGTCATGGGTTTGATTCCCACCTCTGGTCTTTCTGTGTGGAGTTTGCATGTTCTCCCCATTTTGCGTGGGTTCCCTGCGAGTGCTCGGGCTTCCTCCCACATCCAAAGACATGCAGGTAGGTGAACTGGAAACTTCAGATAGTCTGTAAATGCGTGTGTGGGTATGAATGTGTGTGTGTTTGTCTATATGTGGCTCTGCGACATACTGCCATCCTATCCAGGGTGTACCCTGCCTCACGGCCTGTGACTTCCGCCTGCAACCCTTAATTTGAGTAAACAGTTGAAGATGAGTGTGTGTGTGTGTGTGTGTGTGTGTGAGTGAGTGAGTGTCACTTGATGTTATTAAAGTTCTTTAATACTCTTAAATATGGTGTTATACAGTCAGGGCTATTGGGGGGGGGGGGGGGGGGGGTTCTCAACTTTTCAAACTTGGGTGCTTCAGTTAAAGTATTACAAATAGAACATGTATTTGTATCTTCTGCTTCTATATGCCAGATTATGATTTCCGTTTTCACGTTCATGGATTTTTAGTTGTTGATGAAAAGTCACAATCATCAACTTGGCCAATAATAATAATGCAAATGCAAGATCAGTTGAACAGCCTAAGAGGTGCTTGTCAATTTGATGTCAGTGACACATCTTAGGATGGACCAGAAGCCGAATGGTTATTCATCATATTGACCTTCTTTTTCTGGAAAAATAGATCAACTTGTTCAGTAATGAACAAGCTGATGTTCACCATAGTGATGCAAACTGGGCTAAAGAAGTAGCCTATTGAAGATTGGTCACATTTTCTGGGAAATTAGGTCACTATTCTGTCATCAGCCATGTTGAACTTCAGTCAGTCAGTCAGTTCTTACCTTTCGTTGTACTTCTTACAATGACAATAAAGAATTTGAATCAGTTGAACAGTTCTTGGCCTGAAGGCTAATGAGGACAGATGGGTACTTTGACTATGTTGTTGAAGATGGTTAAAGGATTGTGGCAAGCAATTTTCAGCAGTTTGGTAATCTTTACTGACCTTTGTGAAAAAAAAAATATATAATACTGATATTACTGGACTAAGAGACAGGAATTGGGAAAAGTTGGACCCAGAACAATCACACACTGTATGTTCAGCTGTGGTTGCTGAGCAGCGTTTACTCAGTCATTACCTGGTGGGACTTTTAACATATTTTGACAAATGTACATGTAAAGCCATAATTGCAGCCTCATCATAGTATAAATATAATACTCATAGGTAGACCATTGTTCAACCTCAACATCAAGTCCTCGTTTCACCTACAGCACTAAAATTTGTTTGACACAGAAAAACAAAATAAATAAATTGTACACTTAATTTCTTTTAGTACATTAACTTCACAATCTACACCAGGGATTAGAATGCTACCACATTCATCCTTTATTACATCTTAATGAAGCTACACTGGAAACTATGTTTTTTTTTAGATGTTCTAGTTTTGTTTACATTGCATCCTTATTCCTTATTCCAAAATGGAGTAAATTCATTTTCCCCCTCAAACTTCTACTCACAACACCCCATAATGACAACATGACTGAAATTATGGCTGACTCCATAACTTTCCTTTAAAAATTAGTTTCCACAAAAATCAAATTTGAACCAGCTGAACTTGCTAGGGTGAGTTCAGCTGGAAGTCAACCATATAGATGATGATTAAAATAATAATTTGGGTCAAATGTTAGATTGCCATAGTGCTTACTGTGTACATTACAGATATGCCATCAGATCAAGTCCAGCAAAGAACAACTAGAAATAGAACCTGAGGGACGAAAGAGTACACAACCTCTCAGGTGGACATGACAAATTGATTTGTCCAATCAATGAGTGAACCTCTTCCAATTTATCTTAATATTAGAAAGATATAACGCAATACTAAAATACCCTGAGCCATATGAGCGTAAAAACAGGAAACAGAATGTGACCTTTTGACCTCTTAAAATAGGTCAAAGTTAGCCATCTTTGAACTTATCCAAGGGCCATGTCCCAAAAATGGTCCCTGTGATTTTGAAGACCCTGGCAGTAATAGGACTGGATTGAGCGCAGACAGACGGACAGACAAACAGATGGATGGATGCAAGGCCTTCGCAATTTGGCCTCAGGCAGTGAGTCAGAACATCTGGTGGCCTAGATGTAAAGGACAGTGTGACAATGATGTAAATGTGTTTGACCACCAGCTGGGTGAGCTCCGGGGTTATTGCATGTTATACCTACATGTTGGCACTGGACTCTGGCAGGTAGCTCCATTCCAGCCTTTGGCACAGACACAAGAGAACTGATTCACCAGATCCACACATGTCCCACCATTCATGCACGGGGAGGGCGCACATTCATTGATATCTGAAGGAAAACACAGAAAAGGCAAAATAAATAAATAAATAAATAAACAAAATATAGAAAAATACATTGAGCACAGAAGAGATATAAGGACATGTGCAATTAATAGTTTGTATGCTTAAACCTGAAAGAACATGATAGCGTGCGTGTAGGTAGGTGAAGGTAAAGCGAAGAGAATAGTTTGACGGACAAATAGCCTTTGAACTGTTATCTCAAAGTTAAAGAGCTGGGCCTGAATATCACGTGTCACATTCAACATGCTCTGTGGAAAACCACCAAAGTGCAAAAAAAGGAAACATGATCATATGGTCACATATGATATGGATGTCTACAAAAAAAAAGAAAAAAGAAAAATGATGTTGGTGCACAAAAGGAGCTCAGGCACTACAGAGGAACCAACAAAAATGCTGATGACAGGGCTGAAGGAGTGATCAGTGGGTTAGATAAGCAGGTGAATGATGGCGACAGACTGGTGCAAAGGAGTGAATGAAAAAAGTGACCATCACACTGATCATCCACCTTGACAGATAGGCTGCTGCCCGCTCCAGCTCAAGTCCTCCTGACAAACCCTGCTCTCTGATCCCACCAAGTCATAGCCAGGGTGACACACAAAGTGAACCTCATGGCCGAGGCTGTGCGACCTGCCAAGCTTCCTTCCATTGGCAGGTGAATCCAGTTTCCGGCAGGTACCTGCTGGATGCACAGAAGATGCTAAAAGAAACGGCCTAATATTTGAGTAAATCACTCGTTCTGCAGCTTATGCTCACTGTTGGTGACTCTTGCAGTTTGCTTCCCAGTGCTCTGCAAAAGGTTTATTTTCTTCTTTAGGTTGCGTAGACTCTGAAGGTAAGAGGCTTCATGGGCTGAGAGAAGTTTGTGGACCTGTTTGAGAGAACCCTGTAGTTCCTGTGTATTAGGACAGTCCTGCAATAAAAGAGACAGACTTATCATATTCATACTCACACAGAATGCCACATGCTTCAATGCAAAGTGCTAACCTGGGCACCGGCGGGATGATAAGTTTCAGTATCTTGGCTACAGACACATTAGTATACGGTCTAAAGTGCATAGGGGAGGTGATGGTCTAGTGATTAAGCGTTGGGCTTGAGACCAGAGGATCCTTGGTTCAAATCCCAGCCTGACCAGAAAATTACAAAGGCCTTTGGGTAAGGTCCTTAATCCCCTAGTTGCTCCTGATGTGTAGTGAGTACTTGTATGGCAGCACCCTAACATCGGGTTGAATGTGAGGCATTGATGTGTAAAGCACTTCGAGCATCTGATGCAGATGGAAAAGTGCTATATAAATGCAGTCCATTTACCATTTACACTGACCCAGTGAGGTTCACTTCCTGTCATTCACTTATTTTGGTTGTTGTTGGTGGGACAAAGCGCCGCATCTATTTCATGCTTAGAAACTCACGCGGACAAACATCGAGGGACTTCTTTAAAAACTTTATTGGCTTTATTTTGTTTTTTGTTTTTTTGGAATTTGTATTTTATTTTCTAGACAATAGATGACTGAATGGAGTGCTGTGACAAGGGACTTCTTTAAAAACACTGCGTTTCTTAAATAAAGTATTTCCCAGATGCCATCATCCACAACAAAAGCGTCTTATCATCAATCTGACTGAAAATTATGTAACAGATCAGATTAAGATTTTATATTTACTCAGTGTTTGAATGGTTTTAATTTTAGTTTAGCTTTAGCCACTGGTTAGTGCTCGGTCCATTATTTTGGTATGTGAGACAGAGCAACACAGCGCCATGGCTTTTAAAAATACACAAACACACTGCTTTATTTTAAATATGCAGTAAGTCTATTTCAGATGATCAGTATGGACCTTCATTCCCTTAAGGCTTTATTTTACTCAGTGTCCCACTCTGGAAATTTCTAGCCTCTGCTGCCTGTTACAGAATACTGTATCGTCGCCTTCTCCTTTTTCATGGGAACGATACAGCGCCACATGCAGGTCTGAAATATACAGTGTTTTCTATTCAGAATTAACCAGTTGGGAATAAATTCTGTTTCAAATCCCTGCGGCGTACAAAGCATCGAAAGTGTGCAAGCCTCAGTTTTTGACTTTACCGGTCCACCAAACACATGCATGTGTGTGCTGGTTGCGCTTAGTGGAATGATGTGCTGCACTTTGTACTTATGTCAGAATAATGCATGTTTCATTAGCAGCTGTATTATGTTGGAGTGCTGATTTGCCAGCAGTCTAAAAATGGCAGAAAACATCATAGACAACACATATTCTCAGCTTGTGCATGTGTATTTACTTTCTAATTGACATTTGAAATCAGCAGGAACTGCAGTGGAGTTGAGAGCAACATACAGCATGGTGTAGTAGTGCATATAATAAAAATGTACACTCAACAAAAATATAAATGCAACACTTTTGGTTTTGCTCCCATTTTGTATGAGATGAACTCAAAGATCTAAAACTTTTTCCACATACACAATATCACCATTTCCCTCAAATATTGTTCACAAACCAGTCTAAATCTGTGATAGTGAGCACTTCTCCTTTGCTGAGATAATCCATCCCACCTCACAGGTGTGCCATATCAAGATGCTGATTAGACACCATGATTAGTGCACAGGTGTGCCTTAGACTGCCCACAATAAAAGGCCACTCTGAAAGGTGCAGTTTTATCACACAGCACAATGCCACAGATGTCGCAAGATTTGAGGGAGCGTGCAATTGGCATGCTGACAGCAGGAATGTCAACCAGAGCTGTTGCTCGTGTATTGAATGTTCATTTCTCTACCATAAGCCGTCTGACAAAGGCGTTTCAGAGAATTTGGCAGTACATCCAACCAGCCTCACAACCGCAGACCATGTGTAACCACACCAGCCCAGGACCTCCACATCCAGCATGTTCACCTCCAAGATCGTCTGAGACCAGCCACTTGGACAGCTGCTGAAACAATCGGTTTGCATAACCAAAGAATTTCTGCACAAACTGTCAGAAACCGTCTCAGGGAAGCTCATCTGCATGCTCGTCGTCCTCATCGGGGTCTCGACCTGACTCCAGTTCGTCTTCGTAACCGACTTGAGTGGGCAAATGCTCACATTCGCTGGCGTTTGGCACATTGGAGAGGTGTTCTCTTCACGGATGAATCCCGGTTCACAATGTCCAGGGCAGATAGCAGACAGCGTGTGTGGCGTCATGTGGGTGAGCGGTTTTCTGATGTCAATGTTGTGGATCGAGTGGCCCATGGTGGCGGTGGGGTTATGGCATGGGCAGGCGTCTGTTATGGATGAAGAACACAGGTGCATTTTATTGATGGCATTTTGAATGCACAGAGATACCGTGACGAGATCCTGAGGCCCATTGTTGTGCCATACATACAAGAACATCACCTCATGTTGCAGCAGGATAATGCACGGCCCCATGTTGCAAGGATCTGTACACAATTCTTGGAAGCTGAAAATGTCCCAGTTCTTGCATGGCCGGCATACTCACCGGACATGTCACCCATTGAGCATGTTTGGGATGCTCTGGACCGGCGTATACGACAGCGTGTACCAGTTCCTGCCAATATCCAGCAACTTCGCACAGCCATTGAAGAGGAGTGGACCAACATTCCACAGGCCACAATTGGCAACCTGATCAACTCTATGCGAAGGAGATGTGTTGCACTGCATGAGGCAAATGGTGGTCACACCAGATACTGACTGGTATCCCCCCCCAATAAAACAAAACTGCACCTTTCAGAGTGGCCTTTTATTGTGGACAGTCTAAGGCACACCTGTGCACTAATCATGGTGTCTAATCAGCATCTTGGTATGGCACATCTGTGAGGTGGGATGGATTATCTCAGCAAAGGAGAAGTGCTCACTATCACAGATTTAGACTGGTTTGTGAACAATATTTGAGGGAAATGGTGATATAGTGTATGTGGAAAAAGTTTTAGATCTTTGAGTTCATCTCATACAAAATGGGAGCAAAACCAAAAGTGTTGCGTTTATATTTTTGTTGAGTGTATTTTTGAATGGCATTTTAAACATTAATATAGCAGCCAACAACTATTTTCTTTGTAACTTTAGTGGCTTAAAGGTGTCTGTGCAGAAAATGACACAACACTCCCTCTGTGCTATGAGCTTTTCTGACACCTGTTTACATCCCTGGTCTGGCTGATGTTGAGCCCCACCTTGTGGACTTGTTGCCCCTCTCCACAGTTTTAAACACACAACAGTAGCTGTAGCTGTAGGATTCTTTTTAAAGATGGCAGACAACAACTTTCCAGAAACAAGTCCAGAAATCACATTTAGAGGCTCATGATGGGTGAAACGAATAATGTGGTTGGACTTGAATCAACATAAGTCTGGCTTTTCTGACTTTGAGACCTGTTGGACCCATTAAGGGAGTCAACTGCCATCACTCTGCTCAGTGTGGAAGAGCGAGGGTTGAAAAGGAGTAGCTGAGGAGGAAAGCTTTGTTTACATGCTGAAATCTGGCGCAAGTGCAACAAGTGGCAGAAAAATCATTAATAGCACTATTAAGTAAAAAGTAAATTACTAGACAAACACCTATATGAGCAAGAGGAGACATACATTTTAAAGTGTTATAAAAGTATTGGTTTTAAGCAGACACCAAACAACTTTTTTATAATGGATGAGTCTATTCCAAGCAACTTGTGTAAGAAATAACTCAACACAAAATAAATGATTTCGTCTATTGCATCGCCATCTTAAAATGGCATATAACAAGGACAAACTGCTTAAAATCTGGTGAACGTTGATGCAACAAATCAATCAAAAAAGCAACTTTGTTTAGGCTATGTAATATCCCATAGACTTATCTGCCAAGGTGGTGCTATCATTCATGTGAGCCAACAACTAAGGCTAGCAAGCATGTTGAGAAACCTGATGCCCACTATGTCACCAAAAATGGGTGGACGGTACAGGAATGAGCATCCATCTGAAATTGTGAATTTCATGATGGAAGTCTATAGACCGTACATGGTCTGTACATGCATTAGCATGTACTATATGTTGCTTTATACAATAATTTCCTGTCCAAAATGCTTTCAGCTCCTGTATTATTTTGTACCCATCATACATTGCACCGGAGAGCAGGACACAGTGGATAAGGAAGTGGCCTGCCAGTATATAGACCTGGGTTTCAATCACGCACATGATACCTGTCTATATCCTTAGACAACACATTTAATCTGCATTGTTCCAATCCACTCAGTTTTAAATGGGTACCAGCCTTGGCTGGGGAAACAATCTATGTCCTGGGGGATAAATGGAGCCTAATATGATTCATGCTGCATAATCCAAACATAGGCGCTGACACCAATGGGCCCCAGGGCCTATATAGGACTTATAGGACATGAGGCATTGCAATATAAATTTAATGCTGTAAAATGAGAGAACAAGAAGTTACTGTAGCGTTTCACTGCAGAATCTACAGTAGTTTATTATAGCTTCAGTCTGTGATTTAAAGTAAGTGATCAGATTTTAAAGTGTCATTTTAGGCATGGGATCAAATCAGTAAGATTTACAGCGACGCATGTTATGCACCATTAATTTCTGTTTAAAGGTGTGGTGGATTAAAGGTTTGAGGTCAGTCATTTGGGCTTAAAAACACATCTGTGTTATAAAATTTCTCTTGCTCACAGGAGTGATGGAATTAAACCAACTTGTTTTCCATCCAAATCGTCTAGCTCATTACACTCATTCAACAGCCTTATTCTCTGCCTTCTGCCCAGACTCCTCCCATATGTTCTCACACAACCAATCAGTGTTTTCTTCCATTTATGTAAGAAGAGTCAATATTTGTGCAAAACACCCTTTGGAGTCAGACTGAAGCTTCCATACGAAAGCTAAACTTTAATGTCGGAGGCATCACAAGATCAGAAAAAGGTGCTGCTGAGTATACCTGTATTTTGGAGTCATCATTTGGATTTATTTGGATGAATCATTCTATGTGAATCTCCCACAGATACCGTGCATCTGGAAAGTATTCACAGCGTTGCACTTTTTCCACATTTTGTTATGTTGCAGCTTTATTCCAAAATGGATGAAATTCTTTTTTTTCCCCCCTCAAACTTCTACACACAATACCCCATAATGACAATGTGAAAAATGTTTTGCAAATTTATTAAAAATAAAAAGCTAAGAAAAAAAAATCACGCGTACACAAGTATTCACAGCCTTTGCCATGAAGCTCAAAACTGAGTTCAGGTGCATCCTGTTTCCACTGATCATCCTTTACATGTTTCTACAGTTTTATTAGAGTCCACCTGGGTTAAATTCAGTTGATTGGACATTATTTGGAAAGACACACACCTGTCTACATATAAAGGCCCACAGTTGACAGTGCATGTCAGGGCACAAACCAAGCATGAAGTCAAAGGAATTGACTGCAAACCTCCGAGACAGGATTGTCTTTTTGGCAACAATCTGGGGAAGGGTACAGAAACATTTATGCTGCTTTGAAGGTCCCAATGAGCACAGTGACCTCCATCATCCCTAAATGGAAGAAGTTCAGATCCACCAGGACTCTTCCTAGTGCTGGCCGCCCGACTAAACTGAGCAATCGGGGGAGAAGGTCCTTAGACATAGATGTGACCAAGAACCTGATGATCACTCTGTCAAAGCTCCAGCATTCCTCTGTGGAGAGAGAAGAACCTTCCAGAAAGACAACCATCTCTGCAGCAATTCGATAATCAGGCCTGTATGGTAGAGTGGCCAGACAAAAGCAATTCCTTAGTAAAAGGCACATGGCAGCCCACCTGGAGTTTCCCAAAAGGCACCTGAAGGACTCTCAGACCACGAGAAACAAAATTTTCTGGTCTGATGAGACAAAGATTGAACTCATTGGCATGAATGCCAGGCGTCATGTTTGGAGACAGCATCATGCTGTGGGGATGTTTTTCAGCAGCAGGAACTGGGAGACTAGTCAGGGTGGAGGGAGAAATGAATGCAGCGATGTACAGAGACATCCTAGATGAAAACCTCAGGCTGGGGTGACAGTTCATCTTTCAGCAGGTCAATGACCCTAAGCACAGAGCCAAGATATCAAAGGAGTGGCTTCAGGACAACTCTATGAATGTCATTGAGTGGCCCAGCCAGAAACCAGACCTGAATCTGATTGAACATTTCTGGAGAGATCTGAAAATGGCTGTGCACCGACACTCCTCATCCAACCTCATGGAGCTTGAGAGGTGCTGCAAATAGGAATGGGTAAAACTGCCCAACGATACATGCACCAAGCTTGTGGCATCATATTCAAGATGATTTGAGACTGTATTTGCTGCCAAAGGTGCATCAACAAAGTATTGAGCAAAGGGTGTTAATACTTATGTACTTATGTGATATCTTAGTTGTTTATTTTTAATAAATTTGCAAAAATTGCACTGTTTGTACTGCAAAATAGAAAAAACCTTACCAAGTAATTCTTAGTCAAAATATACAGTTGTATGCAAAGGTTTGGGCACCCCTGATGATTTCCATGATTTTCCTTTATAAATCACTGGTTGTTTGGATCAGAAATTTCAGTTAAATATATCATATAGCAAACAAACACAATGATATTTGGGAAGTGAAATTAAGTTTATAGGATTTACAGAACGTGTGCAATAATTCTTTAAACAAAATTAGGCAGGTGCATAAGTTTGGGCACCCCAACAGAAAAAAATTCATCAATATTTAGTAGATCCTCCTTTTGCAGAAATAACAGCCTCTAAACACTTCCTATAGCTTCCAATGAGAGTCTGCTGTCTGAAGGTATTTTGGACCATTCTTCTTTACAAAATATCTCAGGTTTGTTGGTTTCCGAGCATGGACAGCCCACTTAAAATCACACCATAGATTTTCAATAATCTTCAGGTCTGGGGACTGAGATGGCCATTCCGGAATGTTGTACTTATTCCTCTGCATGAATGCCTTAGTAGATTTTGAGCAGTGCTTAGGGTCGTTGTCTTGTTGAAAGATCCAGCCCAGGTGCAACTTCAACTTTGACACTGATTCATGAACACTGTTCTCAATAATCTGCTGATATTGACTGGAATCCATGTGACCCTCAACTTTAACAAGATTCTCAGTACCTGCACTGGCCACACAGCCACACAGCATGATGGAACCACCTCCAAATTTTACTGTAGGTATCAAGTGTTTATCTTGGAATGCTGTGTTCTTTTTCAGCCATGCATACAGCCCCTTCTTATGTCCAAATAACTCAATTTTAGTTTCATCAGTCCACAGCACCTTATTAGAAAATGAAGCTGGCTTGTCCAAATGTGCTTTAGCATACCTCAAGTGACTCTGTTTGTGGCATGTACGCAGAAAAGGCTTCCTCTGCATTACAGGATCATACAGCATCTCTTTGTGTAAAGTGCACTGTATAGTTGAATGATGCACAGAGACACTATCTGCAGCAAGATCATGTTGCAGGTCTTTGGAGCAGGTCTGTGGATTGACTATGACCGTTCTCACCATCCTTCACTTCAGCTTCTCTGAGATTTTTCTTGGCCTGCCACGTCGGGCCTTAACTAGTACTGTGCCTGCGGTCTTCCATTTCCTCACTATGTTGCTCACAGTGGAAACTGACAGCTGAAATCTCTGAGATAGCTTTTTGTATCCTTCCCATAAACCACAATGTTGAACAATCTTTGTTTTCAGGTCATTTGAGAGTTGTTTAGAGGCTCCCATGTTGCCACTCATTAGAAGAGATGCAAAGAGGGGAAACATTTGCAAATAGCCACCTTAAATACCCTTTCTCACGACTGGATTCACCTGTGTAAGGAGGTCAAGGGTCAATGAGCTTACCAAACCAAATTTGTTTTCCAATAATTAGTGCTAAATGTATTCAAATTAATAAAATGACAAGGGTGCCCAAATTTATGCACCTGCCCAATTTTGTTTAAATAATTATTGCACACTTTCTGTAAGTACTAGAAACTTCATTTCACTTCTCAAATATCAGTGTGATCATCTGATATATGATATATTTAACTGAAATTTCTGATCCAGACAACCAATGATTTCTAAAGGAAAATCAGGAAAATTATCAAGGGTGCCCAAACGTTTGCATACAACTGTATCAGTTACACTTGATGTAATACAAAAATAACTTAAATCAAATTTCAGTCAGATAATAATTGTTAATTGATTAATTGTTACATAATAAACTTACAAACTTAAAATTTTTCAGATATGACTCAAAACAAGATGTTTTCAAGAATCTTAAGATTTTTTTAAAGATGTATTATGTACAAACATAAATATCGCTGAAATTTGAGTTGATAAATGACTGTCTTATATGAAGTGCAACTAGCGTGTTGACTGTGGGGATCCACGGGTTCTAGATTGGGTAGTGTCTATAGTGATTTTAACTGAAAGTGCAGGAAATTAAAATGAGAAAGTTTTGTATTTATTTGGAACATTTAGTTGATTTCTTGTTTTACAACTGCCAAGGTTGGGATATTTCCTTTGTTCAGAGCTTGCCTGGTTACCGGGACTGATTAATGGTGATAACAACATCCATTGTTCAAGATTTTTTCACATAATATCCCTAATTTCTCCAAAAAATATTATCCCTATCAATTTTTCATTTTTGCGGCGTTCATCCTTGACCCAAAATACATAAGTGTTGTGTGGGCCGCTGAAGAGGAGGTACTGCTGGCCCACCACCACCAGAGGGCGCCCTGCCTGGAGTGCGGGCTCCAGGCACCAGAGGGCGCCGCCGCCTCACGTGAGCAGCTACGGTGACAGCTGTCACCCATCACCTGAGACAGCTGACGGCAATCATCTGTGGGGTATATCAGCAGGACGGCACCTCCACCTCATTGCCGAGATATCGTTTCTACCTACGAGGTAACGTATCAAAGCTGACGGAGTATATCCTTTTGGATTAGTGTATAGCTTGTGGAGTACTGTTCCAACGAGAGGTGGAGGTAACTTCCCTGCTGTTCGGAGTCTTGGGTGCAAACGCGCCCCCATCTAACTGTTCTTTGTTCCTCGCCAGCAGTACCAGGTCCGACACGCGGAGGCAGTGGCCACCTGGGAGTTCGGGACTTGGCGGCTCCAGTATTTCCGGGGTCCTGTGGCGGAGGAAGCCGTGTGGTTCGGGTCTTACCTTGGAGAGGCGTCTCCTATCTTCGAGCCTGCCCACACGACACTTTTGTGAATTGACTGTTGTCCATTTCGTGATTGGTTGTATTCGTTGTGCACGTTCACAACAGTAAAGCCTTGTTATTTGACTTTCTCCATTGTCCGTTCAATTGCGCCCCCTGTTGTGGGTCCGTGTACTGACACTTTCCCAACAGGATATCTCGGCCAACGTCATGGATCCCGAGGGGCGTCAACCGGCTGTTGAACGGCCAATGGAAGAACAGGACGCGCAGGCGTCCGCGGGAGGGGTAATCGGTGAGTTGCAGCGGATCCTCACCGCTTTCACGACTCGGTTGGATTTCATGACCGAGCAGAACGTCCTCCTGAACCGCAGGGTGGAGGCTCTCGCCGCGCAGGTGGAAGCGCGCCCTCTGGGCGCCGCTGCTTCTCTCCCTCCCGTAGATCCTGTGCGTAACGTTGACGTTCCACTGGTTGTTCAACGACCTCTCCCTCCTTCCCCGGAAGCATACATAAGCCCTCCAGAGCCGTACGGAGGCTGTGTGGAGACGTGCGCGGATTTTCTGATGCAGTGTTCGCTCGTCTTCGCACAGCGTCCCGTTATGTACGCGACCGATGCTAGTAAAGTAGCTTATGTCATAAACCTGCTTCGCGGTGAGGCACGCGCTTGGGCTACAGCGCTCTGGGAGCAGAATTCACGGCTCCTTCTGACATACGATGGGTTTGTGAGGGGGCTCAGAACCGTGTTCGATCACCCTAATAGGGGCGAGACCGCTTCAACCGTGCTACTGTCAATGAGACAGGGGCGCCAGAGCGCAGCTGTTTATGCAGTCGACTTCCGCATCGCGGCTGCGAGATCCGGCTGGAATAACGCTGCCCTCCGCGCCGCCTTTGTAAACGGACTGTCTTTGGTTCTCAAGGAGCACCTGGTGGCTAAGGACGAACCGCGGGATTTAGACGGGCTTATCGATCTTGTCATATGGTTGGACAACCGGTTAGAAGAACGTCGGCGGGAACGAGACGAAGGGCGTGGCCGGGCACGCGCCGTCCCTCTCCCTTCCGGTTCCGACCGCGCTCCGCCTTCCCCACGCTCCACGGCCCCTGCGCTCCGTGGGGCCACAGCTCCCCCTACTGACGAAGCTATGGACACGAGTAGGGCAACATTTAGGGCACCAGCTGCACAGAGGAGACGGGCCCATGGAGCTTGTTTTGTTTGTGGTGCACTAGAGCACCATGTGAGAGACTGCCCCGAGCGGTTACAACACCAACGCCCGCCCCTAGAGACTGGGCTAGGGGTGGGCCGAGACATTCACGTGGGACACACCCACATTGCCACACGACTCCCAGTCACGATCCTGTATGAGGATTTAACCCTGAAGGCCCCAGCACTGGTGGACACGGGCTCTGAGGGGAATCTGTTGGACTGCAGATGGGCCAGGGAGATAGGGCTCCCTCTGGTGGCGCTTACCTCGCCTGTGCAGGTTTGAGCGCTAGATGGCTCCCTGCTCCCTCCGATCACACATAAGACACCACCTGTAACGCTGGTGGTGTCAGGAAACCACCGGGAGGTGATCGAGTTTTTTGTGACTCAGGCCACTTCCCGTGTGGTTTTAGGCTTTCCCTGGATGTTGAAGCACAATCCCCGGATTGATTGGCCATCCGGGGTAGTGGTTCAGTGGAGCGAGACCTGCCATCGGGTGTGTCTAGGTTCCTCGGTTCCTCCCGGCTCCCAAGCTAAGGAGGAGGTCAGAGTCCCGCCCAATCTGGGGACGGTGCCGGTGGAGTACCACGACCTTGTCGACGTGTTCAGCAAGGATCTGGCGCTCACACTCCCCCCCCACCGTCCGTACGATTGTGCCATCGATTTGGTTCCAGGCAGTGGGTTCCCGTCCAGTAGACTGTACAACCTCTCACGGCCTGAGCGCGAATCAATGGAGACCTACATCCGGGACTCGTTAGCTGCCGGGTTGATCCGAAATTCCACCTCCCCGATGGGCGCAGGTTTCTTTTTCGTGGGTAAAAAAGATGGCGGACTTCGTCCATGCATTGATTATAGGGGGCTGAACGAAATCACGGTTCGCAACCGATACCCGTTACCCCTGTTGGATTCGGTGTTCACGCCCCTGCATGGAGCCAAGATTTTTACCAAGCTTGATCTTAGAAACGCGTATCATCTGGTTCGGATCCGGAAGGGAGACGAGTGGAAGACGGCATTCAACACCCCCTTAGGTCACTTTGAGTACCTGGTCATGCCGTTCGGCCTCACAAACGCCCCCGCGACGTTCCAAGCCTTGGTTAACGATGTATTGCGGGACTTCCTGCACCGGTTCGTCTTCGTATATCTAGACGATATACTCATCTTTTCTCCGGATCCTGAGACTCATGTCCGGCATGTACGTCAGGTCCTGCAGCGGTTATTGGAGAACCGGATGTTTTGTTAAGGGCGAGAAGTGTGAGTTTCACCGCACCTCTTTGTCCTTCCTGGGGTTCATCATCTCCCCCAACTCCGTCGCACCTGATCCGGCCAAGGTTGCTGCGGTGAGAGACTGGCCCCAACCCACAAGCCGTAGGAAGCTGCAACAGTTCCTCGGCTTTGCGAATTTCTACAGGAGGTTCATTAAAGGCTACAGTCAGGTTGTTAGCCCCCTGACAGCCCTGACCTCACCAAAAGTCCCCTTCACCTGGTCGGATCGTTGCGAGGCCGCGTTCAAGGAGTTGAAACGGCGCTTCTCGTCTGCACCCGTTCTGGTGCAGCCCGATCCTAGTCGCCAGTTAGTGGTTGAAGTGGACGCCTCGGACTCAGGGATAGGAGCTGTGCTGTCCCAGAGTGGGAAGACCGATAAGGTCCTTCATCCGTGTGCCTATTTTTCCCGCAGGTTGACCCCGGCTGAACGGAACTATGACGTCGGCAACCGAGAACTCCTTGCGGTGAAAGAGGCTCTTGAAGAGTGGAGACACCTGTTGGAGGGGACGTCCGTGCCATTCACGGTTTTCACTGACCACCGGAACCTGGAATATATCAGGACCGCCAAGCGGCTGAATCCCAGGCAAGCCCGCTGGTCACTGTTCTTCGGCCGTTTTGACTTCCGCATCACCTACCGGCCCGGGACCAAGAACCAGAAATCGGATGCCTTGTCCCGGGTACACGAAGACGAGGTCAAAGCGGAGTTGTCGGATCCACCAGAACCTATCATCCCGGAGTCCACTATCGTGGCCACCCTCACCTGGGACGTAGAGAGAATCGTCCGGGAGGCCCTGGCACGAAGCCCGGACCCCGGGACTGGACCAAAGAACAGACTTTACGTCCCACCAGAGGCAAGAGCTGCAGTCCTGGACTTCTGTCACGGCTCTAAGCTCTCCTGTCATCCAGGGGTGCGAAGAACCGTGGCAGTTGTCCGGCAGCGCTTCTGGTGGGCGTCCCTGGAGGCCGACGTCCGGGACTATGTCCAGGCCTGTACCACCTGCGCCAGGGGCAAGGCCGACCATCGCAAGGCTCCGGGACTGCTACAGCCGCTGCCCGTGCCTCATCGCCCCTGGTCCCACATCGGCCTGGATTTTGTCACGGGCCTCCCGCCGTCCCAGGGAAACACCGTGATCCTTACGATAGTGGACCGATTCTCCAAGGCGGCCCACTTCGTGGCCCTCCCGAAGCTCCCAACGGCCCAGGAGACAGCGGACCTCCTGGTCCACCATGTCGTCCGCCTGCATGGGATACCATCAGACATCGTCTCCGATCGCGGTCCCCAGTTCTCCTCGCATGTCTGGAGGAGCTTTTGCCGGGAACTGGGGGCCACGGTCAGTCTCTCGTCCGGGTATCACCCCCAGACCAACGGGCAAGCAGAGCGGGCCAATCAAGAAATGGAGCAAACACTGCGTTGTGTGACAGCCGCGCACCCGGCGGCCTGGAGTACTCATCTGGCCTGGATCGAGTACGCCCACAACAGTCAAGTGTCATCAGCCACCGGCCTCTCCCCCTTTGAGGTGTGTTTGGGGTATCAGCCCCCATTGTTCCCGGTGGTTGAGGGAGAGGTCGGTGTGCCCTCGGTCCAGGCCCACCTGCGGAAGTGCCGTCGGGTGTGGCGTGCCGCCCGTTCTGCTTTGTTGAAGGCCCGGATGAGGGCGAAGACCCATGCAGACCGGCGGCGGACCCCGGCCCCTACGTATCGCCCCGGGCAGGAAGTGTGGTTGTCCACGAAGGACATCCCGCTAAAGGTGGCCTCCCCAAAACTGCAGGACAGATACATAGGACCGTTTAAAATTCTCAAGGTCATCAATCCCGCCGCAGTGAGGCTTCGGCTTCCAGCCTCACTGCGGATCCATCCAGTATTTCATGTGTCAAAGCTCAAGCCCCATCACACCTCGCCCCTCTGTACACCCGGTCCGGCACCACCTCCTGCCCGGATCATCGATGGCGAGCCGGCTTGGACAGTGCGCCGGTTGTTGGACGTCCAACGGATGGGCCGGGGCTTTCAATATCTGGTGGACTGGGAGGGGTACGGTCCCGAAGAACGCTCCTGGGTGAAGAAGAGCTTCATCCTGTACCCGGCCCTCCTGGCCGACTTCTACCGTCGCCACCCGGACAAGCCCGGTCGGGCGCCAGGAGGCGCCCGTTGAGGGGGGGGTCCTGTTGTGTGGGCCGCTGAAGAGGAGGTACTGCTGGCCCACCACCACCAGAGGGCGCCCTGCCTGGAGTGCGGGCTCCAGGCACCAGAGGGCGCCGCCGCCTCACGTGAGCAGCTACGGTGACAGCTGTCACCCATCACCTGAGACAGCTGACGGCAATCATCTGTGGGGTATATCAGCAGGACGGCACCTCCACCTCATTGCCGAGATATCGTTTCTACCTACGAGGTAACGTATCAAAGCTGACGGAGTGTATCCTTTTGGATTAGTGTATAGCTTGTGGAGTACTGTTCCAACGAGAGGTGGAGGTAACTTCCCTGCTGTTCGGAGTCTTGGGTGCAAACGCGCCCCCATCTAACTGTTCTTTGTTCCTCGCCAGCAGTACCAGGTCCGACACGCGGAGGCAGTGGCCACCTGGGAGTTCGGGACTTGGCGGCTCCAGTATTTCCGGGGTCCTGTGGCGGAGGAAGCCGTGTGGTTCGGGTCTTACCTTGGAGAGGCGTCTCCTATCTTCGAGCCTGCCCACACGACACTTTTGTGAATTGACTGTTGTCCATTCGTGATTGGTTGTATTCGTTGTGCACGTTCACAACAGTAAAGCCTTGTTATTTGACTTTCTCCATTGTCCGTTCAATTGCGCCCCCTGTTGTGGGTCCGTGTACTGACACTTTCCCAACAATAAGTATACCAAACTTTAAATGTCAACTCTCCCCAGTTTCTCCGTGATCTAATCCATACACATGCATGCACGCATACACGCACACACACAGGCCACTTTGCTTTTAATAGATAGATGAGATAAATTTGACAAAGATACTTGAAGATTGCAGTATGCAGGAGATGAACTTGAGGCACTAACAGAGCTTGAGTCCATCAACCGAAATCTCAAAGGTTGCGTTGTTCCTGAAATCTTCAATTTTTTTCTGCTAACATATTTTTCTGGGATGCCAAACAAAATTTTTCACATTCAGTGGTTTTGCATTTAAAGCCATGCAGATTTGCAGATGATTTACAATGACTTCACTGATGATGAGTAGACAGTCGGTCAAAGCAGTTATTATTTCCAGTAATACTGGTTTGCACACTTACTCACCTGTCCAAAAGCAGGATGGACCCATAAGAAACACAGCAAGGTGATGACAGTCACAGCTGATCGAAACATGTTTTATCTAATTCCAATGCAATCTGCAGTCAGTAATCACTTCTGAAACGTGGCTTTAAAGGCCATGTGAATTATCAGAGGCTGCAGAGTCTCTGGGTGAGCCACACATCACACCTCTTTCAGCAACGGGAGAAAGGCGTCTACAGTAAACCACTGCGGAATGTTGGGTTTACTCTTCAGGAGCCAATCAGAGAAAAGGTTTTGACAAAAATGTCAAAACAGTTACCTCTTTAGAGTTTTCTGGAAGTTGAGTTTACATGAGGGGAAAAAGTGGAAATGAGAAACATGGAAAAGATGTGCAGTTTATTAATAAAATATTACTTGTTTGAACTACATCTCTCACATTTATTAACAAAAATTTCAAAGTATAAATAAGAAACAGGTTATTAATGTTTCTGGTGCTGTTAAAGAAACACTAACTAGCACAGAAGCAACAAAGCAGCGATGCCTAGATCTTATGGACTCATGGATTCTTGATCCCATTATGCAGGAGAACAAAAGTCCAAGTCTTTAAGGCCCTGGTGCTTCCTGTCTGAGAATTGGATGCTAATCAGTGACCTAAGGCAATAACTGGATGTCTTTGATAGCAGGATTCTTTGGCTCCTTGGATAGGGTGAAATGACTTTGAGTCAAATGCATGCACTTTGGGAGAGACTAGCTGACAGGTGGGTTTGTTTGATCCAGTCTGTCGATGGCCGCTCAGCACGCCGCGCGCCCTCCGCCACTGTGGGCCGTCTTTAAAAAGGTTTTAACAGTCCATAATCCGCGTGACGCCGACAGAATCTTCACCGATATCCAACTGAATCTATCGAATGGTTTCCAACTGCCTGTCTCTAACAGTTTCTTAAAAAAATTTCATGGAGCAAAGCGGCAGTCTCTCAGCAAGTTCTCAGACAAAAGAAATCCGATGGGAGGGGTGGACCAGTGCTCACTCAAAGCCTGCCCACAGGCGAATGATGCAACCGACAGGTGTGGAAAAACTCACGCATGCGCACGAAGGTTCCAGCTTGGCTGAAGCAAGCGCAAGTGATTCAAATCCATATAGTTTTTGAAAAAAATAAAAAGGTCTGTTACTTTTTGGACAGACCTTGTATATATATATATATATATATATATATATATATATATATATATATATATATATACAAGGTCTATTAGAAAAGTATCCGACCTTATTATTTTTTTCAAAAACCATATGGATTTGAATCACGTGTGATTACATCAGACATGCTTGAACCCTCGTGGGCATGCGAGAGTTTTTTCACGCCTGTCGGTTACGTCATTCGCCTGTGGGCAGGCTTTGAGTGAGGAGTCGCCCACCCTCTCGTCAATTTGAGGAGTTTATTCGGACATTCCATTGTTAACGGACTATTTGTAATGAAAGAACGTGCGGGCAGAGTCGCATGTCGGGCCGGACCCGACCACGGGGGGTAGCGACAGGAAGAACACCTCCGTGTTGGAAACCTTAACGGGCAAGTTGGAACATGCCCAAGCTGTTAAACAATTTCTCAGTTACTCACTTGTTGAAAGCCATCAAAAATCGCCTGAATTTTACAAATGGTTTTCAACACGGAGGTGTTTTTCCTGTCGCGGCGCACACAGATTCACCGAGTCGTCACGGAAACGACTTGGCGAATTTGCTCGCACGTCTTTCATTAAAAAATGTCCTTAAACAGTGGAATGTCCACATAAAGTCCTCATGGCGGCCTCTTCTGAATCTTCTCTGTTCTCTCACGACGTCCTGGGTGAATTAAGCCTTAAATTAGGATGTTTTCAGGTCGAAACAGGCCGACGACGGCGCCTGGAAGCGTTGCGCGACGTCCCGCTCCGTGGGAAGTCATTACACCGACAGAAACACCCCATAATCTCTCATCAGCTGTTAAACTTTTCACCGAAAACCAGCTGAATTTCTCGAATAGTGTCCACTCGGATATTCCTCACAGGTCCAGAAAAAATTTGATAAAGCAACGCGCGCCGTCTCGAGAAGCGTGTGCAACAAAGGAATTCAGCCAAGAGGGCGGGACCACATCTCACTCAAGGCCTGCCCACAGGGAAATGACGTCACCGACGCGTGAAAAAACTCATGCATGCGCACGAGGGTTCAAGCATGATTGGTGTAATCGCACATCATTCAAATCCATATAGTTAAAAAAAAATAATAAAAGTGTCGGTTTCTTATCTAATAGACCTTGTATATATATATATATATATATATATATATATATATATATATATATATATATATATATATATATATATATATATATAATATTTTTACACAATTATCCTTTATTAGCAGCTGGTCTGCTCTGTGTGAGCCTGATCCCGTCAGATCTCAGAAGCTAAGCAGGGCAGGATCTGGTTAGTACTTGGATGGGAGACCTCTTTGGAACACCAGAGGCTGTGTGTGTTTCTCCAGGTAATACTGGAGTTGCGTCAGGAAAGGCATCCGGTGTAAATCTTGTGCCAATTACCAATGCAGATCTGGCTGTATCCGCTGTGGCGATTACGAACAAAGAACCGGGAGCAGCCGAATGAACAACAACAACACAATTATCCTTTATTGACTGAGTTTCATTCATGAAGTCAGTGGTGTGTGTGCACACGTCTGTGTGTGAGTGGTGTATGTAAATGTCGTCCTTGTCCTCGAACGCCACAGGCACGGGCAGGAAACATACACCTGTTTATCAACCAATGTCACGGACTGTGACAAGAATAACCAAAACCACTTACTTAGGAAATGTTGTCTCCCTTGTTCCTCTGTTTGTGGCTTTGCCAACATGCTCAGCTTTCTGTCATATTCCACTTGTTTCTTGATGAGACTAACAGAACTTCAATGAGTGAGCTCAGTAAACTGCACTTGTCCCCAGCAGAGGTGACCTCAACCAGTGACTTCAACCGGAAGTGTCCTCCACTGGCTTCAGCCAAGGGCGATTTACATGTCAATTTAGCGGCAAATTTCATTCAAATAATGTTATTTACACTGCACTCAAACATTCTGCAAGTGTATGAATAACACTTAATTTTTTAACCAAGGAATGCACAAACAACATCATTAATTAAATTAAGATCTTTAAGATCCTGCTTGGCTAAAAAAGTTTCCTGTAGGCACAGAATGTCACAGTGCTCCAACAACTGATCCACAACAATACGGCAAGCTCTATCCGTCACACTCTGACCCAAACGCAGGCCACGACAGCTGTAAAACAGAACACTTTTCTCCATCACAGTGTCAGACCTGGGCTGCCGTACCAGTAGCAGGCACATCTAAAGCCCCAGCAGGTAGAACAGCAGTGTTGGCATTAGTACCAATAAAACCAACTTTCTGGGGTTCAAAGAAGCGCTGTACATACGCTCCCGCTGGCTGCAACTCTGGGTTATACATGTCACCAACATCCTCGCATTTGGCGGATATTTTAAACAAAGCATATCTGTTATTCACGGTGGCAATCTTTTGACACAACACCTTACGAGAGAGTTTCTCCTCAAGATGAACGCGCAGGGTTTCAGGGTCTATTTCCGGCGAGAACTTGGTAGCAAAAACACGCACCAGTTTAGTTGTTACCACTTTAATGTTCCTCGCTGATCCCGTGCCCACAATGATTTTCACAGCTTTCTTCTGCCTCGATGTTAATTTACTGGTGCGTAATCTTTCCTTAGGATCAGCGGGCAGCTTAGTGAGCTTCTGTTGGCCTCTCTTCACTACCGGGCTCCATTTCAGAGAACCCAGTGAAGGGGTGATAATCCAGAAGTAGCTGCAGATTCACCCCTCTCCACGGTTTGAGGCGGTGGTTCCTGTGACAGGCGTTCCTGGTGTTCACCTGTTGGTGCCCCAGTCCCCCCTGCCAGAGCACCGACCGCTGCGCCATTCCATACCGCACCACTAGCACCTTCCACATCCAACCACCCCTCCGATGCAGCGTCATCAGCGTGCTTCTCCAAGGCACCAAGTCGACGGCTCACCTCAGCCGTGACAGCGCACAGATCTTCGCTGGTGTTGGACTGCAGGTGCAGCGCATGCTGCTCATTTTCCAAAGTAGGCCGCATACATCCATACTTGTAAAAGTCACCGGTGGCAATTCATCCAAATGGTGGGAGACAAATCTAGGAACTTTGTCCCCACACTCATTCAGCACTTTGAGGCAGCTCTTTGTGTTATTAATATCTTTCTGAGCACCTTTATGCATGATATTCCACTGCGTAATGGGGCAGAGCTCAAACAGAGTTTTCTTTGAAGTTTCAATCCACTCTGAGTCAAAACAATTGACAGCAAGCAGGACAATCTCATCCTGGCTTAATGTTCTTATCTTCAATGCAAGAAAATGTAAAAGCACATCTTCAACAATAATTTTACCATCAACAGTGTGGTACACCTCAGGTTTTAATCGAACTCGAGCACGCGCTGAGGAGCCTAAAACACTCACGTCCGCCATGACACCCTTCTCCCTATATAGTTGCTTTGGTTCTATATATGATTATTCTGGTTCCACATATCGTTGCTTTGGTTCTAGATACACTCAACAAAAATATAAACGCAACACTTTTGGTTTTGCTCCCATTTTGTATGAGATGAACTCAAAGATCTAAAACTTTTTCCACATACACAATATCACCATTTCCCTCAAATATTGTTCACAAACCAGTCGAAATCTGTGATAGTGAGCACTTCTCCTTTGCTGAGATAATCCATCCCACCTCACAGGTGTGCCATATCAAGATGCTGATTAGACACCATGATTAGTGCACAGGTGTGCCTTAGACTGTCCACAATAAAAGGCCACTCTGAAAGGTGCAGTTTTGTTTTATTGGGGGGGATACCAGTCAGTATCTGGTGTGACCACCATTTGCCTCATGCAGTGCAACACATCTCCTTCGCATAGAGTTGATCAGGTTGTCAATTGTGGCCTGTGGAATGTTGGTCCACTCCTCTTCAATGGCTGTGCGAAGTTGCTGGATATTGGCAGGAACTGGTACACGCTGTCGTATACGCTGGTCCAGAGCATCCCAAACATGCTCAATGGGTGACATGTCCGGTGAGTATGCCGGCCATGCAAGAACTGGGACAGTTTCAGCTTCCAAGAATTGTGTACAGATCCTTGCAACATGGGGTCGTGCATTATCCTGCTGCAACATGAGGTGATGTTCTTCGATGGCACAACAATGGGCCTCAGGATCTCGTCACGGTATCTCTGTGCATTCAAAATGCCATCAATAAAATGCACCTGTGTTCTTCATCCATAACAGACGCCTGCCCATACCATAACCCCACCGCCACCATGGGCCACTCGATCCACAACATTAACATCAGAAAACCGCTCACCCACACGACGCCACACACGCTGTCTGCCATCTGCCCTGAACAGTGTGAACCGGGATTCATCCGTAAAGAGAACACCTCTCCAACGTGCCAAACGCCAGCGAATGTGAGCATTTGCCCACTCAAGTCGGTTACGACGACGAACTGGAGTCAGGTCGAGACCCTGATGAGGACGACGAGCATGCAGATGAGCTTCCCTGATACGGTTTCTGACAGTCTGTGCAGAAATTCTTTGGTTATGCAAACCGATTGTTTCAGCAGCTGTCTGAGTGGCTGGTCTCAGACGATCTTGGAGGTGAACATGCTGGATGTGGAGGTCCTGGGCTGGTGTGGTTACATGTGGTCTGCGGTTGTGAGGCTGGTTGGATGTACTGCCAAATTCTCTGAAACGCCTTTGGAGACGGCTTATGGTAGAGAAATGAACATTCAATACACAAGCAACAGCTCTGGTTGACATTCCTGCTGTCTGCATGCCAACTGCACGCTCCCTCAAATCTTGCGACATCTGTGGCATTGTGCTGTGTGATAAAACTGCACCTTTCAGAGTGGCCTTTTATTGTGGACAGTCTAAGGCACACCTGTGCACTAATCATGGTGTCTAATCAGCATCTTGATATGGCACACCTGTGAGGTGGGATGGATTATCTCAGCAAAGGAGAAGTGCTCACTGTCACAGATTTAGACTGGTTGTGAACAATATTTGAGGGAAATGGTGATATTGTGTATGTGGAAAAAGTTTTAGATCTTTGAGTTCATCTCATACAAAATGGGAGCAAAACCAAAAGTGTTGCGTTTATATTTTTGTTGAGTGTATGTTATTCTGGTTCTAGATATGGTTATTTTGATTTCATATATTGTTATTAGGATTCTATATATGGTTCCTTTTGTTCTACACATGGTTACTTTGATTCCTTATATGTGTAGCAGGATGGATGACCTTAATGATGTTCAGCTGGTGGATTGAGTGCAGCTGGTTGTGGCAGAGGAGTGTTTGTATATAAAAGAGGGAGTGTGTGTACTCTTCTTTCTCTTTCTGGAGATTGACTGCAGGTGTTTGGACGTGTTCACCTCCACGGTCCCGTGAAGACAGGTAGGCACCGGCCACAGCTGCAGGCTCGTTGAGGTGTAGTGGTGAGTGTTTAAGGAACTGGTTTTGTTGTACAGAGACCTCTGTGTGGGCTGTCGTTGGTGGTGCGCTGCTGAGTTTGTGGTGCTGTTGACTCTCTGGGGTGGTGTTGAGTTACAGCTGATTGCTGTGATGGACGGTTCAGTATGTACAGCGCAAAGTAAGCTCCTCTTTCAAATATTTGTTGTTTATATTTATCTGTTTAAAATGTAGGGTTTTGGACCAAGCTGTGGAAGGAGACCCTGCTGCTTTGCTCTGGTGCTCTGCTGAAAGATTTCGTCCAGTGAGACCGGTGGATGTGCCCTGTTTGCCACGGCGGCTCTATACTCGGTGTGGAGATTTGGAAAACTCTGCCAGCTGCGTGTGCTGCCGGGCTGCGTGATGCAAGGGCGCCCTCATGTGGTCGTGATCAGTGGTGTTTTAAATTAGTCTATAAAATTGTCTTTTTAACTAGAAATCTTATTGTTAATAAATTCTTTTTGTATTTGGGAACCACTTCATTGTCTCAATTGCAACGGATCTGTCAGTTGAAGTTATTCAAATTGTCGAATTCCCAGGGTGGTGTCAGAAGTCCGACATATCATGTTTGTTCATGATTTCTAATTGTTTTGACAATTAGGAGTAACTTGTCCGCTTTGCCACATTTTGGTGTCAAGAAGTGGGATGCAAATTGAAACTAGAGGTGTTCTGTTTTTTGGTGAAGTAATTTTTTTTTTTTTGTGCGTTTAATTTGTTTTTCTGTTTTCCAGAGCAAAGCAGCAGGTGGCCTCGGTGCAAGTAATTTCCCCTATTCTGGTGGTATCCTCATTGTGGGAAAGTCTCAGGTGGTATGATGGCAGAGGAAACAGGAGCTGAGAGTTAGTCACTCAGCTTAGGATGGAGAATGAGACGTTGAAGCAGAAACAGGCTGAGGCAGTGCCTGGTCCGAGTATAGAGCCCTCGTCTAAAGTGTCCTCTAGTGGTAATGGAGAAGTTTTTTTTTTAACTCCGAGATAGAAAATGTCCCATGTTTAATGGCAAGACAGGGATGGGGTTGGCTGAATGGTTGGAGGAGATGCAAGCTTGTGTGAGAGCCTGTCATGTCTCTGAAGCTGACCAGGCATTTTTTTATTTTGATCATCTGGAGGGGGAAGCACGTGAGGAAATAAAGCATCGTTCCAGTGAAGTGTTCAGACCCATTAAAGATCACTGGGGTGTTGCAAGAGCTGTATGGGGGATACAGAATCTTATGTAGCACTTCAAGAGGCCTCTTTCTCCCGCAGACAGCATGAGGGAGAGACTCTGTTAGGGTTTTCATTGGCATTAATGAGTCTGACATCTGTTATGCAGCGTGCACCTAATGGTGTCTCAAATGCAGAGGTTTTGTTACATGATCAGTTTGCTGAGTTTGTGTTTGATGGGTCACTTTGGCGCGAGTTGAAGCAGTTTGTGCACCGGCAGCCTACCACTACCTTGTTGGAGGTTAGGGGTGAGGCAATTAGGTGGGAAGGAGAGGGTTTACCTGGAGGTACGAAGGGTAGTTTTTTTTTTTTCCTTCCATCAGGTGGAGGCTGGTTCATTTCAGGCTTCAGAACTACAGGAAGTAAGGGAGATGCTTCAGTGGCAACAGGAGCAGTTGAATCGGCTGACTCAGAGTATTTCCCATCTGCAGGATACTGGGCGGTTTCATCAATTAGTTCCCCGGGGGCTATAATTTGTAGGCGCTGCCAGAAACCAGGTCACTTTGCTAGGGAGTGTGATGGATTTGCGTGGTGGCTCGCAGTCAATCCTTTTTTTGTCGGCCTCTTCATTAAGCAAACCATCTTCCGCCACTCAGGGGTCGGGAAACTAGTGCCCTCCCGAGCTGCGGAGCCACAGCTCGGGGGTGGGGTGGGGGGGGGGGGTGGTGGTTAAGTTACTGCCTCATGTTTGGGTAGGACGTGTGACAAGGTAGTGTCCAAGTTTGTCGCCGTGTCATTTAATGGTGAGCATGGGGGGAGTTGGGATCCCTTGTCTGATAGCTACAAGATCTATGGTGTCAACTATTCCAGAGTCTGTCTTTCATCAGCAGTTTGAGCCAGGGGGTTTGGGGTGGCTGAAATCATGTCATTGGCTACAGCTTATAGCGGCTAATGGCTTAGCCATCCCTTACCTGGGCTATTGGAGTTGGATGTGGAGCTTTGTGGTAAGCTGTTGCCAGCATGTGGCATTCTGGTGGTTAAAGATGTGCCTGGTGTGTCTCCGCAGGCTTCCGGGGTCCTGGGGATGAATGTCATCCGCAGGTGTTATGGGGAACTTTTTGGGCAGCACAGGGTTTCCCTGTTTGATTTGCCAGCGGTGGCGGAGGCTCCTGAGTATGTTACGCAGGCGTTTCAGAAGTGCCATAAGGCTAGTGGTATTGTGGATCAAGGAGTAGGGAAGGTTAAGATTCATGGGGGGGTTTGTCAGATCCCGGGCAGTGTAATGAAGTTTTAGGGCTACGTGCTCGTAGCGGTGTTCTGGTGGGGTGGCCCTGTTTGAGCCTGTGGAGTCTGGCTTGCCTGCTGGACTATTGGCATCTCCTGCATTGGTGCAGGTGGAGTTGGGTATAGCCTACATTCCGGTGGTGAATGTGGGATCAGTGGATGTGTGGCTACGTCCCCGGGCTATGATTGGCACTTTAGAGGAAGTTCGGGTTGTGAGTCTGCCTGCAGGGGTTGCTGAGGTGCCCCCGGTGGAGGTGGTAGTGGCCTCGCAGTCCACTTCTCCATCAGTGCAGGATCAGATTGCAGCCCTGGAATTGGGTCACTTACCTCTGGAAGTACAAGATAAGGTGAGAGCATTGTTGGGCCAGTTTAGTTCTGTCTTTTCAGCCCAAGATGGGGATCTGGGTTGTACTGACCTAATATCGCATGAGATTCCACTCTTGGATGATATTCCAGTGTGACAGCAGTATCGCAGAATTCCGCCATCTGAGTATGAGGTTGTCAAAGATCACATCAATTAGCTGCTTGGAACACAAGTTATTAAGGAGAGTAGCAGTCCTTATGCCTCTCCTATTGTGCTGGTTAAAGAAAAAGGATGGCAGTTTGCTTGTGTTGATTACAGGCTCTTGAATGGAAAAACTAGGAAAGACGCCTTCCCTTTGCCTCAGATTGAGTCCTTGGATGCCCTCACTGGGGCTCGTTGGTTTTCTACCATGGATCTGGCGAGTGGGTATAATCAGGTTCCTGTGGTGGAGGCTGATTGTCATAAGATGGCCTTTTGCACGCCTTTTGGTTTGTTTGAGTGGAACCGGATGCCCTTTGGGCTTTGCAACGCTCCTGGTACTTTTCAGAGACTGATGCAGATGATTTTTGGTGATCAGCAGTGTCTGTCCTTATTGCTGTATTTGGATGACATTGTGTTTTTTTCCTCTACTATTGAGCAACATCTGGATAGGTTGAGGGTGGTGCTGGAGCATTTGCAGCATGAGGGGTTAAAGGTGAAACTCGGTGTGCATCAGTGTATGTGTGTGTCTGGAAGCATATGCTAAAGAAGAATGTATGTTTGTATCGCGCAGTTTCAACAATTGAAATTAAGTGCATCAGCCTACATTAAAGAGCCCACATAAAAATGCTTTTTCACTACTCACAAAAACCTTCTTCTTGGGGGAGATGGTCAGTGTAAAAATGTTCATTTCATGTTAGTGTTTGACAAAGAAACACTGCTAGAGATGTCTTTTGGTTTATGAAATATACTATATATACACAATTACAAATTATTCATTGCATACTCTTTTAGAAATACAATAAGTTAATACAGAAAACTAGTAAACTCACAAAGGAAAAATGGGAACTCCACATCAGGTAAAGGCAAATCTTCAGTCCAAATACTGTACGTGCTAAGGGAAGAAAAAGACCAGCATTGTCAAGATAGTAAAAAAATAATAGACTTCATGACCATTCATGTGGAATTCAGCAAGGTAACATACTACTATACAGTGTAGTTAACTTGTGTAATGTACCTCGTTCTGTTATTATTTTTGGCCCTTCATTTCCAGTTTCTATGTTGCCCATTCATGTGTGTTCTTTGATGTGACATTGACTTGCTGTTGCATTTTCTGACCAGCAGATGGCAGTATAACCCCATACAGTGTACAACCCCTGGCAAAAATTATGGAATCACCGGCCTCGGAGGATGTTCATTTTGTTTAATTTTGTAGAAAAAAAGCAGATTACAGAGATGACACAAAACTAGTCATTTCAAATGGCAACTTTCTGGCTTTAAGAAACACGAAGAAAAAAAGATTGTGGCAGTCAGTAACGGTTACTTTTTTAGACCAGAGGAAAAAAAATGGACTCACTCAATTCTGAGGAATAAATTATGGAATCACCCTATAAATTTTCATCCCCAAAACTAACACCTGCATCAAATCACATCTGCTGGTTGACATTGACCCTCTGTGTCTTTTTGCAAGGAATGTTTTCAGTTTTTGCTCTATGGCAAGATGCATTATCATCTTGAAAATGATTTCATCATCCCCAAACATCAGAAAAATGTCCAAAATATCAACGCAGACTTGTGCATTTATTGATGATGTAATGACAGCCATCTCCCCAGTGCCTTTACCTGACATGCAGCCCCATATCAATGACTGTGGAAATTTACATGTTCTCTTCAGGCAGTCATCTTTATAAATCTCATTGGAATGGCACCAAACAAAAGTTCCAGCATCATCACCTTGCCCAATGCAGATTCCAGATTCATCACTGAATATGACTTTCATCCAGTCATCCACAGTCCACGATTGCTTTTCCTTAGCCCACTGTAACCTTGTTTTTTTTTTTTTCTGTTTAGGTGTTAATGATGGCTTTCGTTTAGCTTTTCTGTATGTAAATCCCATTTCCTTTAGGCAGTTTCTTACAGTTCGGTCACAGACGTTGACTCCAGTTTCCTCCCATTCGTTCCTCATTTGTTTTGTTGTGCATTTTTCGATTTTTGAGACATATTGCTTTAAGTTTTCTGTCTTGACGCTTTGATGTCTTCCTTGGTCTACCAGTATGTTTGCCTTTAACAACCTTCCCATGTTTGTATTTGGTCCAGAGTTTAGACACAGCTGACTGTGAACAACCAACATCTTTTGCAACATTGCGTGATGATTTACTCTCTTTTAAGAGTTTGATAATCCTCTTTGTTTCAATTCACATCTCTTGCATTGGCACCATGATTCATGTCAGTCCACTTGGTGCAACAGCTCTCCAAGGTGTGATCACTCCTTTTTAGATGCAGACTAACGAGCAGATCTGATTTGATGCAGGTGTTAGTTTTGGAGATGAAAATGTACAGGGTGATTCCATAATTTTTTCCTCAGAATTGAGTGAGTCCATATTTTTTTCCTCTGCTTGGTCTAAAAAAGTAACCGTTACCGCCTGCCACAACTTTTTTTTCTTGATTTCTTAGTGTTTCTTAAAGCCAGAACGTTGCCATTTGAAATGATTTTAGTTTTGTGTCATGTCTGTGATCTGTTTTTTTTTTTTTTTTTTTTCTACAAAATTAAACAACTGAATGAACATCCTCCAAGGCTGGTGATTCCATAATTTTTGCCAGGGGTTGTATACAGTTAATATTGACAAAAACGTAGAATAGTGATCACAACATTTATATATGTTGGAGCTGTGGCTGTGAATAAACATGAGTGATTTTATTTAGCACACTGTCGAGGACTGTTTGTTATTGAAGTGTGTAACACTTACAGATGCTTGTGAAATCCACACCAACTGGAACATCCCTTAGGAAAAGGGCAGCCTTAAAGAGAAATGTTTGGAAAGACAAACGTGAGTGATACATACTAATAGCAGTATAACAGGAATAATGACCAAAAGAAATAGTTACACAACAGTCTAATATACATACTGCTTAAGACACTGCTGAATGGCCCTCCGATGATCCTCAAGAACAAACACAGCAAGGCAACTGAAGATTATGAACTGGACCAACTGTAAGCAGCAAGAGCATTCTGAGAGGAGAGTAAAACTATCAGATTATTTTATATCAGGAATTTGAGATTAACTATTTATTTATAATAAATCTTACCTTACAATAGCATTTTCTTCATCAATTCACTTTTCTCTGCAACTCTGTCAATCACTGAATCAGTATCAAGCGACCAGTGATGCTGGTAACGCGTTACTCTACTCTGACCACTTTTTTTAGTAACGAGTAATCTAACGCGTTAATCTTTCCAAATCAGTAATCAGATTAAAGTTACTTCTCCAAGTCACTGTGCGTTACTATTATTTTTGCATTGTGGGTCGATAGCAGCATTAAACTTGGTCTGTGGGCAGGAGGTCGGGGTTCGACTGAACTACACACTTTAAGCGAGCTGTGAGCTTTTCCTCTGCGGTTTTCTGCAACAGCTACGACTTGTCCTCACCTCTTAAAGCACGGTGACAACAGCACACCTGCACTGAGCTTTACAAAGACATTTTTATGCTTTTTTTTTTTTCTCCGAGCCGCTCCGTATCTGCTGCTAAAAACAGCTGATCCACTCAAATGCACATAAACTCTCTTTCTGAGGACCATATGATGTGAAAACGCAATAAAACCTTCATACTTGTAAATCTGGTCATGTTTTCTGCATAAATAAATATTATCCATTCTTTGTGCTCAAACGCCAAAGCAGGGGCGAATCCAGATGGAATGGGTGCGTGGGGCAAGGATGTGCCCCCCACAACACCCCTAAATTAAAGGTCCAGTTTTGAAGCCGGTTTTTTTTACTACAACTACTACTACTTGAAATAATTTCGACAAGTAAAATGTTTAGAGAGAATTTAAATGTTAGAAAAATGTTAGAATGAATTTAATAGTTACATTTATAAACAATGTAGGTTAGAAATTGCAAGTTTTACTGTTACAGTGCTGTCAACAGTTAAATATGAAGTCAAGAAAGAGTTCTTTATTTTACTTTTTATAAAACCAGTATTTATTTTCATTGAAGCCAAGAAAGGGTGACTATAAAGCGAGTTTTGGCAAAACGGGTATCACTGTCATGTTGAGGTGGCAGAGGGTTGTTGTCGGCAGCTGGGGAAAGTAACTAAAAAAGTAACTAGTAATCTAACTTAGTTACTTTTCCAATTGAGTAATCAGTAAAGTAACTAAGTTACTTTTTCAAGGAGTAATCAGTAATTGGATTACTTTTTCAAAGTAACTGTGGCAACACTGCAAGCGACACAAGGACATCCTTCTCACTGGCCATCAGCATGAAGGCTTCCAATTTGCTGGTAGACTGTTCCTCAGTCTGTTTTTGATGTAGCAGAGGGTTGAAAATGACCGCTCACAGGCTACCTGAGTTACTGACAGGGTTAGTAAAAACTTGTATGCCAACCCGAGAAGGGGGTATGCGTGAGTCATCATGTTGAATCTGAGAAGGATTTTGTAGCAGCACACAGGGCACTCTTTGCAAGAAACACAGGTTTTGCTTCTTATGTCCAGCTCTTCTTGATCATCTGATTGAATCTCTTCAACTGTTCTGGTTAAGTAGTCATCTAAGGGCGATTGTACCAGCCTGTCCCATTGCTGTGCCAAGTTTCTTAATTCGACTTGGAGATTGGCTACTATTGCTGCGCTGTTATGAACAACTAGGCATTTGCTGAGTTCTGCGAGTGCAGATTCAGGGAGAGTGCTGGTGTGGATCAGGTGGAAGTTTTTCAGGTGTAGGAGAGACAAATCTGCATACAGCGTTCCATGGGTCAAGAATCTTCTGTGTAGGGCCTCAATGGCTGTATCCAAAATCTGGTTATGGACATTGACCTCGTAAGCCTTTTCTGAATCAATAAGGCGTTCATCTTGGGCCATCTCACCTGGTAAGACTTTCTTGCGTCTCATCCTTTTCTGGGGCAGTGCGGTCTCCATTTTCAAATCTAGCTCCTCTAGGTTCTCCAACTTTTCATTTGCCCAGTGCACAAAAGTGTCAACCGCATCTTTCACAGCAGAAAAATCTCTGGCAATCTTTTTCATGGCATCTTGGGTTGTGGTGACCATTCTGTGTGCGGAGAGGATGCCCATTCCCTCTGTCTGTAGGTATTTGGAGAGAGGTGAGGTGAGCTCAAATATTCGAAGAAACAACTGAGTTGTTAGCACCGTTTCATAGCGCAGTAAACTGTCTCGGTATCCTCTGGCTTGGTTTCGCGCATTTGATGGAAGTGTCTTGAGATCCATTATGCCAGAGAGTGTGGACACCACTTCAACAAAAAGGCTGCCATCAGGTCTTTGAAAGTTTCTGAAAACCACCTTCAGGGCATTGTGTTTTGTTTGGCCCACCATCTTGTCTGTCCAATTGGGGAAATTTGTTTGTGACTCTTGTCCTGGCTCTCCTTCTCCCACACACTCACTCGTGTGTATGATTCCCTAATGAACACACCAATGTCATTTAGCAGCTCAAAAAGTGAACCACTTTCAATGACAGATTGTGTGGTGTCGGACAACACGAGGTTCAAGACGTGCATAGCACCACATATGTTGATGAGCTGGGTATGTAGAAGCCATTAATGCCGAGAAGCCTCTGTATTGGCCCTGCATATTAGAGGCTCCATCGGTTGCGTTGCCGATGCACAGGCCCATGTCCAGTTTCAGACGCTGAAGAACTTTGGTCAACAGAGTCACAAATGAATCTCCAGTTGTTGAGCTGCATGGTATGACAGCGGCGAGCCTTTCGTGGACAGTGTCCGTGACATATCTCAAGATCACAGAGCACTGTTCTTTTCCAGAGACATCTTGGGTGGTGTCAAGCTGCACTGAAAACATCCCAGCTTTTGTGATGTCTGCAGAAATTTTAATTAAGTGCTTGATAGCATCAATTACGGCGTTCACTGTCGTTTTGGACAGGAAGGTTACTAAAGTGCCTCTGCCTTGGGTGCCCGAACCATGGATCTGCTTGCGTTTTTCAATTATATTGCTGAGGTGCTCTTTTAGGCAAACATATTTCCCCAACAATATGATCAGCTCTAGAAAATTGCCATGGTCGAGACTGTCCATGCCCAAGAGGTAAGCCGCCTCATTATGTTCACTCCTGTAGCTGAGACCGCTCTTCCCAGTTACCTTCCCAACCTCCATCACACGCTCCAACACCTGGCGTCTCTTCTTGACCTGCTCACGGTGTCCTGCCAGCTGTCTGCCCTCAAGAAGGTGGCCGATGTTCGCTCTAGAGCAGTTCAACAAATATGCCTCTGCACACTGCCTATATGCCATCCCTCTCTCGTGCTCCTCCGCTCTCTGGTATGCATGCCTCCAGTCGGTCATTCCTCGAATAAAGACACTGGGGTCATTTGGCTTACTAAAAGCAAGGCAAACAAAACAAAAAAGACTATGGCGTTGGGCACAATAGGTCAGCCACTTCCATGGCTTGTCATCCGTTCGATTGAAGAGCCTCTGAACAACAGGGTTTGTGGCATTCTACTGCGGGTGAAATTCAAAATATTCCTGCCTTTTTGAGGAATGAGGGCGGCTAAAAAGTAGTCTATAACTAGCTCATCTCCCTGGGACTCTTCCACTCCCATTTCAACGTTCTGATTTGACTATATACAGATAAAGAAAAACAAAGTCAGGGACGTTTCACTATGTTACTTCTGTCTTGTAACACAATTTTTGTTCCTGGCTTCTAAGTGTTATATTTCAACTGCTTATGTCTAAAGCCTATGGAAAAATGACTACATTCAGCACAAACTTTGATTCTATTTTTTTTAATGTTCTAGAAAGTTCTAAAAGTTTCTTGAAATTTCTAGATAATTCTGGAAACTTCTAGAAAATTCTGGACAGTTCTAGCAGCTCAAGAATATTCTAGAAGACTACTCAGTAGTAGTGAAGGCAAATCGAGAATATTCTTGAAAACAGACACATTTCAAAATATCATTGTCCTGATCACAGAAGCAAAGTTTCTGTGGAATAACAGCTATTTTCTATTTATTTAAGGCATAACAGGTTAGGAAAACACACTGTGTACCCAGGAACAAAACAAAAATAAAAATTTGTTACATAGTGAATCATTAAGCCTCCATTTAACCCTTGTAAGGTGTTCATGTTTTTGTTACATAGGTGTTCGGGTTCAATGGACCTGGGCCTATAGAAGAAAAAAAACATTAAAAAAAACAAAGCTCCTGTGCACCCTCATGTTCCCTTCATCCTGCTTGTGAAGTTCTGTGTACGAGGCCTGTTAGAAAAGTAACGGACCTTTATTTTTTGCAATAACCTTATGGATTTGAATCGTGCGCTTGCATCAGCCAAGCTTGAACCTTCGTGCACGTGTGTGACTTTTTTCACGCCTGTCGGTTGTGTCATTCAGACGAGGGGGTGGACCAGTGCTCACTCAAAGCCTGCCCACAGGCGAATGACGCAACCGACAGGCGTGAAAAAACTCACGCATGCGCATGAAGGTTCAAGCTTGGTTGATGCAATCACATCACTACAGAGAGAAAACTACAGAGTCCGACATTGTTTTTGCAAAGTTACACACCGATTCAATGTTAATTTTAGTGACCTCCGATTGGCGTAACTGGGTGTCATTACTGCCGATGTGAAATACAATCTTACCAAATTTACGCTTAGCCTTAGCCAGCAGTTTCAAATTTCCTTCAGTGTCGTCTGCTCTGGCCCCCCGAAGACAATTGACTATGGTTGCTGGTGTCGCTAACTTCACATTTCTCAAAACAGAGTCGCCAATAACCAGAGTTTGTTCCTCGGCGGGTGTGTCGCCGAGTGGGGAAAAACGGTTAGAAATGTGAACGGGTTGGCGGTGTACACGGGGCTTCTGTTTAGAACTACGCTTCCTCCTCACAGTCACCCAGTCGGCCTGCTTTCCTGGCTGCTCGGGATCTGCTGGAGGGGAACTAACGGCGGCTAAGCTACCTTGGTCCACACCGACTACAGGGGCCTGGCTAGCTGTAGGATTTTCCAAGGTGCGGAGCCGAGTCTCCAATTTGCCCAGCCTGGCCTCCAAAGCTACGAATAAGCTACACTTATTACAAGTACCATTACTGCCAAAGGAGGCCGAGGAATAACTAAATATTTCACACCCAGAGCAGAAAAGTGCGGGAGAGACAGGAGAAGCCGCCATGCTAAACCGGCTAAGAGCTAGTAGCTGCGGTAAGCTAGCGGATTCCTAAAAACACACAAAGTGAATAATGTGTAAATAATTTAGAGGTGATTCAGCAGAGGGAGTGCTTTAGTTAAGGCACGTGAAGATTACACTGTGAAACAAATCATTATCTAGTTAACTAGATCAATCTAACTGCGCAGATTAAACAGCTAACAGATACAGCAAAACACCGCTGTGCTCCGGAACAGGAAGTAATACAATACCGCAGTGAGAGCCAACCACCAGACAAAACAATGTCGGACTCTGTAGTTTTCTCTGGACCCCTCCCCAATCGGACCGGGAGTGACATGTTTAGCCGCATGTTCTCCTTGAATTGCTGGCTGTCTGAGTGGTGTCCAAAAAAATGAGGTGGGCTTCATAGATAATTGGCAAAGCTTCTGGGGAAAACCTGGTCTTGTTAGGAGAGACGGCATCCATCCCACTTTGGATAGAGCAGCTCTCATTTCTAGAAATCTGGGCAATTTTATTAAATCCTCCAAACCGTGACTACACCTCTCTGCCGCTTCTCTCCCCCTGCCATCCCCCCAATACCCCATCCCCGTAGAGATGGTTCCTGCTCCCAGACCACCAACAACCAGTAAAAATCTATTTAAGCATAAAAATTCAAAAGAAAAAAATAATATAGCACCTTCGACTGCACCACAGACTAAAACAGTTAAATGTGGTTTATTAAACATTAGGTCTCTCTCTTCTAAGTCCCTGTTAGTAAATGATATAATTGATCAACATATTGATTTATTCTGCCTTACAGCAACCTGGTTACAGCAGGATGAATATGTTAGTTTAAATGAGTCAACACCCCCGAGTCACACTGTCAGAATGCTCGTAGCACGGGCCGAGGGGGAGGATTAGCAGCACTCTTCCACTCCAGCTTATTAATTAATCAAAAACCCAGACAGAGCTTTAATTCATTTGAAAGCTTGACTCTTAGTCTTGTCCATCCAAATTGGAAGTCCCAAAAACCAGTTTTATTTGTTGTTATCTATCGTCCACCTGGTCGTTACTGTGAGTTTCTGTGAATTTTCTGACCTTTTGTCTGACTTAGTGCTTAGCTCAGATAAGATAATTATAGTGGGCGATTTTAACATCCACACAGATGCTGAGAATGACAGCCTCAACACTGCATTTAATCTATTGTTAGACTCGATTGGCTTTGCTCAAAATGTAAATGAGTCCACCCACCACTTTAATCATGCCTTAGATCTTGTTCTGACTTATGGTATGGAAATTAAAGACTTAACAGTATTCCCTGAAAACCCCCTTCTGTCTGATCATTTCTTAATAACATTTACATTTACTCTGGACTACCCAGCAGTGGGGAATAAGTTTCATTACAGTATAAGTCTTTCAGAAAGCGCTGTAACTAGGTTTAAGGATATGATTCCTTCTTTATGTTCTCCAGTGCCATATACCAACACAGGGCAGAGTAGCTACCTAAACTCTGTAAGTGAGATAGATTATCTCGTCAATAGTTTTATATCCTCATTGAGGACAACTCTGGATGCTGTAGCTCCTCTGAAAAAGAGAGCCTTAAATCAGAAGTGCCTGACTCCGTGGTATTACTCACAAACTCGCAGCTTAAAGCAGATAACCCGTAAGTTGGAGAGGAAATGGCATCTCACTAATTTAGAAGATCTTCACTTAGCCTGGAAAGAGTCTGTTGCTCTATAAAAAAGCCCTCTGTAAAGCTAGGACATCTTACTACTCATCACTTATTGAAGAAAATAAGAACAACCCCAGGTTTCTTTTCAGCACTGTAGCCAGGCTGACAGTCAGAGCTCTATTGAGCCGAGTATTCCTTTAACTTTAACTAGTAATGGCTTCATGACTTTCTTTGCTAATAAAATTTTAACTATTAGAGAAAAAATTACTCATAACCATCCCAAAGACATATCGTTATCTTTGGCTGCTTTCAGTGATGCCGGTATTTGGTTAGACTGTTTCTCTCTGATTGTTCTGAGTTATTTTCATTAGTTACTTCCTCCAAACCATCAACATGTCTATTAGACCCCATTCCTACCATTAATTAATGCTTCGATCTTAAATATGATCAATCTATCTTTATTAGTTGGCTATGTACCACAGGCTTTTAAGGTGGCAGTAATTAAACCATTACTTAAAAAGCCATCACTTGACCCAGCTATCTTAGCTAATTATAGGCCAATCTCCAACCTTCCTTTTCTCTCAAAAATTCTTGAAAGGGTAGTTGTAAAACAGCTAACTGATCATCTGCAGAGGAATGGTCTATTTGAAGAGTTTCAGTCAGGTTTTAGAATTCATCATAGTACAGAAACACCATTAGTAAAGGTTACAAATGATCTTCTTTTGGCCTCAGACAGTGGACTCATCTCTGTGCTTGTCCTGTTAGACCTCAGTGCTGCTTTTGATACTGTTGACCATTAAATTTTATTAGAGATTAGAGCATGCCATAGGTATTAAAGGCACTGCACTGCGGTGGTTTGAATGATATTTATCTAATAGATTACAATTTGTTCATGTAAATGGTGAATCTTCTTCACAGACTAAGGTTAATTATGGAGTTCCACAAGGTTCTGTGCTAGGACCAATTTTATTCACTTTATACATGCTTCCCTTAGGCAGTATTATTAGACAGCATTGCTTAAATTTTCATTGTTACGCAGATGATACCCAGCTTTATCTATCCATGAAGCCAGAGGACACACACCAATTAGCTAAACTGCAGGATTGTCTTACAGACAAAGACATGGATGACCTCTAATTTCCTGCTTTTAAACTCAGATAAAACTGAAGTTATTGTACTTGGCCCCACAAATCTTAGAAACATGGTGTCTAACCAGATCCTTACTCTGGATGGCATTACCCTGACCTCTAGTAATACTGTGAGAAATCTTGGAGTCATTTTTGATCAGGATATGTCCTTCAGTGCACATATTAAGCAAATATGTAGGACTGCTTTTTTGCATTTGCGCAATATCTCTAAAATTAGAAAGGTCTTGTCTCAGAGTGATGCTGAAAAACTAATTCATGCATTTATTTCCTCTAGGCTGGACTATTGTAATTCATTATTATCAGGTTGTCCTAAAAGTTCCCTGAAAAGCCTTCAGTTAATTCAAAATGCTGCAGCTAGAGTACTGACGGGGACTAGGAGAGAGCATATTTCATCCATATTGGCCTCTCTTCATTGGCTTCCTGTTAATTCTAGAATTGAATTTAAAATTCTTCTTCTTACTTATAAGGTTTTGAATAATCAGGTCCCATCTTATCTTAGGGACCTCATAGTACCATATCACCCCAATAGAGCGCTTCGCTCTCAGACTGCAGGCTTACTTGTAGTTCCTAGGGTTTTTAAGAGTAGAATGGGAGGCAGAGCCTTCAGCTTTCAGGCTCCTCTCCTCTGGAACCAGCTCCCAATTCGGATCAGGGAGACAGACACCCTCTCTACTTTTAAGATTAGGCTTAAAACTTTCCTTTTTGCTAAAGCTTATAGTTAGGGCTGGATCAGGTGACCCTGAACCATCCCTTAGTTATGCTGCTATAGACTTAGACTGCTGGGGGATTCCCATGATGCACTGAGTGTTTCTTTCTCTTTTTGCTCTGTATGCACCACTCTGCATTTAATCATTAGTGATTGATCTCTGCTCCCCTCCACAGCATGTCTTTTTCCTGGTTCTCTCCCTCAGCCCCAACCAGTCCCAGCAGAAGACTGCCCCTCCCTGAGCCTGGTTGAGACTGATTTGAGAGTCAGGATGACAACTTAGTTTCAGGCAATAAATGGGAAACAAAACGCTGAAGCGGTGAATAGCTACACTGCATTGGCTAGCTACTAGCAAGTGTTGAGATGAATTCTAACCTCTATCTCTCCCTGGGTCACGTCTCTCTCCGTCTTCATCTCCTCCTCCTGCTCACTCTGCTCCTCTGGTTCCCCAGCAGCTCTGACAACCATCTCCTCCTCTTCACTCTCCACCTGTGCGCTCGTCGACGCCAGTCCCGGGCTAGTTTGAAATGATGACGGACCAGCGGCCCCACCCGAACCTGAGGTCGAGCTTGTGGTTTTAAAGATATCAGTAATTTTGGCACATTTTGCTGCGTCATCTTTTAATTTCGGTTTTCTTTTTACTTTTCGCTTCTCAGCTCCACTCTTTTGCTTCTGCATTTCACAAAAGCACAACTCTCCGTTCTCAGTCTCCACTCGAGCTCGGACCAAATAGCCAAAACTTTGAGTGATGACCTGGGTCAGGTGGAGTGGGGGCCTGTAGGGAGGGGCGGGTGGGCGGGCCTTCGAGAACCAAGGAATTTCATTGGACTAGCCCAATGTGCCTCAGGAGAAGCATCCAATGGGCCACTATTGTCGCAATCAATAAAAACTATAATTATATACATATATTTTTTAATGACAGACCTGAGGGGGGCCAAAATGCGCGAGGACCCGGTGGGATTTGCCCGGTACGCCAGATAACCAGTCCAGGTCTGCACGTCATCTCTGATAAGGGTGTTGCTACTGACCCTAGCAAGGTGGAGGTGGTTGCTCATTGGCCACCTCCGGTCACACTCTCAGAACTGCACTCTTTTCTGGGCTTTGCCAGCTACTACTGCCTGTTTGTAGGTGGTTTTGCAAGGTTGGCAGCACCCCTACACAAGCTGGCAGCAGAGTTGGCTGGGGTGAAGCCCAGTTGGGTAGATCAGCCAGTTTTGGGTTATTGGACACAGGAATGTGGCCGTAGCTTTGAGACTCTAAAAGCTAAGCTTACCTCAGCACCTGTGCTGGCATATGCCGATTTTAGTCTTCCATTTATTTTGGAGGTGGATGCTAGCTATGGGGGCTGGGAGCAGTGTTGTCTCAGGAACAGGATGGTAAAGTTAGGCCGATTGCTTACGCGAGCCGTGGGTTACGCCCTACTGAGCGTAACATGGTGAACTACAGCTCTATGAAGTTGGAATTTTTGGCACTCAAGTGGGCAATGACCGAGAAGTTCAGGGAGTACTTGCTGAGCCATAAGTGTACTGTGTACACTGACAACAATCCTTTGAGTCATTTGTCATCTGCAAAACTTGATGCTACTGAGCAACGTTGGGCAGCGCAGTTGGCCTCGTTTGATTTTGAGATCAAGTATCGTTCGGGTTGTAGTAATAAGAACGCGGATGCCCTTTCTTGGTTGCATTCTCCTGGGATGCAGGACTTCCAGGTAATGGTTAGTGGTGCCCAGCTTCCGGAGCCACTGCAACAGGTTTGCCAGGGGAATAAGGTAGATGTAAGGCAGGCTGTGGTTGCAGTCTTGCCTCACCATCTTCCATCTGACCTGGCTGCACTGCAGCGGGCTGATCCAGTGATTCGGGAGGTTTGGGTGTTTTGGGACTGTAAAAGGGGTCCTGATAAGGAAGAGCACAATCAGGTGTCGCAGTCAGCCCGGGTGCTGCTTCGGCAGTGGGACCGGTTGGTGGAGAGGGATAGTGTCTTGTACTGTCAGGTGTTTAAGTCCAATGGAGCTGGGGCTGTGTTGCAGTTGGTGTTGCCTGCAGCTTTAAAAGCCGATGTATTGACTGAGGTTCTGTTGGGTATTTTCTCCTCCAAACATTTTTAAAACCTTTAACAAGACAGAGTCAAGAAACACCAGTGAGACAGAAAGTCAAATTTTACGCGCGGAGTGCAGTCAGGCTGTACACCAAGGCTACACTAAAGTCTGGCCTGCTTTTCCGCTCTTTTTATTAAGAGACGCCCTCATCACATAAACAAAAAACTTGTCCTAAGGGTGGGGGTGATGACGCAAGACAAGTTTCTTCCCGTAACATAAACGCATACGTCAATAAGTGCAGCTGTAAGGAAGAACACTTTCTTTTACACAGGTCAGCACATCTCGTTCGTCTGTTGCAGTTATCAGCTGTTCTGCATCTGCCTGAAGTGTCCTGTCCTTCACACTCCTTCACACTAAGCACCACATCACAACAGTCAAAACGTTCTCTTACTCCCAGTCGTTAGAGGCTGCGAAAACAAAGTTATATTATAATAATAAGTACATCCAGCCCTTCATTCCCAGCTCAGATTGACCCCAGAGTGCTAAAACAAAATTGAATTCTCAGGCTTGGTTAAGACAGGTGCAAAACAGCACAACACCGTTCTCATGAGAAAGAAGACAAAGCTAAAACAAGGTTGAATAACACGTACATTCTCAGGGTGAAGTGCAAAACAGCACAACACCGTTCTCATGAGAAAGAAGACAAATGTACAAATGTTTAACAGTGATAACATATATACAAAATCTTTAACATTCCCCTCCTGTTTATCGCCTGTTAAACATACAGTAGGCATCACTCAGCTTAGCACTTCTTTTGAGATTTTCACTAAGAGGTTCATCATGGTATGTTTTCTCTATAGGCTTACACCCCAGAGGTGATGTCATCATTGTCACCATCATCGGTGTCTGGGTCATCATACTTCCATTGGTCTGGGTACAGGCCAGGAGAGCCATCGTCCTCCTTGTCGTCGTCTGTCCCCAGAAGTGGATATGATGCTGGACCCCCTCCTGGTCCTGGACTTATTGCTGTGGTTATCATTCTATTTACAAGGCCTCGGAGACATGGAATACAACGACATCCACACAATGTTAGAATTGCAGCAAATACTGCTATAGACACTAATAGTGAAGAACTCAAAGACCTCCATTTTCCCATCCCTTCCAGCCACCAATCCCAGCCTTCGGTGTTTACTCCACTGTGCTCTTTCATCTTCCTGTTCAACGTCCTCAGCCCGTCAATGGCTTGAGTGAGACTGCCGTCTGCAGCCGTGTTGTTGGGAATGAATGTGCAGCATTGTTCTCCGAACATGGCACAAACACCTCCTTTCTCTGCCAACAACATATCCAGAGCAATACGATTCTGGAAGGCCGTAAGGGACGTGGCTTCTAACTGTGAATGGACAGCCTTAAATCCTTCCTCAGTCCAATTTCCTAATTTCTGTACATTGTAGTGGATGTAGTTTATTCTGTCCACGTTTTTATTAATTGAACACCACCAACAGATGGAAGATTCGAATCCAGCTGCTATTTGATCAACCAGTTTATACTCGTCAGGCACTCCCCTGGGGACTCCTATTGCGTCAATATATGTTGGATTTCCCACTCCTTTCCAATCTCTTTTTACTCTATGTCTGGCTATGCCTTTCTGCCAATCTTCAGGAATAAGAGAGGCTGCATATGTCGTAACGTCTTCAGGGGTCATGGGTATGGCTTCAACTGGTAACAATAATGATATTAATGCACAATAACCTGACACATTCCGTGGCAGTCTGTCAAAGATTCTGTTATCCCCACACCACCACCATACGTCACTCCTCCCGACAGGTTTGAATGTGGGAGTACTATGGACCACATTCTTACACCAGGCGGTGTGGTTTAAGCTACCCAAAGTCTTACTTGTCCCTGTCAAGTGTACACATGTATGGTTAGCATGCCCAACTTTGCTTGAGAATAAGGTTTAATCTTAGTCAATTTGGTCACTGGATAGATCTTGTCCCACTTAGAACAATTGTTGTTTGCCGCAATGTATGTCTGTGTCATAGCAGTCAGTAGACAGTCTTTGGGTAATGCTGCCGGTATTACCTGTAATATAGGCCTGGGTCCCATACATACAACACAGTCCTTCTTTGCTGCTAGTCCTGCTTGTTCTGCCATTAAAAGCCAATTGTTATTTTGTCCACTAATTCCTGTAGTTACTAGGAACCAGTCATCTGCCTTCATGTTTTTTGTGCCTTGTACAGACACCCCCTTTGCTTGTATGGGCACCCCCTTTGCTTGTATGGGCACCCCCTTTGCTTGTATGGGCACCCCCTTTGACGTACTTAATTCGGTCAATATTGGTTGCTGTACTCTATCTGTTTCACAGAGGAAGAAATGGAAATACGGATCTTTTCCTTGTTTGTATACCCAAAGGAGGAACAACCAACAGTCTCCCTCTATATCAGGTGGGAATATGGTTCCTTTTTCTGTGGTATTCACCACTATAGACAGCTTATCATCTGTTTGATACATTTTGAGAATTTGACTCTGGTACTTAGCCCACTCGGTTTGTGCCCATCTTGGTGTCCATCTACTCCATTCATCGGCTACCAACGTTTCCCATCTCCTATCTTGTTGATCGTTGGTCATATACCATGAGAAACTATTTCCGTAATTAGTCCCTCTGTCACCATCCGGCATTCCATGGGTAAGACCACTATATGGTACAGAGATGATCACAGAAGTATTTCTAGGAATGCAGGCTTGTACACCAAATCGGTACGCATTATTCCCATCACAGCTATGTACTGTGGCATTTATTATCGGACTGGGGTCTTCGTTACTTCTTTTTGGTCTCTGCAATCTGCGGATGTGATCCTTATTATCATGTCCCGTGCTCATGGCTTTTAATAATAATCCCAATTCAAAAAAGAAAAGTAGCATAACAAGGACTGTCCGTGGGGTCCAGAAACCCTCGTTCTTTTTATTTTTTTCTTTCGCCATTTCTGCACACTACAGCACACCTATGTTCAGAACAGTGGCTTCTTAATGTCTTCTGCTAGCTTTCGTGTCTAACCTGGATCTTAACACCAAGCTCACACACTATTACTAGTCTTGTCCTACTGTTCTTACTGTTTGTCTGTGTCTGCAGAAATGACTTTCTTACAGTGAGTTAAATGAATCCATGTACTTCTTTCCCCAATTTTCAAAGCTGTGGGTGTTGTGAGTAGTACTTGATAGGGCCCTTCCCATTTAGGTGAATGCCAGTGTTTTCTCTTGATGCTTCTTATCAACACCCAGTCTCCAGGTACCACTTTAGGGTCCTCCTGTGGAGAAATGGGATCATCAGTGTTTGGAACTCTCCCTCGTTGTCCTTCTAACATTTTTCTCATGTAATCCGCCAAATTGGTTTCCTCAGGTACATCCCAAATTTGTCCATAATATGGCAATCGATATTTTCTGCCAAACAATGTTTCATACGGTGTCAACCCCATGGTACTAGTTATGTTTATATACATTTTTACCAAATCTACACAATGCGTCCATGGTCTGCCTGTTTCCTCCATTGTCTTTCTAAGTCTGTTTTTTACTGTTCCATTCATCCTTTCCACTAATCCGGCGCTTTGTGGATGATAAGCACAATGATTTTTGAGATTAACCTGTAGTGCTTCTCCTACGTATTGCACTATTGTATTAACAAAATGCGCTCCATTATCTGAATAGACTGTTTCTGGTATTCCAAATCGTGGGATGATGTCTTTGCATAATGCTTTAGCCACTGTAAGTGAATCTGCATGTTTTGTAGGGAACAATTCTACCCATTTTGAGAAGGCATCAATTATGACTAAACAAAATTCCTTCCCTTCATGTTTACTCAGCTGTATATAATCCATATGAATCACTTGAAAGGGATATTGTGGTGTTGGAAATTTACCTCTTTGGGGTCTCAAATTGCCTTGTGAGTTGTGTTTTGCACATATCATGCATGCTCTACAATGCTGTTTTGCATATGCATCGAACCCATAAAGACAAAAAATAGATTGCAATTGCGATATCATACCCCCTGATGAGACATGCGTCACGCCATGGCTCATAATAGCTGCCCATTTAAACATATTTTTTGGCAATATGGGTTCTTTTGTGGTCATACGTACAAGTCATTTGCATACGTAGCTCCTTTAGCTATCCACATTTGTTTTTCTCTGTCAGTTGTACATCGCTCTATCGTAAGGTGTGGCTGTGATAATAGCAAGGACATGCACGAAAGATGTCTTGCTGGGGACAAAAGGCTCATGTTTGTCTGCAACAGAAGTGCAGAGACTGCATGTGGAACTTTCAATGTCAGCTGATGGAATAGAACAACATTACTGCTACTTTGAACAGCCATAGAGGCTGCAACAACAGCCTGTACGCATGGTGGTAAAGCACTACTGCATCCAATTTAGATGAGTAGTAGGCAACTGGCCTCAATTTTGAGCCATACACTTGAACCAAAACACTAGTCATGAACTTATTCTTACAATCAACTGTTTGAATGAATGGTTTACTATAATCTGGTAGTGCCAAAACTGTGGATGACACTAATGTTTGTTTTACTTTTACAAAGGCTTCCTCAGCATCTCTGTTCCATTCCAACACGGTTGACATTGAAATATCATCTTTGTACATCAAATCAGAAAGTGGACTAGTCAACTCTGCATAGCAAGGAATCCATGCCCTGCAGTAATTTGTCAATCCAAGAAATGACATCATCTGCTTTTTGGTTTGTGGTTTTGGAGCGTGCAAAATTGCTTCCTTCCTGTCAGACAGGATCGTGCGCCCTGTGGCTGATAACTCATGTCCTAAATATTTTACTTTATCCCTACACAACTGAACTTTGTTTCTACTCACTCTGTGGCCATTGTCAAATAAGAAACATAATAATGCTACTGTGTCAGTTATGCAGTTTTCTCGTGTGTCAGAGGCAATCAAAATGTCATCAACATACACTAATAGTTGGCTATCTGCCGGTGGAACGAAATTGGCTAAACATGCTGACATGACTTGAGAATAAATAGTTGGGCTCTCTGCGTAACCCTGCGGTAATCTGGTGAATGTATATCGTTGTCCTTTAAAGGTAAAAGCAAACCAGAATTGACTATCTGGATGTACTGGCACAGAGAAAAATGCATTACTTATGTCAATTACTGAGAAACTATTAGAATTTGGTCTCAACGAATTTAACAAGGTGTGTGGATCTGGAACACATGGTGCTCTTTTAATCACAGCAGCATTTACTGCCTGCAGATCTTGAATCATTCTCCACCCCACTGAGGGCGGAGCCTTTTTTACAGGAAATATGGGTGTGTTACATGGTGAATCTGGACATGGCACTATTACTCCTGCTGTTAATAAATCCTCTATTACTGGCCTGATTCCATCAATTGCATCAGGTTTCAATGGATACTGTCTTACACATGGTCTGTATTCTGTTTTTGGCCTTATAACTACAGGTTGTGCATTTTTAATCAGTCCTACGTCTGAAGGACCTGTTGTCCACAATCCTGACGGTACTGAAGAGAGAAGAGCATCTTCTTCAGGACTCAACTGAAACACTCAGGATTGTGAAGTGGACACATCAATGTGTGTTCCAGCTGTCAGCACCAATGAGACATTAACTGGCACTTTATACAACTTGGTTGATGGACTGAACTCCGTTCGTGGTCCAACTCTGCTCCAATCAGAGGCTGACAAAGCTGTTATGACTGTCAGTCCCAATTCTTGCCATTCTGTCAAATATGGCTTACAAAGTGACATATGTAATGGCATACCTGTGAATCTCAATTTTGATACATCTTCAGTGGCGCCTGTTACTGTTATGACAGCTGTTGAGTTGCCATCATGGATCAAATCAGTCATTGTCAGCTTCACAGGTGAAACATTTTTCAATTTAGTTTCATAGTCACCATCCGGACCTGGAGGATCTTTATGCCACATTGTGACATGCAGGTCAGGTGGTGACATCTGTTGTTCAGGATTTTTTAGTAGGGCTGTCGCTTGCAAGACGACATCTTTACCCCATCCTGCAGCATCTTCTTCTGAAATGTCAAATGTATAGTAATAGTGGAATGTGGGGTCATCGCTTTCTTCTCTTACCATGTTAACGCCTCCTGTGCGTTCAACAACTAATTTCCCTTGTTCCACAATTATGGACAAGCCCAATGCAGTCAATCCGTCTCGTCCTAGGAGGTTAACTGGACATTGTGGCATGCTCAACACTGACATAGTACACGTCAGGCCAAATGGATCTGTCAACGTTATGGGTTTGGTGATAGGGACGTCTGATGTTTGTCCATTTGCAGAGCGAACCCTAAAGATTTCGTTGCTTAATTGATGGACAGGTATGTTGTCATTACATGTGGTTCTACATGCTCCTGTATCACAAAGGAATGTCACTGGTCGTCCATTTACCAACAAAGTCACTTCTGGTTTTGGTACCGGATTTCCCAGCAAGGCACACAGATCCATATCACAATCAGACTGCCTATCTGATGTGGAATCATGGATTATGGATTCTAGTCATTGTGGATACTGTGGCTGCGGAGGATTATTCCGTTGTGGAATTCTCCCTGCTGCTCCCTCAGTAGGTGGATTCGGACAATTTCTATACATATGTCCCTCTCTTCCACAGTTCCAACAAATCAGGGGACCACGTGGTGGCCCTCCCTGTCTGTGCTGCTGTTGTGGTTGCCAGGGTCCTTGATGTTGTGGCTGTCCACCTTGTCTATTTTGCCATGGCTTTTTGGGGCGTTTGCACTGCTTCTGCTGTCTTAAGTTACCCTGCTGGTAATATATTTCATCATCTCCATGTGCTACATACACTCCTTTGTCGCTGTTTCTTGTCTTTTTCTGCTTTAAGACTTCTTCTGCATGACAGCAGTGTGTATGTGTTTCTTCCAATGTGCCTGTAGGCAATCCAATCCAATGTTTCTGTATCCAAGCTTTTATATCCTTATTGGAATGTTGGATCAGAGCGTTTTTCAATTGTTGTTCATACACAGGTGTTCCTGGCAATATTCCACTATGGACCCTAAATACATTCTCAAATCTGCATCTAAACTCTGTCCATGGCTCTCCTTCTTTCTGAGTTGTCCTGGTAATTTCAGTATAATTTATCTTTGGTCCTAAGACTCCTTTTGCACGTGTAATCATAGCTTCCACTCTTGTTTCTAAGACTAGATCATCATGTGTCAGTGGTACGCCTTGTTGATCTGCAGGATTCCAGTCTCCGCGTACCTGACTCCATTTAGGGCCACATGCTTTCATCCACACCTGTTGGACTTCAGGTCCATTAAGGTGGTAAGATGTTCTAATGTTTTCTATATCCTGCAGAAAGCCCTCGATATCGACATGTGGCGATGGTATCATGTCGACTGCTGCTTTGATATCATCAGCATTCCATGTCCGATAAACGAGCATGGTTGATAGCTGTCCTGCTGTTCCTGCACGAGGATTTGGTACTTCTATCATAGGATAGGCACCTCCCTGATCACTATGTTCCACCATGGGAGGGGCTGTAGGCACTTTCGCTTGACTGCATGTTTGTGTTTTTTTTGGTTTTTCTCTTTTTACCTTAGGTTTTACTGCCAAATCATACTGTGGTGGCGGTACATCGTCATCCTCTGGTAGAGGAGATAAAGGTCTCTTTGTCACCGACGATCCAGCCGGCGGTGATTGTTGAGGCTGTTCTGGCTCTCTGTGCTGAATTATCACATCTTCTTCTGCCTTACCTACAGCTTTCTTTTTCCTTGCTTTCTCTAATCGTCGCTTCTCTGCTCCTTTCTGTCTGTTCTCTGCTTCTTCCTCCCAAAATGCCACTAAATCTGCCCCTACTTTCTGCATCTTTTTCTCATCACCTTTATGTTCCCGTTCTAACTCCTTCTTCAGCTTTTGTATGCTGATCAGGTTCAGTCATCCGTCAAAGTCATGTTTGTTTATCCAGGTCTCCAATTTCTTTGTTGCTTTTGGATTTTTTGCCTCCATAAATTTCCAGTCGTCAGTTGATAAATTTTCCTTATTTTTAGATGTCTTACCCCCCATTTTTATTATATTTTTTATCCCTTGTTATAATTTGGACTTCAGACGGGGGCACACCTAGGGTGTTCTAAATCTGAAGTTTTCACACTTTCTTTGGACGTGACAATTAATTTGCCGTCATGTGGTTGATTCCTTTCACCTCCCCGTAGGAAGCGGAATCACTTGCCTGCTGCTTCCACACGCACGGTTGTCACTAACGTTGTCCAAAGTATTACACTTTCACACAGTTATTTACACTTACACAATACACTATGTACACATAGAAACACTTTTAATAATCGTACGCGTATTCTTATGCCAGGGGAGCTCGCCCTCCCGTGAAATTTAACTAATGTCGTGCATTAGGGGACTCCGCCGTCCCTGCCAAATTTAACTGCTTTTTTACAGTGCACGTATTTCTACCCGGGATTTCCTTTACGTATTAAAACAGAGGAGTCCGTATCCTCCTTCCGGAATTTAACTACGTGCGTCCCTCGCAACCGTAGAGGAGTCCGCCCTCCTTACAGAGTTTAACTGTGTTTCATTAACAGACGATTCTGTATCATCGCTTACGGAGTTTAACTGTTTTATGTGATCACTTTTATCCCCTACCGGTACGCGTATATAAACAGAGGAATCCGCACCCTCCTTACAGAGTTTAACTGCTTTGCATTAACAGACGATTCTGTATCATCGCTTGCGGAATTTAACTGTTTTATGCGATCTGATCACCACTCACTCAGTACTGTTTACAAAGAAATTTTACTCACTGACTCGACTTCCTGTCTGTCTTCTTCGGGAAAATCTCGTCAACCAGACGATGCCAACGGTGGTCGACAATTGCAGACACGATCAATCGATCGATCGGACCTTGGCCAAGGATTTACGTCTGGACTTGACGACCTCCGCCGGACACCTCCGGTGTTGTTGAGATCCCGGACGAGCCCCCAGTCAATGTTGGGTATTTTCTCCTCCAAACATTTTTAAAACCTTTAACAAGACAAACAGAGTCAAGAAACACCAGTGAGACAGAAAGTCAAATTTTACGCGCGGAGTGCAGTCAGGCTGTACACCAAGGCTACACTAAAGTCTGGCCTGCTTTTCCGCTCTTTTTATTAAGAGACGCCCTCATCACATAAATAAAAAACTTGTCCTAAGGGTGGGGGTGATGACGCAAGACAAGTTTCTTCCCGTAACATAAACGCATACGTCAATAAGTGCAGCTGTAAGGAAGAACACTTTCTTTTACACAGGTCAGCACATCTCGTTCGTCTGTTGCAGTTATCAGCTGTTCTGCATCTGCCTGAAGTGTCCTGTCCTTCACACTCCTTCACACTAAGCACCACATCACAACAGTCAAAACGTTCTCTTACTCCCAGTCGTTAGAGGCTGCGAAAACAAAGTTATATTATAATAATAAGTACATCCAGCCCTTCATTCCCAGCTCAGATTGACCCCAGAGTGCTAAAACAAAATTGAATTCTCAGGCTTGGTTAAGACAGGTGCAAAACAGCACAACACCGTTCTCATGAGAAAGAAGACAAAGCTAAAACAAGGTTGAATAACACGTACATTCTCAGGGTGAAGTGCAAAACAGCACAACACCGTTCTCATGAGAAAGAAGACAAATGTACAAATGTTTAACAGTGATAACATATATACAAAATCTTTAACAGGTTCATCAAGGCGTCGAGAGGACCCTAGAGCTGTTACATCAGTGGGGTTATTGGCCAGGGATGTCTGTGGAAGTGGCAGATTGGTGCCAGGCATGTGAGAGGTGTCAGGTAGCAAAGGTGAACCAACCAGTGGCTCGTGGCCCCATGGGACACCTGTTGGCATCTCGGCCTAATGAGATTCTTGCCATTGATTTTTACTGTTCTAGAGCCTAGTCATGGTGGAGTGGAAGACGCTTTGGTAATGACTGACGTCTTTAGCAAGTACACATGGGCAATCCCTACCCATGACCAGCGAGCTCCTACAGTAGCTCAAGTTCTGGTTAGAGTGGTTTTCGAGGTTTGGGGTTCCAGCTCGGATACATTCTGATCAGGGATGGAGTTTTGAGAGTGTATTGATCCAGCAGTTGTGTGGCTTTTATGGCATAGAGAAGTCTCGCACTACACCATACCATCCATCTGGGAATGGGCAGTATGAGCGTTTTAATAGAACACTTCATGATCTGTTGCGCATGCTGCCCATGTCTGGAAAGCATCATTGGGGTTCCTGTTTGCCCCAGGTTCTGTATGCTTATAACACGACACCGCATCAGGCAACTGGTGAGTCTCCTTTTTTGTTGATGTTTAGTCAGGAGCCAAGACTCCAGTTGATTTTTCTGTTGGGTCGAGTTCAGGAGCCTGCGGGTGGTTTTGTTCATGAGTGGGTCCAGGAGCAACAGACCTGCTTGCAGATGGCTTTTGATGGAGCCCGGGATCGGCTGAAGGCCACTGCAGAGTGGCGTAAGAAGGATTATGATCAGCATGTCCATGGTGTTCCCCTGAAGGAGGGCCAGTTGGTCTGGTTGCGAGATTTTGGGATATGGGGCCATCATAAGATCCAGGACCAGTGGTCCTCTGATGTGTCGTGAGGGCACCACAGGAAGAAGGGACTGTTTATACAATGGCCCCTAAGGATGATTTAACCAGAGCCAAGCAGGTTCATCGCTCGTTGTTGAAGGCAGTGGTGGGGGTTGGGCGCCCTGATGAAGTTGTAGCCCATTCTCTGCCCCCTGTGGAGTTTTCTCCACCTGTGGTGGAGCCATTAGAGGACAGGTGGTGGCGTAATGGCGGGTGGTTGGTGTCAGGATCTGAGGACCCTGCGTCTACTTCAGTTATGCGGGAAGTGGTGACTCCGCCTGCTCCTCAGGTGGAGGGGGTGGGAGAGGTGACCCAGGTTGCCCCTCAGGTGGAGGGAGCTTACCTGCTTCCCCGCAGTTGAGTCCACCAGTAGATCCAGTGGTTGTTGTGCCGTGCTATCTTTGCCAGTGGAGTCTAGTACGTCTTCTCTCCCCCCTAGTGAAGAAGTTGTAATTCGGCAGACGACTAGGATTACTGCAAGTTATCATTCTATTATTAATCATCTTCCACGGTCTGCAGTGTAAGTGGGTCCTTCTGGCCCTATGTAATATAGGTGGTATGACTAAGGTTAAGGAATGGGGTCTATTCCGTTGGGGCGACAATTCAATTTGTGGGGGTGGATTGTAGCAGGATGGATGACCTTAATGATCAGCTGGTGGATTGAGTCCAGCTGGTTGTGGCAGAGGAGTGTTTGTATAAAAGACGGAGTGTGTGTGTGTGTGTGTGTGTGCTCTTCTTTCTCTTTCTGGAGATAGACTGCAGGTGTTTGGACGTGTTCACCTCCACGTTCCCGTGAAGACAGGTAGGCGCCAGCCACAGCTGCAGGCTCGTTGAGGTGTAGTGGTGAGTGTTTAAGGAAATGGTTTTGTTGTACAGAGACCTCTGCGTGGGCTGTCAGTGGTGGTGCGCTGCTGAGTTTGTGGTGCTGTTGACGCTCTGGGGTGGTGTTGAGTTACAGCTGATTGCTGTGACGGACGGTTCAGTATGTACAGCGCAAAGTAAGCTCCTCTTTCAGATATTTGTTTATATTTATCTGTTTAAAATGTAGGATTCTGGACCGAAAAAGTACTGATGTCCACGTCTTCTGCCATTTTTGTGTAAGTCAGACAACGTCCCGGATCAACAAAGCCTTCACGTTGGAAATGATCTGGTTGATTCAGCCTGTCGATCGGTGCTCGGAGCGCAGCGCGCTCTCAACAGCTGTGGGCGGTCTTTAAACCAGCTGGAGCATTCCTTAATCTGTGTAATCCCCATAAAATCGTCCCTGAAAGCCATCTGAATTTTCCGAATGTTGTCCACCTGGAGGTCTCTCACAGTTTCTGGAAAAATTTCATGCAGCAAAGCTCCAAATTGTTCAGACATTTTATTCGCAATAAAAATCCGACAAGAGGGGTGGACCACTGCTCACACAAAGTCTGCTCACAGGCGAATGACGTAACTGACAGGCGTGAAAAAACTCACGCATGCGCACAAAGGCTCAAGCTTGGCTGATGCAATCACACGTGATTCAAATCCATATGGTTTTTGAAAAAATAAAAAGGTCCGATACTTCTCTAACAGACCTCGTATCATGTTTATTCATGATTTCTAATTGTCTTGACGATTAGGAGTAACTTGTCTGCTTTGCCACATATGGTTATTCTGGTTCTTCATGATTATTTGAGTTCTGTATATGGGTACTTGTGTTCTGCAGTACCAGTTAAAAGTCTAGACACACTTTCCCAGTCAACTGAATGCCTTTTAAGTGAATTAAATGGAAAAGTGTATACGTGGCTTCCATGATGAAATTGAACAAGATTAAAAAAAAAAAAAATGCTGAGATATTTTGTGATTTCTATGCTTTGTAAATGATACTGAATTGTATGTGAATGAACATATTTCTCAAATTGTGTCTGGTCGTGGATTGACCCAGATGTGAGCAACTACAGTATGCATGCATGGATGGATAACAGAGAAATTCTGCTCTCTACAGGAACATATACAGACATTCATATTACAATATGGATTCACCCCACTTGAGATTCGAACCTGCTCTTCAGAAAACCTACATGTATTTCTGACATTTCAGAGAGGCTTTCCAGTATATCTAATATAGTATATGAAGCAGACAGCAACAATATGAACGTAGCCATAAATAAGCAATGCATGGAAGCATTTTGTTTCTAATCTCAAAATGCTCCCCAAGCATAATAATAATTCAGTCATTCATAATCACAGCAGTTTAGTGGTTAGCATTGTTGCCTCACAGCATGAAGACTGTGGGATCACTTCCCACCGTTTCTTTGTGGAGTTTGCATGTTCTCATTATGTATGTGTGGGTTTCCTCCAGGTGTTCCGGCTTCCTCCCCCATCCAAATACATGCATGTTAGGTAGATTGGATACTTTAAATTCACCGTAGGTGTGTGTGGGTGTGAATGTGTTTGTCTATAAGTGGCCCTGCGATAGACTGGTGTCCTGTCCAGGGTGTACACCACCTCACGCTGTATGATTGCTGGGATAGGCTCCAGCATCCCCTACCCTGTGACCCTTCATTAGAATAAGCAGTTATAGAAAATGTAGGGATGGACTTTTTTGAAGTGTGACTTTCTGTAGGTCACGGCGGCAGTAGACCAAACGGCTCCTCCCACACTTCCCTAACTTCTGTCAAGTCCTGTAGCTCTTTCTGTGGGATCCCGAGGCATTCCTAATCCGGTTTGTGAATTTAATCCCTCCAGCATGTCCGAGGCTTCCTCCCAGTTGGACGTGCCTGGCAGATCTCCCTAGAGAGGCAAACGGGGCATCCTCACCAGACATCTTAACCACCTCAGCTGGCTCCTTTCAATGAAAAGAAGCAGCAGGTCTACTCTGAGTCCCTCTCGGATAGTGTAGCTCAGGGGTGGCCAAGTTCTTCTGAAAGACTTGTTAGCAGACTTTTAATGAGCCTTTCATTGGATTCAGGTGTGTTGGAGCAGGGAGACAACAAAGAGTGTCAGGAATGTGACTCTCGAGGACCGAACTTGGCCACCCCTGGTCTAGCTTAACATGACCAGGAGTGTAAGGCCAGATACCCTACAGAGGAATCTCATTTCCACCACTTGTATCTGTGACCTTCTTTTTCAGTCATTACACAAAGTTCATGGATATGGGTGAGGATAGGAGTGTAAATTAAGGGTCTTGTCTTCTCTCTTTTTTTTTTCCACACAGCGTCCGTAAACCATCAGACACCACTCCAGTCTATTAATCTCATGCTCCAAATTACACCGTGAACAACACCCCGAAATACTCCTCCACTTGAGCAATAACTCTCCCCTAAGCCAGAGAGACAATCCACTCTTTTCCGACAGAGGACCATGGTCTGAGGTTTGGAGGTGCTGATTCTCATCTTAGCTCCTTCATACTCTGCTTCATACCTGCCCAGTACATATTGGAGGTCAATGCCTGATGAAGCAAACAGAACCACATCACCGTACAAAGCAACGATGCAACCCTGAGGTCACTGCTCCTTGAATTCTCAACCATGAACTTCATGAGCAGGATTGGTGACAAGGGGCAGCCCTGTTGGAGGCCATCATCAACCAGGAACAGGTCCGATGTAATGCAGAGAACGCAGACACAACTCCTACTTTGGTCGTACAGAGACCGGATCGCGCACTGCACCGGCTCCAATATTCCCACAATCTGGCATCTAGGATTTCCCAGGGAGGCTGAGAAGTATGGCTCCTCTATAATTTGAACACACTCTCAGGCCCCCTTTTTAAAGAGCGGGACCACCACCCCAGTTTGCCAATCCAGAGGTACTATCCCAGACTTCCATGCATCATTGTATACATGTGTCACCCATGACACCCCAACAACATCCAGAAACAACATCAGCATCTCAGGGCGAATCTTGTCCACACTAGGTGACTAGCCACTGATTCATTTTTGACAACCTCAGTGACTTCTGCCAGGGGGATAGCACCAGATCCACTTCAGTCTGCCATCCCTTTCTTCTCAATGGAGGACATGTCAGTCGGATTGAGGAGATCCTCAAAGTGTTCTTTCCACGACCGGACAATATCCTCAGTCCAGTTTAGCAGCTCTCCACCCTTGCTGAACACAGACTGGGCTTAGAACTGCAGCTTTGAGGCTGACTGAAAGTCATTCTCCATGGCCTCTCCAAACTCCTCCCACACCCAAATTTTTGCCTCAGCCACCACTGAGGCTGCTGTCCTTCTGGCCTTTCGGTACCCGTCCATTGATTGTAGACCTCTGTGCCAACCAGACATGTAAGACCTCCTTATTCAGCATGATGGCTTCCCTTTTTAATGTGATTTGTCAATAATACACATGCAAATAAAAAATACAGTATATAAAATTGCCAAGGATAGTGTAATATAGAATAAAACTTATTTCCATTATTGTCCGTTACAGAAGGTGCCCAACAACCATCTGGCCACAGCCCAAAGGAGCTGCATCAAGAATGGAGGCCTTGAACACGGGCCACTCTGCTTCCTTGTCCTCAGCCTCCTTCAAGATGGAGGAGGTTTCTTTTGAGGTGTGAGCTGAAGGTCATCTGGACAGGGTCTTCCACCAAACATTCCCAGACCCTCACTATGCATTTAGGCCTTCCAGGTCAGTTCAGTGGTTTAACCCCACCATCTTAAATAAAGTAAGTAAACTTTATTTATATAGTGCTTTTCACAGTAATCTCAAAGTGCTTTATAGTGGTGGTCATATATAAAAGATCATACAGTCAAATACATAATATAAAATACATAAAATTCAGCAACACAGCATGGGGTCAGTTTGGACTAGAATGCTTGCTGAAACAAACAAGTTTTAAGATGCTTTTTGAAGGTATCCACTGAGGTCAGAGAGCGCAGGTCTAAAGGAAATGCGTTCCAAAGGTGTGGCTCGGTGGCTTTAAAGGATTGGTGTCCACGAGTTTAAAGCATGTTTGTGGAGCCATCAGCAGGATCTGCCCAGACAACCTCAGGTTTTAAGTTGGCCTGTAGGGGTTGATTAAATTAGTGATGTAGGTAGGGGCCTGACCATGTATTGCTTGAAAAGTAAGCATCAAGATTTTAAATTGGACACGATACACAACAGGAAGCCAGTGGAGAGATTTTAAGACAGGTGTAATATGGAGCCTCCTGTTGGTGCTGGTCAACAGCCTCGCGTGTGAGTTTTGAACATACTGGAGGCGAGCTAACTCTTTCTTGTTTAGGCAGGTGTACAGGCTGTTACTGTAGTCTGGCTGTGAGGACACAAATGCATGAATAATCATTTCAAGCTCAGCCTTAGACACCATGGGCCTGAGCTTGGCAATCAATCAGTCAACATTTATTTATAAAGCGCTTTACAGCACCGACTGGTGTCCAAAGTGCTTAACATTAAAAACACAAATTCACAAAAATAAAACACGTATAGAATAAAATTTTAAAACAGCACATAAAAAACAGAACATTATTGCGCAGCTGAAAGAAGCAGCTTTTGACCGGCTGCCTTGAATGGTGTTCTAGTGACATGGCTTCATCAAAGATCACCCCAAGATTCCTCAGTTTAGTTTTGGCCAAGTGGTTCATATCACCTAAGTGCTGCTTGATGGTGGGAATGGCAATATCTGGGGCAATAAGATAAGACTTTACTGATCACACAGTGGAGAAATTCACGTGTTACGTCAGCTCTTAAAAAAACACACAAGATGGGTGCGAGTAGAGGAAAATGTACATCAAACAGCGTGTGCAAGGATAAGCAATAATAATACTTGTAACAATACAATAAGAAAATGAGGTAGAAACAGATATATATATATATATATATACGTATATATATATATATATACGTATATATATATATATACGTATATATATATATATACGTATATATATATATATATACGTATATATATATATATATACGTATATATATATATATACGTATATATATATATATATACGTATATATATATATATATACGTATATATATATATACGTGTATATATATATATATATATACGTGTATGTATATATATATATATATATACGTGTATGTATATATATATATATATACGTGTATGTATATATATATATATATATACGTGTATGTATATATATATATATATATACGTGTATGTATATATATATATACGTGTATGTATATATATATACGTGTATATATATATACGTGTATATATATATACGTGTATATATATATACGTGTATATATATATACGTGTGTATATATATACGTGTATATATATGTACATATGCATTTATAAACATGATTGGAATTGAAAAAAATAGGAGCATCTTATTTACAATATGTGAAGTAGAATTTAGATGTGATAAGGTGACATTAGTGCTGGGATGTGTAAACGAGTTGTTACTGCACGTGATTTGTGGACATATTATTGCATGTGGTTATTTCAGTGTTATTGTACAGTCTGACAGCGGCAGGGAGGAATGACCTGCGGTATCGTTCCTTCTTGCATTGAGGGTGCCTCACTCTGTCATTGAATGAGCTGCTCAGCTCCACTACAGTCCGGTGCAGAGGGTGAGAGGAGTTATCCTCTCAGCCACCTCCTCCAGAGAGTCCAGAGGACAGCCCAGGACAGAGCTGGAGTTCCTGACCAGCTTATTCAGTCTCTTTCTCTCCCGCTCTGTGCTGCCCGGGGCCCAACAGAGCAGGAGATATAATAGTTATAATAATGAGCATCTCTGTTTTTTCTGGGTTGAGTTTAAGGTTGTTGTTGCTTAGCCACTGCTTAGTTTGTGTCAAGCAGTTGGTTAAGGAACTCAGTTTGTGAACTTCAGAAGCCTTAAACGAACAGTACAACTGAAGATCAGCAGCAAATAGATGGTAGGACACACCACTGAACTGCTGCATTATTTGACCAAGAGGAAGAACATACAGCAAAAACAGGAGAGGGCCCAGAACAGAGCCCTGGGGCACGCCACACAGCAGCTTGCCTGGCTCGGACATAATGTGGTGTTGACCAACACACTAAAACTCCTACCAGCCAGGTATGAGGAGAACCACTGGAGCACTGGACCGGACAACCCAATCAGATCCCGCAGCCTGTTTATCAGGATCTGGTGGTTGACCGTGTTGAAAGACGAGGACAGGTCCAACAAGACCAACACTGTACATCTCCCCAAGTCAGCAGACATCATGATGTCACTGAACACTTTCAATAGCGCTGTTTCTGTGGAATGGTTTTTATGAAATCCTGATTAAAATGTCGTAGATGTTGTGACTCTAGGAAAGATGTAAGTTGTACAGAGACCACTTTTTCCAACATTTTGGCCAATAAGGGAAGTTTAGATATTGGCCTTAAGTTCTGATTGGTCCAAGCTTAGTTTCTTAAGTTATGGTTCTACAACTGCATGTTTGAAGGTGTTAGGAAACACACCAGAAGAGAGTGACAAGTTAAAGATTTTGGTCACCTATGGTCCAATTGTGTCAAAGATATTCACAAATAGTTTAAACGGCAATATATCTGCAGAACTGGAGGAGGGTTTCATTTTGGCCACCAGTGCTGAGATGTCTTCAAGACACACAGGATTAAAGGAGGACCAAACATACAAGGGAGGTTCAGCATGGTCTGGACTACACAAGGAAGGTGGTGGGATTTTGTCTTTAATGTCCACAATCTTATCCACCAAAAAAGGTCAAAAAGTCATTGATGTCTGCCTGACAAAGCACAGGTGCTGCTGAAGTAAGAGGAGACACAATAGAGCTTATGGTGTCAAACAGCACTTTAGGGTTCTTCTTGTTGGATGCTATCAGTTTAGCAAAATTGTTCGATCTCACCTCCTTGTTTTATTTAAGGTGGACATTAGATCCCTGAGATGTAGTCTGTGAACCTCAAGCTTAGTGGATAAATAAGTAAATTAAATAATTATAAAATAAGCACATTTGTTACATTGATTTTTGTCTTCTCCTGCATGTAGTGAGTGCCAAACTAAAGACTGGAGTATATTCAATATAGTATTATAGCAAGGAATACCTATCATACCATGCAGGTGTCAGGATTTTACCTAATGCTATGTTGCTGATTGTAGATTATTTTGTGATTTATATAAGCAACAGGGCTGAGAGTGAATTATTATCTCTAAAATAATCATCTTTCTGCCACAGCAAAGGGAAGCATGGGCAGCCCTCAACACTCAGGTACCTATGTGTTGGATTACACATAGAGAAACTGACCATACAGTAAATTTTGCAGAGTAAACTATATTCTACCAGGATAACATTTGGTCTCAGTCTAAATAGAGTAAAATACACTATTAGAGTGAAATCAGCGCTACCATCTTGTCAAATCAAGTGTTTCTACTCCAAAAAGAGTTGATTTAGCACTGTGAGTATCTTTAGCTTTATTTGGACTGGGACCAAATGTTATTCCAGCAGAGTAAATTTTATTCTGCAAAATTTACTGCATACATGGCCAAAATGTTGAGGTTGATGCTTCCTCAGTATGCAACTGATACTCCTCATCTTCCAACCCCAATTCCAATGAAATTGGGATGTTGTGTAAAATGTAAATATAAACAGAATACAATGATTTGCAAATCCTCTTCAACCTATATTCAACTGAATACACCACAAAGACAAGATATTTAATGTTCAAACTGATAAACTTTATTGTTTTTGTGCAAATATTTGCTTATTTTGAAATGGATACCTGCAACACATTTCAAAAAAGCTGGGACAGTGGTATGTTTACCACTGTATTATATCACCTTTCCTTCTAACAACACTCAATAAGCATTTGGGAACAGAAGACACTAATTGTTGAAGCTTTGTAGGTGGAATTCTTTCCCATTCTTGCTTGATGTACAACTTCAGTTGTTCAACAGTCCGGGGCCTCCGTTGTCGTATTTTGCATTTCATAATGCACCATAATGCCTGGACTGCAGGCAGGCCAGTCTAGTACCCGCACTCTTTTACTACAAAAGTGTAACACATGCAGAATGTGGCTTGGCATTGCCTTATTGAAATAAGCAAGGACGTCCCTGAAAAAGACATTGCTTGGATGGCAGCATGTGTTGCTCCAAAATGTGGATGTACCTTTTAGCATTGATGGTTCCATCACAGATGTGTAAGTTGCCCATGCCATGGGCACTAACACATCCCCATACCATCACAGATGCTGGCTTTTGAACTTTGCGCTGGTAACAATCTGGATGGTGTTTGTCCTCTTTTGTCCGGAGGACCCGGTATCCATGATTTCCAAAAATAATTTGAAATGTGGACTCATCAGACCACAGCACACTTTTCCACTTTGCATCAGTCCATTTCAAATGTGCTCAGGCCCAGAGAAGGCAGCGGCATTTCTGGATGTTGTTGATGTATGGCTTTTGCTTTGCATGATTGAGTTTTAACATGCACTTGTAGGTGTAGCGATTAAATGTGTTAACTGACAATGGTTTTTGACTGGTGGTTGGCGCTCACTGCGGTATTGTATCACTTCCTGTTCCGGAGCACAGCGGTGTTTTGCTGTATCTGTTAGCTGTTTAATCTGCGCAGTTAGATTGATCTAGTTAACTAGATAACGATTTGTTTCACAGTGTAATCTTCACGTGCCTTAACTAAAGCACTCCCTCTGCTGAATCACCTCTAAATTATTTACACATTATTCACTTTGTGTGTTTTTAGGAATCCGCTAGCTTAGCGCAGCTACTAGCTCTTAGCCAGTTTAGCATGGCGGCTTCTCCTGTCTCTCCCGCACTTTTCTGCTCTGGGTGTGAAATGTTTAGTTATTCCTCGGCCTCCTTTGGCAGTAATGGTACTTGTAATAAGTGTAGCTTATTCGTAGCTTTGGAGGCCAGGCTGGGCAAATTGGAGACTCGGCTCCGCACCTTGGAAAATCCTACAGCTAGCCAGGCCCCTGTAGTCGGTGCGGACCAAGGTAGCTTAGCCGCCGTTAGTTCCCCTCCAGCAGATCCCGAGCAGCCGGGAAAGCAGGCCGACTGGGTGACTGTGAGGAGGAAGCATAGTTCTAAACAGAAGCCCCGTGTACACCGCCAACCCGTTCACATCTCTAACCATTTTTCCCCACTCGGCGACACACCCGCCGAGGATCAAACTCTGGTTATTGGCGACTCTGTTTTGAGAAATGTGAAGTTAGCGACACCAGCAACCATAGTCAATTGTCTTCCGGGGCCAGAGCAGGCGACATCGAAGGAAATTTGAAACTGCTGGCTAAGGCTAAGCGTAAATTTGGTACGATTGTAATTCACGTCGGCAGTAATGACACCCGGTTACGCCAATCGGAGGTCACTAAAATTAATATTGAATCAGTGTGTAACTTTGCAAAAACAATGTCGGACTCTGTAGTTTTCGCTGGGCCCCTCCCCAATCGGACCGGGAGTGACATGTTTAGCAGCATGTTCTCCTTGAATTGCTGGCTGTCTGAGTGGTGTCCAAAAAATGAGGTGGGCTTCATAGATAATTGGCAAAGCTTCTGGGGACAACCTGGTCTTGTTAGGAGAGACGGCATCCATCCCACTTTGGTTGGAGAAGCTCTCATTTCTAGAAATCTGGCCAATTTTTTTAAATCCTCCGAATCGTGACTATCCAGGGTTGGGACCAGGAAGCAGAGTTGTAGTCTAACACACCTCTCTGCAGCTTCTCTCCCCCTGCCATCCCCTCATTACGCCATCCCCGTAGAGACGGTGCCTGCTCCCAGACCACCAATAACCAGCAAAAATCTATTTAAGCATAAAAATTCAAAAAGAAAAAATATAGCACCTTCAACTGCACCACAGACTAAAACAGTTAAATGTGGTCTATTAAACATTAGGTCTCTCTCTTCTAAGTCCCTGTTAGTAAATGATATAATAATTGATCAACATATTGATTTATTCTGCCTTACAGAAACCTGGTTACAGCAGGATGAATGTTAGTTTAAATGAGTCAACACCCCCGAGTCACACTAACTGCCAGAACGCTCATAGCACGGGCCGAGGCGGAGAATTAGCAGCAATCTTCCACTCCAGCTTATAAATTAATCAAAAACCCAGACAGAGCTTTAATTCATTTGAAAGCTTGACTCTTAGTCTTGTCCATCCAACTTGGAAGTCCCAAAAACCAGTTTTATTTGTTATCTATCGTCCACCTGGTCGTTACTGTGAGTTTCTCTGTGAATTTTCGGACCTTTTGTCTGACTTAGTGTTTAGCTCAGATAAGATAATTATAGTGGCCGATTTTAACATCCACACAGATGCTGAGAATGACAGCCTCAACACTGCATTTAATCTATTGTTAGACTCGATTGGCTTTGCTCAAAATGTAAATGAGTCCACCCACCACTTTAATCATACCTTAGATCTTGTTCTGATTTATGGTATGGAAATTGAAGACGTAACAGTATTCCCTGAAAACCCCCTTCTGTCTGATCATTTCTTAATAACATTTACATTTACTCTGATGGACTACCCAACAGTGGGGAATAGGTTTCGTTACAGTAGAAGTCTTTCAGAAAGCGCTGTAACTAGGTTTAAGGATATGATTCCTTCTTTATATTCTCCAATGCCATATACCAACACAGGGCAGAGTAGCTACCTAAACTCTGTGAGTGAGATAGATTATCTCGTCAATAGTTTTATGTCCTCAATGAGGACAACTTTGGATGCTGTAGCTCCTCTGAAAAAGAGAGCATTATCAGGTTGTCCTGAAAGTTCCCTGAAAAGCCTTCAGTTAATTCAAAATGCTGCAGCTAGAGTACTGACGGGGACTAGAAGGAGAGAACATATTTCACCCATATTGGCCTCTCTTCATTGGCTTCCTGTTAATTCTAAAATAAAATTTAAAATACTTCTTCTTACTTATAAGGGTTTGAATAATCAGGTCCCATCTTATCTTAGGGACCTCATAGTACCATATCACCCCAATAGAGTGCTTCTCTCTGACTGCAGGTTTACTTGTAGTTCCTAGGGTTTGTAAGAGTAGAATGGGAGGCAGAGCCTTCAGCTTTCAGGCTCCTCTCCTGTGGAACCAGCTCCCAATTCGGATCAGGGAGACAGACACCCTCTCTACTTTTAAGATTAGGCTTAAAACTTTCCTTTTTGCTAAAGCCTATAGTTAGGGCTGGATCAGGTGACCCTGAACCATCCCTTAGTTATGCTGCTATAGACTTAGACTGCTGGGGGGTTCCCATGATGCACTGAGTGTTTCTTCCTCTTTTTGCTCTGTATGCACCACTCTGCATTTAATCATTAGTGATTGATCTCTGCTCCCCTCCACAGCATGTCTTTTTCCTGGTTCTCTCCCTCAGCCCCAACCAGTCCCAGCAGAAGACTGCCCCTTCCTGAGCCTGGTTCTGCTGGAGGTTTCTTCCTGTTAAAAGGGAGTTTTTCCTTCCCACTGTCGCCAAGTGCTTGCTCACAGGGGGTCGTTTTGACCGTTGGGGTTTTTCCTAATTATTGTATGGCTTTGCCTTACAATATAAAGCGCCTTGGGGCAACTGTTTGTTGTGATTTGGCGCTATATAAATAAAATTGATTTGATTTGGTTTTCTGAAGTGTTCCTGAGCCCATGCGGTAAGATCCTTTACACAATGAAGTTGGTTTTCAATGCAGTGCCACCTGAGGGATCGAAGGTCATGGGCATTCAGTGTTGGTTTTCAGCCTTGCCGCTTCCATGTAGAAAGTTCTCCAGATTCTCTGAATCTTCTGATTATATTATGGACTGTAGATGATAGAATCCCTAAATTCCTTGCAATTGAACGTTGAGAAATATTGTTCTTAAACTGTTGGATTATTTTTTCACATAGTTGTTCACAAAGTAGTGATCCTCACCCCATCTTTGCTTGTGAATTGCTGAGCTTTTTGGGGATGCCCCTTTTATACCTAATCATGACACCGGTTTCCAATTAACGTGTTCACCTGTGGAATGTTCCAAACAGGTGTTCTTTGAGCATTCATCAACTTTTAAAGTCTTTTGTTGCCCCTGTCCCAGCTGTTTTGAAATGTGTTGCAGGCATCCATTTCAAAATGAGCAATCTATCAGTTTGAACGACAGCCTCCACACAGCCTCCCCTGTGAGTAATGAGTTATGGTGAAAGACCAGCTCATGAAACTAATGTCACCACCCAATCGTCACGCTGTCAGAACAGGGTGCAAGAAGCTGGGGGGGATGCAAGCTCAGCACGCAGCATGGGATGGCCACTTTTGTTAGGTCTGATCTCAGCTGAACAGCCACTAGCCAATCTCCACCAGGCACCAGTCTGTATCTGTATGGCTATCCACAAGGATACAGACAACAACGGTTATGAATGTGTACAAGCCTCCACCATCTGTACTGTCCACATGAGACCTCCCAATTGCTCCGGCACCCACCATCTATGCCATTGATTTTAACTGCCAGCACACCGACTGGGGATACTCCCACATAACACCCCATGGGGAGATGCTGAGTGAGTGGGCCTCTAATGCCAACGGCCATCTCCTGTTCGACCCAAAGAGCCACCAAGTTTCTACTCCTCTAGATGGAACACCTTTACCAACCCAGACCTCGCCTTTGCTGTGTTCCACAGTAATGAACCGATGCCAGAGAGAAGAGTCATGGACAGGTTCCCCCGATCACACCATCGACCGTCTGTCATTGGAATACCATCACTGGTGCAGTCGGTTGCGGGGATACCTGTCAAAAGATGGAACTTCCGGAAGGCCAACTGGCATGCATTCTCTGTAGAGACAGAGAGAAAATCCACCAACCTCCCGGACGCAGACACTCCTGATGTAGATGCCACATATGCAGGCTACTGTGAAGTGCTGACAGGGGCTACAATACAAACTACATCACAGGTTGGAATGAGGAGTGTAACCACCTCCTGCAAGCCCACCAGCAGGCTAGCTCAAGAGCTGAAGTGAATACGACGGCAACGGCACTACTCGAGAAGTTGGATGCCACTCGCAGGGCCAGATGGACAGAGGCCGTCAAGTCGAGTGACTTCACCCACTCCAGCCGTAAAGCCTGGCAGACCATAAACCAGCTCTCAGGAAGAAGCACAATGCCTCCCAAGTGTCTGGTGACAGCAAACGCCATCGCAGCCCAATTCCTGAAGAATGGCCACTTCCCAGATGTAGACAAAGAATTTGCCCGCTCAACATCACGCAAGGTATCCAGTCTCTCCAGGGTGGCCGGTGTCAATGCCAACTTGTCACTAGATTTCACACCAGCTGAGCTCAGGGACGCCATGGCCAAACTCAAACAAGGCAAGGCACCAGGCCCCAACAACATACATCCAGAGTTCATGACCCACCAGAGTGAAATAACATCTGCCTGGCTGTGCGCATTCTTCTCTACATGCCACGTCCTTGGGAGGTCCAAGCTCCCAAGGACATGGCGAAGGGCTGCTGTCGTAGCCCTCCTGAAACCCAACAAACCTGCGGATGACCCCAAGGCCTATAGACCAATCTCCCTGCTGTGCGTCCCTTTTAAGATCCTGGAGAGGATGATACACAGCCGAATTGAGCCAATAGTTAACTCACAGCTACCAAGGGAACAGGCTGGTTTCCGCCGGGGCAGGTCAACAGTGGACCAGGTGACCCTCCTCACACAAGATCTCGAGGACAGCTTCCAGGCCAAAGCAAAAGCTGGGGTTGTACTACTGGACCTGACTGCCACTTACGATACCATTTGGCATCGTGGACTCCACCTGAAGTTGCTGAGAACCATCCCAGACCGCCATATGGTCAACTTCATCATGGAGATGCTGTCAAACCGCAGCTTCATTCTCCAGACCAGCAATGGCCAGGGCAGCAAGCTCAGAAGGCTGAGAAACAAGGTCCCACAAGGGTCTGTCCTCTCACCAATGCTTTTCAACGTTTACATCTTTGACCTACCGGTGATGACATCCAGAAGGTATGGGTATGCTGACGATCTAGCCATCATGCTACACCAACCAACGTGGATGGTGGTTGAAGAGGGCCTCAACCAGGATATGGACGTCCTGGCTGGCTACCTTCGCAGGTGGCACCTGCAGCTCAGTACCACGAAGACCGTGTCAGCAGCATTCCACCTCTGCAACAGAGAAGCAACAAGGAAACTGGAGATATCTGTGGACAACAAACCCCTGGAGTTCCAGCAGGCCACAAAGTACCTGGGCGTATGCTTGGAGAGGACACTGTCCTACAAGCAACATCTGGAGGAAGTGAGTTCCAAAGTAGCAGCAAGGGTCTCACTCATCCGTCACCTTGCTGGCACGACCTGGGAGACTTCTGCCAAGGTACTACGTATCTCCGCACAAGCTCTTGTATTCTCTGTAGCCGAGTACTGTGCTCCAACCTGGAGCAGAAGCCCACATGTTAGGAAGGTCGATACGGCCATTAACAATGCCCTCCGGATCATAACTGGCTGTCTGACACCCACCCTTATGTTCTACCTGCCAGTCCTGGCAGGAATAGCGCCAGCTGGCCTACAGCAAGAGGCTGCTACCCTCACCCTGCCAAGAAAAGCCCAGGAACACAATTGTCACCTCCTCCATGACAACACAACCATGGCAACACCTCCAAACAGACTCAAGTCCCACCACCCATACAACCAGGCTGCGCAAGAGATGCTTACTTCCATCTCGGTGGATCTGACAGCCGAAGCCTGGCTGGCGGCGGCATGGAAGCAGGAGTGGGAGTCAGCAGGACATACACGTTTACACCATTATGTCTCGGATCCTGGAGATGGCCTCAAAGGAGAAGACCTACCTTGCCGGCAATGGACCCTCCTGAACCACCTACGCACAGGGGTCGGCTGCTTCAAAGCATCTATGAAGAAGTGGGGCCTAACAGACAGCACAGTATGTGAGTGCGGGGAGCCTGAGCAGACTGCCAACCACATTATCACTGCCTGTCTCCTGCACAGATCACCTTCAGAGGGCCTTTTCTGAGTGGGACCTGAGATGAGGGTGTGGCTACAAGACGCAATGCTGGACATATGATGACGATATACGAAAGAAGTTTGAACATTAAATATTTTGTCTTTGTGGTGTATTCAATTGAATATAAATTGAAGAGGATTTGCAAATCAATTCATACAACGTCCCAACTTCATTGGAATTGGGGTTGTATTACTCAGTGATTCTCCAAAAAAAAAAAAATCCAAGCACTCAAGACATCCAGTCACATTAGGTCACTGGTCAGAGTCCAGGTCTCACAACCATACATCAAGACATGTAGCATCACGACCTGAAAGACCTGGACCTTTGTTCTGCTGTGTAGTTATCAACATTGCAATTGAACAAAGTGAATGGTGTGACTGTTTTTGGGTTTTTTTTTTTTTGCATTTCCAAAAATGGTTGATGCATTGTGATATGATGCATTGTGATATGAAGTCAGATGAAGTAATATTTCCAAAGAGCATAGCATGTGTGTGTGCGACTGTGCGTGTGTGTCTGCTTCATACTGAATATGCAGTAGGGCCACACTGCGTACACGGTTCGGTAATGCATAAAGCCATGTTTGGTGAAGATGGCTGGATACGTCAGTACATTTTTTTAAAAACTAATGCTGGCTGTAGTTTATGAAAAGTTGTGTTTACTCCTGCACACAAAAATCATCATGTGTTTGACCCAAGTACTCCCAACAGACATGCATAACGTGCATTACGTATCTGTCAGTGGGCCGGGCTGCAGGGTCAGAAGAGCTGTTTTTGATGCAGTCAGTGGAATGACTTATTGTAGAGAGGAGGGGGAGGTTGGCTGGTATTGTGATGAGTTGTAGACACCGAATCACCCAACAATGTGCAGCAGGTGATTCACAATTCACACACATGGCTCCAAAGACGCTTCCACACTGCAGCGCTATACCGTCTCATAAACACATTAATGTACTGTTCATTTCATTTGTTCATGCTCTGCTACACGACAATGTGAAGAAATACTACAAACAGTGGATGAACAATGCTTGTTGCTAATCTTCACTACTGAATTACTCACCCCAGACTTTTAAAAAATCACCTTCCTTTCGTTTAATTGATTTTGCTCAGTCATGCAGGAGATTCAGCAAAGAGCGGTGACTAAGATGTGACTGAGTTTTTGTTCCTAAAGAACAAAACAGCACAAACAACACACCTGCTTTCGTTGGTGGAATGACGAATAAGTTAATCACCAAATTCTCATTCTGATGGACTTGTCAATGCACCAGTCTTCAAAAATATAATTATAATGCTTATAATAATACAGCACTTATCATTTGTACCATAATTCCCCATAATCCATCACATCATTAAATTCAAATTCTGAGTTTACCGTTGGTGGTACAATTAAATTTAAAGTTTAATCTGAAGAACACAGAAAAAACATGTCAAACTACAGGTCATAAATTTATTTAAATAAATTAAGAGAAAAAAATGGAAGCTTTTTGAATTCTGAAAAACAAAAAACTGTATTTAGAAACACATAACTGTGTGGTGAAAAACCAATGTTACATTAAATTAAAAAAACTTTGATTTTAATAATGAATTGTACAAATTAATTTGTTTTGATTTATTTTGACTAACGTTTTGTCCCTTTGAGGTTTCAGTCAAAATGCAACCTATGTGATGTCTATATTATAATAGCCAAGTGGCGTGTGTGTGTGTTTAGCTTCAATCACGCAAAAACTGGGGTGAACTGACATTTGTCGTTTGGTATGCTTATGTATTTTTGGTCAAGGATGAACGCTGTGAAAATGGAAAGTTGATAGGATAAATATTTTTGCAGAAATTACCAATTTTAGCTTTTTAATAAACAATGGCTGCTGTGCTGGAATGCATCATGGAAGTTCGGGGTTTTGAGGTTGTAAATGTTGTCATTGTGGTTTGTTAGTTTAACAGTGTTGTTAGCGTTATTGATTTATTGTTTTTGTAGCTTAGTTGGTTTAGTCAGTTTAGATAAGTCTGATGTTGCAATTACCATGAGTGACTTAGGTTTCATGTTGGTACTATGAGTGAAATGTTTAGTGGTTTTAATGTCTTCAGCCACTGTCTTTGTCAAATTAAAACCACCTGCTTACAGCAGTTGTGTGTGTGTGTGTGTGTGTGTGTGTGTGCACACGTGTGAACCTGGGTCTTTCACAGTGTGAGGCAGCAGTGCTCACCACCGAGCCACTGTGCTGCCTCAGCCTTTACTTGTAATTGCTCATTGCTTGAGAAGGATAGCAAATATGATTTCTTATCTTCTGATTTGTGTGCTGTGTACGATATTAAAATGTAGACTATTATATAATTTGATGAGTTAATCCTATATGTATACAAATTATTTACTATATTATATTTAAAAAAAGTAGTGTGTGTGTGTGTGTCTTTTGTGTGTGTGGGTACTGAAAGAACCATCGTCAATCCTGCCACCTGTGTTGCTGACTTGGATTTTGTTCACTGCTGACAAAGGTGATGTGAGAAGGAGTATAAGAGGAAAAGGAGGAGGAGGAGTATAAGAGGAGGAGGAGGAGGAGTATAAGAGGAAAAGGAGGAGGAGGAGGAGCAGGCAGTAAGTAGCCTGTGGCCTCTGTTGGAGTCGCTTCAGTAGTTCACCATGGAGCCTGTAAGAGTTTGTATGGATCTGATTGTAGTTTTGTCTCTGGTGGACTTTATCAGCATGAACCGGATTTTTGCAAACACACTGGACCTCAACATGCAACCTTCACCTGGTAAATAGAAGAAAGATTTTTCCCATTTAAAAAAAGGAAATTTCATATGTGCTGAATATAATTTATCCATAATAACAACCCTTTGTCATGATGTCAGCTCAAATTAAACCCAATTGTCTTAATGCAAGACAGTCTGTAAACAAATGTCTTAAACTAGTATTGAGGTTTTTTGACAAGCTTTATTTTATCATTTCTTCATGTTCCCAGCTCAAAGTCTATATGCAAACCACTTTTACTAAAGATAAAACACCTTTTTGATGTCATTACATACAATGCTCATATGAAAAATAAGGAAAAATATAGACAGGCATAACGTTAAGGGTTTTAGGTCTAAAATCTAATTTAATCTTCTTGATGTACTCTTCAAATAATAATTAAAAGGTTAAACCCCGTCTTAATTTTGACCGGTTTTATAAAAGTACAAATGGAAAATTATTTAATTCTCTACTCTTTCATCATAATTATTATAACCTATTTAATAATATAGTAAATAATTGATTTTCTCTTAGCCTACATTTTGTATGTTTTTAGGCCCAAAAATTTAATAGCAACATAAAGATAAAATTCATAACATCTATCACTCCAGTGAGCAGTGGCAGGCCCATACATCTTTTCTTTGTAAGGGCATGAACATTTAGTGGTGGGTTAAAGCTCATATGCATTTCTATGTAAAGGTTTTGCCTACTTATTGTTGATAATTTACACAAACAATAAACAGATTGGACAACAATCTGCTTAAGTGTGACTTCTGGTGTCACAGACTGAACGGTCCCCCTAAAAGTCGGTCCGCCCTGCCTTCACTGCGCATGCATCATTAGCCGCGGTTCACCGAATATCACCTCTTTTCTGACTAAAACTGCACTCCAGTCACCATCTATCTCAGCGACAGATATCTGAAGCTTTTGTACAATAAACATTTCCACATAAATTTAGCATTATTTCATCATAAAAGATGGAGGAAACGATCAGAGCGCCGCAGCTATATGAGCTGCTAGCTGCTGGGTTCACTGCACGTCCGTCATTTCAAAGTGTCACCAATTATCACCTCATTTGCTTAAAACGGCCTTGTTTCTGCTTAAAACTGACTTTAGAATGATTTAAGAGGTTTTACCTTTATCATCCGATGGTTAATAATCCCATTAATCCATTTGATCGCTTTGGGTGAAGAGACTCCGTCTCAGGCCTTTAATTTTGGTCGAATACTGTGAAACAGTTCGAATTAGCGCACCACGAAACATTGCACCGATGGGCAGGCATGCACAATCCTGGTGCAAGGGTTCGTGCATGTGACGGTGTCTTTCGAGCAGGAACACAGTGCGAGGTGCACCACATTGCACTGCTTATGTGGAATAAATAAAACATAAAAACCAGCTGGTACCTGTGGAACCACATCGTGCCGCTGATGTGGAATAAAAAAATAAGAATACCACCCACGGGATTCATACCTACTGATTGCCAGCCCGAAATAAAAGATGTATGTATTTAAGAAAAAATAAAACCATACACCATAAAAAACACAGCATTTTATAATGAATCCATCTTATCAAGCGGGCAATACAAATATGATCCGTCTGTTCCTCTGTAGATGACCCATGGTCACAGACATACAGTCATGAAATGACATGAATGAGAAGCAGTTCGCTCTTGCTTTTATTGGGAACTGACACTATAACATGATTTGAAGAGCCGAGGGATGGTTTCCTATGAAAAGAGTGGCATTAAAGATGATGTGTACACCTCTGCACAGGTCCTCAGAACTGTCTGTGCACACAGTCCGGTCCCACAGCCTTGCGGGGGTTTACCTGCCTTAGAGCGCTGAGGATCTGTGTATGAGGCACGTGTTGTGGGGTTTCTTCTGGACTGCAGGGGGTGTCTTTATTTTGCTGGTCAAATCTGGTGAGGTTGTTTGGTAAAAGGGAATTTTGGCCTGTTAGTATACATCCTGTCGTTGGTGACTGATTTTATTCCCTGCCACATGCTCCTGGCGGTGTTCTCCTTGTAGCAGCTCTCTGGGTGTGTGATCTCTTGGCAGCTCTAGTGGCTTTTTGGAGGTTGTATCAGGCCTGTCTGTACTGTCCGATATTGCTCAGTCATTGCTTCAGTCGTACTTAGGGCAAGTGTTTGTTTGGACCTGGAAGTCAAATTCATATGCACCACTTAACAAGCGGACAGCGGCTGTTTAAAAATCATAACCACCTTGTGACAGCAAAACGAATGCAAATCTGGAAAATGCGGTGAAATTGAAGGAGCGGAGCACCTTACTACACAGGTAACAACAAATGTCATAGTTAACACTAGACGTGGAAGTAGGTCACTGCCAAGTCATCAATCTGCAAGTCCCAAGTCAAGTCTCAAGTCAGCTTGCTAACAATTGATCATTATGGCTCCCATTCCATGAAGAGCCAGCTCTTGCATCATGAACACATCAGCAGGCATTGCGTGTCCAGCGCACAGTGTTCCGCTGGTGACCACATTGCAAATGTGACATGTGTTTTAATTATTCAATGTGGGGAAATCCCTCAGTGACATGTGCCTCACGGTGGCATCCAGCGTTGCGGTGCGCTGATGTGGCGGTCAGCTGATGGGCGATGTGTTTTAACTTATTTCCACATGAGGACAGCATGCTGACAGCCGCGCCTCACCGTGAAGTTATGCGAGGTCATATTCTACAAGCCACTACAGGTGTTCTCCAGCTGTGACTTGCGAACACAGATATCTAAACAGCTGCAGGTCACGCCCACCTTTGTCTGCCGACCTCATCAGCTCACAGAAAAAAAGGCTCACTCTCTGTTCCTTTTGTTCTGCGATTTTAAATTTATGTATGTATTATTTTTTGTCCTGCATCTGTCTGATGTCTGCGTTTTTAATTCAACACCTTGTGTGCACAGTCAGGTCCAGCTGACATTGGGCAGTCAGCTGACAGGCGCTGTATGTCCACAGCAAAGTGATTACACATGAATGAGTTCACACCTTTACCCTTATTTGTTTTATTTAATTTCCACTTTTTCTGTCGCGTAAACTATCAATCAATCAATCAATTTTTTTATATAGCGCCAAATCACAACAAACAGTTGCCCCAAGGCGCTTTATATTGTAAGGCAAGGCCATACAATAATTATGTAAAACCCCAACGGTCAAAACGACCCCGTGAGCAAGCACTTGGCTACAGTGGGAAGGGAAAGACATGCTGTGGAGGGAAGCAGAGATCGATCACTAATGATTAAATGCAGAGTGGTGCATACAGAGCAAAAAGAGAAAAACAGTGCATCATGGGAACCCCCCAGCAGTCTACGTCTATAGCAGCATAACTAAGGGATGGTTCAGGGTCACCTGATCCAGCCCTAACTATAAGCTTTAGCAAAAAGGAAAGTTTTAAGCCTAATCTTAAAAGTAGAGAGGGTGTCTGTCTCCCTGATCTGAATTGGGAGCTGGTTCGGAGCTGCCCGGCCGGCTTCCCATTGTGCCTCATGCTCAGACGCTGGCCGGACCTCATGAGGGCATGAGCGTCTGCCCACATATGTGCATGCTTGGTAATGCCACACTCGTTTTGCACTTAGACAATTTTCATAGGCAGCTCAAATGTAGTTAGCTGCTCTCTACTCATGCCAGGATCACGAGTAGCCCCGCCGTTTCTATGTGCCCAGTGAGCGGTGTTGGATGTTCATGTGTGGCACCTGAAATTTGGCCAACACCTGCGAGAGCGGGGTTGAATGGGTACTCGCTGTCTTTCGGCCACTGTTGTGCATGAATGGTTGTGGCGACAGCTGTATGAGGCGTTTGAGGTGGCTCCGATTTTTCACGAGTGGCATGCAATTCCTCCGTGTGCCAGTCAACTTCAACTGTGTTATGTATGTAGGGGCCCTAAGTAATGTCTCATGGGTGCTGTGGAAACTGGGGCCTCTACATGACCAGATCAGTCAGAAAATGTGACAAACTGAGGGTGAAACATTCAATTAGGAACATCAATTGATTTTTTTTTTTTTTTTTTTTTTTGGTGGGGCCAGGGCTTATTTGGGGATCAACCAAACCAACTGGGGTCACATAGACTTGTTAGTGTGACCAGTGTTGCCAGTTACTTTGGAAAGTTACTTTATTTAGTTTTTACAGTTACATTATACAGGTACTTTGTACAGTTCCTTCATTAGCAGCTGTGTACATCTTGTCGGCAGCTGCTGAATGTAACTAATAAAGTAACTTGTAATCTGACTTCATTATTTACAAGATTGAGTACTCAGGAAAATAACTACTAGTTACTTTCCTGATTATTCAGTCTTATTAGTTGCATTACTTATTAGTTACAAATTGTTAACAGCTGCTAATAAAGTAATTGCATAAAGCTGCTAATCAAGTATATGTATAAAGTAAGTAAAAAGTAACTTTTCAAAGTAACTGTGGCAACAGTGAATGCAGAGCTCTCAAGTTGAGATATACTCAAGAGTTATTTTCTGCCAAATGTCGTGCAGGTCATAGCGGTGGAATGTCATACATTAGCATGAAAGCGTGACAACATATTGAGTCTCACACTGAGTGCGTGACACCTGACAGGGCCGTTTTAAGTGTGAGCCTCAGTCCAAATGAGTGAGACGAGAGCTCTGTGAATGTGACAAACACAATGTTTTTTTAAAAGTTTTTAATGACATAGTCTTCGGTGTAAATGTCACTAATAAATCAAATTTATATAAATTTGATAATGTTGAAATAACGGAATATAACATGGAAGTAGGACCTGGAATGACTTTCGTTTTAATTGTAAACCAAATTATGCTTGAACTCAGAACAATTAAACTACATGATATTCATGAAGACTGTGCCAATTCCACGGATTCTTGATTCCTTTTCTAACTTTTTCATTGTCTTTCTTGCCATCTTCCCTCTGTCCGACATTGCTCTGCGACACAGACATAGTGCAATGTTCTTCTTGTTAAAACTTGATAGCTCTAAAGTATGCGATGTCCACATGCTACTTTTAGCTTAAGAACAGTGTCTTGCAGCAGCCACACAGCCTTTGACTTAGACATTTTACTCCGCGGATCCGCAGACACTGATCTGTATCACACAGATCAGTGTCTGCGGATTTATAAAACTTGCATGATATCGTAAAAAAACAATGCTTTGCGATAGGCATTTTACAAACTCGGTGACGATCACAAGTACAGAATACAACATTAACACCCCCCATGACGAAATCTAAGGAATTCTGCAGATCCGCGGAGCTTTCACAGCCCTCATATATAGGGACCCTCTTGCAGTGGGTCCCTCGAAGCGGGGGAGAGGAAATTAAGAAATGAACCCTCTGAGAAAAGAGAGAGGAGGAAGGCTGCTGGGTTTATTCCGCCATCTTCTTATTTCTTGTGTACTTGTTGCAGTCGTTACTGCTGTTCAAGAATCGGGCTTTTCAACCACATGAAGAGATGTCAAAACCTGTGCTAATGTCATGGTCTTTTGACCGAAGACAGCCTAGGATATATAGGTGTGTGTGTGTGCGTATGCATGTGTGCATGTGCATGCATGCGTCTGGCTGAATGAAAGACAGATGATGCAATATTAATGCTCACAACCATAGTGGGAACCATAATAATGATGATAGACATTTTTCTTTTTGTTTTTTCCTTCAAAACAAAATTCCCATTCTAACCAGAAAAAAATTTTGTGTGGAAGAGAGGTGGGGATTGGTTTTAATGCACAGCAGAAATCAAAATGGAAAAATGCAAATGAGTTGAAGGCAGATGACAAAACAGGTCTATAGGAATTTGATGAGTGGAGGCCAGATGGAGAGGGGTTCAATTACTGAATGTTGGGTGAAGTATTCCATAGAGATGTAATCAGTGAGTATGTTTTTCCACTGTGCTATACTGATATTATTCCAAAATATCCAGTTGATGAGGATAGCTTTCTTGGCGACAGTTGAGAATGAATTTATTGTTGGAACTCGTCAGGTTTATTGTTTCATGTTTTTGCTTCTTCCATCATCTTGACATCTGCATGTACTTTGAGTTGGAACTGTCAACATCCTAAAACGTCAATATCCTAAACACACTGAAACATCCTGCAGCATCATTTGCATGTTGTTGCCATAGAGACGGCAGTAAATGAGTACCTTGTCTTTTCTTTCAGGACTCGGACCGAGGCAGCACTTCCAAATTGTTGATCAGCACAACAGACTGCGCAGCCAGGTCAAGCCCATGGCCGCCAACATGCAGAAACTGGTGTGTGGTGTCAGTTGTTTGATGTTTGCACATTTTCCTTACGAACGCTGTCAGGACAAAATCCATGTATGTGGAGGACAGTGGAGTGTGGCTCTGTGTGAATTATAACAGGATGTCATCAGCAGAGGTGTCAAATCCAGCTTCAGAAAGTAAAAACCCTCCCATATGTTCCCATATGCTTCTCCCTGTGCACCTAAAACAGGTGATCTCAATAATTAGCTCATCCACCTGCCTGAAGAGCTGAACTAATTACAATCAGCTGGTTTATTGAGAAGATGGAACAAATATGGAGCTGGACTTTTAATTTCTGAAACTGCATTTGACACCTCTGGTCATCAGTCACGCTTTCATCTCTCCTTGGTATCACACTGTGAGGCCAACTTGCTCTTTTGGAGAGTGGAGATAAAGCATTTACCACACATATAACGTGGTATCTCATCTACCAGTGTCGCAGACTGAACAGTCCCCCTAAAATTTGGTCCCCCCTGACGACGCGTTTCACGGACTAACACCTCATTTCTGCTTCAAACTGCACACCAGTCATCATCTATCTCAGCGAAAGATATCTGAAGCTTTTGTACAACAATCATTTCCACATAAATTGAGCATTATTTCATCATAAAAGGCAGCCAGAGTGAGCTGCTTGGTGATGATTCACGGCACATCGGACATTTCAAAGCGTCACGGAATTTTGCCTCATTTCTGCTTAAAACAGTCTCGTTTCTGCTTAAAACTGACTTTAGAATGATTTAAGATGTTTTACCTTTATCATCTGATGGTTAATAATCCCATTATTCCATTTGATTGCTTTGGGTGAAGAGACTCAAATGTGTCAGATGTGCTGCTGTGGTCCAAAATGATGCATGTGCAGATGCAAAGGGTGGACCGATTTTTAGGGGTGGACCATTTGGTCTGTGACACCAGTAGCCACAAACCTGGAGCCAGCGTTAGATATTTAATAATAACAGTGGAACCTCAACATGCAGACAAACATCAGAACACCTGCTTGTGTTGTTCACATCACAAAGTGTTAAATGGTGCAACATGCAGTAAGTGCACAATATCATTTAATAAGAAACAACAGGTCAGGTCTGTAAAGACTTCACAACAAACATTACAAGACAGGCGCTACAATACACCTCAGATGGGAAAAGGAAATCAGGCAGGAAAGGTTCCACTCCAAAAGACCTTGAGACAGCTGGCATCAGCTGGCAGGAAGCAACAGTTTTGGCTGGGAGGATGCACTGGTGCCCCTCTCCACTGCATCCACTATACCATGGAACTGAACCTGTGCTGTGGTTTGGCAACACCCAGAACAGACAATTGGCCTGTCCCCACCTCCACAAGGTAACCAAGTATCTGCTACAGCCAGGTGAAGTGTGGGCATCCCCTTGGCCTCTTCCAGTTGCTGAGGTCGTTGATGCTTATGCACCTCTGTGTGTGATCATGCCCAGAGAAACATGCCACCAGGCCATAATGGTGTAACTGATGTTCCATCACAATGCAAGCAATACTCCAAATCAGAGTCTCCCAAAGTGATTGCCCATTTGACATAAACCCACTGAAATGGCACTGAAGGATCACTCAGCAAGACCAAGTATCAAAGACATCTAGTTCTCACATCAGTTAACTGGTTATAAGCATCCAAGTCTCATAACCATACAGCAAGACAGGAAGCACCCCAATCCTGGACCGTTGTACCCATGCAATGGTATCAGCATCACCATTCACCTCTGTCCAGTGATCTCTTGAATCCACAAGGTCTTCCAAGGTGTCTCATGATGTAGGATTACTTACTATTCACTGTATAGCTGTTGTTTTTTTTTTTCTTCAAGATGACAGATGACAGCTACTTTCTGGAAATGCATCCTAAAACCACATTGAGAGACTAAAAATGCCTCTGACCAAAAATGTGGTTGTGTAAGAGTCAGTGTACATCTGACAGCCATTTGTCCTGTTAAAAGGTTCCTGTTCTGTTTCATCAATGGAGAAGAGGGAGGATGAGATGAGGAAGGGTGACCACAGAGGGGAGCTTTGTTTACATCCTGAAATATGGTGCTAGTTTGACATCTAGTGGCTGAAAAATCATTCATAACCCCTTTTAGGTGGTAAATATTTCCTCTTCCATTGTAGTACAGAATTTAAGATATATTCAGAAATGAATACAAATGGAACAGTTTTGTTTAATAAGAGAAGATAAGGAGATACTATTTTATCTAGTAGTGTACGTGAAGCCAAGATGTAACAGTGGATTATGAAAGTCTCTCAGTGGCAAATGTGTCCTGTGGGCAAAATAAGAAATTTGTGCAAAATGTCATGTTGTCATAGATTACAAGTACCAGAGGCCCCTGCACAGGCTGAGCCCATTTGTTAGCCTCAGAACTTGTTCTGAATAGATAAGACATTAATGAGAAATGGAAGACATGGATCACCATTTTCCTTTCAGAAGTGAAGCATTTACAGGCGATTTTCTGTGCAAACCTTCAGAGGAAGCTTTGTGGAGACGAATATTAAAGCTCTTTACTGATAAACATTAAAGGGCTGCAGGTTTCTGCTGTTTGTGAATACCTGAATGAATTTTTTAACAAGGGAATGAAACAGCATTGTGTTGAGATTATGGTGAGGAGATTATGCCAGTCGTTTAGGCCTTGCCTTCAGAAAATGATTAACTAGTTTTTAGGAAAAAAATGAGACTCCTCTTTTTCTCAGTCTCCCGTGTGAAGGTTTCAATGAGCTCTTCAGCCTAAGACCTGTGATAAAATCATGCCATTCCTCTCAGAAACAGAAAGCAGTGCTTCACTTGGGCCTGAAGCCTTTCTGTCATATACAGTTTATTATGTATAGCAATAATCTCAATCAATATTTCTGCTCTGTCAGTGGAGAGATCAAACTGCATCATTCAGTGTGTGGTTGTTCTTTTAGACAGACCTGTGCATGTAATGCCTATGTTAGAATTTAAATGTTTATCTTCGTTTTTTAAACCCCAAATGTGCTGCAACAGGCAGCATGTTCAAGGTCAATCTGCTTGGGTATTTTGATCTCTTATCATCATTTGCTTTTACGTTACAGTCTCCCTGAACTTTTGACATTTCAGCTTTTAGACACAATGTTTCTGAGCGGGGTTTACTGATTACAGTGTATCTCCATCTGTTTTTGCTTCAAGTGGACAAACATGTGCTAAATGGACTTTGCACATACACCATCGGTGTAGGGTCCTGGTTCCCAACTTGGAGTCAGAGCCCCGTTGGTAGGTGCAAAAGATAACATGGCATGCCAAAGGTTTTGTCTGCTCAAAGATTTTAAATAGTTATAATAGTACACTTAAGATAAAAGGGGGTTAAACCTATCAAAGGAATTAAATCACTTTATTCCCCTTTTTAGGGGGTGGGGTGCACGTTTCTTAGGGGAAGCTCAGCTGTTATTAAGTAGTGAATTTATTTTAACATACCACTCTTGACCTGTTTGACATTTTCTTTCAGTCACCTCTCAAAAAATTACTGCTCTGAAATGGGACAAGATTAATTCATTTTCTATACCTGCTTACTCCAATTAAGGGTAACAGGGGGCTAGAGCCTATCTCAGCTGCACTGGTGGGCACAGTTCCGATAACGTTTTCATTATCGGATTATCTTTTTAGATAACATTAAAAAACATTATCGGATGAATTTTTGTCCGATAACTTAGACCGATAGTAAACAAAGCTGAACAGCAGCAAACATTTCTAAAATTGAAAATCAGTTGAGCACCTACCTGAAAAAAGTTTCCTAACAGATGTATGGTTCCACCCTCTGCAAACAGAAAACAGCTGCTTCTATGAAGAACACTATCCTCTGCAGGCAAAAGAAAAACTGTTTTTAAGAAAACAAAGAAAAATCATTTCCTTTAACACCATACTGATATGCTGGCAATATCACCCAAGTCATCCAGAGACATACATTTTTAACTTATGGTTCAAATTTTAACCAAACTAATTTTGGACAAGTTATTTAAAATTATTGTCATGTCTGAAGTTTTATAAAGTGAAAATAACAGATATACGAGGTCTATTAGAAAAGTATCCGACCTTATTATTTTTTTCAAAAACCATATGGATTTGAATCACGTGTGATTGCATCAGACAAGCTTGAACCCTCGTGCGCATGCGTGAGTTTTTCCACGCCTGTCGGTTGCGTCATTCGCCTGTGAGCAGGCTTTGAGTGAGGAGTGGTCCACCCCTCTCGTCGGATTTTTATTGCCAGGAAATGGCGGAATGATTTGGGCTTTTTTTCCATCAGAATTTTTTCAGAAACTGTTAGTGACTGGCAGCTGGAAACCATTAGAAAAATTTATCTGGCTTTCGGTGAAAATGTTATGGGCTTGGTAGAGAATGAGTGTTACTGTCGCTTTAAGGACGGCCCCCAGCGGCTGTGGGGCACGCCGCGCTCCGAAGCCGCCATCGACAGGCTGAATGACCATTTAATTTCTAAACGGATGGCTGTCTGGATCCGTGACCATCGTGTGCCATTTCTCTGGTTATCACAAGAGCTGGACATCAACCATTTTCCGGCAGATTTTACTTTTAACAAGAGATTTTGTCATGGAAAGCCGAGCGGAGGTTTCGCGCGTCAAGATGGATTTGCTACTGGAGCGAGACAAAACCACCTCCATTTTGGTCTCACAGGACGGCTTTGAGATGGCATTCAGACAGCTGTCGGTGGTTTTTCCATCGAGTGATTATCCGAGAAATTGTGGATGTGCCTGGACATGCCAGAACATGTCCCGTGAGGCTTCATCACGGCGTTGCTTTGCGTGCGGAGGAATTCCGCGCGTCACAGCCGTGCCGCATGGCGCAAAGTACAGCACTGTAGGGTGCTGTGTGTGACTGGCCAATCACAAAGCATAAAGACAGTCAGTTAGCCAATGAGGATTTTCCTTCAGCACGAGCACAGATATTGATGAGTTTTATTTGGATCATCGTCATCAATTTTATTTATATAGCGCCAAATCACAACAAACAGTTGCCCCAAGGCGCTTTATATTGTAAGGCAAGGCCATACAATAATTACGTAAAAACCCCAACGGTCAAAACGACCCCCTGTGAGCAAGCACTTGGCGACAGTGGGAAGGAAAAAGAGATCAATCACTAATGATTAAATGCAGAGTGGTGCATACAGAGCAAAAAGAGAAAGAAACACTCAGTGCATCATGGGAACCCCCCAGCAGTCTAAGTCTATAGCAGCATAACTAAGGGATGGTTCAGGGTCACCTGATCCAGCCCTAACTATAAGCTTTAGCAAAAAGGAAAGTTTTAAGCCTAATCTTAAAAGTAGAGAGGGTGTCTGTCTCCCTGATCCAAATTGGGAGCTGGTTCCACAGGAGAGGAGCCTGAAAGCTGAAGGCTCTGCCTCCCATTCTACTCTTACAAACCCTAGGAACTACAAGTAAGCCTGCAGTCTGAGAGCGAAGTGCTCTATTGGGGTGATATGGTACTATGAGGTCCCTAAGATAAGATGGGACCTGATTATTCAAAACCTTATAAGTAAGAAGAAGAATTTTAAATTCTATTCTAGAATTAACAGGAAGCCAATGAAGAGAGGCCAATATGGGTGAGATATGCTCTCTCCTTCTAGTCCCCGTTAGTACTCTAGCTGCAGCATTTTGAATTAACTGAAGGCTTTTCAGGGAACTTTTAGGACAACCTGATAATAATGAATTACAATAGTCCAGCCTAGAGGAAATAAATGCATGAATTAGTTTTTCAGCATCACTCTGAGACAAGACCTTTCTAATTTTAGAGATATTGCGTAAATGCAAAAAGCAGTCCTACATATTTGTTTAATATGCGCTTTGAATGACATATCCTGATCAAAAATGACTCCAAGATTTCTCACAGTATTACTAGAGGTCAGGGTAATGCCATCCAGAGTAAGGATCTGGTTAGACACCATGTTTCTAAGATTTGTGGGGCCAAGTACAATAACTTCAGTTTTATCTGAGTTTAAAAGCAGGAAATTAGAGGTCATCCATGTCTTTATGTCTGTAAGACAATCCTGCAGTTTAGCTAATTGGTGTGTGTCCTCTGGCTTCATGGATAGATAAAGCTGGGTATCATCTGCGTAACAATGAAAATTTAAGCAATGCCGTCTAATAATACTGCCTAAGGGAAGCATGTATAAAGTGAATAAAATTGGTCCTAGCACAGAACCTTGTGGAACTCCATAATTAACCTTAGTCTGTGAAGAAGATTCCCCATTTACATGAACAAATTGTAATCTATTAGATAAATATGATTCAAACCACCGCAGCGCAGTGCCTTTAATACCTATGGCATGCTCTAATCTCTAATACAATTTAATGGTCAACAGTATCAAAAGCAGCACTGAGGTCTAACAGGACAAGCACAGAGATGAGCCCACTGTCTGAGGCCAAAAGATCATTTGTAACCTTTACTAATGCTGTTTCTGTACTATGATGAATTCTAAAACCTGACTGAAACTCTTCAAATAGACCATTCCTCTGCAGATGATCAGTTAGCTGTTTTACAACTACCCTTTCAAGAATTTTTGAGAGAAAAGGAAGGCTGGAGATTGGCCTATAATTAGCTAAGATAGCTGGGTCAAGTGATGGCTTTTTAAGTAATGGTTTAATTACTGCCACCTTAAAAGCCTGTGGTACATAGCCAACTAATAAAGATAGATTGATCATATTTAAGATCGAAGCATTAAATAATGGTAGGGCTTCCTTGAGCAGCCTGGTAGGAATGGGGTCTAATAGACATGTTGATGGTTTGGATGAAGTAACTAATGAAAATAACTCAGACAGAACAATCTGAAAGAAAGAGTCTAACCAAATAGCGGCATCACTGAAAGCAGCCAAAGATAACGATACGTCTTTGGGATGGTTATGAGTCATTTTTTCTCTAATAGTTACAATTTTACAATTTTATTAGCTAGTTAAAGTTAAAGGAATACTCGGCTCAATAGAGCTCTGACTCTTTGTCAGCCTGGCTACAGTGCTGAAAAGAAACCTGGGGTTGTTCTTATTTTCTTCAATTAGTGATGAGTAGTAAGATGTCCTAGCTTTAGGGAGGGCTTTTTTATAGAGCAACAGACTCTTTTTCCAGGCTAAGTGAAGATCTTCTAAATTAGTGAGACGCCATTTCCTCTCCAACTTACGGGTTATCTGCTTTAAGCTGCGAGTTTGTGAGTTATACCACGGAGTCAGGCACTTCTGATTTAAAGCTCTCTTTATCAGAGGAGCTACAGCATCCTAAGTTGTCTTCAATGAGGATGTAAAACTATTGACGAGATACTCTATCTCACTTAGAGAGTTTAGGTAGCTACTCTGCACTGTGTTGGTATATGGCATTAGAGAACATAAAGAAGGAATCATATCCTTAAACCTAGTTACAGCGCTTTCTGAAAGACTTCTAGTGTAATGAAACTTATTCCCCACTGCTGGGTAGTCCATCAGAGTAAATGTAAATGTTATTAAGAAATAATCAGACAGAAGGGAGTTTTCAGGGAATACTGTTAAGTCTTCAATTTCCATACCATAAGTCAGAACAAGATCTAAGATATGATTAAAGTGGTGGGTGGACTCATTTACATTTTGAGCAAAGCCAATTGAGTCTAATAATAGATTAAATGCAGTGTTGAGGCTGTCATTCTCAGCATCTGTGTGGATGTTAAAATCGCCCACTATAATTATCTTATCTGAGCTAAGCACTAAGTCAGACAAAAGGTCTGAAAATTCACAGAGAAACTCACAGTAACGACCAGGAGGACGATAGATAACAACAAATAAAACTGTTTTTTGGGACTTCCAATTTGGATGGACAAGACTAAGAGTCAAGCTTTCAAATGAATTAAAGCTCTGTCTGGGTTTTTGATTAATAAGCTGGAATGGAAGATTGCTGCTAATCCTCCGCCTCGGCCCGTGCTACGAGCATTCTGGCAGTTAGTGTGACTCGGGGGTGTTGACTCATTTAAACTAACATATTCATCCTGCTGTAACCAGGTTTCTGTAAGGCAGAATAAATCAATATGTTGATCAATTATTATATCATTTACTAACAGGGACTTAGAAGAGAGAGACCTAATGTTTAATAGACCACATTTAACTGTTTTAGTCTGTGGTGCAGTTGAAGGTGCTATATTATTTTTTCTTTTTGAATTTTTATGCTTAAATAGATTTTTGCTGGTTATTGGTGGTCTGGGAGCAGGCACCGTCTCTACGGGGATGGGGTAATGAGGGGATGGCAGGGGGAGAGAAGCTGCAGAGAGGTGTGTAAGACTACAACTCTGCTTCCTGGTCCCAACCCTGGATAGTCACGGTTTGGAGGATTTAAGAAAATTGGCCAGATTTCTAGAAATGAGAGCTGTTCCATCCAAAGTGGGATGGATGCCGTCTCTCCTAACAAGACCAGGTTTTCCCCAGAAGCTTTGCCAATTATCTATGAAGCCCACCTCATTTTTTGGACACCACTCAGATAGCCAGCAATTCAAGGAGAACATGCGGCTAAACATGTCACTCCCGGTCCGATTGGATCATGCTCATGCTTGTCAAAAATGCTTTACCGGATACTCGTCTGAACCTCAACCCTACCCTCAACTTTAACAAGATTCCAGTACCTGCACTGGCCACACAGCCCCACAGCGTGATGAAATCACCTCCAAATTTTACTGTAGGTAGCATGTGTTTTTCTTGGAATGCTGTTCTTTTTCTGCCATGCATACCATCCCTTGTTATGTCCAAATAACTCAATTTTATTTTCATCAGTCCACATCACCTTATTGTGTTGTTAGAAGGAAAGGTGATATAACACAGTGGTAAACGTACCACTGTCCCAGCTTTTTTGAAACGTGTTGCAGGCATCCATTTCAAAATGAGAAAAGTTTATCAGTTTGAACATTAAATATCTTCTAGAGCAAAAACAGAGTTCACAGCGCTTCTGTATAGCACAAACAAATCTGGTGCAGCCAAGTAGGACTAATTTGTAAAAAAGAAAAATAACGGGTGCAACACAGGAATGAGTGCCAGAAAATTTAATAAGGTGCTGAAAGTAAAAAACTGTTCAACAGGACTAACGTTTCGATGTGAGTCACATCTTCCTCAGAGTCCTGCACAAACAGAGATGGTACAGCTTAAATACTGATAGGAAGCAGGTGCTTTCAAAAGGGCATGACCATCCATCAGACACAACACTCACTCAATTAGTAATCAATTCATGATTAGAAACACACTGTCCCAAAACACACAAGACTGAAACCAGACTAAAAAACAATTATTAGAGAAAACAAGTAAATTTTAGATCTTCATTCAAAGCAAAAGGTTCCAAAGTGCAAGTGTAATATCACCACCTCTGGGTGGGGCTATGATTCTCTCAATCCCCCAGAATTTTAAGGATGCTGGAGAGCCATGGCCTGCCTGTTTATAGTGCCTTGCCATGGCATAAGTTAAATTCTGAGTATGGATTGCCGTTTTATGTTCAGCTATCCGTAATTTAAGTTGACGTTTTGTTTGCTCAATGTATGCCAATCCACAAGGGCATTTTAAAATATATACTACATGAGTAGTATTACAATTGATAAATGAAGAAATAGGATATTGCTTACCAGTGTGAGGATGAGAGAAACATGAAGTATTAGTGGAATTTGAACAATGTGCACAATTACCACATCTGAAGAAACCTTCTGGTGGGCTGGAGGGCCAGGCAGTTGAGACGGGACTGATCATATCTGAATGAACAAGTCTGTCACGAATATTTCGGGCACGCCTAAATATAAATTTAGGCGGTTCCACACAGATGTCTTTAAGTGTGGGATCACTCTTCAGAATGTGCCAATATTTATAAATTATGTTTTTTATTCTTCCCGCAAATGGAGTATAGCAGGTAGAAAAAAAAACAATTTAGATGTTGAAGAAGATTTAGATTTTTTCTTAAAGAGGCACGATCAGTATTTAGAGCTCTAGCCCATGCTTTACCAACGTTATTTCTACTATAACCACGTTGTTCAAACAGAGTTGCTAGATGGGCTGCTTTTGACATGAAGTCCGTGATAGAACTGCAATTTATTCTAACTCGAAAGAACTGACCCACTGGTATGTTACGAACTAAATGGGGCGGATGATTACTATTAGCTCTCAATAAAGTATTTCTGCTAAGAGGTTTGCGGTAAATAGTTGATTGCAAAGAATTATTGACATTCTTGTAAATAGTGAGATCTAAAAAGTCTATGGAATGAGAGTTATAGTTCATAGTAAAAGATAGATCATCTGTGGTAGAATTGATGTAATTCAAAAATTGATGCAACTCATCATATGTGCCCCTCCAAATTAAGAGGACGTCATCAATATATCTGCACCATAATGATATTTTTGAGTGAAAAGGGTTATTTTCAGTACTAAAGATATGTTTTTCTTCTCAAAAACCGGCGTAAGATGGAGCAAAAGCACTCCCCATAGCAGTGCCCAGTAGTTGTAAATAATATTTGTCTGAGTATTTTAAAAAAATTATTCGATAAGACAATCTCAACCAATTTAATCAAAAAATCTGAAGGTGGCAGCACATCAGTAGGACGTTCGGCAAGATAGAAAGAAATGGCTTCTAAGCCTGCGTGTTGAGTTATGCACGTATATAGACTTTGTAGATCCAAAGACACTAGGATATCATCATCACTTGCACAATTCCGATTATTGATAAGATTTAGAACATCAGTGGTATCCTCAAGATACGAGGGTAATTTAAGAACAAACTTTGCCAAAAAGAAATCAACAAATTGTGTAAGGGGCTCAGTAAGACTCCCTATTCCAGAAACAATGGGCCGTAACGGAGGATCATCCAATTGTTTGTGAATTTTGGGTACACCATAAAATACTGGACAACAAGGGTATTCACTTAAAAGGAAAGCCATCTCTTTTTCTGTTATCCAGCCCTTCTTATGAGTCAATAAATTCATGAATCATACTATTAATATTAGAGGTGGGATTGGAAGATAAAAGTTGATAGTGTTTGGCATTATTCAACAGTTTCAGTATACCATTTTCAAACTTCTCCAACCCCATAACAACAACAGCACCCCCTTTATCGGCGGGGCGAATGATGATATCCCGTCTGGATTCCAAAGATCGTAATACATCCAATTCACTCTTTGTCATATTCTTATTTTTAGATGGACATAAAGCACCTAATTTAGCAAGTTCCCGCTCATCTACCTGGCTAACAGTCACTATGGTAGGATTTAAATTTGAAGACGGCAAAAAACTTGATTTCTTTTTAAAAGGAGTAACTTCTCTTAGGGCCCTGTCCCACTGGCGTTTAGGAGGATTTGCGCATGAAATGAGGAGACAAAAGCTGAGCGTCCGCAACAAAGGTGGGCAGAAATGACAAATGTCCCGGGGTGGATCAATGAATACATGAGGAAGAAAAGCGGATATAACAGGGAACAGAAGCGAAGGCAACCGCGGAGGCGCCCCCATGAGGGGCACAGCGGCCGTGATGCACTCGCTTCATCCGTGCCCACTCTGTCTGCATTAGGGGATGACATTTTTCGGGAATTCCTGTGGGTCATGTGATTCCTGTGGGATTCCCGTGGGATGGGAGTCAAAATTTTATCAATCCCATGATTGGGATGGTACAGGAATAAAAATGAATGGGAGCGGGAATGCCAAAAATAGATGATGATTTTCATCTATTTAATGCCGCGTTCACACCGGGCGTGATCAGACGCTACAAATTCGCGGGGGTCGCGTGGCGACGGACGCGCCTCCTTCGCCCGGTGTGCCGCTCTGCTTTTGCTGTGAAAATTCACCCTGGTGCTTCATCAAATAGGAGGAGCTTCCATTCCGCTCGCCGGCTCCGGTTGTCAGTCAGGTTAACATGACGGACCTTGATCACACGGAGCGAGTTGTTGTGGAAAGCTCCCAATACAGGGAGTATCATTATTTGCTGCAGGAGCTGAGTCTGGATGACGGCCCTTCCACCTCTGCAGGACCCAGTTTGAGGACACACTGTCCCGTTCACGTGCGCACATGTAAACAATTAAAAAAAAAAAAGAAACTCCGCTGCTTGCTGCAGCTCGCTCTTCCACCAAAAAACTCTGTCATAATTGTGTTTAGAAACCAGTCACCATTTGTTTTATTATACATCTGTGTAGTTAATAAGTAAAATAATCTCCATGAACGATTCGCTTGCACGCGCACATAACATAAAAAGAAAAAGAAACTCCGTTCCTGCTGCTGCTCGCTCTTCAGTCAAACTCCAGACATCTCCATATTCACTACATATTCAGTCCCTGATTGATCATCATGGCGCGAGACATACGGGAGTGGGATGGGAGTGGGACTGATTTTGAGTGGGAGTGGGATGGGATTGGGAGTCATCTTTACAGGACTGGGACAGGATGGGATTTATTTTTTTACTCCAGTCCAGGATTGGGACAGGATGGGATTTTTTTTTCTTGGAGCGGGATGGGACGGGAGTGAAAATCCACTCCCGTGTCATGCTCTAGTCTGCATGTGACATACCATTTGCGACCGTGATGTGGCCGTGCTGGGCACGCGTCATATCTGTTTTGCACGCTGTCCCGGTCCGCCGCCAAGCCGCGGCAACCCGTCGGTTGCGGATATCAGCGGATGACAGGGGATATGCAGCGCGTTGGTTGTGTATGTCCTGCGTATGTCTTCAGTATGTGTTCAGGCAGTGATGTGGATCTCATCCGCAGCAGGATTTTTGAGCCGCTCAAAAATCCTGGCTGCGGATATGCGTGCCTCTGCGGATGATCACGGACGTGTTCGGATGGCGGCCGACTCATACAGGAATGTTACACGGTTATTGCGGTTGTTTGGCGGATGTGGGCCACTTTTGTGCGCATTCCATCCGCAAATCCTCCTAAACACCAGTGGGACAGGGCCCTTAGAGACTCACTAATGTTAGAATCCAAATCCCTTTTATTATTAGACATTGTTAGATTTAGAAAAAAATTTCAAATGCAGCTGTCTAAAGAATTTGAAAGAATCAACTATAAGAGAGAAAGAGTCAAGGTGGTTAGAAGGGGCAAAGGAGAGTCCTTTCTGTAGAACCGCTGTCTCAGGAGCTGTGAGGACAGAATCAGAGATGTTAATCACAGTCTCCTCGGATGCGTCCGCATGGACCAGCGAGTGGGCAGCGGGGGTTCTCTTCTTCTTCCCCCTCGAGCCCTGCTGCGTCTTACTCCTCGACGAGTGGGGCCTTGATCTAAAAAAGAGGAACTGCTGGATTGAGAGGCACCACGTCCTCCGACGTCAATCAGTTCATCAGAAGAATCTCTCTCGCTCGCTGTAGAAAGAGGCGTGTCCCTGTGCCTCTGGAGGAGTGGGCGTTTATTCACAAAAAACTTCCTCTTTTTACCATGCCAGTCATAAACTGATCCATCCACATAATCTTTAGTGTCCCGTTCATACTTCCTTATCTTATATGCCTGTAGGTCTTTTACAAAGGATGACAAGGAGATGGAGGATTTCTCTATAACCTCAGCAAACACATCAGCATTGACCTTGCTCCTCATTTCTTCTTCCACCCGCAGCACATCCATTCTCAGTTTCTCTTGTTCAGATTTAGTCTTCTCAATTATCAAAAGCATCAAATCTAGGGAGCATTTATTTAAAATTTGCTCCCATTTCAACATGAAGAGTTCATCATTCAACCCAAATGATGGAGTTTTATCGATGCGCAAACCATGCGGAATGCGCTTAACTCTCCAATATTCAGACAAAGTTATAGAATGCCACAAAAATCTGGATTCAGACTTCTTCAGATCTTCTAATTCTTTAGACAAGGACAGTATATTGGACTCTGAAGATTTAAATGTATCCTTAAATAAGGAGTAAGGCAAAAACAATTTCAGCACCTTGCTCATCAGTAAAAGTTTGTCAACGTGCAGTAGTACTTGCATTAATCAGTTCAAAGCTTGACATCTTGACTTCTTCTTACAGCGTGCAGCAGGAACAAAAGGCCTGTCCTCTGGCCAAAAAGTTGTAGAGCAAAAATAGAGTTCACCGCGCTTCTGTATAGCACAAACAAATCTGGTGCAGCCAAGTAGGACTAATTTGTAAAACAGAAAAATAACGGGTGCAACACAGGAATGAGTGCCAGAAAATTTAATAAGGTGCTGAAAGTAAAAAATATTCAACAGGACTAACGTTTCGATGTGAGAGACATTAGGATTAGACATTAGATATTAGGATGTCAATAATTCTTTGCAATCAACTATTTACCGCAAACTTCTTAGCAGAAATACTTTATTGAGAGCTGATAGTAATCATCCGCCCCATTTAGGTCATAACATACCAGTGGGTCAGTTCTTGCGAGTTAGAAGAAATTGCAGTTCTATCACGGACTTCATGTCAAAAGCAGCCCATCTAGCAACTCTGTTTGAACAACGTGGTTATAGAACTAACATTGGTAAAGCATGGGATAGAGCTCTAAATACTGATCGTGCCTCTTTACATAAGAAAAAATCTAAATCTTCTTCAACATCTAAATTTTTTTTTCTACCTACTATACTCCATTTGCGGGAAGAATAAAAAACATAATTTATAAATATTGGCACATTCTGAAAAGTGATCCCACACTTAGACATCTGTGCTGAACCGCCTAAATTTATATTTAGGCGTGCCCGAAATATTCGTGACAGACTTGTTCATTCAGATATGATCAGTCCCGTCTCAACTGCCTGGCCCTCCAGCCCACCAAAAGGTTTCTTCAGATGTGGTAGTCGTGCACATTGTTCAAATTCCACTAATACTTCATGTTTCTCTCATCCTCGCACTGGTAAGCAATATCCTATTTCTTCATTTATCAATTGTAATACTACTCATGTAGTATATATTTTAAAATGCCCTTGTGGATTGGCATACATTGGCCAAACAAAACGTCAACTTAAATTACGGATAGCTGAACATAAAATGGCAATCCGTACTCAGAATTTAACTTATGCCATGGCAAGGCACTGTAAACAGGCCGGTCATGGCTCTCCAGCATCCTTAAAATTTTGGGGGATTGAGAGAATCATAGCCCCACCCAGAGGTGGTGATATTATCAAAAAAACTCTTATGTAGAGAAGCATTTTGGATTTATACTTTAGGCACTTTGGAACCTTTTGGTTTCAATGAAGATCTAAAATTTACTTGTTTTCTCTAATAATTGTTTTTTAGTCTGGTTTTAGTCTTGTGTGTTTTGGGACAGTGTGTTTCTAATCATGAATTGATTACTAATTGACTGAGTGTTGTGTCTGATGGATGGTCATACCCTTTTGAAAGCACCTGCTTCCTATCAGTATTTAAGCTGTACCATCTGTTTGTGCAGGACTGAGGAAGATGTGACTCTCACATCGAAACGTTAGTCCTGTTGAACATTTTTTACTTTCAGTACCTTATTAAATTTTCTGGCACTAATTCCTGTGTTGCACCAGTTATTTTTCTTTTTTATTAAATATCTTGTCTTTGTGGTGTATTCAATTGAATATAGGTTGAAGAGGATTTGCAAATCATTGTATTCTGTTTTTAATTTACATTTTACACAACGTCTCAACTTCATTGGAACTGGGGCTGTAGCTGAGCGATGCACAGAGACACTATCTGCAGCAAAATCATGTTGTAGGTCTTTGGAGCAGGTCTGTGGGTTGACTGTCACTATTCTCATCATCCTTTGCTTCAGCTTACCTAAGATTTTTCTTGGCCTGCCACTTTGGGCCTTAACTAGTACTGTGCCTGTGGTCTTCCATTTCCTCACTATGTTCCTCACAGTGGAAACTGACAGCTGAAATCTCTGAGATAGCTTTTTATATCCTTCCCCTAAACCATGATGTTGAACAATCATTGTTTTCAGGTCATTTGAGGGTTGTTTAGAGGCTCCCATGTTGCCACTCATTAGAAGAGATGCAAAGAGGAGAATCATTTGTAAATCACCTTAAATACCCTTTCTCATGATTGGATTTGGATTCACCTGTGTAAGGAGGTCAACGGTCAATGAGCTTACCAAACCAATTTTGTGTTCAAATAATTAGAGCTAAATGTGTTCAAATCAATAAAATGACAAGGGTGCCCAAATTTATGCACCTGCCCATTTTTGTTTAAATAAATATTGCACACTTTCTGTAAATACTAGAAATGTCATTTCACTTCTCAAATATCAGTGTGTTCGTCTGCTATATGATATATTTAACTGAAATTTCTGATCCAGTCAACCAATGATTTATAAAAGAAAATCATGAAAATTATCAGGGGTGCCCAAACTTTTGCATACAACTGTATCTAATATCTGCTAATGCGACTGTGGTCTAAGCTCACAGATCAGGTCCTCACTTCCCTGTTCATGCCACTTTTCATTGCTTCACATAAACAAACTGCAACAAGTACTGTAATCCTTCTCCTACAGTAGTGTTCAGAATAATAGTAGTGCTATGTGACTAAAAAGATTAATGCAGGTTTTGAGTATATTTCTTATTGTTACATGGGAAACAAGGTACCAGTAGATTCTCACAAATCCAACAAGACCAAGCATTCCTGCTGCAGTTGTACAGGGACTGGATAGCCCTTAGCAAAGGACCCCGGACCCCGTACTCCCGGAGCACCCCCCACAGGGTGCATCGAAGGACACGGTCAAACGCTTTCTCCAGATCCACAAAGCACATGTGGACTGGTTGGGCAAACTCCCATGAACCCTCGAGCACCTGGTGGAGGGTGTAGAGCTGGTCCAATGTGCCGCGACCAGGACGAAAATCACACTGCTCCTCCTGAATCCAAGGTTTGACTATCGGTCGAAGTCTCCTCTCCAGTACTCTGGAATAGACCTTACCGGGGAGGCTGAGGAGTGTGATCCCCCTGGAATTGGAACACACCCTCCGGTCCCCCTTCTTAAACAGAGGGACCACCACCCCAGTCTGCCAATCCAGAGGCACTGTCCACGACTGCCACACGATGTTGCAGAGGTGTGTCAACCAAGACAGTCCCACAACGAGTTTTTGCCTCTGACTGCACAGCTTGCAGCACGCTTGACCTGCCGGTACCTGTCAGCTGCCTCCGGGGTCCCACTTACCAAAAAGGACAAGTAGGACTCCTTCAGCTTGACAGCATCCCTTACTTCCGGTGTCCACCACTGGGTTCGGGGATTGCCACCGCGACAGGCACCAGAGACCTTGCAACCACAGCTACGAGTGACTGCATCGACAGTGGAGGTGGAGAATATGGTCCACACTGACTCCATGTCTCCAACCTCCCCCGGGATCTGGGAGAAGCTCTCCCGGGGGTGGGAGTTGAAGACCTCACCGACAGAGGGTTCTGCCAGTCGTTCCCAGCAGACCCTCACGATACGTTTGGGCCTGCCAGGTCTGACCGGCTTCCTCCCCTCCCAGCGGATCCAACTCACCACCAGGTGGTGATCAGTTGACAGCTCAGCCCCTCTCTTCACCCGGGTGTCCAAGACACGAAGGTCAGATGATACGACTACAAAGTCGATCATTGACCTCCGGCTCAATGTGTCTTGGTGCCACGTGCACTTATGGACACCCTTGTGCTCAAACATGGTGTTCGTGATGGACAAACTGTGGCTAGCACAGAAGTCCAACAACTGAACACCACTCAGGTTCATATATTCGGTTTCAGGTATTGGTAGTGCATGGTGGTCTTTCATGGACAGCTAAGTTGCTACATGGTATCTTTTTGCTGTAAGCTGTGTGGGTGTGTAAATGGTGAAAGGGGTAATCTGTCATATCAGTCATAGTGAGCAGGGTATGGACTAACCATGTTTAAAATATCACTAGTTTAAATGATCTACATGATGAACAAAAGTGGAATGAAGGAAGGCTTGGTCAGAGGTAGAAATTCTCAACTGCGCCAAAACTGGGTAATCCAGTTTAAGGGGTGGGGTAACTTCAGGGGGTGATTTTGTGGCATAAGGCAGGATAGAAAATTGTACATGTGGTAAATGTAAATGTGGTACATGTGGTGAAGCACTCCCCTTTCCAACAATACCGCATATATAAGTATAGCCCGAGGTGCAAGTGAAAACAGTTCCTGGTGGACTTGGCCGCCTGTCTAAGGTGGTAAATAATGATGTGAATGAATGAGGCACTGTGACTTTCAATTTTTCAAATAAGTTAATTTCTTGTTGTGGCACAAATCGCCGCCATTCTCTGGTTCAAGCTGGGAAACACTATGCTTCTTCAGCTACAACAAGGAACTAAAGTATTTTCAGATATTGTTTTCTAAAATCAGGACGCATTATGTAGATAGGTTTTCAGGCTGTGATGATGAATTTGACTGAAACGAACAGGTAAGGTTAAGACTTCATATTTGCTCAGTATGTGAATGATTTTAATATTTGAAACAGTCTGAACTGTTCACATGACTGCAGCTTTCAGTTGTTGAGCCAATCAGTGGATGTATTTAAACCTATGAATAACTTCTAAGAAACGTGTCAACAGTCGCATAACTTACAACTTATGGTCCACTTATGCGGGATATATGAGACATATGCTGGCATGTACGATGTATACCAGTGTGCTTCAATGTGCGCTTAACTGATACAAAACTTACCCATAACTTACTAGACATACACCAGCGTATTCTGCATATTTTTCATACGTTGACATATGCTGGCTAAGTCATCAGAGTGTGACAGAGCCACTACACTATTTTCTTGGTTTCATAAAAACATTTACGAGCCACAGGACTTTGTTTATTGCCTTTATCTGCAGGAGTGGCATGATGACTTGTCCTTACTTGCAAAGGAGAGGGCAGCATTGTGCCATGCAAAGTCGTCTCCTCCGGATTCCTCTTCTCTCACACACTTTGGCTGGAATACACATCATGCTGCCTTTGGGGTCACCTCCTTTTCAAGTGTCATTAAATTGTGGTTTGAGGAAGGACATGATTTTCTCTACATGAGTGGGCAGTGTCGGGAGAATGCCACCTGTCACCACTACACGCAGGTATGAAAGAGCAGATACGCGACAAGCATATTTTTTGTGATATTACAGACACCTCACAGAGGTTTATATTTGTTTTTCCTCATAACGTGCAGATGTCATCCTTCTGTTGTTGTGCAGCTGGTGTGGGCCACCTCCAGCCACGTGGGCTGTGCCAGCCGGCTATGTCTGAGAGATGGAGACCTGTGGCAGACATTTGTGTGTGCATACTTCCCTGGGTAACAATTACATATTTTTTAAAGCCACAATGGAATGTAAAATAGACAGACATGGAAACTCATGGCCAATCCATAAATGGGTAAAGGGATGGAGTGTGTGCAAGACCAGCATGATCTGGGAGGGATAAATGAAGCCCAAACATGCCTATTTGTCTCAAAGCTACCAAGCTAGCTAAGGCTAACAAGCTAGGTAACCTAGGTTTTGGTGTTTGATTCACACATACTTTTGATGACTGGGCTGTGGCTCTAATAATATGTGGCTTATGTGCAGGTATTAACCCAGGGGTGCCCAACCTTTTTTGAACCGAGATCTACTTTTAAAGTTGACAGTGTATCGAGATCTACTAAGCCATATGGAACGCCACAGCGTAGCCGCAATATATTGTGCACCAATATAATAACACAATTTTCTGGCAGGTTTTAACAATAATAATGCATCATTGAAGTAAATGTGCATGGAGGAAAAGAATAAGCACAAGTAGGCCTAGGAATGGCCTCAAGTTGGAAAAGTTGTTACCTACCTTAGTGGGACTTTTGGCCCCGAGAGGAGGAAGCTGGTCTCTCATAGTCTGGACAGTAGGAGCTGAGAGCAGCCGTAAGCAGGCACTCAGACACTCTCTGTCTGCATTAGATTCCAGATTTGGACATTCATGTCAGGTGTTGCTCTGGATTTGAGCTCAGTGTCATTTTTTAGTGTGAAGATCCAGGTTGAAGAGTGATGCCACTTTGGACAATATACAGTCCACATCTATCTTTCCCCAAATGGAAAACAGAGAAAACTGACAGCAGGCTCTTTGGATGCAAAGTCAGTAAAGTGCCTGTCAAATTCTGACAAGATGCTCTGCACATGATACTCATAACGTGCACTCTCAGGGCCCTTTGTCCTGGTGCTTAAGTTCTGTGTCCATGTGTGGAAAGTTCTGCAGGTCACACTGTTGCAACCTGCTTGATAACACATGTAATCTGCTTTTAAACTTGCTTTCAAATCCAAAAGCTGTGCATATTCAGCATGGTTTGAACGTTCCAGAAATTTACCTCTGCTGAGGCACCAAACATCTGTGTGCAGCAGATGTGTCTCCTACAGCTCTTAACAGAATAAATGTGTCCTCAGACTCCTTGCCCACTGCCAACAGAACACTGCAATCTCATTCGCCACTCTCATCACTCTTCATATTTATGGATGATGAATCATTGTGCTGCTCGCCGAATTTTCAATTCCTTGACTTTTTGAGCGAGCAGAGGGTTAGCATTAGAAGTTAGCATCATATTTCTTGTGAATCATCTGAAATGCCGCTCCAAATTCCCATTCTTCAGTAAAACCACATTTACATTGGAGATGAGACAGGTGGTTTTTCCATTCGAATAAATGAAAAAATAATACAGGATAAAAATTACAATTTTTCTTATCCACCATAGAAGAAGAGCTCTTCTTCTACTATGGCGTTTAACGGCAGCCGGCATTCATGTTGGTGCATTGCTGCCACCTGCTGCATCAGTCTGTTATAGCAGCATGCCTCAATAGTGCTCCCTTGTAACTTTCAAAAACCCCTCCCAATAGGGGTTTCTTTTTTGCAGTAGGGAGATGAAAATTGGTACACGTGTGACATACAAAATGTACGTACAAAAAAGTCTCTTGCACCGTTGGTCTACTCCAAATAGGAAGTTGGCCATTTTGAATTTTCGTGTCATTTTGGCATGATTTCCACACAATGTATTTGAACAAACTCCTCCTTTTGTCCAATGCACTTCAAATTTCTTTCAGATCATCCAGAGACTATATTGATCAGCACTTTACAAATAATGCCTCACATTCACCCCGATGTGAGGGTGCTTCCATACAAGGTACTCACTACACACCTGGAGCAACAGGGGATTAAAGACCTTGTCCAAGGGCCCTTAGTGATTTTCCAGCCAGGCTGGGATTTGAACCGAGGATCTTCTGATCTCAAGCCCAACGCCTTAACCATCATCTCCACTTCCCTGAAGTGAAATGAAGCAATGCTTCATAAGTGTTGGACGCAGCTACTGTATGCTTCAGATGCCGAGCTGTAAATTATTTTCTGCTGCAGTGGACGAAGTTGACAGAGTGAGCGTGATGGAAATCAATCTGTAAACAGAGATCTTGCGCGTAAGGATTATATGTGCGATGCTGTTCATGAGACTTGAACTGCAAGTCTGAGTCAAGTCTTTGAGGTTGAGTTGCAAAAGTGAAATCTGAAGTCACTGTTTGTGCAACTTAAGTCCGACTCGAATCCATGTCTCAAACTTGGGTCCCCATGTCTGCTTACAAATTATTAATACATTTATGTATAAATATTAAAAAAAGGTAAGTACTCTGAAAAAACTCATTAGAGGAAGTCAATTCAATTCTTGGCAGGTTTTCCATCCATTAAATTTAATTGTATTGTGTAGAGGTACTTTTTTGAGTTTGGGCTACATGTACTTACTGTATGTAAAATTGAACTGAGCTCATCCAGTGAGTCAGTGTATTTAAACCTTTATAATTTGTATTATGATCTGGAGGGTATCACAAGTGAAAATGTGTATTATGGTTGCATGTGGTGTGTATGTGTGTTGGTGCAGGGGTAACTGGGAGGTGAATGATCAGCTGGTGTCGCCTTATAAGACAGGGCCATACTGCTCTCTCTGCACTTCCTCCATGTCTGGCTGCTTTAGACTGTGGAACCACGTTGGTGGACTGTGCGGTAAGATACCCCTAAGCCACCAAAATAAAAAGGCAGATGTTCCATCCAACTACTGCTCCAAGTTCCAAAGCTGGCCAGTCTGCCCTTTTAAAATTTCTGCTTATAAAATGCAAATGTGCTTTAGAGACGATGCTGCTATAAAGTATAAAGCAGTTAACACACACACACACACACACACACACACACACACACACACACACACACACACACACACACACACACACACACACACACACACACACACACACACACACGTATACAATAGAGCAAGTGATTTTTGTGAAAATTGGTGAAGGACTGTTAAACTTTTCAAAACAGGCCATATTTTTGACAAAAAAAAAAAAGGTGGAACAGCCCTGCAATGCACAGGATTCCATTTTGTCATGAATCTACCAAAAAAGGCTGTTTAATGCTTTTTTTTAAAAAGTGGGTGTGGTTTGGAGTTAGCTGGAAGAATGCACTTTCAGGAGTGTCATCTTACACTGAAATCTACATCCAGAGTCAATTTTATTCACACAGATCAGCAGCAGTGCATGATGCATGGCCCATGTGATATGCTCTTCTTACTGGTCAACCAGGTAGCTATTTACACATAAAAAAAATGATTTTTTTCTACTTGTCATGTCTGTTTTCCACCTGGTAAGAGATAGTACAGGTGTATAACCAAAGGGGAAAGGGGGAAAAATGCCCTCCTCTCCACCTTAGAGTGAAGGTCCACTTTTGAAGACATTTTAAACACATTTTTTCCACATAACAATAATGATAACAATAATAATTGTATTTAAGTGTTTTAAATCGTATTTGACTGAGGAGTTTTCCCATTGTGATTAGTGACCTCACCTCATCAATTGGTTCTCCTTCTATTTTCACTGTACATGTTGCCGTTGGAGTCAGTTGTAGCCGAGCACAACCTGTCCTTTCATTGTTATGCAGATTATGTGCAAATCTGTCTGCTTATAGTCCAGTGGCATAGCAAACATATTGTTCAGTTTTGTCTAAAATCACCAAATTTGGCACACATGTAGACTGATGTATAATGAGCAAATTTAGATATTGGGCCATCTCAATTTTTGCCCTAGAGAGCCGTGGTGGCCATTTTCAAAAATGGCCACTATTCACATTTGGGCATCGTTGGGATGAAGTGTTATCTACCTGTTTCTTATGTCAAGATTGGCACATTTTCCCTAATACTTAGCTAGGAAAGAGAAAATGTCAGGTTCTACTGGCTTTTGATGATGATGTTGTGATGCATTAAACAAAGCATGTGACCAGGACAGTGACAGTGAAGACATGCAACTTGCTCGAGCAGCACCGATAGATCATTGAGATATGTTTGATGTTCCACCCTTCTCTGGAAGCTTTCAAGAAGGCTGTCAAAAAAGCAGACCAGGTCACAGCAGCTGCCTTCTTGCATATACTCCAGCGGTGAGCATATCGCTGATACTGCATCACCACTGCTGACAGTGGCCACACCCTTGTGGACTTTGAATTCTGGCGCAGTGAGAGAGCAGATGATTCTCCACACTTCTAGTACTGGGCAACGGTACTGTCTCTGGAGCAGACCTTCCTAAACTATGTACGATACCATGGATTAATTTACTTTTCGTGATGCCATCATGAAAACTCATGAGATTAGATTGGCTTTTGTCGTAACTGAACCCAGACTGTGGAACAAGTTACCTCCTGACTTACGCACTATCTGGCCCAGCACATTTTAAATCAAAGCTCAAGACTTATTTATTTAAACTGGCTTTGAATACCTAGTGCTGCTGTGACATGTTTTCTTTTTATGTGCCTCTTTAATTTTATTGCATGTTTGTTTTATTTTTGTGAATTCTTGTTCTTTGATATTACCGTAAAGCACTTTGGGCACCATCTGGCTGCTGTAAAGGGCTATACAAATAAAGGTTTGATTGATTAAAAATAATAATAATGTATTTTTAACAACAAAACAATTAAATTGTTCAATCAATATTACTCTGTTTTACTATTGCAATTGGAAATGATTGACCATATTAAAAAAATCTGTTTTAGTCAAATTTTTATCAATAAATAAATGAACTGCTTCTTCATGTAAACATTGCATCAGATTTGCTTAATTACAGTAGTGTTCAGAATAATAGTGCTATGTGACTAAAAAGATTAATCCAGGTTTTTAGTATATTTCTTATTGTTAATTGGGAAACAAGCTACCAGTAGATTCAGTAGATTCTCACAAATCCCACAAGACCAAGCATTCATGATATGCACACTCTTAGGCTATGAAATTGGGCTATTAGTAAAAAAGTAGAAAAAGGGGTGTTCACAATAATAGTAGTGTGGCATTCAGTCACACTACTATTTTGTCGTCAATTTTGTGGAACAAACAGGTGTGAATCAGGTGTCCCCTATTTAAGGATGAAGCCAGCACCTGTTGAACATGCTTTTCTCTTTGAAAGCCTGAGGAAAATGGGATGTTCAAGACATTGTTCAGAAGAACAGCGTAGTTTGATTAAAAAGTTGATTAGAGAGGGGAAAACCTATACGCAGGTGCAAAAAATTATAGGCTGTTCATCTACAATGATCTCTGATGCTTTAAGATGGACAAAAAAAAAAAAAAAAAACAGAGATGCGTGGAAGAAAATGGAAAACCATCAAAATTGATAGAAGAATAACCAGAATGGCAAAGTCTCACCCATTGATCAGCTCCAGGATGATCAAAGACAGTCTGGAGTTACCTGTAAGTGCTGTGACAGTTAGAAGACACCTGTGTGAAGCTAATTTATTCGCAAGAATCCCCCGCAAAGTCCCTCTGTTAAATAAAAGACATGTGCAGAAGAGGTTACAGTTTGCCAAAGAACACATCAACTGGCCTAAAGAGAAATGGAGGAATATTTTGTGGACTGATGAGTAAAATTGTTCTTTTTGGGTCCAAGGGCCACAGACAGTTTGTGAGATGACCCCCAAACTCTGAATTCAAGCCACAGTTCACAGTGAAGACAGTGAAGCATGGTAGTGCAAGCATGATATGGGCATGTTTCTCCTACTATGGTGTTGGACCTATATATTGCATACCAGGTATCATGGATCAGTTTGGATATGTCAAAATACTTGAAGAGGTCATGTTGCCTTATGCTGAAGAGGACATGCCCTTGAAATGGGTGTTTCAACAAGACAATGACCCCAAGCACACTCGTAAACAAGCAAAATCTTGGTTCCAAACCAACAAAATTAATGCCTCGCAGATGTGAAGAAATCATGAAAAACTATGGTTATACACCTAAATACTAGTTTAGTGATTCACCGGATTGCTAAAAAAGCAGTTTGAACATAATAGTTTTGAGTTTGTAGCGTCAACAGCAGATGCTACTATTATTGTGAACACCCCCTTTTCTACTTTTTTTTTTTTTTAACTAATAGCCCAATTTCATAGTCTTAAGAGTGTGCATATCATGAATGCTTGGTCTTGCTGGATTTGTGAGAATCTACTGAATCTACTGGTACCTTGTTTCCCATGTCACAATAAGAAATATACTCAAAACCTGGATTAATCTTTTTAGTCACATAGCACTACTATTATTCTGAACACTACTGTACACCTGCATGTAATCTGAAAATAACAGAATTAAATATGATGTGCATTTTGTATTTACCAGAGATCCCAAAGAACCCATGCCGAATGAGCTGTGGACCTCATGGCCATCTTAATATCTCATCCTGCACATGCCAGTGTGACTCGGGGTTTACTGGACGCTTCTGTCAGGGTATCATCCATCAGCACTGTATACATTACAATATCAAAAGTGTGTATTGAGCCTGAGTAAATGGAGCAGGTTCAGCATATTTTATTAAAGAATTATGAACTAACATCCATGATCATACACTAAATCCTGATAAATGCACATTTCATATATATATATGTGTCATTATATGTGCTTCAGAATCACCAGTATCTGAGTCAGAAGTGGTACATCCTGTTTATATGATCCATATGAGATTTTACAATATTTGCAAAAACAGATATAAAAAATCTCATCCTCATAAATGTCTTTGTCAGTGCGGTGCAAAGTGCAGTGTGTGCATGGTGATTTCAAAGAAGAAGAATGTTCGTGTTTTTGTGATGTTGGCTATGGGGGTGCTGAGTGTGCAGGTGAGTGCACAGACCTATAGTGTAGTTCATGCTTCTCTGTGTTTCCATATACCTCAGCAATTTGTACTCTACAGTAAAATGGCTGCTTCCTTGTTTTCACTTGGGGTCGCCACAGCAGATCCAAGCATGTTGAGTTTGGCACAGGTTTTACGCAACTCTACATTACATGTAGAAATGTGTCAGGGGTGGGGTTTTAACTGGGAATCTTCTGCAATGAAACATTCAACACTGAAACCAAGCGCACTAAGCACTTGGCCATCACCCCTGCGGCCCTGAGGCGTACGGTGCATTCGGAAAGTATTCACAGCGCTTCACTCTTTCCACATTTTGTTGTTACAACCTTATTCAAGAATAGATTAAATTAATTTTCTTCCCTCAAAATTCTACACACAATACCTCATAATGACAATGTGGAAAATATTTTTATTAAACAATGTTTTAAATTTATTAAAACATTATTAAAACTTTAGGGCCCCTTCACACAGTATGAATTTGGTTGAATTATGGCAAAACAGCATGAAACAGTTCGAATTAGCGCACCACGAAACATTGCGCGATGTGCAGGCGTGCACGACCCTGGTGCGACGGTTCGTGCAAATGATGTTTACGCACAGCGGGCGGGTATAGCCAGGTAGCATCGATGTAAATCTACGATACCGGCCTAGCAACCCCTCGGTAAAGTGATAATAATTTCAATTTTCAATTTATTTTCCTTTATATAGCGCCAAATCACAACAGAGCTGCCTCAAGGTGCTTCACACAGCAGCAGTGGTAAGGAAAAACTCCCTCTGAGGAAGAAACCTCAAGCAGACCAGACTCAAAGGGGTGACCCTCTGCCTGGGTCATGCTACAAACATGTATTACAGAAATAATTCACAGAACAATTCATGGACGAATATACAAGAATTGCTGTTGGTGCCCAGGACAGGAGGGTCGCCAACACAAACACAACTCCCATCTCTGGATGGAGCTCCACCTTAAACAGAGAAAAAACAGAATCAGGCATCAGAAAGACAACAAATACTGTATAATTTGCCAGCATTAATCAACAAGAAAAACAGAAGAAATACTAAGGTGATCGCCGGCCGCTAGCCCTAAACTTCACTAAAAGACCCAGAATTTAGGTGAAGTTGAGGCTGTGGCCCGCTCCGATTACTAATAACATGAATTAAGAGTAAAAAGCGTAAAACAAAACTGTACCAGTATGCTAGCCATATGAAAGGGAAAATAAGTGCGTCTTAACTCTGGACTTGAAAGTCTCCACAGAATCTGATTGTTTTATTGACACAGGGAGACCATTCCACAGAAAAGGGGCATGATAAGAGAAAGCTCCGTGAGCCGCAGACTTCTTATTCACCCTAGGGACACAAAGTAGTCCTGCACCCTGAGAACGTAAAGCCCGGGCCGGTACGTAAGGTTTAATTAGGTCAGCTAGGTAGGGAGGTGCCAGTCCATGAATAATTTTATAGGTTAGTAGCAGAACCTTAAAATCTGATCTCACTGGGACAGGAAGCCAGTGAAGAGATGCCAAAATGGGTTTAATGTGGTTGTACTTTCTGCTTCATGTCAAAAGTCTGGCTGTAGCATTTTGAACCACTTGGAGAGCCCTAATGCTAGACTGCGGTAAACCAGAAAATAGAACATTGCAGTAGTCCAATCTAGAAGAGATGAACACATGGATCAGGGTCTCAGCATCAGCCATAGATAGGATGGGACAAATCTTCGCTATATTTTGCAGGTGGAAGAAAGCAGTCCTAGTAATATTTCTAATATGGAGGCCAAAGGACAACAAAGGATCAAAAATTACCCCAGGGTTCCTCACTTTGTCAGGCTGAGTGTTAACTGGTCAAATTGATGCCGATGTCTCACTGGACCAAGAACCATCATTTCAGTCTTTTCAGAGTTTAAAAGTAGGACGTTTCTAGCAATAACATGCTTTTGGAGGGCGTTATGCATTTTCAGAGGCCCGACGTTCACCCAAAATGACAGATATTCACCCTAACTCGGGCGAATATCTGTCATTTTGGGTGACTGGGCATGGACGGAGGGACTCAGAAAATGCATACTGCACGACAACAGCATGTTATTTGCATTATTATCACTTACTGAGATATACAACACGTAACGTGTACATAAAAAGTTGGCTCACTTTAACTTTTGTCATGTCAGCTGTCGCGCGCTGCTCTCCAAATTCGGCAGTGCGTCCTCATCAAGCTGGCTGCTTAATTGGCTGCTGTTCATTGTCGTACTATCCATGAGAAAATCATCCGGAATATCCATATTGGGACCAACACACACTTCTCGCCTTTTTATCTTTTCCTCTGCGGACAGTTTTTTTTCCCTCTGCGGACAGTTCTTGGGGTGCGTGCTATGACGTAATTTGTTTACACACAGCGTGCGGGTATAGCCAGGTAGCACCTCGGTAAAGTGATAATAATTAATGAATATCACTGGGTTGATATAAATAATACATACAAAGGGGACACAATACAGAACCCCACTCACATTCAAATCCATTCAAATCCCACTCACAGGATTTGAACCCACACACTCTGATTACCAGATGGAAACATTACCACTGCACCATGCTGTCTCATAACAGGAGTGTGAAATCAATCAATCAAGTTTTATTTCTATAGCACTTTACAACAGTTTTCACTGAACCAAAGTGCTTTCCAATAGCACCAGCTAGAGATAAAATAAAAAGAACAGTACGAAAAACACAAAACACAATACGAGCATCCAAAATAGAATAAAAATAGACAAAAAAGTGTCAAAGCAATTATGTGCAAAAAGCTGCCCTGAACAAGTATGTTTTTAACTTAGCTTTAAACAGAGGCAAGCTATTAATGGACCTCAGTTCAGGAGGTAATGCATTCCACAACTTAGGACCTGCTACTGCAAAAGAACGGTCACCCCATTGTTTGGACCTGGACCTGGGAACCTCCAGAAAGTTTTGGTCAGCAGACCGAAGTGCTCTGACAGGGTTGTGTGTTTTTAACAGGTCACATAAATAACAAAAAACAAACATTAACCGTTTAAAATCAACTCTAAAATGGACTGGAAGCCAGTGCAGGGAGTAAAGTAAAATCAACAAGCAGATAAACCTTTTTTCTAAAAAAAAAAAAAAAAAAAAAAAAAAAAAGCGCTGTGATATGCTGTACCAAATGGCATTTGGTACAGCGTATTTCTGCTCATGTGACTGAAAGTTACCTATTTGTCGTACTGTTGGCCTGTCATATGGTTCTGCGGTGAGCTGCTCACTGTCCCGTCAGACAGATATGACATTCAGCTCGCCTGCTGCATATCCACATGAACTGGTGGTCCAGTCCAGCTGGAACAGCCTGTCAATGTGCGCGATCTCCGGCCCATCGCAGAAGCGATATATGTTTTTATGTACGTATTTCGATGTGAGGACAGCAAGTATACACATGCGCGTGTCCGTCAAAACATGGTGTGTGTTCTGCAGCTCTTATGTCCAGGACCAGAGATGTGTTTTGGGGGGAGCTGGCACTCTGGGACATCACGTGTACTCAGCAACTCCACAGTCATGGGCACTTAGACAAATTTCACATGCAGCTCGACAATGATTGTCTGCAGACTGTTTTTGTGATGATAGTACGAATAGCCACACATTTTCTAAGTGCCAAATGATTGGTGTTAGATGTTCATGTGTGTTAACTGGAATTTGGCCGACAACTGCCGCAAGACAGTTTGATGGGCTTGTACAGTGCACACTCTGTCTTTCAGCTGCTGGTGTGTAAAATAATTGTAGCAACAGGTGTATGAGGTGTTCGATGCAGCTACAAATTTACACGTTTTGCATATGATTCCTGCTTCATGCGCACTTCGACAAATTCACACTGTGTGAAGAGGCCCTTAGAAAAAGGCACATGGCAGCCCGACTGGAGTTTGTGAAAAGGCTGGATATCTTTCCTCATAGGGCCTGGATAATGTGTTAGGAACAAAAGGATGCCACATCATTTGATGGAAATTAAAACTGTCAACCTACAGAGGACTGAATTCAAAGACACCCTGAAAATCAAATTGAAAAAGGCTTGTCCATTTTGCCAAAATTTCTTTTTTGTATGGCCCCACATGCTTGTATGCATGCTTGACAACATTGGGTCATGCTCCTAATGAGACAATGGATGATGATGATGATGTCTCCTCCCAGATCTGGACCAGGGCATGACTTTGCTCCTGGACAGTCTGAGGTACAACCTGGTGGGGTTGGATGGACTGAAAAATAATGTTCCAGAGGTGTTCTACTGGATTTAGGTCAGGCAAGCTTGGGGGCCAGTCAATGGGATCAGTTCCTTCATCCTCAAGGAACTGCCTGCATACTCTCGCCACATGACATGATGGCATTGTTGTGCACCAGGAGGAACCCAGGACCCACTACACCAATGTCTGACAATGGGTATAAGGAACCCTAATAGCAGTCATGGTGGCATTGTCTAGCCTTGTAGAGTTCTGTGCGTCCTTCCAGGGAGATGCCTCCCCAGACATCACTGACCCACCACTAAACTGGTCATGCCGAGTAATGTTGCAGGCAGCATAAGGTTCTCCACGGCATCTCCAGACCCTTTCATGTCTGTCACATGTGCTCAAGTTGAACCTGCTCTCATCTGTGAAAGGCACAGGGCACCAGTGCCGGACCTGCCAATTCTGTTGTTCTATAGCAAATGCCAATTGAGCTCCACTGTGCCGGCCAGTGAGCACAGGGCCCACTATAGTACGTCGAGTCCTCAGGGCACCCTCATGAAGTCTGTTTCTGATTGTGCTGTCAGAGACATTCACACCAGTGGTCTTCTGGATGTCATTTTGTAGGGTGCTGGCAGTGCTTGTCTTGTTCCTCCTTGCACAAAAGAGCAGATACCGGTCCTGCTGATGGGTTAAGGACCTTCTGATGCCCTGTCCAGTTCTGTTAGAGTAACTGCCTGTCTCCTGGAATCTTTTCTGTGAGACTGTGCTAGGAGACACTGCAAACCTTCTGGCAATGGCACATATTGAGATGCCATTCTGGAGGAGTTGGACTACCTGGGCAACCTCTGTAGCGTCCATGTACAGCACCATGCTATCAGTAGTGACAATGACCTGGAGGAGTTGGACCACCTGGGCAACCTTTGTAGGGCCCATGTATGGCACCATGCTACCAGTAGCATGGTGATGAAGGAAACACGTCAGTGGCCTCCACCTGTAAAACCATTCCTGTTTTGGGTGTCGTCTTATTGTTGCTCCTCTAGTGCACCTGTTAATTTAATTCACACCAAAGCAGCTGAAGCTGATTAACACCCCCCTCTGCTACTTAACTGATCAAAAGAACTGACTGATGCTGTAGTCTGATTAAATAGTATTCCTTTATTTTTTTTATTTTTTTTTTTAGCACTACATTTCCTCATTTATTAGTTGCTTGTGTCCAAACAGAAAAGGTGCCATTTCCATTCCACAGTTGTGATGTTATCATAGATGGTGATTGTTTCATGGTGTCTCTTGAAGCAGACACCTACTATGGAGCCAAGAGCCACTGTCAGGTGAGTCAAAGGTGTGTGTTTACTACAGGCCTGAAGATGTTACTGTGTTACATCATGAAAACCTTTGTTCAGTATTTCCTTTCCTTTGTTTTAACCACCAGGAACAAGGGGGGAATCTGGCTAAGATTCACAATCAGAAGGTTCAAGACATCCTTGCTTTTTATCTCAGCCAGCTGGCGGTAAACAATGAGGTCACCAGTTCCGACACTGAGACAAGAGGCTTCTGGATTGGTACAGTCTTTGGTTATATTTTTGATCAGACTCTACCAAATGGAGGTGTCGCCCTAATAATGCATTTTTTCTGTATAGGTCTTACCTACAAGGCTCTGAAAGATGCATTTCGATGGGATACAGGAGAAAGTCCTGCATTCAATAGCTTCGCCTTTGGACAACCTGACAGCCAAGGGTATACTGTATAAAACCTGTTTTGTAAACAGCAGCTACATATTGATCGTCACTTGATTGTGGCGACACAGTCAAGTCCTCAAGGTTCTTGTGGACGCCCTGAATACACAGCGTGAAGCAACCAGCTTAAATAGGACACTGCGACCTCTGTTAGTGCACTGAGACAGTGGAGCATCCAGGCGGACATTGGGAAGGCTTTAGTCTTTCCACACCACATAGCAGTCACCACTCTACGGCCGGATATAGTACTGTGGTCGGATGATGCAAAGGCCGTCATGTTGGTTGAACTAACAGTACCATGGGAGACCAACATGGAATGGGCCTATGAGAGAAAACTGGCCAGGTACAGTGAGCTTAAGGGACAGTGTGAAGATCAAGGTTGGAAGTGTTCTGTCTACCCAGTAGAAGTTGGCTGCCGAGGCTTTGTGGGGCGCTCTACCATCAGGTTTTTGACTGACATTGGGGTGCCCCCAAGGCTGAGGAGGGCCACTGTGACCAAGCTCCAGGAGGCAGCTGAGTCTGCATCTGCATGGATCTGGAATAAGGGCCGGGAGCCCTAGTATCTAGTTCTTGAGCTGAGTTGTTGCCGTCACCCACCAGGTGTCACCCTTTGGGTGCCGCTGGGGCCGCCCATACATGTCATCTCCTACTGGAATAGGCCCCGAAAGGAGGTAGGGGTTCCAGCTGAGGATGTTAGGTGATGAGCAGAGAATTTAATTCCCTGTATGAGCTGTATGCATGTTCAACAGGTGTTGGCTTCATCCTTAAATAGGGGACACCTGATTCACACCTGTTTGTTCCACAAAACTGACGAACTCACTACTGAATGCCACACTGCTATTATTGTGAACACCCCCTTTTCTACTTTTTTTTACTAATAGCCCAATTTCATAGCCTTAAGAGTGTGCATATCATGAATGCTTGGTCTTGTTGGATTTGTGAGAATCTACTGAATCTACTGGTACCTTCTTTCCCATGTAACAGTAAGAAATATACTCAAACCCTGGATTAATCACATAGCACTACTATTATTCTGAACACTAGTGTGTGTGTGTGTATATATATATATATATATATATATATATATATATATATATTATATATAATATATATATATGTGTATGTGTGTATATATATGTATATATATGAGGTCTGTCCAAAAAGTAACGGACCTTTTTATTTTTTTCAAAAACTATATGGATTTGAATCACGTGTGATTGCATCAGCCAAGCTTGAACCTTCGTGTGCATGCGTGAGTTTTTCCACGCCTGTCGGTTGCGTCATTCGCCTGTGGGCAGGCTTTGAGTGAGCACTGGTCCACCCCTCCCGTCGGATTTCTTTTGTCTGAGAACTTGCTGAGAGACTGCCGCTTTGCTCCATGAAATTTTTTTTAGAAACTGTTAGAGACAGGCAGTTGGAAACCATTCGATAGATTCAGTTGGATATCGGTGAAGATTCTGTCGGCGTCGCACGGATTATGGACTGTTAAAACCTTTTTAATGACGGCCCACAGCGGCGGAGGGTGCGCAGCGTGCCGAGCGGCCATCGACAGGCTGGATCATCCAGATCATTTCTAAACTGAATGCTGTTGATCCGGGACATCATGTGACTACCACAGAAATGGCAACAGAGCTGGACATAGCACTTTTGCGGCACATTCCACTGTTACAGGAGATTTTGTAATGAAAGACATGCAGAGGATTTCGCGCGTCGGCACGAAGCAGCTCAGGACCCGCAGCAAAAAAAAAACACCGTGTTGGAAACCATTCAGAAGATTCAGACGGCTTTCGATGGCTTTCAGTCAAGTGAGTATCCGAGAATTTGTGTAACAGCTGGACATTCCCCAATATGTCCTGTGAGACTTCCAAGACGGAGGTGTTTTTTTGCCGCGTGCCCTCCGCCGCTGTGGACCATCTTTAAAAAGGTTTTAATAGTCCATAATCCGCGTGATGCCGACAGAATCTTCACCGATATCCAACTGAATCTATCGAATGGTTTCCAACTGCCTGTCTCTAACAGTTTCTGAAAAACATTTCATGGAGCAAAGCAGCAGTCTCTCAGCAAGTTCTCAGACAAAAGAAATCCGACGGGAGGGGTGGACCAGTGCTCACTCAAAGCCTGCCCACAGGCGAATGACGCAACCGACAGGCGTGGAAAAACTCACGCATGCGCACGAAGGTTCAAGGTTGGCTGATGTAATCACACGTGATTCAAATCCATATAGTTTTTGAAAAAAATAAAAAGGTACGATACTTTTTGGACAGACCTCGTGTGTGTGTGTGTGTGTGTGTGTGTATATATATATATATATATATATATATATATATAATGGATGGTAAGGAGTCCAACATAGAGAAATATTGGCTACGCCTTGTCCAATACAACTTTTCTCAATCCAATATTTCTCTGTTGGACGACTTGCCATCCATCAATTATGTTCTCCACCCGCCTCCCAAATTAAGCAAACAACAGAGTCAAGTAAATTAGATCAATTTATTTTGTTGTGAACAGCATATGAATGCTTCTAAAACATCAGTAGCGTGCTTGTCTACCTTCTTAGTGTTTTAGGCATCCTTGAAGTTCAATATTTCCACCAGTTCCTCCTCTGTGAACTCAGCAATCCTCGCTGGCAGATGATTTTCTGCTGTTGTTGCCATGTTTGTTGCCATTTTTTCAACCAGTGTCTGTCAGCAAGTTCCTGACCTCCGCTAAGTCATTTGTGATGTCATCTTATGAATAATTGTATGCCATGCTCTGATTGGCTAACTGTTGGCAGTAAGCTCTAACGCTATTGGTCAGTGGGAACCGATCCAATATAACTTTTGGTCCTAGCCTTTTTGGATCCCTTTGAATCCAACATAACTTTCTGGTGCGAAGCATGCCAAAATACAGGTAAATGATGGTCAGAAAGGCTAATCGGTGATTGGCTATTGCAATCTGAGTGGAGAACATATATTAGCCTCCACTCAACACATGGTCCAAAGCTTCCTGCTGTGACACTGCACAGACAGGTCCTGGAAACCGTGACCCACTTTCCATACCTGGGCAGCCATGTGTCATCAAATGCCGACATTGATGTTAAGATCCAACACGACTCAATTTAGCAGGAACTGCCTTCGGCCAGCTTTGCACCCGTGCTTTCAACAACAGAGACCTTCGACACGAGATGAAAATCCTTGTCTACAAAGTTGTTGCGATGCCATATCTGCTATACGGATCTGAGACTTGGATCACCTACTGCTGCCATCGACACTCAAGCGATTCCACTAACACTGCCTGAGGAGTATCCTCTGCATCGGGTGGGAAGACCACCATATCAACATCTGCATCCTGGCTGAAACGTTTGGCTGCTCCAGAGCATCAAGTCTGTCATCATCAACCAGCTTTGGTGGGTGAGTCACATCGTTAGGATGGATGACAGCTGACTTCCCAAGCAGATGTTCTACTTCCAGCTGAGTGAATGAAAATGGTCCAGAGGAGGGCAGAAGAAACACTACAAGGATCTCCTGAAGCACAATCTCAAGTGCTGCTCCATCAACTAGAAGACCTGGGAAGCAAGGGATAAGCAAGGGACCGAGCCAGTGGGTGAGCAATAATCCACACAGGAGTGTGTCTTCAAAAATGCAGAACAACACAGAGGAGAAAGAGGAAGTAGAGACCACAAGATCCTGATCAGCAGAAGCTTCCTCCAGCTTCCTCTGGGAATCAATCAAGAGACAATCTTTCTTCCTCTTAAAAACTTTAGAAAGAATGTTCAGGATGTGAAAACTGTAAACCCTGGAAATTTCAATTAAGTGATCTTATTAGATCTTTTTAGTTGTATGCCAATGTTTTGTTCTACACCTGAATGATGAAAACCTGATAGAAATATGCAGTGATTTGAGTTTTACCATGATCTTCATGCAAACATTGAAGGAATAGATAGTAACTCTGTCTGTCTGTCTGTGCTCAGTGTTCACAGGTTTTAATAATAATTTCCTACCCCTCCATTGCTCCTGTTTTCTCGGTCTAGCTTTGGAAACTGTGTGGAGCTGCAGGCATCAAGTGCGTTCAACTGGAACGACCAGCGCTGTAAAACACAGAACAGATATATCTGCCAGCTTGGTAAGTCTCCTTCTGGGATGTGGATGAAATTGTTGGTGGGGAAGAAGAAAAGTAGTTTAGAAAAGTCTTCCTCTAAATTGTTTATCCTGCTCAGGGTCACAGGTGACAAGGTGCTGGCTCAAATTCTGCACCAGCTACTGGTCTGTCGCACAACTAAAATATACACAGTGATGTTCACACTCATATTCATACCACTTTTTAAGCCACCTAATTAAGTCACACTGGAACCAAAGCATTGTAATTTGGACATTTGCATGTCCAGATTTTTGTGCACAAAGCAAATAGCTGCTCACTGATAGCAGTGATTCTGACTCAGTTCTGGAAAAAAGAAAACACACACACACACATGGCTGCGTGCTTCACAGTTTGCAAGGCCTGTCATATCCTCCCTAAAACTGTAACTGTTGCAACTCTACTGACTGAACGCAGTAGAGCTCCTGGCGCTAAGCTTCCTACAGAGCTTCCTCTCTAAAGTGGAGTACTTACAGTGCTGCGGAATTCAGTGCTTCATCACCAATTCATCAAAAGAAAAAAGTATAATTGTCAAATTATACTGCAGGAGTCAGCCTTCTAGTAAATATAGATATGAGGTACGATGCAGTTCAGGATCAATATTTTTATTTATGGAATGACTGCTTTGGTGCAATACAATCTGATATTCTGCTTTATTTCATGAAGACATTGATTAACCATAAAAAGCCAAAAGTGGCATTGCCTTCAAATTCACATTTCAGGAAAAACCAGGGAGTTTTTTTTAGGTTTTACTACTGTGCTGCAGTATTTTTGTGCTGTCTCTGATCACCTTTTGATCACCACTGGGGGCAGCACCACATAAAGTGGCAGAAAGTGCAGCATAGAAGAAACCAATAAGAAGAAGCCATCAAAGTGTTTGCCAAAAAGCCACATTCCACTCATTACTGTGAAATTCTGGAGAAATGCCATCTTTTAAGTTTTAACAATTTTATAATTTTTAAGCATGCTTGTCTTATATTTATAAAACTCTACATGGCCTAGCCCCTCCTCCTCTGGAGGAATTTATTAGACATAGAGATCATAAGCTCAGGACTAAAGGGCCTTTCACATTGAATACGTCAGGCCAATCCGTCAACGCCTTCCAATCCGTCGGACCCAACGCGTCTGACGCATCCGACGCGCGATGTCAGTTGCTTCGCTTCGGAAGCGGCAAGGGGGCGGAGATTGCTACGTCACACTCTGGCTGTTTCCACAACCTGAAAAAAGTTCAGCGATTGCCATCTTGAATTTGGGTTGCCAAATTCACAAAAAAGCTTTAAAAAACAGCAGTAGAACGATTCTCCATCACCCTGCTGGGAGAAGCTTTTTTTCAGCTACTTTTCGGAATGACGCCGACCGAGGGAGGACTGACGACTTGGTGGGATATCGATCGAACCGCGACAGCGGGCCGACCCGCACGGAGAAGCCGGGGTTCGAGCATCATCCCTGGGCAGACCGAGGCAGGCAGCCGGGGGATGGAGCAAACCCACTCAGTCTGAAATCTCCTACTTTTTGGATATATGCAAAGTCCCAGTTTGCCCAACGGAGTTTAGTTCTGCAGCTTTATCGAGGTGAGAATAAAATAAAAGTAAAACATGACGTTTCTGCACTGCTGTGAAGGTTTGATTGGCTAATGTTAGCTTAGCTTTTTAGCACTGTTGATCTGAGTGAACGCTTTAATTTGTAAACGGTTCAGTCTTTCTTATTTTTACCAAATAATTTTTTCCAATGTTTTTTCCTTTTTTTTAATATATAAACTGTTTAGTGTTTCTTTATATTTAAAGAATATTTTTATTTGTCCCAATCAGGAACATTTGCTGTGCACACAACCAAACTTACATTGATGAGCTGAACACCACGAAGTCCAGTCGAAAGAAAACATCGCTGCTCTTCAAAATAGGACAAAAGTGTCTTCAGCAACACCACCAGAGTTCAAAGCTGCAGAAGAGACCTTCATCTGGTCCCAAGAATCCAGCATAACATCACCTGCTTCTAAATAAAAGGCTCTTTCAACAGCAACTATTTTATTATTTTTTTAAAAAAGCTGTTTCATTTTATATTTTAACAATAAATGAACGGATCATTAAATGAAATCAAAGTCCAAAGACATTTGCACAGGTAGAAGCTCTCCACTTATTGTGCTCAAATTCATATTTTAGAAATGACTGTCCTGATAACAATATTAAAGGCAATTACATATTTTGATGTAATTACAAGTTGAATTGGCTATAAAAAAAATTCATCATGAGGTTTATGTCACATAAATCCTACTTTACAATCACACTGCAGTCATTGTTAAATTATTTCCTGTTTCATTTATAATAAACATTTGTATTTATTTACTGTGTCTGGTTTTCTGGTTGAAATCTACCAGACTTTTAAAAAAGTACAAGTTTCCATGTTATTTTATTTGTCTAAAAATAAATGTTCAAGGTTCCTTATGTAAACAAGAAATGATCTAATCTGAAATAACAGGTGGTTTTAATTTACAGATGAAAGGTTTCTAAAGAACCATTTATTGATTTATTTAGCTATTTTAATTGCAAGTGTTATAAACTTTTTTTTAACAGTAATTAATAGTAATTAATATTTAACAGTACATTTTTTAACAGTAACAAACAACAAAACATTTCCAAGGATTTTTCTTCAGACAACTGCTCTATAAATGAACAGTCCTGTGACACGTTTGTTTTTGGAGAGATCAGTGGTTTCTGCACCAATCCATTTTGTATAGATCAGTGTTTTCTGCCACTAGTCTTCCGTGTTTTGGCCCGACACATCTTTCCTATTGCACAACGCAAAGCTACGTCACAGCTCAGCATGTCGAAAGTTGGATTGAACTTTGACCACGTCAGCCTGCCGACAAGCCGCAATGCGCACTCCCATCAGAAACGTCGGTTTAGCTCGGCTTTTGACGCGACGCTTCTGACGCGTCTAAAAAGCAACGCGTCTTATTGAAAATAATGCTTTTTAGTTCGATGTTTGACGCTTCTGACACGTGACACGTTCAATGTGAAAGGTGGGGCCTTTCACGTTGCACGCGTCAGAAGCTTCTACCTGTGCAAATGTCTTTGGACTTTGATTTTGTGGACATTTTTAAAGATCCATTCGTTTTTTTGTTAAAATATAAATGAAACAGCTTTTTAAAAAATAATAAAATAGTTGCTGTTGAAAGAGCTTTTTATTTAGAAGCAGGTGATGTTATGCTGGATTCTCGGGACCAGATGAAGGTCTCTTCTGCAGCTTTGAACTCTGGTGGTGTTGCTGAAGACACTTCTGTCCTATTTTGAAGAGCAGAGATGTTTTCTTTTGACGGGACATCATGGTGTTCAGCTCATCAATGGAAGTTTGGTTGGGTTAGGGTTAGGTCCTGATTGGGAAAAATAAAAATATTTCTTTAAATATAAAGAAACACTAAACAGTTTATTAAAAAAAGAAAAAAGGAAAAAACGATGGAAAAAATGCCCGAAAAAAGTTATTTAAAGTTGAAATTTGTGGTCTCCGAAAAAAGCTGTAGCTTTATTTGGTAAAAATAAGAGACTGAACCATCTACAAATTAAAGCGTTCACTCAGATCAACTGTGCTAAAAGGCTAAGCTAACGTTAGCCGAACAATAAACCTTCACAGCAGTGCAAACGTCATGTTTTATTTTAATATTATTCTCACTGTTATGGATAAGACGCGGATTGAGGAGCAGTCCAGTATCTGACTGAACCCAGCTTGAAATAATCAGAAGCAGTTCCAAAAAGAAAACATTTATTTTTCTCCCTTTGTGCTATACATGAAATACTAAATAATTTAAGTTCTGGTGAGGTGAAAAGGCGGCGCGCTCTCTCAGCGTCTCAACAGTCGGAGTCCGAACGTTCAGGACTCAGGAGTTCCGCCAACACCCCCCCCCCCCCAGGTGACTTTCCCAGACTGTACTCTGCAAGGAGGAACAGAGATGAGATTATTCAACACTTATTACTACGAAATATTGTTTAGAGGCAAACTTATCAGCTACACGTTTAGGTCTGGTTTCAAACTTAGTTCAAAGAGGCTGCTGCTCACAGCTAGTGGAGGATCATTAATCCGCATGCCACTGCTGTGAGGAGCACGCCAAACAATTTCCACCAGTAATTACTTATAGCTGCGTATAAACGCCAATTTACATTCACGGATAAACTTTTCAGAATATTCACCTCTGTCATGTGCTGACAACGTTTGCCTCTCACCCTCGTCCTCCTTCACAGGCGCGATGTCAGACTCTGAAACGGCCCTCAGCGTCCCCACACGGTCGTCACAAGGTCGTATTCTCTGGCAATCTTATCCAACTCACTGCTGGTTTAAATGTAGTTCTTCATCACTACATTGGTACCAGCTGGATGTCCTCAGATCTGCACGTGAACATCACAGGTGTCGTGGATTGTCCTGATAGAGAGCCGCACGAGAATGCAACAGGTGCAGCCAATCATCGTAACAGAGGAGAGAGACTCTTCTGCAGCACATTTTCCTCAGAGAACAGCCCCAAATCACCTGGGAAGGAAAATAAACACAAAACAACCCAACCTTGTCCAGCCAAACCCCCCCCCCCCAACACACAACACTCACCTCGATAAAGCTGCAGAACTAAACTCCACTGGGCAAACTGGGACTTTGCATATATCCAAAAAGTGTGATATTTCGGACTTAGTGGGTTTGCTCCATTCCCCCGGTTGCCTTCCTCGGTTGAACCAAATTCAAGATGGCGATCACTGAAGTTTTTTCAGGTTGTGGAAACAGCCAGAGTGTGATGTAACAATCTCCGCCCCCTTGCCGCTTCCGAAGCGAAGCAACTAACGTCACGCGTCAGATGCGTTGGAAATGCATCCGACGGATTGGAAGGCGTTGACGGATTGGCCTGACGTATTCAATGTGAAAGGCCCTTAAGTCTGTTTCTAGAGGGGACTGTGAGGTGCCCTTTAGACGAACTGCCACAGGACAAAACACCATCTCTGTGAAGGGTTGTACAAACTGGAACAGCCTTCCAAGAACTATACGAGACAGTCCCACCCTGAGTGCTTTTAAAAATGAGCTAAAAGAAAAAGCTCAAACAATCAAACCTGACAACACAGGTGAGATGTATATAATTTAATGTTTTGTATTTATTGTAATTGTTGGTTGTTGTGTGTCTGAGGACTACAGATGGAAAGTAGCTTTTAGCTAAATCTGGCATATTTACACTGTCATGAAAATGTACAGTGTTCATTAATGTGCATTGTCCTCATCAAATAAACAATAAAGAAAGAAAGAAGATGCCAGCTGTTGTTAGCATAGCATAAACTGCACAGCATAACTTTCCAGATCTTAGCTGGTATGACAGTATGAACAAATTGTAAACTGAACGTTAAGTTAACCCTGTGCATTTGTGCATTATGTCGCCGACCACTATCATGTTTTTGTTTTTATGTTACAAAGTTAACGTTCCTGTGATTAGTCTTATGAGAGCCTCATGCTGAGTTTTTAACTTCTGAAGAAGCAGAGAGGGAAGGTTACTTCAACAGTTCATAACATTACATTCAGGTCATCAACTGGTTCATACTACATTTAGATCAATTCAGGGGTCTGTTTTGATGGAGTCATATCTATTACTTTAAAAATGATTTTTGATTTGTATTGGCTAATTGCAGTGGTGGGCACAGCAAACCAAAAAGTTAAATTCGATAACCGCTAATCTGCTAACTGAAAAGTTGACATTTATCAGGTACTGACAAGTCAGTTTTGAGTTTAAGCACCACCGACACTTCTGAGTAGAATCAAAGGCGTCACAAACCCAACACAAACAATGAGTCAGAGCTTCTGTCTTTGTGCACCCTGCCCACTGCTCTAAAGAATAGTCATTTACATTCAACATACAGTACCCTAGACATGTGGCAAAATGTATGAAAAGCAAAGCAGGTTTGACTTATGGTGCGATTTAAAAATCAAACTAATTCCGGGAGGTTTATTGATATTAACGTTAATTCTGTCATTTTTACAAAGTGAAAATATCACAAACATCCGTTTAGTTTTAAATTAATGCACTAATTCTGAAGGTTTGAGCATTAATACTAAGAGATGCCAAAAGGCATTATGGGAAAATGAGCCTCCTCATCAATGGTTGACTGTTTATTTATTTGTAAAAACCAGCACACAAGTTACTGTAACATGTGTTGGGTTTTTCTTTTTACAAATAAATTTGTATTTGTAAATTTGTCATCTTTTGTAAAAAAAAAAAAAACGCAATTTAAAAACTGAAAATTGTTTGTGATTCAGTGTGTATAGAGAATGTATGACAATTGGTATTCACACTCCCATCCAGTAGATGGCAGTGTTGTATACATTGTTCTATACATTTTGACTTAAAATAAATAGAACACTGCCATCTACTGGATGGAAGTGTGAATACCAACTGCCACACATTCGCTATAGGTGCTGAATCACACTTAAACATAATTTTCAGTTTTCAAATTGCCTTTTTTACAAACGAAAAAAATGACATATTTACAAATACAGATTTATTTGTAAAAACCAACACACACGTTACAGTAATGTGTGTTGGTTTTTACATATAAATAAACCGACCAACCACTGATGACAGGAAGCTCATTTTCCCATAATGCCTTTTGGCATGTGTGTCTCTAAACACTCAAACCATCAAAATTAGTACATTACTTTAAAACTAAAACATATAGCTGATATTTTCACTTTGTAAACACAACAGAAGTGACGTTAATGTTGATAGCCTGTCTGGAATTAGTTTGTTTCAAATTTTAACCATAAGTCAAAACTGCCCTGCATTGCATGTCTTCTGCAACACATCTGCAAGACGGTATGTCTGTGAATAGAAATGATCTTTTTTTTTATCTTCTTTTCCTTTCTCTCTAGTACCCATAGGTCTCCTCTGCTGGCAGAGGATTGAACTCTACCTCTCATAGCTAGCTGTCTGTCTGCTACAAAATATGTAAAAGACAGGAAATGTATGATTTTAGGCTTTCAAATGTTTTTAACTGTTAAGCTTTATTTGCTATGCCTGCAAAAAAGATATTAGCGGTCTAAAAGTTATCGGAACTAAGTTTAGCGGAAGTTAAGTGGTCCGCTGATGGTTTTCAAAATTATCTGAAAAGTTAATCCGCTAACAAAAAATTTAGCTTCGCTAATTCGCAGTTAGCGGGTTACCGGAACTGTGCCCACCACTGGCTAATTGTTACATCCCTACTACATCCTTCCACATTTTGTGTTTGCTTTATGGGAATATTTGTTATATGGCTGGGGGGGCCTGGCTGCCGGTTTGTTTCTGTCTTTTGGTTTTCCTCCCAGGTGGCGTGCATTTGGGACTGAGTGGCTGTGTTGCTGAGGCTGTCAGGACCTCACCCTGATCACCTGCGACTCGTCAGGACTCACAGCTGTGGTGCATCTGGATGGATTGGAACATGTTGGCATTTAAGACTGGAGTGCACAGTGTGTATTTGCCAGAGACTCGACCTTGTGATCAGACGGGTGAGATCGTCATCTTGGGAGCCATCTCATCAACAGCGGATGCTGAGAACGTCCAGGTTTGATGCACAGTCTGTGAAAGAGGAGGGGGTGAGGTCTCACGCTCGTCAGCACACTTCCTGAGGTACGTTAGATTTTGTGACTAACAGTTATACAGTCAGTAAATGTGGTGTCCCTCACACCTTATTGTATTGAGCTGTTTGTTAGTCATGTATCAGCTTCCACTGCGGTGGAGTTTTGTGAACTGGATGTTCCATGCCTGCAGGTTGGGAAGCTGATCAGTAATCAAGCCAGGAAGTGTTTGCTGTTTGTACACCTTTAAGTGTTCTGTGTGTAGAGTGTGGACTCACATAATGGTTCCTTCTTTCACAGACTCGGTTGTTGCGGCCACCTGGGGGGTGTCGGCGGGGTCCTTGGGTCCGAAACAGCTTCTGGCTCCGGACCGTTAGCGCTGCTGGGAGCGCACCACGCCAGGCCGCACCTTTTTGTTATTATCACTGTTATGTATTAAATTCAGTTAGCCTTTGTACCGTGCTCTGCTTATTTCATACTGGGTCCTTCAAACGCTGGTCGGTTCTCCGAGCTGCGTCCGACACATAACAGTAGTCTCTGGCCAAACATCACGGACCCAGCGGTAGCAGAGACGGTAACACGCCGGGAAGGTGGCAGCAGACGTTCAGTGGTTATCCGGATCAGTTGCGGGGCTCTCCGCCCGGAAGGTGCGTGTTTGAGACCCATTACTGGATACTGATTTGTGCTCTCTTGCAGCCGTGTTCCTGTGTTGTGCCTTATCCGTGGGTCGTGGTGGAGTGTGACTGGCGACGGCTTCGCGTCACACTCCGACCGGATAAGAGGTGTAAACGGGAGCTGCAAGAGTGCGTTTGTAATGGGTTCACGCGCACGGCGGAGCTCTGTTAGCCGGGTCGCTGGGCTTCCTGTGTTACAGTCGTAGCCCCGTTTCCCCGGACAAAGGTAACTACTGCGTCTGTTGTATCAGCTCCGGCGTTATTTAGTTGAGCACATTTTGGTGTGTGTTGCACTCAGCTGCGCACATAAAAGCAGCTCGTTTGTTTTTCTGTCGCCAAAGGGATTTTTTCATTTTTTGCACTCTGGCTCCCCCTTGTGGTGACTGAATCACGTTACCGTCAAGCTCTTGAGTAGGAACAGGTGTGTTCCATTGGTTGAGCTTGACGGTATAACTCACTGATTTGTTTTGTGTTAGTTCATTTTGTGTGGATGTTTTTTGAGTTGGTTTTTGTGTGGGATTTTATTTTTTGTTGTCCACTATTTGTCTGGGGTTGTGACCCTGCAGCCTGTCTGGAAAAAACAAAAAAAACAAAAAAAAGGACCCAAACAACTGTGTGTTGGTCTGTTTGTTTTTTCTTTTATTTCTTTTTGTTTCACATCCCCAGGGTTAGATGGAACGGTCCCCTGGGGGGTGATGGGGTGGTACTTGGGTTGTTTTTTCTCTTTATTTTTTGTTATGCCCTCTCTTCTCCTCTGACTCCAGCCGGGTGTGCCGTAGTGTCGGCATTGCTGGAGGGGTGCAGTTAGGTTGTGCTGGGCGTTTCCCAGGTAGCCTCTGCACCCGGGAGGGGAGGGGGGGGGGTTTGGGGTATCTTTTTGTTTTCCCCCCCAGTTTCCGCCCTCAGGGTTTGACTGTGGTGTCCTCTGGGGGGGAAAGGGCGTTGGGTCCATCTAGCCGTGGACGGCCGGGGCTGGGTCCATTGGTCATGAGGGGAGGCGTCTCCTGGGGTTGACGAGTGGTCCTCTGGGAGGCGCTGGTAGTCCCCGTGGGTGACGTTGGATCCCAGAGGGACCTCGGCCGTGGTTATTACTCCTGGAGCTGGCGGGAGGCCCTCTGGGGGGTGTTGGTCCCTACGTGTCGTTTGGGGGGAGGAGGGGGGGTATTTTGGCATTTTGTTTGAGCTCAAGTTTGGGTTGTTTTTCTTTTCTCCCCTTCCTGGGGTTTGATGGAACGGTCCTCTGGGGGGGGGGGTGTTTTTAGTATTTTTGTTTGTAGGCTTGGGTTTGGGTTGTTTTTCCTTTCTCCCCTTCCCTGGGGTTTGATGGGACGGTCCCCTGGGGAGGGGGGGGTGTTTTGGTTGTTTGTTTTGTTTTATGACTAATTACACATGTTTGGATAAAGGCTGACCGCACAGGTGTAGGAACTCCTGGCCACACCTGTGCTAAGAGACAGTCAGAAACAAGGGCAAAGATGCAGCCAGTTCAACCAGTCTGTTGGAGGATGAACGCGGACACGGTTTCCAGCCATGGTCCCTGGAGGGGGGTGTTTCTCCTGCGCCAGGTGTGTGTGGTCGCCGGGAGGCTTCCCGTGAGGGTGGGGTACTGTTATATGGCTGGGGGGGCCTGGCTGCCGGTTTGTTTCTGTCTTTTGGTTTTCCTCCCAGGTGGCGTGCATTTGGGACTGAGTGGCTGTGTTGCTGAGGCTGTCAGGACCTCACCCTGATCACCTGCGACTCGTCAGGACTCACAGCTGTGGTGCATCTGGATGGATTGGAACATGTTGGCATTTAAGACTGGAGTGCACAGTGTGTATTTGCCAGAGACTCGACCTTGTGACCAGACGGGTGAGATCGTCGTCTTGGGAGCCATCTCATCAACAGCGGATGCTGAGAACGTCCAGGTTTGATGCACAGTCTGTGAAAGAGGAGGGGGTGAGGTCTCACGCTCGTCAGCACACTTCCTGAGGTACGTTAGATTTTGTGACTAACAGTTATACAGTCAGTAAATGTGGTGTCCCTCACACCTTATTGTATTGAGCTGTTTGTTAGTCATGTATCAGCTTCCACTGCGGTGGAGTTTTGTGAACTGGATGTTCCATGCCTGCAGGTTGGGAAGCTGATCAGTAATCAAGCCAGGAAGTGTTTGCTGTTTGTACACCTTTAAGTGTTCTGTGTGTAGAGTGTGGACTCACATAATGGTTCCTTCTTTCACAGACTCGGTTGTTGCGGCCACCTGGGGGGTGTCGGCGGGGTCCTTGGGTCCGAAACAGCTTCTGGCTCCGGACCGTTAGCGCTGCTGGGAGCGCACCACGCCAGGCCGCACCTTTTTGTTATTATCACTGTTATGTATTAAATTCAGTTAGCCCTTGTACCGTGCTCTGCTTATTTCATACTGGGTCCTTCAAACGCTGGTCGGTTCTCCGAGCTGCGTCCGACACATAACAATATTGTTACCTTGTGCTCTCTACTGCACCCAGACAATGAACACTAACACGCTTTGTATTTTGTAGCCACTTTGGGCATTAATCACTGCTAAATGAAGTGTGAACTGTTAATCCATCATGTCAATTAATGATGTGAACATGGGACTGAAATTTCTGTGTGATCCCACGACACATTTAAACACTTCATGCCATCCAAATCAATGGCACTCAGTGTGCAGAGGCTTTGAAGGGTCGATGTAAATCAGCTGCACAAAGGCCTGAAGTGTTCACACGTACACTGACCACTTACATTGATTGTAAAGAATAACACGAGCAGTTCTGCACTTTTGGCCCACTCAAGTGGCTTTGCAAGCAGCAGATGTGTAATCAGCTATTGATCATTCAGTGCTGTCTGAATTTGGCAGTGTTGGTGGTAAAACACTGTTTTTGTTCACCCCCTAATGTCCCCACGTAGGAGTTTGAAAAGTTGAAAAAGCTCTTTTTGTGTGTAGCAAGAGTCATTACAACTTTATCAATAGAAGGCTGGGTTGCTCAGCTGTGGCATGTATAGAAATCATGAATGAGTGCACAGCCCGAAGCAGACGTGTGTGTCTGCATTGAAATGACTTTTAACGTCTTCTGTCTTGTTGCACATTAATAACATGTTCTGCACAGTCTGGGATCAGCACAAATTTGTCACTCAAAATCCATTTTAATTCACATTTATGAAATGTATTTCTTCACACAGCTGCAGAGCACATCGCCCGGTGGCAGAGCGACAGGTGATCCACATGGATTTTCCAAGCGGGTGAAGCCATGTGTGCAGTGATGTACATGTCGCTTTGGAAAATGCCTGAAGACAATAAGCAATTTTTGTTACTGTTTCCTTATGCTGTCATTCACTGTGTATTGTTCATTAAAATTGCATGCACAGCTGCATGAAAAGATTTGGGCACCTGTTGACAAAATGCATACTTAAGCTTGTTTTGTGACATCAAGTTAAAATAAAGAAGAAAAAAAAATGTTTCATTCTGCAAAAAGTTCTAAATTCTTCTTAGTTTTTTCTCAGGTGCTTAATTACATTGACTAAGATGTTAGTCCATGTTGTCAATTCCAAGTAAATATGAGCAAAACAGCAAGCACTCTTGCACAACAGACAACACCTTATCATTGCTTGCACATCATTTTTCATTGCTGGACTTTTTACAAAAAGTCACACTGATCATTTGGTAACATCAAAATCATGTTGGAGTCTCTGATCAAGCGATTTACTACAATATGGCTGCAGCTGCTAAACCCAATCCCAAAACACTAACTGAAATTGGGCCAAACTTGCAATTGGTTACAGTTTTTGTCAATCGCTTTGACACTCGTGTCAGAACCTTGATGTCATTTTTCACAACTCTAGATACAAAACTCAAAACGGCCACCATTTGTATCAAAGGCTGTCCAACATTCAAAACAGTGCATTGTGTATTCATATCTTGAAAGAAAGCTTGCACTCACAGAATCACTGGTTCCAACACCTCATTTATCATGAAATACCATCGGGACATTTCTTTAGATCACCCACACACAACATACACATAGTTTCACTGTTTGTACAACCATTAAATATTGTAGTACAAAATATGTGATACTTGTTTCATCCTGTTACATGTAATGTCAATGTAAAGCGATCAATAGAGACATTACTACAGTCACAGTGGGATAACTGAACAATGCTGAAATTTATTGATGAAAACAAACTAAATGGCAACATAGGTTAAATGAAAGCAACAATTACTGTAACAAAAATATCCTGCAAACAAACTGGCGTGCTCCTCACCTGGCGACTGTGCAGTAAAAAAAAAAAAGCTAAACAAAGGATCAACAATCACTCGTCATCCCCATCAACGCTGTCTTGTGGATTGGGCCACACGTTTTCACCAACATCCACATACACTCAACAAAAATATAAACGCAACACTTTTGGTTTTGCTCCCATTTTGTATGAGATGAACTCAAAGATCTAAAACTTTTTCCACATACACAATATCACCATTTCTCTCAAATATTGTTCATAAACCAGTCTAAATCTGTGATAGTGAGCACTTCTCCTTTGCTGAGATAATCCATCCCACCTCACAGGTGTGCCATATCAAGATGCTGATTAGACACCATGATTAGTGCACAGGTGTGCCTTAGACTGCCCACAATAAAAAGCCACTCTGAAAGGTGCAGTTTTATCACACAGCACAATGCCACAGATGTCGCAAGATTTGAGGGAACATGCAGTTGGCATGCTGACAGCAGGAATGTCAACCAGAGCTGTTGCTCATGTATTGAATGTTCATGTCTCTACCATAAGCCGTCTCCAAAGTCGTTTCAGAGAATATGGCTGTACATCCAACCAGCCTCACAACCGCAGACCACGTGTAACCACACCAGCCCAGGACCTCCACATCCAGCATGTTCACCTCCAAGATCGTCTGAGACCAGCCACTCGGACAGCTGCTGAAACAATCGGTTTGCATAACCAAAGAATTTCTGCACAAACTGTCAGAAACCGTCTCAGGGAAGCTCATCTGCATGCTCGTTGTCCTCATCGGGGTCTCGACCTGACTCCAGTTCGTCGTCGTAACCGACTTGAGTGGGCAAATGCTCACATTCGCTGGCGTTTGGCACGTTGGAGAGGTGTTCTCTTCACGGATGATGCGAAGGAGATGTGTTGCACTGCATGAGGCAAATGGTCACACCAGATACTGACTGGTATCCCCCCCAATAAAACAAAACTGCACCTTTCAGAGTGGCCTTTTATTGTAGGCAGTCTAAGGCACACCTGTGCACTAATCATGGTGTCTAATCAGCATCCTGATATGGCACACCTGTGAGGTGGGATGGATTATCTCAGCAACGGAGAAGTGCTCACTATCACAGATTTAGACTGGTTTGTGAACAATATTTGAGGGAAATGGTGATATTGTGTATGTGGAAAAAGTTTTAGATCTTTGAGTTCATCTCATACAAAATGGGAGCAAAACCAAAAGTGTTGCGCTTATATTTTTGTTGAGTATAGATGTGTTCATTTGCCAAACATCTTGGAAAGTACTTTTGCGCATGACGAATCCAGGTCTGACACTGGTCTGCTGTAATGTCATCGCAGGCATTGTCCATGGCCTGAAGAAGGGTCACTTGTTGATGTGGATGCCGATCATACACTTTCCACCTCCAGGTGGAGAAACATTCCTCAGTGGGGTTAAGGAAAGGAGAGTATGGTGGCAAGTACAGTGAGGAACTGTGGATAGGCCTGAAACCATGCCTGCACCAGATGAGCGTGGTGAAACCTGACGTTGTCCCACACAATGACATAAAATACACTACAGACTAGAGTTAGCTCATAAAGAAATGCAACAAGGAGCTCTGCATTGTATGCGCCAATCAGAGATCTATGCCCTACCACACCATCGTCTGATATCGCCGCACACATACTGATGTTGGCCCCACATTGTCCAGGTACTTGTATGGTTGCCTGCTGGCAAATTAAATTTCACCCTCTCCTCCTTGTCTTGGCCAGGTTGAAGCCTGTCTCATCCACAAAAACAAATTTATGATTTATTTTCATCCGCATAAAGGGCCGTCACCCTCTATGTACAAAAAGACATGTTGGAAAGAGAATTACTGTACAGTATTGACCACAGTACAATGATGGAGAATTTTTCACAAACAGGCATCATGAAATTGAACATACCTGAACATACTCAAGCCTCAGCTGCTTCACTCTGTCTGCATTTCTTTCAAAAGGCACATGGTACAACTGTTTGAGGGACACCTGGTGCCTTTTCAGCACACATGTAATGGTCGGCAAACTTATGGCTTCCTCATTCCTGAGGAGATCTTCATTGTCCAGGATGTTCTGTCTGATTTCTCTAAGCCGAGTGTCATTTCTGGCCCGGACCATGTTGACCACAGCCCGTTCCTGTTCCTCAGTGAGGGGTCTGTCTCTGCCTCCACTATTGGGTCTAGTCTCAATTCTGTAGGGAATATGACAGGAAGAACATATCATACTGTAGAACACATTTTGATAGTCACGTTACCTACTCTGTGCTGCACATTGGCATACAGTGTATAATCATTTGACAGTTACAGTAAGAGTAGCCTACAGTACTGTAATGTTTACTGTAGTGCATGCTGAAGACTTACCGGTTCTCATTATGGTAAGTTCTAATGATTGAGGCTACGGTGGATCTACTAAGGTTTGGTTGTATCATTCTCACTGCTTCAATCATTGTTATGCCATGACTGATCACACGATCTACAACCAATGCTCTAATCTCATTGGAAACTCTTTGCTGTTGCTGTCTTGGTCCTTGTCCTCGACCCACGTTCCCCCACACCTCTCACATGGGGCCCATGGCCACCTCTCAAAAGGGTTGCTTATCCCCTGCCATTCCTTTAGCCACGTCTTCCTCCTTTTCCTTCTCCTACTTGACCTCTATGGTGCCCACCTGCCTGCTCCATGTTGTATCACTACAGATGGTGTTGTGGGTGCCACTTATTTATGCCCATACCGCAAGGTCAGATCAATCATCAGTATCGAAGTGATGTCACAGGTGGTGTCAATCATTGTCATCATCCTGAAACATTTATGATCTGAACATGCTCATCCTCAGTTTCCATAACACTATGCTTTAAGAGTAATGCAACACTTGTCATTTTGAGAACTTGTATCAATTGAGAGATTATTGTAATGAATAAACTGTCATCTCAAGTGTAATGTGTGAATTGCATTGGTTATACTTTGATGTTGTCATTTTGAACAGGTGATTATAGTTCAATGGACAAATGATCTTTGGTTTATGTGAATTGTATCCGAGGCATTGGAAAAAGTGTTAGAGTTTTGAAAAAAAAGTGCATTTTGATCATTGGTTGTGAGTTTTGTATCTAGAGTTGTGAAAAGTGACATCAAAGCTCTGAAAGTAGTGTCAAAGCGATTGACAAAAAACTGTAAGAGCTTCGTGCAAATCTGACTCCAAATCACTGAAAAGCTGCTCGCACACTATAAAAGGCTGTGGTAATGTGGTTTCATTTTAAACACAAAATGGAACAATGCGAAAGAGGACGTGAACGTAGATGTGGAAGAGGTGGACAAGGACAACGACGACCAAAAACAGAGGTCAGCTATGAAACCAGTGCAACTGTCGCTGACCATGTCTTTAGCATTATGCTGTCAATTCTACGATAAAAGCTAAAAAAAACGAAAGCTCACAACCTTAAGGAAAAAAAGATGAAGGCTCACATTTTTTAAAAAGATATTTATATAGTTATTGTACAAAAGATCACAAACAAAACAAATATTGTGTTAACACAATTTTTTTCCCCCTCAATTTACACATGAGTTGTGCTCACGTTACATACCTCAGTTCACACCTAGTTTTTCTCAATGTACACATTTAACTGTTTAAGAATTACAATTTTTTTTTATGCCCATAAAACCTATATATTTTTTCTTTTTTTTGGTTCAACCAAATTAACATACTGATTGGGTCCTATTGTTCAGTCTCACAATGCTATTGAGTCATACATTTGTATATAAGGCCTGCCCTCAGGTCAAGAAGTCACACTACCTCCAGATTTTGATTGGGCATCATCCCTTCGATTTACTGGACTGGATTTATGTGATTGAAGTAAGTAAAATGCTTTAAATGTTTTTGGTTTGGCATCCCCATCTGGAACGTGCATCAGGTCATCTTGGAGGGAGGAGATAGGATGAACACTGCATGCGAGGACTGGAATACTTGCTTCTGTCAGCTCATGGGGCATCACCACCTCTCATTCTGGCCTGCTGTGGATGGGCTCCATAAGGACTACGCCTTAGTCAGCACACAACTACTCCAACACACTAGAGGGCAAGTGAGCAAGAAGCAAATGCAACAATCCTATGTTGAGCTTCAGAAGCGCCTCCAGACCCTCTGCCAGGACTTTGCAGCTGAGCGTAGGTCTATGGCTGACTTCCTCAGTGTAGTGGGGCACTGCATCTGACTAGAATGAATATGTTGGATTTCATGTAATATCTAGAATTTGTGATATTTGATATGTATAATATCATGTGATAAGTCTAATGTGATATGTAAATGGTTGTGTATAATAAACAAAAATTTGGTGATGTGAGCTTATGTCTTTTTTCAGTAACGGTGTGAGCTTCGGTCTTGTGAGTTTTTGTCTGTGCATCTATGCTGTCATCGAATAGAACAGAATAGAATAGTCATTGTACATATATATACAGCGAAATTTGTCTTCTGCATTTAATTCATCCAAATTTCAGTTAGACACAATCCAACCACTAGAAACAGTGGGCAGCCACAGTTGAGGACCAACTCCAGATATAGAGACACTACCTGGGTCAGGGGCAGAGAAGGAGCAGACCCTAAATAAGCATGTTTTTGATTGTGGGAGGAAAACAGAGCACATGGAGGAAACCCACACAGACACAGGGAGAACACGCAAACTACACACAGAAAGGGTGGGAAGCGATCCCATGAACAGCTTCTTGCTGTGAGGGGCCAGTGTTAATCACTAATCCACTGTGCCGTATGGGACAATGTTCCATTCCATCATGCAGCTGCAGGGAGAGACTGGTTTGTTGCTCATCCACATATGACAATGGAATTCCTGCCTCTATATTCTCCATTCATCAATCCAATTGAGGAATTATTTTCTGCATGCTTTTTTTGGCTCTTGCTTGCCTCTACTGGTGGTTGGCTCTCACTGCGGTATTGTATCACTTCCTGTTCCGGAGCACAGCGGTGTTTTTCTGTATCTGTTAGCTGTTTAATCTGCGCAGTTAGATTGATCTAGTTACCTAGATAACGATTTGCTTCACAGTGTAATCTTCACGTGCCTTAACTAAAGCACTCCCTCTGCTGAATCACCTCTAAATTATTTACACATTATTCACTTTGTGTGTTTTTAGGAATCCGCTAGCTTAGCGCAGCTACTAGCTCTTAGCTGGTTTAGCATGGCGGCTTCTCCTGTCTCTCCCGCACTTTTCTGCTCTGGGTGTGAAATGTTTAGTTATTCCTCGGCCTCCTTTAGCAGTAATGGTACTTGTAATAAGCGTAGCTTATTCGTAGCTTTGGAGGCCAGGCTGGGCGAATTGGAGACTCGGCTCAGCACTGTGGAAAATTCTACAGCTAGCCAGGCCCCTGTAGTCGGTGCGGACCAAGGTAGCTTAGCCGCCATTAGTTTCCCTCTGGCAGATCCCGAGCAGCCGGGAAAGCAGGCCGACTGGGTGACTGTGAGGAGGAAGCGTAGCCCTAAACAGAAGCCCCGTGTACACCGCCAACCCGTTCACATTTCTAACCATTTTTCCCCACTCGGAGACACACCCGCCGAGGATCAAACTCTGGTTATTGGCGACTCTGTTTTGAGAAATGTGAAGTTAGCGACACCAGCAACCATAGTCAATTGTCTTCCGGGTGCCAGAGCAGGCGACATTGAAGGAAATTTGAAACTGCTGGCTAAGGCTAAGCGAAAATTTGGTAAGATTGTAATTCACGTCGGCAGTAATGCCACCCGGTTACGCCAATCGGAGGTCACTAAAATTAACATTGAATCGGTGTGTAACTTTGCAAAAACAATGTCGGACTCTGTAGTTTTCTCTGGGCCCCTCCCCAATCGGACCGGGAGTGACATGTTTAACCGCATGTTCTCCTTGAATTGCTGGCTGTCTGAGTGGTGTCCAAAAAATGAGGTGGGCTTCATAGATAATTGGCAAAGCTTCTGGGGAAAACCTGGTCTTGTTAGGAGAGACGGCATCCATCCCACTTTGGATGGAGCAGCTCTCATTTCTAGAAATCTGGCCAATTTTCTTAAATCCTCCAAACCATGACTATCCAGGGTTGGGACGAGGAAGCAGAGTTGTAGTCTCACACACCTCTCTGCAGCTTCTCTCCCCCTGCCATCCCCTCATTACCCCATCCCCGTAGAGTCGGTGCCTGCTCCCAGACTACCAATAACCAGCAAAAATCTATTTAAGCATAAAAATTCAAAAAGAAAAAATAATATAGCACCTTCAACTGCACCACAGATTAAAACAGTTAAATGTGGTCTATTAAACATTAGGTCTCTCTCTTCTAAGTCCCTGTTAGTAAATGATATAATAATTGATCAACATATTGATTTATTCTGCCTTACAGAAACCTGGTTACAGCAGGATGAATATGTTAGTTTAAATGAGTCAACACCCCCGAGTCACACTAACTGCCAGAATGTGTTGTGAAGGTATCGTAGCACGGACCCACAACAGGGGGCGCAAATGAACGGACAATGACTAAACCAAAAGGTAACAATTTAATGTTGTGACACTACACAACGAAAAGACACAGAAAATATGCACAGTCAATTAGCACCAGGTGACGTGTGGCAGGCTCGAAGATAGGAGACCCCCCCGACGAGAGAGAAGCCGTACTCCACACGGCTTCCACCACCAACGGTCTGAAGAACACCGGAGCCACCAAGTCCCGAGTCCCCAGGTGGCCTCTGTTCCCGGCTGTCGACCCTGGTACTGCTGGCAGAAAGCAAAAACAGGATGTGTGAGTGTGAGTCCGCACACTCAGTAATACACAGTCCAACACTGATGGGAGGGAGCACCTTCACCTCCAATCATACACTCAAGCAGCTCCTGTCAGTCACTTATCTGGAGGGAGTGGGAGGCGAAGACGTCGCGGTTCCCACAACACGCCACTCCGACAAAACTGTCCCACAGGAATAAACGGCTGCAAACAGAGATCAAAACGTGGATTAATCCAAATACTGCAGAGAAGGATTACCTCAGGAATGGTAGTCGATTTCTCGGCGAGGAGGTGGAGTTGCAGTCCGGCTTTTATGGTGGTGATGATGATGAACGAGTGACAGCTGGGGCAGGGGATGAATGACAGCTGTCACTTCTTCTAGGTCTGGAGTGCGGGCTCCAAGCAGGGCGCCCTCTGGTGGTGGTGGGCCAGCAGTACCTCCTCTTCAGCGGCCCACACAACAGAATGCTCTTGGCACGGCCGAGGCGGAGGATTAGCAGCAATCTTCCATTCCAGCTTATTAATTAATCAAAAACCCAGACAGAGCTTTAATTCATTTGAAAGCTTGACTCTTAGTCTTGTCCATCCAAATTGGAAGTCCCAAAAACCAGTTTTATTTGTTGTTATCTATTGTCCTCCTGGTCGTTACTGTGAGTTTCTCTGTGAATTTTCAGACCTTTTGTCTGACTTAGTGCTTAGCTCAGATAAGATAATTATAGTGGGCGATTTTAACATCCACACAGATGCTGAGAATGACAGCCTCAACACTGCATTTAATCTATTATTAGACTCAATTGGCTTTGCTCAAAATGTAAATGAGTCCACCCACCACTTTAATCATATCTTAGATCTTGTTCTGACTTATGGTATGGAAATTGAAGACTTAACAGTATTCCCTGAAAACTCCCTTCTGTCTGATCATTTCTTAATAACATTTACATTTACTCTGATGGACTACCCAGCAGTGGGGAATAAGTTTCATTACACTAGAAGTCTTACAGAAAGCACTGTAACTAGGTTTAAGGATATGATTCCTTCTTTATGTTCTCTAATGCCATATACCAACACAGTGCAGAGTAGCTACCTAAACTCTGTAAGTGAGATAGAGTATCTCATCAATAGTTTTACATCCTCATTGAAGACAACTTTGGATGCTGTAGCTCCTCTGAAAAAGAGAGCTTTATATCAGAAGTGCCTGACTCCGTGGTATAACTCACAAACTCGCAGCTTAAAGCAGATAACCCGTAAGTTGGAGAGGAAATGGCATCTCACTAATTTAGAAGATCTTCACTTAGCCTGGAAAAAGAGTCTGTTGCTCTATAAAAAAGCCCTCCCTAAAGCTAGGACATCTTACTACTCATCACTAATTGAAGAAAATAAGAACAACCCCAGGTTTCTTTTCAGCACTGTAGCCAGGCTGACAAAGAGTCAGAGCTCTATTGAGCCGAGTATTCCTTTAACTTTAAGTAGTAATGACTTCATGACTTTCTTTGCTAATAAAATTTTAACTAGAGAAAAAATTACTCATAACCATCCCAAAGACGTATCGTTATCTTTGGCTGCTTTCAGTGATGCCGGTATTTGGTTAGACTCTTTCTCTCAGATTGTTCTGTCTGAGTTATTTTCATTAGTTACTTCATCCAAACCATCAACATGTCTATTAGACCCCATTCCTACCAGGCTGCTCAAGGAAGCCCTACCATTATTTAATGCTTCGATCTTAAATATGATCAATCTATCTTTATTAGTTGGCTATGTACCACAGGCTTTTAAGGTGGCAGTAATTAAACCATTACTTAAAAAGCTATCACTTGACCCAGCTATCTTAGCTAATTATAGGCCAATCTCCAACCTTCCTTTTCTCTCAAAAATTCTTGAAAGGGTAGTTGTAAAACAGCTAACTGATCATCTGCAGAGGAATGGTCTATTTTAAGAGTTTCAGTCAGGTTTTAGAATTCATCATAGTACAGAAACAGCATTAGTGAAGGTTACAAATGATCTTCTTATGGCCTCAGACAGTGGACTCATCTCTGTGCTTGTTCTGTTAGACCTCAGTGCTGCTTTTGATACTGTTGACCATAAAATTTTATTACAGAGATTAGAGCATGCCATAGGTATTAAAGGCACTGCGCTGCGGTGGTTTGAATCATATTTATCTAATAGATTACAATTTGTTCATGTAAATGGGGAATCTTCTTCACAGACTAAGGTTAATTATGGAGTTCCACAAGGTTCTGTGCTAGGACCAATTTTATTCACTTTATACATGCTTCCCTTAGGCAGTATTATTAGACGGCATTGCTTAAATTTTCATTGTTACGCAGATGATAGCCAGCTTTATCTATCCATGAAGCCAGAGGACACACACCAATTAGCTAAACTGCAGGATTGTCTTACAGACATAAAGACATGGATGACCTCTAATTTCCTGCTTTTAAACTCAGATAAAATGAAGTTATTGTACTTGGCCCCACAAATCTTAGAAACATGGTGTCTAACCAGATCCTTACTCTGGATGGCATTACCCTGACCTCTAGTAATACTGTGAGAAATCTTGGAGTCATTTTTGATCAGGATATGTCATTCAAAGCGCATATTAAACAAATATGTAGGACTGCTTTTTTGCATTTACGCAATATCTCTAAAATTAGAAAGGTCTTGTCTCAGAGTGATGCTGAAAAACTAATTCATGCATTTATTTCCTCTAGGCTGGACTATTGTAATTCATTATTATCAGGTTGTCCTAAAAGTTCCCTGAAAAGCCTTCAGTTAATTCAAAATGCTGCAGCTAGAGTACTAACGGGACTAGAAGGAGAGAGCATATCTCACCCATATTGGCCTCTCTTCATTGGCTTCCTGTTAATTCTAGAATAGAATTTAAAATTCTTCTTCTTACTTATAAGGTTTTGAATAATCAGGTCCCATCTTATCTTAGGGACCTCATAGTACCATATCACCCCAATAGAGCGCTTCGCTCTCAGACTGCAGGCTTACTTGTAGTTCCTAGGGTTTGTAAAAGTAGAATGGGAGGCAGAGCCTTCAGCTTTCAGGCTCCTCTCCTGTGGAACCAGCTCCCAATTTGGATCAGGGAGACAGACACCCTCTCTACTTTTAAGATTAGGCTTAAAACTTTCCTTTTTGCTAAAGCTTATAGTTAGGGCTGGATCAGGTGACCCTGAACCATCCCTTAGTTATGCTGCTATAGACTTAGACAGCTGGGGGGTTCCCATGATGCACTGAGTGTTTCTTTCTCTTTTTGCTCTGTATGCACCACTCTGCATTTAATCATTAGTGATTGATCTCTGCTCCCCTCCACAGCATGTCTTTTTCCTGGTTTTCTCCCTCAGCCCCAACCAGTCCCAGCAGAAGACTGCCCCTCCCTGAGCCTGGTTCTGCTGGAGGTTTCTTCCTGTTAAAAGGGAGTTTTTCCTTCCCACTGTCGCCAAGTGCTTGCTCACAGGGGGTTGTTTTGACCGTTGGGGTTTTTATGTAATTATTGTATGGCCTTGCCTTACAATATAAAGCGCCTTGGGGCAACTGTTTGTTGTGATTTGGCGCTATATAAATAAAATTGATTGATTGATTGATTGATTGATTGATTGATGGAAAATCTATCAGCACCATCCTCATGAGGAAAATCCACTTTTAGATGTCATGTGAAGTAGTGACAGCAGAAGCCTGCCAAGGCGGGATCAGACATGCTCTGAGGTTTTTCCCATGTTGCATTGGCAGGGAAAATATTGTTTGCGACGTTGGTGAAAACACGTGGCCTGATAACGGAAATCTAATCTAAGAAGTCAGGCAGAGTAAATCGTGCCATTTTTTATATGAAGTTACAGAATTTGTTTTCTTGATATTTGTGTTTGCAAACACACCAAGTAAAATTGCAGCACCTGCAGTGAAGATTGTGTTTTATCATTCTTTTGTTGTTCCCTATGTGTGTGTACAGATGATTTTACTGTAGTGATTGTTTTGTCTGAGAGTGTTCACTGATTGCTTGTATTTTTACTCTTAGACTGTTGTGAGTTACTGAATGAGTTATACAATTTTGTAGCATTTATTTATTGTTTTGATTGACATAGAGGGCTTTGCAGGGAAGATGGGGAGTTTTGTCAGATTTGTTAGGGTTATGCAGGCTGTTTTCAACCGTTTGTTTGTATAATTCTCTGTTTGCGATATACAGTTATGAAGTTTTTTCTTTTTTTTTTTAACTGAAGATTCATATCCTGATAGACAAGAACTGATTCGGTTTTCAAGGTCATAAGTCCATCCATCCATCCATTTTCTTCCGCTTTATCCAGAGTCGGGTCGCGGGGGCAACAGCTCAAGCAAAGCCGCCCAGACCTCCCGATCCACACACCTCCCCCAGCTCCTCCGGGGGAACCCCAAGGTGTTCCCAAGCCAGCCGAGAGATGTAATCCCTCCAGCGTGTCCTGGGTCTTCCCCGGGGCCTCCTCCCAGTGGGACGTGCCCGGAACACCTCTCCAGCGAGGCGTCCAGGAGGCATCCGGAAAAGATGCCCGAGCCACCTCAACTGACTCCTTTCGACGTGGAGGAGCAGCGGCTCGACTCCGAGCTCCTCCTGAGTGACCGAGCTCCTCACCCTATCTCTAAGGGAGCACCCAGCCACCCTGCGGAGGAAACTCATCTCGGCCGCTTGTACTCGCGATCTCGTTCTTTCGGTCATGAGCCAAATCTCATGACCATAGGTGAGGATCGGAACGTAGATTGATTGGTAAATCGAGAGCTTTGCCCTCCTACTCAGCTCTCTCTTCACCACGACGGTCTGATACAGCGACCGCATCACTGCAGATGTTGCACCGATCCGTCTATTGATCTCACGCTCCATCCGTCCCTCACTCGTGAACAAGACCCCAAGATACTTAAACTCCTCCACTTGAGGCAAGGACACTCCACCGACCTGAAGAGTGCAAAGCACCTTTTTCCAGTCGAGAACCATGGCTTCGAATTTGGAGGTGCTGATTTTCATCCCGGACGCTTTACACTCGGCTGCAAACCGCCCCAGTGCACGCTGAAGGTCCTGATTTGACGAAGCCAACAGAACCACATCGTCCGCAAACAGCAGAGACGAGATTCTGTGGTTCCCAAACCAGACCCCCTCTACACCCTGGCTGCGCCTAGAAATTCTGTCCATAAAAATAATGAACAGAACCGGTGACAAAGGGCAGCCCTGGCGGAGGCCAACGTGCACTGGAAACAGGTTTGACTTACTACCGGCAATGCGAAACAAGCTCCTGCTGCGGTCGTCCCCCTATAGTTGGAACACACCCTCCGGTCCCCCTTCTTAAACAGAGAGACCACCACCCCGGTCTGCCAATCCAGAGGCACTGTCCCCGATCGCCACACAATGTTGCAGAGGCGTGTCAGCCAAGACAGCCCCACAACATCCAGAGACTTAAGGTACTCAGGACGGATTTCATCCACCCCAGGGGCCTTGCCACCGAGGAGCTTTCTAACCACCTCAGTGACTTCGGCCTGGGTAATGGATGAGTCCGCCTCTGAGTCCCCAGTCTCTGCTTCCTCTTCTGAAGACGTGACAACGGGATTGAGGAGATCCTCGAAGTACTCCTTCCACTGCCCGACAACATCCCCAGTCAGGGTCAACAGCTCCCCACCCGTACCGTAAACAGTGCTGGTGGAGAGCTGCTTCCGACTCCTGAGGCGTTGGACGGTTTGCAGAATCTCTTCGAGGTTGACCGATAGTCCTCCTCCATAGCCTCCCCGAACTCCTCTCAGACCCGAGTTTTTGCCTCTGCGACCGCACGGGCTGCGGCACGCTTGGCCAGCTGGTACCTGTCAGCTGCCTCTGGGGTCCCACCTACCAACAAAGATAAGTAGGACTCCTTCTTCAGCTTGACGGCATCCCTTACTTCCGGTATCCACCACCGGGTTCGGGGATTGCCACCACGACAGGCGCCAGACACCTTGCGACCACAGCTACGAGCAGCCGCATCGACAATGGAGGTGGAGAACATGGTCCACTCGGACTCCATGTCTCCAACCTCCCTCGGGATCTGGGAGAAGCTCTCCCGGAGGTGGGAGTTGAAGACCTCACTGACAGAGGGTTCTGCTATTCTTTCCCAGCAGACCCTCACAATACGTTTGGGCCTGCCAGGTCTGACCGGCTTCCTACCCTCCCAGCGGATCCAACTCACCACCAGGTGGTGATCAGTCGACAGCTCTGCCCCTCTCTTCACTCGAGTGTCCGAGACACGTGGCCGAAGGTCAGATGATACGACTACAAAGTCGATCATCGACCTCCGGCTCAGGGTGTCCTGGTGCCACATGCACTTATGGACACCGTTGTGCTCGAACATGGTGTTCGTGATGGACAAACTGTGACTAGCACAGAAGTCCAACAACTGAACACCACTCGGGTTCAGATCAGGGAGGCCGTGCTTCCCGATCACCCCCCTCCAGGTCTCAAATCCCCCAGGAGAACAATGGAGTCCCCAGTCGGAGCACTATCTAGTACCCCTCCCAGGGACTCCAGGAAGGTCGGGTACTCTGCACTGCCGCTCGGCCCGTAGGCCGAGACAACGGTGAGAGACCTGTCACTGACCCGAAGGCGTAGGGATGCGACCCTCTCATTCACCGGAGTGAACTCCAACACTTGGTGACTGAGCTGGGGAGCAATAAGCAATGCGACCCCAGCTCTCCGCCTCTCCCCGTGGGCGACACCAGAAAAATGAAGCGTCCAGCCCCTCTCCAGGAGTTGGGTACCAGAGCCCAAGCTGTGCGTGGAGGTGAGCCCGACTATCTCTAGTCGGTATCTCTCAACCTCCCACACAAGCTCAGGCTCCTTCCCCCCTAGCGAGGTGACATTCCACGTCCCAACAGCCAGGGGCTGTGAGCATGGACCGGGCCGCCGGGCCGCCAGGCCACCCGCCCTTGACCGCCACCCAATCCTCTCAGCACCTGACCCCATGGCCCCCTCTGCAGGTGGTGAACCCACGGAGGGCAGGCCCACGTCACTCTTTCGGGCTGAGCCCGGCCGGGCCCCATGGACTAAGGCCCGACCACCAGGCCCTCGCGCGCGAGCCCCAACCCCAGGCCTGGCTCCAGGGTGGGACCCCAGCTCCGCCATACCGGGCGACGTCTCTGCCCTTGATCTTTTACTGGTCATGGAGGTTCTGAACTGCCCTTAGTCTGACCCGTCACCTAGGACCTGTTTGCCTTGGGAGACCCTACAGGGAGCACAAAGCCCCCAACAACATAGCTCCTAGGATCATCCGGGTATGCAAACTCCCCCACCACGATAAGGTGGCAGCTAGAGGGGGAGAGGTCATAAGTCAACGTCAGGAAAAATCTTTAACACTGAATAAATTTTCAAAAATTCATCTCTCAAAACAGATCACATTTCTTTCATATTTAAGAACATTACATAGGATGTATCCTTTTTTGCCTGACAAAGTTTGATCTGATCCAGATTACAGATTTTGTGGCCATTTATCAGAGGTGGGACAAAGTCACTGTCAAGTCATTCTCAATCAGTGATCACAAACCCAAACAGCCAATGAGCCAGCGCTTCTGTCTTTGTGCGCTCTGCTCCCCTGCTGTAGGAAAGCATCATTTACCCTGACAGGATACAGAGGTCCCGCAATGAGGCAGAGGTCTTGAAATGGAAAGCAGGTTTGAATTATGGTTTTGCTTTAAAAATAAAATTATTCTGGATAGAATAACTACATTAATGTAACCTCTTAAAATGTACAAAGTGATATATAACACATATCTGTTAATTTGAATATAATGCACTAATTCTGAAGATGTGAACATTAAAAAAACAGATCCCCAAAGGGGATTACAGATAACTAAGCCTCCGCTCATACTGATTGGTTGATTCATTCATTCTATGTAAAAAAACAACACAAGTGAATCAATGTAATGTGTTGCTGTTTACAAATAAGTGTGCGTTTGCAAAACGTAATTTTTTTCATTTGTATCAAAAAAAAAAAAAAAGAATTTTTCAAGATCCCACTAGACAGCGTCTAAGCGCATGCGTGATGACATCACAACTCTATCCGGTTAGGAAGACAAGGTTTCTTTCAATAACAAAAACTGTCAAAAAATTTTCTCGTGTGTTGGAATTGTGTGGCGATAGGAATCACCTTTTGAATGCTTGAATAATGATGTCAGTCCCACAAAGAAATCAAATAATAGTGAAAACATGTTGGGTGCGGTGTCATAACAGATCAATCAGTCACTCCGTGAGGCGCCATAACATCAAGCCTGGTTCACATGGCCGATATTGGACCTGATCTTCCCCTTCTGACAATCTTAAGGACGCCCTGACAATTGTGATGACGCTAAATATAATCTTATCAGATATTCCTGCCGTGTGTGGTTTGTAAGAGCACTCTGATCTGCTCAGAATGACGTGAGGAGCTAAATGTGACATGCAGCCAATCAGAAAGCGAGGTGTCTGACCTGGGAATGTTCGTGTGTGAGATCTGTTTGTGTGTGTTGTTTTTACTATGTGGCTGACACCACACACTGTACAACTAATCCTGTCATTTCTATGATTTGTTTTTATCTCCACGTGTGGGGTCTCTCAGGTTTTGGAAACCTACAGATAAATTTAAGATCCTGCGATCGACAACACTGTGATATAACTGGTCATCAGTAGATTGGCAGTGTTCTATCCATTTTGACGCCGTTATATCACACGGCCTGAATCACAATTTCGGGTTTTGGAAAAGCAACCTGGGCTGCTTCTGGCATTTTTACAATAAAACAAACACAATAACAATGTCTATAAACCCAGAGAATATATTCACGAGAGTTTTAGGCACAATATACAAAGAGTTTAATGCTGTTGTCCGTGTGGAGCCTGATCAGAGTGTCTCAATGCATTTCTTCTGTCATGAATACCTATAATGCACTGGGCACAGCTGCATGTCCACGCTAAAACCTTCAAAATTAGTGCATTACTTTAAAATTAAAACATATATCTGATACTTTCACTTTATAAAACTTCAGACGTGACATTCATTTAAATAACTTGTCTGAAATTAGTTTTGTTAAAATTCTAATCATAAGTTCAAACTCTATGCCTCTGGATGCTATCTGGATGCTATGCTACTTGGGTGCTATTGCCAGCATATTAGTATGGGGTCAAAAGAAATGAGGGTTTTTTTTTTTTTCATTTCTATGACCGGTTCTCCTTTGCCTGAAGAGGGTAGAGCATTTTATACTAGAACCAGCTCTTCTTTGTTTATAGAGGATAGAACTGCGCATCTACTACAAAAAACTACATCTGCAAAAATGTTAGCAGTCTAAAAATTATCAGACCAAAACTTTTGGAAGATAATTGGTCCGATGATGGTTTGCAAAGTTATTTGAAAAGCTAATCCGATAATGAAAACATTATTTTCGATAATTAGCGGTTAGCAGATTAGCAGAACTGTGCTCACCAATGAGTTTGAATCAGAAACGAGGTGGTAATCGTTGAACCACAGCCAATGCACAGAAATGACACATGTGCAGTGCAGGCGGGACGGACCAATTTTAAGGGGGGGGCGGCTGTTTGGTTGGTGACACCAGGCCACACTGACCACCTCTGAGGAATGAAGTACGAACCACCACCTCTTCGGGCACGTGGAGGGCCCTGGGCACTCTGACGAGTGTAAACAGTAATGCAGTTCTTGTAAGAATAATTGGCACCCCTGATTTTTAAGTACAGAATTTGTAATATATTCAGAAAGAAATGTGAATGAAGTAATTTTGTATAATCAGATTATATTGAATAGAATGTCTGCGATTACTGAACAATAACAACAAAACATTTTCATAGAATGAAGTAAAAAATAGACATGTACAGCCACATTCCCACAGCTCTCAAATGGGCTCCCTCTGGTGGTAGGCCGAGTCAACCGAAAAACAATAATTTTAATGGTATAAATGCATCAGCTACTTTATTTCAAATAAGGCTAACTCAACAACTTCTGACACCACTCTCTGCTGAAAGCAAAGCAAAATGAAGCAATGCTTCACAAAAGTTAGACTCAGCTCAACAAACAAAGCAAAATGAAGCAATGTTGTTATGATTCGGAGCAGGAGCTAGTCAAAGTAGAACCTCAATATGCAGAACAGCCAAGACACAAGGTGAGTTCCAAAAAGAAGGCAGAGTTTAATGAAAAGCCAGTGAGTCAAAATCACAAAACTGGAAAAGGCCAGCTTTCAACAAAAATACAATCTAAACCCAACTTGGGGTGAGAGATTCAAAAACCGCTAACACTGAGAGTGCAAACAAAAAGACTGAAATGCATAAAGTCAATGAGAGTTAAATGAACACATGAGCTAACAAGCAAACATAAGGAAAACCAATAATATACATACCATCAACACCTGACAAGTACGAACAAACAATGGATCTGCAAAGACTAATACATAATGTGACCTTATATAACCAACATACTAATTAGACACATGTACTGATTAGACAGCAAGACAAGTACTAACAAAAACAAAACACAAGGGGGCAGCAGATAACAGAACATACATGGGTGACTGAGCATGACAATAATGGGCTAAACTAGAAAAAGGCAGACACAAAGTGACAAATACCTCATGATACAGAAATAAACCCTAAGCCCCAAAAGACACTAATAATACAACCAAGATGCAAAAAGACCCGGAGACAAAAAAAAAAAAAAAAAAAATTGCGGAGCACTCAAACATCATCATTTCAGATTGGAGTAACAGCACCACTTGGTGCTCAGATCTACAAGCTGTAGTAGCTGTCAGTAGCCCGGCAACCGGCCCAGAATTGGGCCAAATACTGGCCTCTCTCGTATTGTCTCATATTGGTCGTTTAAGAGTGGGAAATCCCACTCCAACATGGAGGCCAGTATCTGGTCCGGTTGTCGGACAAGAGCTGTCAGTTGAAATCAAGGTTACTTTAACTTCAGACTGAAACTGTTTTTATTATATTCTGAGAAATTGACAGACAATTTTATTTCCCTGAACTGATCTGGTAAGAGAAGCTCTAACTCACGTTTAAACTATCAGTTAATCTTTAAAGTTCAGAAAACACAAAATATATTGACTTCACATTGTCCAAATCATGGCTTTGCTCAAATAATAAATGTTTTTAAAGCAGTTTATGCTAACCTTCTGTGACAAACAGTTTAATTAGTCATTTTAATGTAGTTTTCTTCTAGATTAATATTTGAACATCAAGGTTTTTTTTTAAACCATGGTCTCTGTTGTAAAAGAATAAGAATTAAAATCTTGGTTTCATTTAAATGTTTAAAAAAATGTTTTTAAAAGACTTTAGACAATGTGCCAGACAGCTGTTGTAAAAGTACATTTGAGCCACAGTTTCTGAAAATAAATTCATTCTGTGATTCAAAAGAATCTCAGAAAACAATCTGTTCATTTTATTTTGTAAACCAAATCTCTGTCTGTTGGATTCTGTAAAATAAAGTAATTTTAATCATATTTTAATCATACTGTGATGAATGTGACCTGTGTACCTAATCTAATGTTTAATGTTGATGATAGTTGAGGGAGGTCATTATTTTATAATTATAGTAATGTTCATTCATTCCATTGAGCAGACCCACTGACTAATATCAACCTTGAATAAAATGAAACGCTTTCTGTCTTCATCTCTTTCAGACTGCACAACCAATAAGAGGGTGCTCAGCAGAGGATCCACTGTGGTTCTCAGGACAATCCCCGTCAAAGCCAAAGCGTCCTCACACAGGACGCACCACAACATGAGGGTTTTAATTTATTTGCTGATGTTTCCTTTATAACTATTAAACTTTGTTGGATCTAGATAAAGGTATGCGGCATGAACACTTTAAAAGAATATCTTAACATTACAAAGTTCTTTAACATGTTTGTTTTTGAGGCAGCTGCATGTTAAGTAGCTAAGCTAACTGGGTTAGTTGACCATTGTATTACATCGGCTTTAGCTGGAACCCACTGCAAACTATATGGATCTCAGTGCTCCCCCCCCGCCCCTAAAATAATGTGATGTGTTGCACTGAAGATTGTGAGTCGCTCAGAACCACTTCCCAGAAATATGGTCAGAATGTCCTCATCAAATTCTAAATATGATGAGGACATTGATGAGTTTGGTGAACTGTGAGCAGAATGTCCTGTCAGTCATGTCTGTCCTGTCTTACTACACATATATATATTGGGCCTCGTGTATCAATGTTGCGCACTTGTGGCATAAATTTACGGCGTAAACTTGAAATACACCAAAGTTGCCGTGACATGTATCAAGCAGTGCGCACCTGCCCATTTCTGGCGTACGCCTGACGTGATCTTGATAAATGCGGCGGGTGGAAACGACCGTAATTATAATAAACACGCCCATAAATATTCAGACTCCGCTTCAGACACACCCTCATTTTACGACATGGAAGCCAGGAAGACGGCAAAGAAAAAGAACTCCACGAATCACGACGAGTGCCAATAGAGTGTCAAAAGTGGCCGTCGTATCAATTGTTTTGTAGTATATAATCAATAAAGTGTTACAGTGGTCCCTCATTAATCGGTGGAGTTACGTTCTAAAAAATAGCCTGTAATACGCGAAACTGCGACGTAGTCAGTGTTATTTTTTACAATTATTATAGACGTTTCAAAGCTGCAAAACCCCTGTAAACCCACATTATACACTTTCACAATCAGGCATGAACATTTTCTCACTTTTCTCTAGTGTGTAAACACTCTAGTAGAAAAATAAAACCAAACTGTTTTCAGGCCCAAACATTTCTTTGAGAAATAAAAATAGAACGTTTTCCTATAAATAATTATGATGGCATTTAGAACTAACGAATTTAATTATAACGATCAACGAACGAGGTCGGACACATAAGAAATTATTAATAGTGACTGACCAGTATTCCACAGATCGGGCCTTTTCCACTCGCACCTCGCAGCAGCAGGTGCTGTTTCCGTGTGAGAAACACAGTTATGAGTAGGCCTAGTTGTTGCCGCTCTTTCTTTGTCTGGGCGAGAGGATTCTTATAAACAGACACGCAGAACACAGAACACTGTAAAAAAAATTAATAGCATGCAAAATTGGACTAAATACTCCGCGGGACTGAGAGGCCGTGTTATAGCGAGGAACCACTGTATTATCTTTTCACATGTCAATAATTCTTGACGTGGATATTTGCTCGCTCAATTAATAAGACACGCCTAATTTGTCAGATTTCTTTATTTTTAAAATGTACCTCTTTATTTATTGTATTGTGACAAACAAATGGAGACAACAAAACCTGATTGCAGCACGGGCGAATTAAGGGAATGACATCAGTACAGTTGTAATGATCAATTTCATTGTCTAAAACGATCACACCACATAAAGTTAAGCTCAGCTCTGGCTCCAGGCTCGACGTCTGGAGAAAAAGGCGAGCAGTGCCTTCCTTCCTGTCAGCGCTGTAGCCACGGATCGTGCTCCATAACAATCCCGCAACAGCGGGATTTGTATTGATTATTATGTAGTATAATCAAGAAAGTGTTATTTATGTAACATATGCATTGATTTGTATAATGGCACTGTTTATCATGTTGATCATCATTTTTATGTGGATTCCAGCGCTGGTTCATTTTGGTGTATAATTTACACCACCTCTCGACCTGGTGTATATTTTCAGCGCAGCGTACGCCAACGACCACATTGATAAATGCCAAGTAGCGCAGCCGTTTTGGCATACACCCCATATACACTCAAATATCGCCGTACGCAACGTTGATACATGAGGCCCATTGTGTCTTATCTGTGTCTCTGTTCTGTGTTATTTGTGTCACATTTTGTATAATTTTAATATATGCTAACCCCCCCCCCCCCCATTGTTCATACATGTTCTCACTAAAATGGGACAGGTGGTGGATGCACTGAATTTTATGAACATAATATTTTTAGATTAGTTTCAAATAAGTTAATGATGTCATTAAAAATGAAAAAATCTACTTTTTTACTAGGTTTTTCATCCTGAGACATAAACCACTATTTCACTTTGATATTTTGAATTAAATAAGAGATTTATTTATTTGTTTCTGTATTTTTTTTTAATTCAGTGTTAAAAAAAAGTAATCAAATCTATTGGTGCATTACTCAGATCAGTGCACCGCAACAACATCAGAGTTAAAATTCAATTTTATGTGTTTTGACGGAAGCTTGGGGTCACATGACCAAAACCTTTGAGTTCAAAATTGGAACTCTAATCTCAGAATTCTGTCTATTTTATTGTAGAAAAATAGATTTTCAGGTGCAACAAAAGTCAAAAGTTGATCCAGATTTTAGGCACACCCTGATTTGATCTTAAATCTTCAGTTTTCACTTTTATGTTAGACCAGTATTTCAATAATGTCTTTGCTACAAGTCCTGAAGGAGAGGAGCGCTCAGTGTCCTCCATCATGTCCAGGAACAGCCAGAAATATGCAGTTCCTCAGGTGGACTCAGTCAGGTAATATTTATCTCCAGAGCTTCATGGGGTAACAGGCACTTCTTAACTGTGAGCTTTAACTGCTTTGACATCAACAGTCAAGGGAACAATCAGCAGAGAGTGCCGATCTGTCCAACTCTGGAGGAGCCACCAAAAGACACAGAAGGTATTTACTGCTCCTCTGGTTACTCCTGCTCAAGTAATCAAGTTCAAGGGTCTTTTGCAAAAGGAACGTGAAGCGCACAAATCAGGCATCTGCTTCTTAAAATGTTTGATTTGATGTTGAACTCAGACCTCCTTTCTGAACAGATCAAGAAGCCCTGAAGGAGAGAAGAACCCCTGAATGGATCCTCACCAGAAGACTTTGGTCAGTTCTCCTGGATCCAAAAGAAGGAAGATCCAGTTGGTGTCAAAGACCTGGGGCCACACTATGGTAAGAAGCATCACACTGTCAATAATCTCGAATTACTCTTTTGTTTATTTCGAGTTATGTCAAATAACCACATGGATTCACACTGCTTGTTGATTTACAGTCCTATCCGGAAGTCGCAGGACACTACATTAGTCTCGAGGTGCTGGACAACGACCTACGGGCTGCCATCAGCTGTGTCTTGAAGGCTCTGGCATCAACCGGTGAGTCAAGGCAGCTGCATGAATCATGTTTCTGATTTGCAGAAGCTGCACAATGTCAGATTTCATTTTGGTGATGTTGAACTCAGACTTCCTTTCTTGTCCAGATCAAGAAGCCCCGAAGGAGAGAATAACCCCCCAGGAAGACCTGCCAAAAGACCAATGTGTGTACTACAGCATCTTTTCACAAACTGCTTTTAAAAGTGCATGAAAGAAATAATCAGTGAAAACATTTACTATCAAAACAAACACAGCTGCTAACATTTTTCAATACACTAGGGTCAAGATTAGATTTCTTAAGTAATGGTGTAATTACTGCAGATTTGAAACATTTAGGAACAGTTCCAGAAGTTAATGAGAGATTAATAATTTCCAGCACAGTCAGCCCAAGAGTGGGCCACAGGTCCTTAAACAGTTTGTTCATATTCGCCCTATTGACGTTTCAAATCCCGCAAAACCTCGGAGAGGTCACCGTGCTGCAAGATCTCAGTAACATTGAGAACTGCATTGAGGCGCTCTGATCAGGCTGCACTTTAACCGCTGCACACGGACAACACCATTAACATCTCAACATAAAACTATTTTTATATTGTGCCTAAAACTCTCATGAATATATTCTCTGGGTTTTTAGACGTTGTTATTGCGTTTGTTTTATGTAAACATGCGAGAATCAAGGCTGTCTCTCTGTTATTTTCAATGGGAGCTGCTGTGAGCTCCGCTCGCTTCCTAATGTCGTTCTGGGGGAAAGTGAAGTTTGTTCTTTAACGTCTTGATTATTGCCCTTTACAACACTGTTTGTCATCTTTATTCCAGACTAATATATATAATATGTCTGAAATTCGGTTTGCGTTTATTAAATTCCACGCAGATTAAATGTAACAGACATGGATTATTTGTTATAATTGTTTTAGCAAGTTTTCAGGGTATCATGCAGCAGTCTCTTATTAACGTGACAAAAAGCATAAAAAATTACATTTTTGTAGTATAATATTCATTTACAATTGTCATCATGTGTAATCTCTATGTTGTTTGACTGCAGCGACTCTCGCACAAGGCGCACAAGGGATTATGGGATACGTCAATAGGGCGAATAGGATCAAATTAGTAGGTTGTGCTTTTTGTAGACATTATGATTCTTGTCAGCACGTCTAGTGGTGACATACTATCAAATTCTGTAAATCTAGGTAATGCCTCAGTAATGGCACCCACCTCGATAGCAGGGTGTAGTGGCTGGGTTAAGGCATGCTGGAATATGCTCAACCTAATGTCTTCTATTTGCTTCTCGAAGTAATCCAGGAAATCTTGGGCTGTAAAAGGGGAGCGAACTACAGGTGTTTGTCCATGTATAAGTGTTGCCACCATGTTGAACAAGAACTTTGAGTTATCCTTGTTTTTGCTGACCAAATCAGAGTAATAGGTCCGCTTCATAGTCAATAATGCATACTTATACAACCCCTGGCAAAAATTATGGAATCACCGGCCTCGGAGGATGTTCATTCAGTTGTTTAATTTTGTAGAAAAAAAGCAGATCACAGACATGACACAAAACTAAAGTCATTTCAAATGGCAACTTTCTGGCTCTAAGAAACACTATAGGAAATCAGGGAAAAAAAATGTGGCAGTCAGTAACGGTTACTTTTTTAGACCAAGCAGAGGGAAAAAATATGGAATCACTCAATTCTGAGGAAAAAATTATGGAATCATGAAAAACAAAAGAACGCTCCAACACATCACTAGTATTTTGTTGCACCACCTCTGGCTTTTATAACAGCTTGCAGTCTCTGAGGCATGGACTTAATGAGTGACAAACAGTACTCTTCATCAGTCTGGCTCCAACTTTCTCTGATTGCTGTTGCCAGATCAGCTTTGCAGGTTGGAGCCTTGTCATGGACCATTAACTTCAACTTCCACCAAAGATTTTCAATTGGATTAAGATCTGGACTATTTGCAGGCCATGACATTGACCCTATGTGTCTTTTTGCAAGGAATGTTTTCACAGTTTTTGCTCTATGGCAAGATGCATTATCATCTTGAAAAATGATTTCATCATCCCCAAACATCCTTTCAATTGATGGGATAAGAGAAGTGTCCAAAATATCAACGTAAACTTGTGCATTTATTGATGATGTAATGACAGCCATCTCCCCAGTGCCTTTACCTGACATGCAGCCCCATATCATCAATGACTGTGGAAATTGACATGTTCTCTTCAGGCAGTCATCTTAATAAATGTCATTGGAACGGCACCAAACAAAAGTTCCAGCATCATCACCTTGCCCAATGCAGATTCGAGATTCATCACTGAATATGACTTTCATCCAGTCATCCACAGTCCACGATTGCTTTTCCTTAGCCCATTGTAACCTTGTTTTTTTCTGTTTAGGTGTTAATGATGGCTTTCGTTTAGCTTTTCTGTATGTAAATCCCATTTCCTTTAGGCGGTTTCTTACAGTTCAGTCACAGACGTTGACTCCAATTTCCTCCCATTCGTTCCTCATTTGTTTTGTTGTGCATTTTCGATTTTTGAGACATGTTGCTTTAAGTTTTCTGTCTTGACGCTTTGATGTCTTCCTTGGTCTACCAGTATATTTGCCTTTAACAACCTTCCCATGTTGTTTGTATTTGGTCCAGAGTTTAGACACAGCTGACTGTGAACAACCAACATCTTTTGCAACATTGCGTGATGATTTACCCTCTTTTAAGAGTTTGATAATCCTCTCCTTTGTTTCAATTGACATCTCTCATGTTGGAGCCATGATTCATGTCAGTCCACTTGGTGCAACAGGTCTCCAAGGTGTGATCACTCCTTTTTAGATGCAGACTAATGAGCAGATCTGATTTGATGCAGGTGTTAGTTTTGGGGATGAAAATTTACAGGGTGATTCCATAATTTATTCCTCAGAATTGAGTGAGTCCATATTTTTTTCCCTCTGCTTGGTCTAAAAAAGTAACCGTTACTGACTGCCACAATTTTTTTTCCTGATTTCTTATAGTGTTTCTTAAAGCCAGAAAGTTGCCATTTGAAATGATTTTAGTTTTGTGTCATGTCTGTGATCTGCTTTTTTCTACAAAATTAAACAACTGAATGAACATCCTCCGAGGCCGGTGAGTCCATAATTATTGCCAGGGGTTGTAGTCTAAGATAGCATCACGCCACGCAAGGTGGAATACTTCTAATTTTGAACTACGCCATTTCTTTTCTAGACCTCCAGCCTTATGCTTGAGGTCATGCAAGTAGTCAATGAACCAAGGTGACTGTGTTTTGGGGGAGTGCGGTTTTAAAAAAGGTGGCGCAATCATGACGAGTGTAGTTTTGAGCACTGAGTTTAAACTATCCACAAGACTGTCTGCTGATTGGCATTTTCCAAACATGAAGCGAAGACATCAGGCCGCTGTAGTGATAAATAAGGTTGTTGTTCCACTAAACACAGCAGCAAAACTGTAAACCTAATAAGTGAGTGATCAGAGACCACTGATGTAAGAGGCATGATGTCAATATTTGTGACAGCAATACCACATGTGAGAACCACATCTATGGTGTTTCCACTAATGTGCATCGAGTCATGGGCATAGAGTTATGGGTTCGGCTCTGTAACCGATGTGAAATGAAGCAATGCTTCATAAGAGTCAGACTCTGCTCATACACGCTTTAGATATTGAGCTGCAAATCAGTTTCTGCTGTAACAGACAAACATGACGGAGAACAATTATAAATTGATGAAAATCACCCAAATCCATATAAGCTTATTATGTTACATGTACAAAGGCCATCATTGTCAATACATGCAGGTGTATGTCAATTAATTATTCTCAAGCTTTTAACACAAGCTTCTTTGTTTATTCAATTTCCACAGTAATGATTTAAGTTATTTCCAGATGTTGTCTTCCAAAACAAGGCCGTCTTACGTGGACAACAATTTCCATCAGGATGTGATGATGAATCCATCTGAAAGGACGCAGTGGGTCAGAATTAGACTTTTTATTTACTCTCTGTGCTGGGGCTAACAGGTCTGCTTCTGCCACACTTCACCATTCTGCTCACGATGAAAATAAATCCTATTAATTATCCACCAAGACAAAAAGAAAAAGTATATTAAATCACAGTGTTAACAACAATAACATGTCATTAATTATGAGCATCTGAGGTTACAGAAACAGGGCCATGATATACTGTAGTTTCACAAAATTTTTGTATGTTCAGTTTCTTTGTGCTGACATGACTGAACTCAACCGATCGGGTGTGGACGGTGTAGTTTGCAAGCACATGCAGTCATTTTGACAACTTCTCTGTCCTCCTCCTCTGTCAAAACCTGGACTGATGCAGTGTATGTGAGAGAAATCAGTTCTTTACTGCAAGACACAGTCCTGGATGTCACAGGTGGTATATGACAAATGCAGAAATGCTTTTAGCTGTCAGCTTCAGTTTAAACTGATCTAAATCATAGTAATCCATACTGCTTCCTGCTATTTTGAGCTGTTGTGGTGAAACCAAGATCCCATAATGTAGCAGGCGCATCAAGATGTGGAAAATGCTCTATGCTAACCTAGTTTCTTCATACACTTTAACTCTTCCAGAGAGTTTTCCTCACCACTGTTACCAATATGCTTGCTCTCAGGGTGAGTAAGGTTAGACCTTAGCCTTGTGAAGTACCTTGGGGCAACTATTTTGTGATTTGGCACAATATGAATAAATAGAGTTGAACTGAATTATTTTAATTCCAGTTTTAATGGTGGCACTTGGAAAGCCAAATATTTGTGTCAGCAAGGTAAGCCTAGAGCCAGCTCCCAGACAGACTTAATGTTTTTGAGCTCTTACTTCGCACCAAAATGCAGCATTATTGTTGAATGTTTTAAGCTTCATTCAAAAGTGAGATAGCAAGGCCAGTCAGTTGCAGCTTTTGTAGCTGAACTGAGGAGACTCACTGAAAATTGTGCATTTGGGACATCACTGGATGACATGCTGAGGGACAGGTTAGGGTGTGGTGTTAACGACGACCATATCCAACACCGTTTGTTATCAGAACCGGATGATAAACTGACTTCGGCAAGGGCATTGCAAGTAGAAACAGCCATGCAAACGGCAGCAAGAGATGTAGTTGAGTTGTAGCTGAATTAGTGTTGCTAGATAGAGTGGCGACATGACGAGTTGGAAAAAAAAAAATCGGTCACGTGACTCCTGGTGCCATCTTGGGTTCAAAATAGCATTCGCTGTTAATCTATCTGCATGTAAATTCAGCTATTTTAGTTATTTATTTGGTGAAAATGTTAGGTTGTTGTGCATTTGGAGGCACAAACAGACACAGAAAGGGCTTCAAGGTGTACAGACCCCCTTCAGATCTGAACAAAAGAAAAATTTGGGAAAATAAAGTCAGCCGTGTGGGATGGAAGCCGACATCATCATCAAAGCTTTGAAAGGTACATTTATTGTTCAGTCTCATGTACAGTAAAACTCACCTAAATCGTCATATCACCACCTGCATCACTGTGTGGTCCGGCAGCTCAACTGTGAAGGACCGCAAACGCCTGCAGAGAGTGGTAAAAACTGCGTCTAATATCAGGACACCACAACTCCCTCTGCAGAGCATTTACCATCGCAGAGTCCACAGGAGAGCTGCCTCCATTATCAAAGACTCTACACACCCCCAGCATGTTCTGTTCTCAGTTCTCCTATCAGGCCGGAGATACAAGAGTGGGAGATGCAGGACCACCACATTCAAGAACTCTTTTTTCCCGTGGCTATCAGACTGTTAAACAGTTGTTCTGAGAGGTCCCCACCTTAAAGAAAGAGCACTATTGATACAGTGAAATTTCCTGATCATGATCATTTTATTCCAGTGCACAGAATACTTTGCATAGGTTTATAATTAGTGAATGTAGTGCACCGCACATTTATGTACATTGTTTATTTATCTTTCATGTACATATTTTATCCTGAGATTTATACTTAGATTTATTTTATTGATGTTGCTTTTCTTTCCTTTTGGCTTTCAGTGTAGGGTGGCAAAGAAAGAATTTCATTGTGCAGGGGAACGTGTTTCTTTACTATGCATATGACAGTAAAGCTTGAGTTGAGTTGAGTCGTATGAACCGGATATTCGCAGTCACCGGACAAAAAAAGCCTCAAAACTTTGTATGGTTTTCCATGTAATAAACATCGTATATAACGGATTTTGTACAACGGATTTTTCGCTCACATCAGATAAAATGTCTCGTCCGATCACAATGTATTTCCATTAAAAACCCTCGCATGTGGGACCGGAGTGATTTCTGTGGTTAAAAGTCCGACTGTTTATTTTTTTCACACCGTGCTTAGACTCGGCGCCGCAGTCACCGGATAAACTCGCAGGCTGCGCACTGAAAGCAGCAAAGTGTCAAATCACAGCCGGCTGTGATTTGACACTTTGCTTTGTTGCTTCCAATCCTTCGTCAGCCATCATATTATAATACTTTTTGTGGAGCCTGCGCTGATTACAGATGGATCAGAAAAGAACGCAACTTTACAGCACAAAGTTGATAAAAGAGGAAAATGTACAGTTTACCTTTGATTTGGAGGTGATGATGGTAGAAAGAAAAGCTTGCTGAGGGTCAAATTAGTCCAGAATAAAGCATAATCCAGCAACGGATAACTTTAAACTGTCACGCACGTCATTGTATGACACGGAGTTACTGAGCTGCAGCTGCGTAAATCAGGCTAGAACTTAAATAAATCATGATAAATTGTAAATTTATGTAAATTTGATAGCTTTACTATTTTTATATTTATTTTGATAGCACCTGTACCTGGATGTGTTGCTGTATGTGGTTAAATGATTTTAAAAAATGTTGAAAACATTGACAACATTGAAAACAGCAGCCGCACGAAAACTAGAAAACAAGCCTGATCTCCGCTCAGATTTAAACACGCACAAAACTTTCTGATGAACTTGGCAGATATCATCTAATAAGGAACTCATTTTGCGCTTTATAACAACGCTTTAAATAGTTTACTTCATTCATAAAAATCACAGCACACAGCCCCGATCATTGTGCACCCATTAACTGTGATACTGAAATGATATTCTTTTTTTTCTGACTTCACATCCAGACTCGTGTCACTCCAGTCATGTGTCAGTGGAGGACATGCTATTGCCTCTGGTGAATGGTGAGTCCACAATGAACTGAATGTATGTAAAACATTACACGTGAGGTGTTTTCATGCAGGTGCCATCAGACACACAACAGTGGGGGCGGAGGGAACCTGCATATGCACACAAAATCTAAACTGAATATACACTGTACAGAAATATGGAAAAAGGATTCATTTAATATTTATTTTGTTTTTTCTGCCATGGGGACAGCTTGATAGTTACTTAATGCTTGTCATCATAACTGTAATTGGCTGCAGATTTCTTGTCTGACGTGACACGTGCGTTCGGTGACAGCCGAGTTGCTGTGCTGAATTGACACTGGAGCAGAAGCCCAGAATGAAGCATCAGCTGCAGGAAAAGCAGAAGACAAAGCTCTCGCCTGATCGCCTCTCAAAGATTGAACATGCATAAAACTTTCTAAGAAACTCAGTGGACATCAGCTGAGAAGGAACTTATTTTGTGTTTTTAACAACATTTTATAAAATGAACTTTGTCCCTAAAAATCACAGCACACAGCCCCGATTATTCCACACCCTTTGGGCAGTCATGGGGTGCTCTGTGAGGTGTTTTTCCATGGCCTCTGTGGTAACTGTGTGACTTCCAGACTTGGCGACTCTCCTGCGTAAATCAGGGGCAGCTTCATACTTCACGGCAACCATTGCGATCACAGCGGTTTGTGTGAGGACACGGAGTGGAACTAGCAAGGTCCTGGCGGCTACTGAGCATCTCTTTCACGTCATGCGGCGTTCGACACAATTTCATGACTGTGCAAGGACCACTGGACAGACCCCATCTCTGTGTAAATGGGGTTTAGCTAATGCAGATTTAAATAAAGGTACTGGATTCCATGTCCCAAAATGGATTTTTAGGCAGAAACACAAACAGACAAGTATTGTAGAAAGGAGCTTGATCTCCACAAGTCCTTCTTTTTTCCCGTGGGCATCCTCTTCACCTTCTCCAGCAACTTGGGACCTCAACAGAAGGCACCTGTGTGGATCATGTTCAGAGAAACATGTCACATGGCTAAAATGTTGTAGCTGACGCTCCCTCACAATGCAAGAAATGAATGAATGTGTAAATGTAAGTACAATGTGAATGAAAATGAACTGCAATGGACAAGGAATATTCCTCTGAGCCACTGCCAAAGAATTTGCAATAACTATATTTTCCTCAGACATTTATGGGGTGTGTTGGTTTCCCTTAGTGAGAAGACATGCTCATATATCATGTCCAGGCTGAGCAAGAGAAGCAGTAATGTGTGCTTCATAAACTTTTTTGCCAATGTGTTACTTCATACCACAACTTCTGCGTGAGTGAGAGAAGGCGTGAATGTATGAATCATCACCTCAGTGCTGGTGCTAGTGTAGCTTCCTGCCGGTCTCATGGTGCCACCTGATAAGCTGGTGCTGTAGAGGGTTTCAGAATGGCGCTAGTGACAGTGGAATTAGCTTCCATTGTCATGATAATGACAATGATACTCTTGCCCCTTCCAACACAGACCAGCTATTGTATGAAAACAGGAATGCAATTTCTCCTGCAGCGGCAAGTGACAATCTTCTGTGAGAGTGAAAGGTCCCCAAATGACTCTCCATTCAGGCGAGGCTGAGGGGCCAGCAGCCAATTAAAGTGGGAGCAGCCAAACAGTGCCATCCTTAAAACCCAAGGCTGTCTGTAAACACAACACGGAAAGTGCCCGCCAATAGACACACACCCATCAGTTGCTGCAATTTCATTTTTTACAAAACAGCATCAAATCCATTCAGTTTGGTTTTTTTCAGGCTTGATTCTTTTGTGGAATGACGGGGAGTTGGTGTAATATAATGTAGGAGGTTTGACCACCTTGGTATGTGCACTGGCTGAGGGACATGAGTTATTGATTCACTTTAAGATTAGAGTTTGGGTGATTGTTGAAGTTCTTGAGCAGAGTGGAGCTACTCTCAAAGAACCATCCATCATGGTTAGATTGTTTGGTGGCGTTTATAGCATTAGACAGTCTGTTATTTCTCAGGGCATGTGTCTGGCAACTGCTGCACAGCAAAAAATAAATAAATAAATAAATAAAAAGGTACAGGCATTTGAAAGTAGCCAGCTACAACAACAAAAATGAGTGCTATACACCTTAACCTGACAAGACACCTAATAGGTCAGGTGAGCTTGTTTTAATGTACTGATAACCAACGTCCATAAAATAATGCTGTGTTCCTGTTACTTCAGAAGCCATGACTTGGAATGTGTTGTGTGGGCCGCTGAAGAGGAGGTACTGGTGGCCCACCACCACCAGAGGGCGCCCTGCTTGGAGTGCGGGCTCCAAGCACGAGAGGGCGCCAGACCCAGAAGAAGTGACAGCTGTCACTCATCCTCTGCACCAGCTGTCACTCGTTCATCATCACCACCATAAAAGCCGGACTGCAACTCCACCTCCCCGCCGAGAAATCGACTATCATTACCAAGGTAATTTCTCTGCTGAATTTAAACTGTGACTTACGTCTGATCTGTTTGCAGCCGTTGTCCTGTGGTGCCCTTTCAGCTGGGTTGGCGGTCAGTGAGAGAAGCGACGTCTTCGCCTCTCACTCCATCCAGATAAGTGGTAACAGGAGCTGCAAGTGTGTTCCTAGTTTGGAGGTGGAGGTGCTCCCTTCTAACTGTGTTTGGACTGAGAATTACTGAGTGTGCGGACTCACACTCACTCATCATATTTCTGCTTTCTGCCAGCAGTACCAGGGTCGACAGCCGAAGACAGAGGCCACCTGGGGACTCGGGACTTGGCGGCTCCGGTGTTCCTCAGACCGTTGGTGGTGGAAGCCGTGTGGGACGCGGCTTCTCTCTCGTCGGGGGTCTTCTATCTTCGAGCCTGCCCACACGTCACCTGGTGTTAAATTGACTGTGCAAATTACTGTACGTTTCGTTGTGTATTATCACAACATTAAATTGTTACCTTTTTGGCTTATTCATTGTCCGTTCATTTGCGCCCCCTGTTGTGGGTCCGTGTTACGACACCTTCCCAACAGAATGATGTCATACCAGAGTTAAATGTCTTCCAGTCTTCACACAACACTGCAAGTTGATAAACAAGTCAGATGCGGCACGCTGGCTGTGGTCTCTGTGCTTTTAATGTGACACATTGAGCCATCATTTCCAGCTGTCAGTGAGTCTCTGGCCAGCGATCAGCTGAAAGGCGACCCACTGTGCTGTGTGCTCTGGCAGGCTGCTCCCCATCTGTAGGGGAAACCGGGGCACGGTGAATCACAGGGCACAGTGAATTAGTAGCTATATCTGCTAAACTACATACAACCCCAATTCCAATGAAGTTGGGACATTGTGTGAAATGTAAAATAAAACAGAATACAATGATTTGCAAGTCCTCTTCAGCCTATATTCAGTTGAATACATAGAATAGAATAGAATGCCTTTTATTGTCATTATACATTGTACAACGAGATTAAAAGCCAACTCCGAAATCAGTGCAGGCAAGTAAGAAAGAAAAGCAGCGATATCAAATAATATGTATCAAAAAAATATATGTACGATGTAAACATTAGAAGGTAAGGTGCACGGTCCTGGATGGTATGTACATTGCAGAATAAGTATGTTATTATATACATTATTAAAAATTCTAAATATTGCACATTATGGGATGGAATGTTGCACATTATCATCAGTGTATGCGGGAATTCAGGATGGTTACCGCTTTGGGAAAGAAACTGTTTTTGAATCTGTTTGTTGTGGTCTTAATACACCTGTAGCGCTTACTTGAGGGCATCAGGTCAAACAGTTCAAAGCCAGGGTGGGAGCTGTCTTTAGTGATGTTTAGGGCTCTGCTAAGGCAGCGGGAGCTGTAAATGTCCACCAGGAAGGGGAGAGGGCAGCCAATGATCTTTTGGGCTGTCTTTATGACTCTCTGGAGCCTCTCCCTGGCTGCAGCAGTACAGCTGCTGTACCATACTGTGATGCAGTATGTCAGAAGGTTCTGGATGGATGCTCAATAGAAGGTCAGCAGCAGGTTGGAGTCTAGCTTGTGCTTCCTGAGGACTCTCAGGAAGTGTAGCCACTGCTCTAGCCTTCTTGGTGACTGCTGTGTTGTTCACAGACCAGGATATATCATCGGAGATGATGCCGAGAAACTTGAAGGTGTGAACCCTCTCCACACGCTCGCCATTGATGAAAAGGGGGGCTGGGTCAATGCTGTGCTTCCTGTAGTCAATGATGATTTCCTTGGTTTTGTTGGTGTTCAGTGTGAGGTTATTCTCTGAACATCAGGCTGCCAGCTTCAGGACCTGCTCTCTATAAGCTGTCTCATCACCCTTAGAGATGAGTCCGACCACGGTGGTGTCATCAGCAAACTTGGCCACCAGGTTGTTTTGGTGGGCCGAACTGCATTCGTAGGTGTAGAGGCAGTATAGGAGGGGGCTCAGCACACAGCCCTGTGGGGAGCCGATGCTCAGTGTGCGGCTGGAGGAGAGGTGGGGGCCAAGTCTCACAGTCTGGGGCCGGTTGGTCAGAAAGTCCTTGATCCAGGCACATGTGAGAGGGGAGAGGTCAAGAATGGCCAGTTTTGTAGTGAGAATGTCCTGGATTATTGTATTGAAGGCTGAACTGTAATCCACAAAGAGCATCCAAACGTAACTCTGCTGCTGCTCCAGGTGGCTCAGTGCAGAGTGGAGACTTTTTTGTTTTTGTACAAATATTTGCTCATTTTGAAATGGATGCCTGCAACAGGTTTCAAAAAAGCTGGGACAGGGGCAACAAAAGACTGGGAAAGTTGATGAATGCTCAAAGAACATCTGTTTGGAGCATTCCACAGTTGAACAGGTTAATTGGAAACAGGTGAGTGTCATTATTGGGTATAAAAGAAGCATCCCCAAAAGGCTCAGCCGTTCACAAGCAAAGATGGGGTAAGGATTACCACTTTGTGAACAACTGCATGAAAAAACAGTCCAACAGTTTAAGAACAATGTTTCTCAATGCTCTATTGCAAGAAATTTAGGGATTCCATCATCTACAGTCCATAATATAATCAGAAGATTCAAAGAATCTGGAGAAATTTCTACATGTAAGCAGCAAGGCCGAAAACCAACACTGAATGCCTGTGACCTTCGGTCCCCCAGGCGGCACTGCATTAAAAACCAGCATCATTGTGTAAAGGATCTTACCGCGTGGGTTCAGGAAGACTTCAGAAAACCACTGTCAGTTAACACAGGTCGTCGCTACATCTACAAGTGCAAGTTAAATCTCTACCATGCAAAGTGAAAGCCATACATCAACAACATCCAGAAATGCCACCACCTTCTCTGGGCCCGAGCTCATTTGAAATAGACAGACGAAATGTGGAAAAGTGTGCTATGGTCTAATGAGTCCACATTTCAAATTGTTTTTGGAAATCATGGACGTCGTTTCCTACAGACAACAGAGGAAAATAACCATCCAGATTGTTACCAGCACAAAGTTCAAAAGCCAGAATCTGTGATGGTATAGGGGTGTGTTAGTGCCCATGGCATGGGCAACTTACACATCTGTGATGGCACGATCAATGCTGAAAGGTACATCCAGGTTTTGGAGCAACACATGTTGCCATCCAAGCAACGTCTTTTCAGGGATGTCCCTGCTGATTTCAGCAAGACAATGCTGAGCCACATTCTGCACATGTTACAACAGCGTGGGTTCGTAGTAAAAGAGTGCGGGTACTAGACTGGCCTGCCTGCAGTCCAGACCTGCCAACCACTGAAAATGTGTGGCGCATTATGCAGTGAAAATACGACAACGGAAACAACAGACTGTTGAACAACTGAAGTTGTACATCAAGCAAGAATGGGAAAGAATTCCACCTACAAAGCTTCAACAATTAGTGTCCTCAGTTCCAAAACATTTACTGAGTGTTGTTAGAAGGAAAGGTGATGTAACACAGTGGTAAACATACCACTGTCCCAGCTTTTTTGAAACGTGTTGCAGACATCCATTTAAAAATTAGCAATATTTGCACAAAAACAATAAATTTTATCAGTTTGAACATTAAATATCTTTGTGGCGTTTTCAATTGAATATATGCATAATGTGCATAATATGCACCTATGCATAATGTGTTTATGCTGCCACAAAACTTGTCTGATCCACTATGCCCCGGGTTCCCCTACATAAATATCACCATGTCATGCAAGTGTGCGGGAGGAGGGAGTGAGGGGGAGCTCAACACACGCGCTATACGCAACGCAGAGATTGTTGATGATTTTCTGCCTGTGATCCCCACCCCAGTAATTTTAAGGGGATGAGCAAACTTTAGACTCAAATATTGACAGGAGACGGACATAGAAAACCAGATGCTGTATTAAAGAGATGCCAACATTGAAAAAAAGAATCACTATTACAATGCTGGGGTCTTGAAAACAGACGTCACATGCACCGCCGCTAACAAGAACCCTGACCTTCGGAGTCCTCTGCATTTTAAGCCTGCACTCGGCCAACCTCCAAGTGGGCGTGCCTTCCCTGCTGGGTGGATCAGTGGAGCTATGTGATTGGGTGAAAAAGTGTTTGCATTTGACATTGATGTTCGGTGACTGCTCGCGTTGTCATCTGAAAGGTATGTCTAAAAATAACACTGTGTTTTGTCTTGTGTGTGTCACGGCCTTCCAGAGAAGATATGAAGTTAGACCAAGACCACCGCCATGAGACATACTGCCGGCGTACCAGAGGAGATGTGTAGTTATCAAAATAGACCGAGAACATGGCCCTGAGACATACTGCCCAACACCACGCACGGAACATGTGTTGAGGGGGAAGCCACATGTGTATTGCTTGGCAAGTCCACAGTCATGGGGGCACATAGACAAATTCCACAGCCAGCTCGAAAATCGTTGTGTGCTCACTATTTTCGTGCTGATGGCACGAATGGTCTCACATTTTCAAAGTGTCCAGTGAGCGGTGTTAGATGTTCATGTGTATCACCTGGAATTTGGTCGACACCTGCCACAAAAGGGATCAAATGGCCTCTCATAGCACACACTCTGTCTTTCGGCCGCTGGTGTGTGCGATAGTTGTAGCGGCAGGTGTACAAGGCGTTAGAGGCAGCTCCGATTTTTCACGACTGGCATGTGATTCCTCTTTTGTGCACTATAGTCAGTTTCAATTGTGTTATGTGTGAAGGGGCCCTAAGGTAGTCTCAGGCTCTCAGTAATTAAAAAAAGGGGCTGTAATCATAAGCAGGGATAGAAAATAGACAGTTAGTTGGACATATGGATGGATGGATTTACTGACAGACAGTGATGTGAAACAAATAATGATTTTCATATTAACAAAACAGATCAAATCTAGGCTTGCATCTCTCATGGGCTTTCAAATTTTCGTGACGGTTTTTTTTTTTTTTAAACTCACTATTACTAACCCTACTCCTACCCCCAACCCTAACCTTAACCATAACCTAACCCTACTCCTTCCCTTAACCATAACCACCACCACACCCCCCCCCCCCCCACTTCACTTTTAATTTCGTGCAGCCATCATGGAATGTATTAGAATGAATTTGTGCTGCCGTGATGAAAATGAGGCGCTTTCCGTGACAATATCACAAACCAATAGATTATGTATATTTTGTGCTGCTGAATCACGACTTGCTGTGAAACCAGGTTGGATTTAAAACATGAACTATGTATCTGAGGTAGTTCTCTTCATTCTCTAGCACACACACCTCCATAACAGTTTTTTAAACATAAGTTCCAACATCTTTTTAGTATTACTCCCTGTGTAGTATATTCTGCTTATTTTGTTCTGAACAAAGGCCATCAGCATTTTTTTCTTATTTTATGTCCACCATTTAATCTAGTAGATTAGGTAGCTGCAGTAAGTGGGATAGGAGTATGTAAACCAAGGTTAGATTATCAGTCATGCTACCTGTCTGTGTCCTTGGCCATGACAAGTGTATTGTTTCAGTCCACCCATCTGTTCATGGGTGCTGTGGAAGTAAGCTGAGACTGACTGGCATCCCATTCTGGATGAGTCATACATTCTTATCCACTTAATACTATGAAACCTGGGGATGAGTATTGGCACCAACAGGCCTGTAGTCTTCATCTGTAAAATCTGTGTTAAACTTTTTATTGTTTTGCCTGGTTATAAATCCAAAAGCATGCACATTATTGGCATTGTTTTCAGGAGGTTGATGTAAGAAAAACCTGTTAAACTGCAGTGAAATTCTGTGGGCTCTTAGTTGTTACTGGTTGTTGCTGGTGTCGCAGATCGAACAGTCCCCCTAAAAATCGCCCCCCCCTCTCCCCCATGACGTGGTTCATGGATTAACACCTTGTTTCTGCTTCAAACTGCACTCCAGTCACCATCTATCTCAGCGACAGATATCTGAAGCTTTTGTACAACAATCGTTTCCACATAAATTCAGCATTCATCATAAAAGGCGGCGGAAGCAATCAGAGCACCGCGGCTAAACGAGCTGTTAGCTGATGTGTTCACTGTACACTGGACATAAGCGTCACGGAATTTAACAGAATGTTGGGTGAAGTGGAAAATAGACAGTGTCCTGTCCACAGCATACCCCGCTTCACGCCCTATGAATGCTGGGATAGGCTCCAGCACCCCGTGACCCATAACTGGAGTAAGCGGTTGAAGGTGAGTGAACTGAGTAACTTCAGATTCAGACTATCTGTACCTGAGTGCCTTAAAGTAACTAAGGCCTGGTTCACACGGCAGGATAATTAGGCCGACATCGGACCCAATCTTCCCCTTCCGACAATCTTAAGGATGCCCCGACAATCGTGATGACGCTAAAGATAATCTTATCAGATATTCCTGCCATGTGTGGTGTGTTAAGAGCGCTCTGATCTGCTCGGAAGGACGTCAGGGGCGCTCCGATCGCAAATTGGGGATATTCAACATGTGGGTTTGTCTTGGCCCGATATTGCAGCGTGTTTTGTGTCCCCCGACCACAAACGTAACATTAGCAATTTTAATGTGACATGCAGCCAATCAGAAAGCGAGGTGACGGATGTACAGAGCAGAAAATAAAACAAAATAGCTATTCTGACTTACCAGAAAAACTGGTGGTCGCACTGTCTCCACTCCTTTAAAGAACGCCTTTTCTTTTTCTTTTTGTAACGTTTTTCCCCCTCTGTTTTAAATAGTCCATAAAGTACCGTATCTCCGTTTGTTTACTCTGAAGTCACGTTTAATCTCGAGAGATTTTGCGAGATTTCCTGTCTGAGCTGGGAACGTGCATGTGTGAAATCTGTTTGTGTGTGGTGTTGTTGTCCTTACCGTGTGGCTGAACACCACACACTGTACAACCAAACCTTTTTTTTTTATCTTCACAAGTGTGGTCTCTCAGGTTTTGGAAACCTAAAGATAATTTTAAAATCCTGTCATGTGAACCAGGCTTAACTGAGTTAAAGTAACAGTAACTGCTTAATGCTCAAGCAACTGTCAGTAAATCGGTACCTGTGGAACTTAAAAGAATCCTGAACAAAGTTGAGATCAGGTTTTCACTGTTTAAGCTTTTATCTTGAATCCTCTGTGCTCCTGAGAGCTTAGCTAGATATGGGATGTCAATATGATATGGCAACCTCACTGTACATCTAAAGAGTAAGCTTGCTCATCTGGTACACACTGCCATGAACGTGATGGAGAGGGAAAAATAGAAGCTCATTCAGTTGATATCTGAGCAGTCTGTTCTCAAGCAAGCCCTAAGGATAATGACCAATTAATCACATATCCTCCACACAGAATATCAGCTCTTGCCCTCTGGCAAACGATAGTCTCCCACTGAAAACGTAACCATTTGAAAAACTCATTTATTCCTACCTCTATCAAACTTTGAAACAGTGCTGCTTGAGGGCTGCAGGTATTGTGCAATAGTTTCATGGTGTTTTACTCGGGGGGGGGGGGGGGGGGGTGCAATATGTGTAATGTGTTTTACCACAGGGTGTGTGCATTGTGCAATTAATTTACTGTTGTGATTTGCATAGCTGGTGTTGTTTTGTTCATATGTAGTTTTACTGTAAGTGTGGAAGCATTTAGGTTCACTGCAATTGAGTCCAAGGAAAATTTCCCTTTGGAAATAATAAAGGTTTAAAGATCAGGATCTTTTTTTTTTGTCATAATCTGTCTGTTTGCATGTTTGTTTGTTTGTTTTTTCTGGAATAGACATCAAAGGTTGGAATCTGCCTTTGAGCCTGATTTCTTTGAGGTGATTACAGGATAAAAGTTAGACAAACAGACAGACAGAGGGCAACATAAACACACCCTTGCTGGACAATCAAAGAAGAGAGACAAGGATCGCAAATCCAAATTAAAGATTGGTAACAGGATCAAGGTCACACTCACGCACTCATCTTCAACCGCTTATTCCAATTAAGGGTCCTGGGGGACAGGAGCCTATCCATGCAGACATAGAGCGTGAGGCGGGGTACACCCTGGACAGGATGCCAGTCTGTCACAGGGCAGGATCAAGGTAATCAATCAGAAATCAATGACTGATAATGATCACAGATCAGGAATCATAGATGAGTGATCATGATCAAAGATTGTTAATCAGGGTCAAAGGCCATCAATCCAAATCTATGAATGGTAGGATTAATTGTCTTAAATAAAAGGAAAATGCCCAGAGACATTAACACTGGACTGTGACCCTGTAGCCACATTAGCTACAAGCAACAGCAAGCGACAGAGGCAAAGCGATGACTTGCCATTCATTTTCAATCAAAATGGGCATTTTGCAGCAGCAAGAGTGAATATGTGGCATGACATCAACTTGATGTTCACTCAAGCAAAGTAATCCAACATGGCGCAATATGCTCTGAAACATCTCTGTTTCTATATAAATCTATTATGTTTCTCATATATTTTGTAAACAGTAGTGAGAAATAACCAGAGAACACCTTTGATGAAATTTACAAGACATGTTATGGGGATGTTACTGTGCACACCCGTGTCGCCGACCGAACGGTCCCCCTTAAAAAACTCGGTCCGCCCTGCCTTCACTGCACATGCGTCATCAGCCACGGTTCACTGATTATCACCCGGTTTCTGCTTCAAACTGCACTCCAGTCATCATCTATCTTCAGATATCTGAAGCTTTTGTACAACAATCATTTCCACATAAATTCAGCATTATTTCATCATAATAGATGGAGGAAGCGATCAGAGCACCGTGGCTACACAAACTACTGGCTGATGCATTCACCGCGCATCGGTCTTTTCAAAGCGTCACCGAGTATTGCCTCGTTTCTGCTTAAAACTGACTTTACAATGATTTAAAAGGTTTTACCTTTATCATCTGATGGTTAATAATCCCATAAATCCATTTGATTGCTTTGGGTAAAGAGACTTCATCTCACACGTGCTGCTGTGGTCCGAAACGATGCATGTGCAGATGCAAAAGGTTGACCGATTTTTAGGGGCGGACCGTTTGGTCTGCGACACCGGGCTTTCCTTTTACTCAAAAGTGGCTAAATTCATTCAGTACAAAATCAGAGAACAGTGGTTTGATGAATGAACTCATCAGACAGCAGTGCTTTCCCCCTTAATTTAAAATGGGCTCTTGTGTCTTTGAGCATCTCATGATAGTCATTGAAGGCTGCAATCAGATTCCAATTACTGCTCTTTACATCTCATTGAGGAACCACAGCTGCACTGTAGGATGTAGCAACAGTGAGTTAAACTGTGCATGAGGTGAGGCATATCACAGCGACAGACGGAATTAAAAGATGATTCCTAATCATCTCAGTAAACAAGGATTACAAATGCTCCATCCAACTGATTCTAGAACTGGGGCAGTGTTTAAATTTATGATTATTTTTTTTCTTATTCTTGGGTAAAGGCAATAACAAGGCTAGGCTTAATTCACACCATGATTGAAAACACTTAAGATCAGGGATGGCATGATACCACTGTTTCATGTCTGATATGACACCAGTACTGGAAACCTCAATATCTGCCAAGACCAATCAGTCTAATACCATTTCCCTCATCATAAAACAATGTTCCACAATCTACCATTTGTTATATAAATTACATCGGTTTTTCTGTGCATGGAAATCACTTTGAAATCCAGCATTTCCCTGGGGGCAAGTTTAACAACAGACAGGAACACAGCATAGCATATGTGCACACCACAGCCTGTCCAGATGCTTAACATAAATGCTTTTAAATTTCAAAAATAAGCAAGCTGGACAAATGGACATGCACTGGACAAGACACTGGATGATATCTGACACACTTTGGACACAAGAAACATTCAGATGAACATGGATTGCTGGCCCACAGTATTAGAAACACTACAATACAAACGTGAGTCCTTTGGATTTTTTTTAATCAACTCTTTAACTTGGGATTTTTGTGCATTGTTGCAGTGTAATTCTATTACCATGCAATTTAATTGATATGTTATATTTCTCTCCATCCATAACTTGCACAACTGCAGGGTGAAGAAACGGGCAGGAAGCATCACTGCAGACCCATCACATCCTGGTCATAACCACTTTGAACCTCTGCCACCTGGACAACACTACAGGACACTATTCGCCAAAACACCCAGACAGGAACAATTTCTTGCCCCAGGCAATCACTTTAATGAACTGTTAAATATACTGTCATGGCTAATAAATCTCTGAGTACAACACACACTGAACACTCATCAGAGTGCACACAGGTATCAATATCTGCATAAAGATCTGTATCACAGATAATGTAAATAATCACCGTCCCTCCTCCATCCACACACTTTGCACTGTTGTCATTGCAATTCGCCTATCTTATACTGTTAATAATTTCATTGTGAGTCAATTGCACTTTATTCTGTGTACACTTTTTTATTCTTTGTAAAATGCATACTGTACATGGGATCTGAATCTGTACACTATTACCTTTACATCATACTGTACAGTCCAAACTGGAATCATTTTATTTATTATTATTCCTCACCTCATCCTTGTCCCACTAATGCCTAGTTTTGTAGTTTGTGATAGTACTGTGACCAAGTGGGCAGCACGATGGCTTAGTGGTTAGCACTGTTGCCTCACAGCAAGAAGGTCATTGGATTGATTCCCACCTGTGGCCTTTCTGTGTGGATTTTGCATGTTTTCCCTGTGTTTGCCTGGCTTCCCTCTGGGTGCTCCGTCTTCCTCCCACATCCAAAGACATGCAGGTTAGGTGGATTGGAAACTTCAAAAATTGTCCAGGTCGCCCTTATAAATCCAGGTCTCCCTTGAGATCTCAATGGGACCAATCCGGTTAAGTTAAATTAAATTAAAAGTGCAACCGGGCTCAAATTCTTTGCATGTGTTACATTCTTTGACATACTTGGCCATAAATCTGATTCTGATTATTCATTTATTATTGGAATTTATTTTGTTTAGTGCTTTGATTCTTGAGAAATCCATAGGTATTTTTCTTTTTATTATTATTATCAAATTAAAATAAATCTATAGGAAAGACTATAGGTTAAAGCACAGTGTTGTAAGAAGGAAGAAGTAGAAGAAGACTGACAATGACATGGAGGGTGAAATAAACACTAAATAGAAAAAAAGAAACCCAGGAGGAGAATATACAAACACACAACCGAAATCATAAAACAGGACACTTAGGAGAGAGCAAGGACATACAGGAACCATGACACACTGAAGTATAAGTTGCAGGACATCACTACTAAAAAAACATGCGACAGACTACAGAAAATATACTCAACAAAAATATAAACGCAACATTTTTGGTTTTGCTCCCATTTTATATGAGATGAACTCAAAGATCTAAAACTTTTTCCACATACACAATATCACCATTTCCCTCAAATATTGTTCACAAACCAGTCTAAATCTGTGATAGTGAGCACTTCTCCTTTGCTGAGATAATCCATCCCACCTCACAGGTGTGCAATATCAAGATACTGATTAGACACCACGATTAGTGCACAGGTGTGCCTTAGACTGTCCACAATAAAAGGCCACTCTGAAAGGTGCAGTTTTGTTTTATTGGGGGGGATACCAGTCAGTATCTGGTGTGACCACCATTTGCCTCATGCAGTGCAACACATCTCCTTCGCATAGAGTTGATCAGGTTGTCAGTTGTGGCCTGTGGAATGTTGGTCCACTCCTCTTCAATGGCTGTGTGCAAAGTTGCTGGATATTGGCAGGAACTGCTACACGCTGTCATATACGCCGGTCCAGAGCATCCCAAACATGCTCAGTGGGTGACATGTCCGGTGAGTATGCCGGCCATGCAAGAACTGGGACATTTTCAGCTTCCAAGAATTGTGTACAGATCCTTGTAACATGGGGCCGTGCATTATCCTGCTGCAACATGAGGTGATGTTCTTGGATGTATGGCACAACAATGGGCCTCAGGATCTCGTCACGGTATCTCTGTGCATTCAAAATGCCATCAATAAAATGCACCTGTGTTCTTCGTCCATAACAGACGCCTGCCCATACAATAACCCCACCGCCACCATGGGCCACTCGATCCACAACATTGACATCAGAAAACCGCTCACCGACATGACGCCACACACGCTGTCTGCCATCTGCCCTGAACAGTGTGAACCGGGATTCATCCGTGAAGAGAACACCTCTTCAACGTGCCAAATGCCAGCGAATGTGAGCATTTGCCCACTCAAGTCGGTTACGATGACGAACTGGAGTCAGGTCGAGACCCCGATGAGGACGACGAGCATGCAGATGAGCTTCCCTGAGATGGTTTCTGACAGTTTGTGCAGAAATTCTTTGGTTATGCAAACCGATTGTTTCAGCAGCTGTCTGAGTGGCTGGTCTCAGACGATCTTGGAGGTGAACATGCTGGATGTGGAGGTCCTGGGCTGGTGTGGTTACACGTGGTCTGCGGTTGTGAGGCTGGTTGGATGTACTGCCAAATTCTCTGAAAAGCCTTTGGAGATGGCTTATGGTAGAGAAATGAACATTCAATACACGAGCAACAGCTCTCGTTGACATTCCTGCTGTCAGCATGCCAATTGCACGCTCCCTCAAATCTTGCGACATCTGTGGCATTGTGCTGTGTGATAAAACTGCACCTTTCAGAGTGGCCATTTATTGTGGGCAGTCTAAGGCACACCTGTGCACTAATCATGGTGTCTAATCAGCATCTTGATATGGCACACCTGTGAGGTGGGATGGATTATCTCAGCAAAGGAGAAGTGCTCACTATCACAGATTTAGACTGGTTTGTGAACAATATTTGAGGGAAATGGTGATATTGTGTATGTGGAAAAAGTTTTAGATCTTTGAGTTCATCTCATACAAAATGCGAGCAAAACCAAAAGTGTTGCATTTATATTTTTGTTGAGTGTAGAAGTAGAGAGATGGAATTTCAACTTCTAATCTTGGGGGCTGAGATTGTGCCACGCATGCACGAGAGGACCTGGGGTTCTTCACTTCCAGTCTTTTGCTCTGCAGCCAGTGCTTCGTTCACAGGTATTAGAAACTCCAATATTCTGGTGGGAATGGACGATATCAAACATCACAAAATAAATTTAAAGGTTTTGATCAGTTAATCTGAATAATTTACAGAGCCTTACATTTTGTAGCTGTCCTGATTATCACTCACAAAGTCACTCCGCTCTCAAAATGAAAATGTATCGACAGTGCCAAACTGTTATTGCTGCGAAGGTTTGCAAACAACTGGTTAGGTTGAAAGATCAAGATAACACACATATCCCACATGTCAAGAACTATTCAGATAAAATATATCTTGTATAAAATATAGATCTTGCAGTCGAGTCAAAAAACATACCATAGCAAGCAGGACTAGGAAAACACAAGAACAAAGCTGGAAGCAAAGGCATAAGGCACACCAAACCAATTAGGGGAGGTGATGGTCCAGTGGTTAAGGTGTTGGGTTTGAGTCCACAAGATCATGGGTTCAAATCCCCGCCTGGCTGGATAATCACTCAGGGCCCTTGGGCAAGGCCTTTAATCCCCTATTGCTCCCGGTGTGTAGTGAGGGTGAATGTGGGGCATTATTGTAAAGCGCTTTGAGCGTCTGATGCAGATGGAAAAGCGCTATATAAATGCTGTCCATTTACCAATCTGGCGGGGAACTAGTGCAACCAGTAAAGCTTATATACACCCCGGTGATGAGCTGCAGATTATAGCAATGTGCACAGTTCTGAAACTACAAAACTTTTATTGTTCTTAACAGTGAGTTTTGTTGCTCAGCTAAAGAACGTGGTTCTTCTGGAACATCAGGATCTTCAAGATTTATGTCAGCCAATATTTCTTTGAAATCCTGGGAAAAAATAGAAATTGCTGCAGTGAGGCCGGCAACCTTCTGATATTGCACACATCTCTGCATGTTGCCACTGGACGTAAAGACCATTTTTTTTTTCCAAAATATAGTTTATTCATGTTTGAGAAATAACTCTCTCGTTTTTGAGGTGCAAAGGTGCGTATATGGCCAAAGAAATTTTTTTTTTCCAAATAGAGTTTCGAATAGACTTTGTGGAACAGCCTCCCTCATCATGTGGTAAATGCCCCAAGTGTTATTACTTTAAAGAAATACTATGATTATTTTTACAGTGTTTGATTTTTATTGATTGATGATTTTATTATGGTGTTTGATGACTTCTACTGTGCTATTTATGAGTTTATATGGTTATAAGTTTTACTATGATGCTTTTTTAAATGACAAATGATGTGTACTTTTATTGTATTTTTATACATGTTTTATGAATAATTAATGATTATTGACCATGATTTTCCACCACAGTTGCTGACAGTCTGCATGCTATTATCAATAATGTTAGCAGGTTTTGTCCTGAATACGAGTTAAAATCAGCAAGAACTTCATTCAAGCTACATTTTGAACATATTTCAAGGGGATAACTTGTTGAAGCCACAGGAGAAAACACAAGAAAACATGTAGAAACCGTTTTTTACAAGTGCATTGCTGGCAGACGGCCGGAAGTAAATTACCCAAACTCTCGCGGCCGAGTGGCTGAAATCTTGGGCTCGTAAGCTCACAAACAGAACTCAATGGAATGAGATCTTGAGTTGGCATTCAAGACTCTCTACTTCTATGGTCAGTATAAAGTTCCCAATTCACCTAACTTGTATGTCTTTGGAAGTGGGCAGAAGCCGAAGAACCCGGAGGGAACCCACACAAACTCCACACAGAAAGGACCAGGCAGGAAGCTATCTCAGGACCTTCTTGCTGTGAAGGCAAGTAATAACCACTAAACTGCCATGCTGCCCTCCAGAAAATACAGTAATATGTTAATAAATACGGCAGCACGGTGGCTTAGTGATTCGACTCCCCGTGGGTTTCTGTGTGGAGTTTGCATCTTCTCCCTGTGTTTGCGTGGGTTCTCTCTGGGTGCTCCGGCTTCCTCCCACATCCAAAGACATGCAGGTTAGGTGGATTGAAAACTTTAAATCCTCCGTAGCGTGCGGGTGTGAATGCATTTGTTTGTGTTTAAGTGGCCCTGTGACAGACTGGCATCCTGCCCATGGTGTACCCTGCCTCATTCCCTATGACTGTTGGGATAGGCACCAGCCCCCCCACCACTGACCAAAAAATGGATGTATATTAATAAATACTCATACTTTGCTAACCTTGCCATCAAGGAAAACATGCATAGTCTACAACTTGACTCAGATGTGCAAAAGACGACTCAACTTAACTTCAACTTTTTTTTTATATAGCGCCAAATCACAACAAACAGTTGCCCCAAGGCGCTCCATATTGTAAGGCAAGGCCATACAATAATTATGAAAAACCCCAACGGTCAAAACGACCCCCTATGAGCAAGCACTTGGCCACAGTGGGAAGGAAAAACTCCCTTTTAACAGGAAGAAACCTCCAGCAGAACCAGGCTCAGGGAGGGGCAGTCTTATGACTGTGATTGGTTTGGATTTGTTTGTTCTCCTCCTGCACTCCAATATCCAATCCAGTAATTTTAGCCAATATTACAGTGATACCGATCTGAAATACCAGATCAGTGCACCCCTGCTGCTTTCATATCACACCACAGTAAATGTAACAGCACAGAACAATAAATAAACATCAGGAAGAATTTTCGACAGAAAACGAGCAACAGAGCCTGGAGTAAATCAAGTTCAAGGCCAGGCAAAGGACAAAATAGATTATTGGCATTTCATTTATAAATTGTCTAATTTCAAATCCATTCAGTTTAGTCGGAGAACTCCAGTGATTATTCTGCTCATCCGCAATCACCGTTAAACAATTGGTTTTGTCCTTTATCGACATCACTCCCTCTCTTCTGTCCTTACTCTACCTCTTGCTCTGTCTCCTCCTTCTCCACCATACCTCTCTCTCTCTCGTTATCTCTCTCTCTTGCTTTGTCTTTTTCATTTTCTCTTTTGTGTGCCGTCAGTATTGAGCTGTGCATAGCATTTGGATGCAAGATGAACTTTGATAAGTGTTAATGAGAACGCAGCATTGTGCAGGGAAAGAATGGTCCCAGCAGCACTCAAGAGCCTCCTCACCACCAAATGGACCACAAAGAGCAGCGGCATACTAGGAACTAACATACTAGGACATGAACGAGGGGAGAGGAAGCAGAGTATGACGAAGAGAAAGAGGGGAGCAGGAGAGGAAGAGGAGGAAAAAGATGGAAGAGAACAGGAAAAGATAGGAGAGAAAGAGTTTTAAGGAGAAAGAAAATAGACAAAACCAAATGTACAAATGTAGCAATAAGACAGATAATGTGAAATAACAGAAGATGACAGGGAACAAATGTTTTGACAACTATTTTTGCAAGCTAAAATTAATAAAAATTAAATTACATTAATTTTATCCATCGCTACACTCATTAGATAAGTACACGGTAAATGTAAATTTGAAGTCAAATTTTGAATGTAATATATACATACATCTGTACAAAATTCTGATAAAGTGTAATGTTAATTTTTGTTTTCTTTATCAGTGGATCAGCAGAAAATCAATTTAATTACCCATACAAGCCAAGAAAGTAAAATCAAATGTGACTTTACTTTGGGAATGGGAATAACCCTGTTGTGTCTGATGATTTGCAGACGTTCTTGCTGGATTTTAATTGAGCTTTACCAGCATGTGTTAATTCCTTCACTCATTTTCCACTCATCTCATGCTTTAGTATCTTCAGCCAAGACCCTTCATGGGGAATCTTGAGTCATTCCCTAATCATCTGGGAAATGTAATCTCTCCAGCATGTCCTTTGTCTTCCCCAGGGCCTCCTCCAAGCTGGATGTGCTTGGAAGCAGGGCTTTGAATCAGAATTTTCCAAGCTGGTTCATTCTGAACATAAATCATATTTTAACATTTCCGGTTTTGGAGTGCAGTAACACTGAGACGTGTGCCAGTAAGGAGGACATTTTACATATCACTCCATATGTAAGCAGTTTTAGTTATTTTTGTTACTTTTTCCGTGAGATTTGGGCAATAAACTGGTGTATCTTGCAGAGCGTCATACCTGTGCAATGTATGAATGTGTAGTTGTATACCATGTATATCCGATATTGCCTGGCAGTGCCTGGAATAAAATTGGCTCATGGTCATCTGCAAAAGAAATGATTGTTGGATTTTTGCTGTAACTTTTGAAGGGCCTGTACACAATCTGAGGAATTAGAAACCACCTGAAATGGAATTTTACTCAAAGCTGAAATAAATCAGTATGATACAAAAATGGATTTACCATGTGAAATTAATTAATGCGTCCTGTGTGCCCAGTCTGGATTGTGTGATATTGTGCTTTATGTCTGCAAAATTTGGAAGCTGGAACATATCGGATCTGCGTAACCTTTCAACACTAAAATAAAATAAAATAATCATTTCATAGTCGATGACGTATTTGCTCTCAGAACTTGGCTGATGAAATCATTCTGTCATCGCTCCCAGAATCATAGAAATCATTTACAGCTACAGGTTGTCTTGTCCACGTTGCGTGGTGGAAAACCCAGTTGGAATCATCTCAAAGGTAAATATTTATAATATATAGCAGTGCAGTGCATCTGAATGATTATGACGAGATGTTAAATCTCGAATTGTAGTGACTATGGCATTTATAGTCACTCCACTGGGTGAGGGGAGAAATCCGTTTCTGAGGCGCTTCAAAATCATTCAAAAAAAATAAAAAAGGACGACTGGCGCGGTAGTATCAAATTCGTGCAAATGCTAAGGTAGCTTAACTTTTTGAATTATGACATGTTCATCTTCAACTTCTGTACCTTGATATTTCCTGGCAGTGCCTGGAATAAAATGTGACTCACAAGGTTGGGTAGGATTACTTTGAAAGAATACATGTGGATTACATGTATGTATGTATACTCAACAAAAATATAAACGCAACACTTTTGGTTTTGCTCCCATTTTGTATGAGATGAACTCAAAGATCTAAAACTTTTTCCACATACACAATATCACCATTTCCCTCAAATATTGTTCACAAACCAGTCGAAATCTGTGATAGTGAGCAATTCTCCTTTGCTGAGATAATCCATCCCACCTCACAGGTGTGCCATACCAAGATGCTGATTAGACACCATGATTAGTGCACAGGTGTGCCTTAGACTGCCCACAATAAAAGGCCACTCTGAAAGGTGCAGTTTTGTTTTATTGGGGGGGGAATACCAGTCACTATCTGGTGTGACCACCATTTGCCTCATGCAGTGCAACACATCTCCTTCGCATAGAGTTGATCAGGTTGTCAATTGTGGCCTGTGGAATGTTGGTCCACTCCTCTTCAGTGGCTGTGTGAAGTTAAAGTCATTAAATCCACTGCGCTGCGGTGGTTTGAATCATATTTATCTAACAGATTACAATTTGTTCATGTAAATGGGGAATCTTCTTCACAGACTAAGGTTAATTATGGAGTTCCACAAGGTTCTGTGCTAGGACCAATTTTAAGTTCCACAAGGTTCTGTGCTAGGACCAGTTTTATTCACTTTATACATGCTTCCCTTAGGCAGTATTATTAGACAGCATTGCTTAAATTTTCATTGTTACGCAGATGATACCCGGCTTTACCTATCATGTCATTCAATGCGCATATTAAACAAATATGTAGGACTGCTTTTTTGCATTTGCGCAATATCTCTAAAATTAGAAAGGTCTTGTCTCAGAGTGATGCTGAAAAACTAATTCATGCATTTATTTCCTCTAGGCTCGACTATTGTAATTCATTATTATCAGGTTGTCCTAAAAGTTCCCTGAAAAGCCTTCAGTTAATTCAAAATGCTGCAGCTAGAGTACTGACAGGGACTAGAAGGAGAGAGCATATTTCACCCATATTGGCTTCTCTTCATTGGCTTCCTGTTAATTCTAGAATAGAATTTAAAATTCTTCTTCTTACTTATAAGGTTTTGAATAATCAGGTCCCATCTTATCTTAGGGACCTCATAGTACCATATCACCCCAATAGAGCGCTTCGCTCTCAGACTGCAGGCTTACTTGTAGTTTCTAGGGTTTGTAAGAGTAGAATGGGAGGCAGAGCCTTCAGCTTTCAGGCTCCTCTCCTCTGGAACCAGCTCCCAATTCGGATCAGGGAGACAGACACCCTCTCTACTTTTAAGATTAGGCTTAAAACTTTCTTTTTTGCTAAAGCTTATAGTTAGGGCTGGATCAGGTGACCCTGAACCATCCCTTAGTTATGCTGCTATAGACTTAGACTGCTGGGGGGTTCCCATGATGCACTGAGTGTTTCTTTCTCTTTTTGCTCTGTATGTACCACTCTGCATTTAATCATTAGTGATTGATCTCTGCTCCCCTCCACAGCATGTCTTTTTCCTGGTTCTCTCCCTCAGCCCCAACCAGTCCCAGCAGAAGACTGCCCCTCCCTGAGTCTGGTTCTACTGGAGGTTGCAGTGCTTGCTCACAGGGGGTCGTTTTGACCGTTGGGGTTTTTCCGTAATTACTGTATGGCTTTGCCTTACAATATAAAGCGCCTTGGGGCAACTGTTTGTTGTGATTTGGCACTATATAAATAAAATTGATTTGATTTGTTGTACGGGGGGTGCACAGCAGCAGACAGGAGAGCGCTGCAGAGGGTGATCAAAACAGCCCAGGGGATCACTGGTTGCTCTCTGCCCAGCCTGGAAGACATTGCCAGCTCTCGCTACCTCAGCAGAGCTGCCAGCATCTGCAAAGACACATCCCACCCCAGCAACCACCTGTTTGACCTACTACCCTCCGGCCGACGGTATAGGTCAATCAAAACTAGGACAAACAGACTCAGGGACAGCTTTCTCCCCAGAGCGATCACTGCTTTGAACAAAACCAAATCACTCTAATCTGTACCTTTCAAGTTTCTTGTGCAATATCTGTAAACCATGTGCAATATTCCCATGCAATATGATTCCACAGTTGTATATAATTCTCATTTTACATTTTACTTCATTTTATTTTATTTTACCTTATGTTTATTATATATATATATATATATATATATATATATATATATATATATATATATATATATATATATATATATATATTATTAGTTGTACATATACTCTGAATAATTGAATAATTTACTGTTAAATTTCACTATCTTTTATTTTGGCTAAAAATTACTCACACCACGGAAAGCACCTTTTGGAGTTGCACTCAAATCTCGTTGTAATGTAAATTACAATGACAATAAAGGCTGGTCAGCTGGTCCTCACGCCAGTGGACTTGCCGCTTTTGAAAAACAGAGAAGCAGAGAACCAGCGAACAGCGGGTTGAAGCGCCGCTTCAAGCTTCAAGCAGATGGCAGACCCGCTGCAGTCTGCAATCAACATAGAGAAATAATCCTTTTCTCGATAAACACCCTCAAAACAACGGCCATTCCGGTGTCCTGAACCATCCATCGTGCATTAAATGTGCCTTGGAAACAATCGAGGCAAGTAGGCAGCAAGCGATGCAACACGAGTCAACTCGTCAATTGAATAGATGCACACCGAATGAATCGACGCACTCCACATGTCGTATTGGGGTTTGTACGAAGTGTCTTTTGGTTTTCTTTCTTTTGTTTCTGCCTATTTTTTTTATTATTTATTATTATTACTATTACTATTATTATTATTACTTATTTTATTTTATTTTTGTCACTGTCATGTTTGCTTGGGGTTTTGATAGAGGGACTTTTCTTGTCTGCTGTCTTCTGCTTGGTGATGGGCATTTCCCTGTAATCCTCTCTACTGCTTGCCACACCCCTTTCCAGATCTTTCCACACACACCTGTCCTGCGATTTCCTGCTAATCACTCCCTCTATTTAGGCCACACCTTTCACCTTACCTAGTTGTGAGATTGACCCGCCTGCCTGTTTTTTGACGTTGTCTCTGCCTAATGCTTCGGATCCTGTTGCTTATCTTGGCCTGCCTACCTGTGTAGTGAACCCTGCATGAACTTTTATTAAACCCTGTTTTAATGACATCTGAATCCAGCATTTATGTCCAGCCATTCTGTTCCAGTAAGCCTGACACCACATGCCTAATAATAGACAAAAAGGAAGGTCAATCCTTACAACATTTTCCCATTCTTCAGTCACTGTCACAGATATTAAGCCACAAAAACATACATGAGAAGGCTTTCAACTCATCATACACTTCTTACAATGGTCTCTACAAGTCATTTCATGGTGGGACACAGTTTAAAGAAAATGGACTGTTCTCCATTGAAGACATTACTCTCCCTCTGATTCTTTACCTTGGTGAATTCAAGGTCTAAAATCCTTTGGCGACATCCAGAAAAAAGCACAAAATAACTGCAGTGTACTGGGTATTGGCAAATGTTCCACCTCAGTTTTGTGCTACGCTGAAGTCTATTTATTTAGCTTTGCTTTGTAAGGCTGTGGATGTCAAGAGCTGTGGTTATGAAGCTGTGCTTAGACCACTTTTAAAGGATCTTGCCCAGTTAGAAGAAGAACTCATCAAATAAACAATAATTTGTGTAGTGGCTGATAACTTAGGTGCCCATTCAGTTGGTGGCTTTTTGGAAAGCTTTTCAGGGTCTTATGTCTGTAGATTCTGTTTGGGAGAACTCTGATTTTCAGAAAAAGGAAGTAAGAACTGGATCCTTCTGGCCAAGAACAAAGTAGGAACACACTCTTCATGTTCAAGCTGCTTTGGAAAGTCCCACTCGCAGTCACTGGTTTGGTGTGGGAAGGCAGTGTGCCATAACTAATACATTAAGATATTTTCACGTTTTGTCAGTATATCCATCAGACTTGCTCCATGACCTCTTTGAAACAATAGTACACCTGGAGTTGAGTTTGTGCTTGAATGTTTTAATCAAGAAAAAAATACTTCACTTTTTTCAACTCAGTGAACTACTCAAACTGTTCCCCTATAAGTGGACTGATAAAGTTGACAGCCCACAGCCTGTCCCACTGAACTTCGCCACTCAAAAAAGGGTTGGTGGAGATGCCCATGAAAATTTGTGTTTTTTGCATCTGCTCCCTCTTCTCATTGGTGTCAGAGTGCCAGAGAATGAATCAGCATGGTATTTCCTAATGGATCTTAAATACATTGTCAAGCTAGTGGTTTCTCCATTTCACACAGATGACACAATTAGATACCTTGATACCAAGATATCAGAACACAGACACTCAAAAAACTGACTCACTGATTTGGTTTCCATGTAATAAATATATGCAGTCCTAACTAAATTTGTTGTGAAAGTGTAGGTACACGGACCCACAACAGGGGGCGTAATGAACGGACAATGGAGAAAGGTGAATAACAAGTTTTACTGTTGTGAAACGAGCACAACTAATACAACAATCAATAATTTGGGGTTTAGGTCGAAATCCGCTGGTGTCGTGTGGGCAGGCTCGAAGGTAGGAGACGTCCGTCCTAGTCGAACCGGAACCACCCAGATCTCCTCTGCCACCGAACCCTGGGAGTACTGGAACCGCCAAGTCCCGAATTCCCAGGTGGCCACTGCCTCCGCTCGTCGGATCCGGTACTGCTGGCGGGAGAGAGCAACAAACACACAGGTGTGGATGCGACAGCACCCAGTAAACGGAGAGGCGAGAAGCCGCCTCCACCTCTTGTCACTATACAGCAGGAAGGTGAGTACTTATCCAAGTAATTAGCTTTCAGTAGTCAGCTGTCCTGAAAAGGTTTAACAAGTTTTATCTGGTTATGCAGAATATGCGTGCAGAGAACGTTACCTCAATCTTAAGGCGATATCTCGGCACTGAGGTGGAGACGCCGTCCTGATGATATACCTCCGTGCTGAGTGGAGTCAGCTGTGTCCAGTAATGGGTGACAGCTGCCACCCTGACTGCTCTCGTAAGGCGGCAGCGCCCTCTGGTGCCTGGAGCCCGCACTCCAGGCAGGGCGCCCTCTGGTGGTGGTGGGCCAGCAGTACCTCCTCTTCAGCGGCCCACACAACATAAATTAAATTAAATTATCTTGCATTTATGTGCTTTTATGAGTCGGGGCTACATATACAAGTGACAAAGTGACAAAGTGACAAAGTTTTATTCGGCACACAAAATATTCAAATAGAAAAAAATGAACAATTCCACAAACAAACACAGACAAAACTAGTGAGTCTGAAAGGGTGTGGGCTGAAGCAAAGCTTATTAGCGCCCACCCCTGCTCGTACAAGTCCAACAATCCTTATCAGTCATATTTACATAAATACAAATTCACTACTACATGTCGACACACAGACATACACATCGATATACTATTCACTTATAATTATATTTATATAGTACCAGATCACAAGAAATTCGAATCAAGGCACTTTACGCCAGTAAGGACTAACCTTACCAACCCCCAGAGCGAGCACTAGGCAACTGTGGTGAGGAAAAACTCCCTATAAGGAAGAAACCTCAAGCAGACCAGGCTCTTGGGGGTGACCCTCTGCTTGGGCTGTGCCATATATACCTATATACATACTTATATACTTTACAAACATAAATATATACATACATACATATACACAGTCACTTATATACATATACACCTACCCATATCTATATATCTACATACGCATATACATACCCACACATTCAAATATACAATGAGTCCCACTTATAAATTGAACATTCCATATAAATCAAATTATATTTGCTTCTTTATGATACTTAGACATGATGTTCTTTTTGAGTAGTTTCTTAAATCTTACTAAGGTACTACTCATTCTAACCTCTGTTGAACATTTGTTCCATTTCCTCACCCCAACCACAGACACACAAAAACCCTTTACATTTGTTCTTACTGGTGGTTTCATAAAAATTGCACAACCTCTTAAACTATATCTGGATTCCCTCAATCGGAACAGACTCTGGACATGTCTCGGTAAGGCTTGGTTTTTCGCTCGAAATAAAGTTTGAATTGTAATGTAATCGACCAAATCTATGAATTTTAATAAATTTAAAGACACAAATAAAGAATGAGTTGGTTCACGATATTGTTTATTGCAGACGATTCGTATGGCTCGTTTTTGCAAAAGGAATATTGGATTGGTATTTGATTTGTAAGTGTTTCCCCATGACTCAACACAATATGTCATATATGGTACCATCAGAGAATGATATAAAGTAAGTAACCCTTCTTGCGGCATTAGGTCTTTGGCTTTATACAGAATGGCTATAGTTTTTGACAATTTTGATTTCATATAATTTATATATGGTTTCCAGCTAAGTTTATTATCAATTATAACACCTAAAAATTTATTCTCTGCAATTTCCTTATTGTTTATAGTTAAATTTGGGTGCCTGTTTATTTCCAAATATAATACATTTAGTTTTCCCAAGGTTGAGTGACAACTTATTAGCGTCAAACCAAACCTTAAATTTTTCCAGTTCTTTCTCCACTATGTCCAGAAGCTGTTCAAGATTTTCACCGCTACAGAACACAGTTGTATCATCCGCAAAAAGGACACATCTCAGTGAACTCGACACCCAACTTATATCATTTATATAGATTATAAACAACAAAGGACCCAGCACTGAGCCCTGCGGCACCCCACATGTGACATCCCTGAGTTCAGAATTTGTATTATTGAATTGAACATACTGAAATCTGCCTTGTAAATAACTAGCTATCCATTCATATGCCAGACCTCTGATTCCATATTTCTGCAGTTTAATTAATAGTATTCCATGGTTAATTGTGTCAAACGCTTTCTGTAAATCAAAAAAACACCTATTGTGTATTGTTTATTGTCAATTGCAGTTGCTATACTTTCCACAAAGTCCATCAAAGCATGTGATGTAGTTCGAGACCTTCTGAATCCATATTGTTCTTCACAAATGATGTTATGCTTCAGTAAATAATAATTTAATCTTTTAGCAAATATTTTTTCCAAAATTTTGGAAAATTGTGGCAGGAGTGATATAGGTCTATAATTAGAAAATGTGTGTTTGTCACCAGTTTTAAACAGAGGAATTACTTTGGCTATTTTCATTTGAGAAGGAAATTTACCAGTACTTAGTGACATATTGCAAATATAATTGAACGGTTTTACTATACAATCAATAACTTTTTTTAATAAAGCCATATCCAAATTATTAAAATCAGTCGATTTCTTACTTTTTGAACCATGAACCAGATCAAGTATTTCTCTTTCATGAGTACCACCAATGAACATTGAAACAGATTTGTTAAACGTTGAATTATTTACCCAGAAGTTATTAGTTGATGAGTCAATTTTACTGGCAAGATTTTTACCCACATTAACGAAGTATTCATTAAAGTGTTCAGCAATAGACTCGTCGTTATCAATCGTGATATAGTTGTTACTCTGAAAAAATGAAGGATAATCTCTAGTTACTCTATTCTTTTTTACTATTTCATTTAATATGTTCCATGTGTTTTTGATGTTATTTCTATTTTTGACAAGTAACTCATTATAATATATTTTTTTACTGAGTCTCATGATATTGATTAACTTATTCTTATATGTTTTATACTTACTTTCAGCTTCCTTAGTTCGTAGTTTTATGAAATGTTTATATAGTACGTTTTTCTTTTTACATGCCCTCTGAAGCCCCTTAGTTATCCATGGTTTGTTGCTATATTGATTTCTATATATTTTGTCAACAAATGGACAGTGTTTATTATACAAACTGGAAAAAATGGAAATGAAAGCATCATATGACCTGTCAACATCATCAACAAAAACATCTGAACAATTCTGACTTGATAAATCCTCCCTTAAATTATCAATTGTTTCAGGTGTTACTTTTCTACTCATGAATTTGGTATTGCTTTGATACTTACAACAACCCTCCAATGCAAAGACTGAGAAAACTGGCAAGTGATCACTGATATCACTGACCAGTAGTCCCCCACTAAGATTACCGGATATAACGTTAGTTAAAATATTGTCAATGAGAGTTGTTGTATCCATAGTTATTCTGCTAGGATGAATGATGGTTGGAAACAGTCCTAAACAATACAAGGTGTTTATAAATGAAGTGATTTGTGGATGATTGTGAGGGTTTAAAAAATCTATATTGAAATCTCCACAGACAAATAAATGCTTATTTCTGTTGATTTTGTTGTACATTCCTAAGATAATGTCTTCAAAGGTGTCAATATTTGTCCCAGGAGCTCTGTAAATACAACCAACAACTATGTTTTTGGAGTTTATAGATGTAATTTCTATGGTAACACATTCCATGATGTTGTCCACTGTAAATGACATGTTGTTAATGTTAATTGAGTTTACAGTTATAATCTGACCTTACAAACAATGCAACGCCTCCGCCCCTTCTCGTCTGCCTATTAACCAGGAACAATTCATAACCTTCAAGATATACCAGATCTTTATTATCCTCATTTAACCATGTTTCTGAAATTGCAATAACTGAAAAACGTTTTTTGGATGTTTTCAAACAATCATTAATAGTGGACAGATTACGAGAAAGACTTCTGCTGTTGAAATGTATAATTGAAAAATCTTCATCATTGATTTTATAATTTTTGAATTGTTCTTCTGTAAAATATTTGCACTGTCTCACAATATTCTCACTGAAAAAGGTATCAGGATCATTTTCAGATTCGAAGGGGTGGTTAGCAGAGTTATTATAATTAAATGTATCTAGACAGAGCTCCTGGGCAGAAATAAACGGATCATTATCCTTAGTCATTATGTCTCTCTTGTCTCCGGGTGTAGATGATGTGGATGAGTGGGTTGCTCCAGTCTGCATCATGGTGCTGTGATGTGTTTGAGTCCTCATACCTATTGTTCATATTTGTCCAGCTCCTCGATGTTCCTTATTGCCATAACCTTTGCTTGTTCTGGTGATCCGTTCAGTTTAATGAATATTTTACAGTTTGAAGTCCACGTGTGCTGGATTTTTCCCTGTTTCTTTAAGAAGCGTGCTTTCCTGGCGATGTCGGCATTCCGTTTGGTGAGATGTTCATTGATGAATACATTTGTCCCTTTCAGTTTTCTTCCTTGTTTTAACAGTGCTGTTTTGTGTTTTCTGTTGATGAATCTCATGATGACGGTTCGTTTATCACCGTCATTTCTCCGGGGCAGAGGGTGGCACGCTTCAATGTTATTTAAATCCATTTCTATACCTTTAGATAGGAGGAAATCAGCAACCTGTTTTTCCACAGAGCTTACCTCCTGTTCACTGGACTCCCCTCCGCTCTCATCTGTTACCGCCTGTGTGTAGGACCGTGGTTTGATGTGAAGACCTGTGATGATGACGTCGTTAATTCTGGTGTACTGCTCCAATTCAGCCACTCTATGTTCCAGCTGCACCAGACGCCGGTCTTTCTCAGCGTTCTGGAGCCGTAATGCCTTCACCTCCTCCACCAGATCCATGATTGATTTCTGTTGCTGCTTCACAACAGAAATCTCCTCTGATAGAAAGTCCAGAGATTTTTTAATATCGTCACCTTCCTCCGCTGTCAGAACCTTCTTAGGCCCCATGGTCGGCTTATGGGCAGCTTGACGATCGCCGATGTTAACAGCCTGCGTTGTTTGTCACCGGGATGGATCTGCACTGCGCTGGTGCCGCGCGGCCTCGGTGTTTCCGCGCTGATGGATCCGCGGTGGCTGCACGAGGCCTCGGGGAAGCGGCACTCGTGACGCGCGGCTTTAATGACGCAGCGCGCGGCCTCAGTGAATTCACCACGTTGGGCGGGCCTCGGACGTTGTTGCCGTCCAGTCGCGGGACTAAGTTGCCGGTTGAGGTGGTATTCCCACTGTCCGGGTTGGCAAACACCGGCGTGGCAGATGGCAACTACAAACACCACCTCTGAAAACTCAGGTACAAACTTTTTGCAGCTCTCTAGTGACGACACGCAGCTCTCCCTGAGTGACGACACGCAGCTCTAATAAATACAGTATTTATTAGATGGAAATCCTGCACATAACTGAATTGAGTTCATCTAGTGAGTTTTTTTTTTTTTTTTTGAGTGTAGGTGCATGCAGGTTTTCCCAGATGAAAAACTCCTGTTGAGGCACCATGTTCTCAAGCATAACTTATCAGGGCTTTTGGACCACTCAGAGCTCTTTGAACAATGCATTTCGAGGCTAAATATAGCTTCTTTAAGCATATCGTGTTACGGTTCTGACCTGAAAACCAGGCTTGGACCCCAAAGCAGGGAGACTGAATGAAAAAACAATAGGATTTAATGAACCAGGAAGGTGTCACAGCACAAATGTTGCATAAATAGTGAATACAGTCTTGGAAGTAGGCAGAGTGGAAACCTGGCCCGCGTTGTGGTGCACTCAGGTGGTCGCAGCCCACATAGCACTGGAGTACAGGTGGCAGTCCAAGATGGGGAGCTGAGTGGTCCGTGGTCCAGGTGGCCCCCTGGGTAGCTGATGGAGGATGAGGTCACTGTGGAGGAAGAGAAGGCAATGAGAGGGCTGCAACAATCATTCAAACCAGAACTACAGATGACTAGAGATGTGTGGAATGCAGAAAACAGCGAATCAAAGAACACTGCAGCAGAACGCAGACAGACAGGCTCAATACGGAAATTGAGAGGCCAGGTACCAGGTTGTGAACACTGAGTCTCTGGCGCCGATGAGCTGCAAAAACCAGGGCTTATATGGAGGCATGTAGATTGCAAGCAGGTGTGCTCATCAGCTCCACAAGGGATGCCACCTGGGAAAAGACAGAGAGAGAGAGAGAGAGAGGGCAGGAACCAGGATGGCACACAACAGTACCCCCCTTCAATGGAAGCCCCCAGGCGACCTACCGGGCCAATCAGGATGCTCCCTGTAGAAGTCCCGGAGGAGGGAAGGGTCTAGGATGAGGCTCCGCTTGACCCAGGAGCACTCCTCGGGCCCATAACCCTCCCAGTCGACCAGATATTGGAACCCCAGACCGCGCCGTTGAACGTCCAAGATCCTGTTGACTGTCCAAAGACTCCCAGATGACTCTCTCCACATCCCAGGTAAGGGCCCCCGACCATGGAAGGGGGCAGAATAAGGTCCGATGTGGAGGGGGTATCCAAGATGTCAAACTGGCGGGATAAATGGTAAATGGACTGCATTTATATAGCGCTTTTCCATCTGCATCAGACGCTCAAAGCGCTTTACAATAATGCCTCACATTCACCCCGATGTCAGGGTGCTGCCATACAAGGCGCTCACTACACACCGGGAGCAATAGGGGATTAAAGACCTTGCCCAAGGGCCCTTAGTGATTTTCCAGTCAGGCGGGGATTTGAACCCAGGATCTTCTGGTCTCAAGCCCAACACCTTAACCACTAGATCACCACCTCCCCTTCTACACCTCCCCGGATAAGGCATCCGGTTTCCTGTTCTTGGTTCCGGGTCGGTAGGTCACGTTGAAATTGAATCGTCCAAAGAACAGAGACCACCTGGACTGACGTGAATTGAGGCGTTTAGCAGTTTTAATGTATTCGAGATTCTTGTGATCTGTCCAGACAGTGAATGGAACTGCAGCCCCCTCCAGCCAGTGTCTCCACTCTGCCAGCGCCTCTATGACTGCGAGAAGTTCCCAGTTACCAACATTGTAGTTCCTCTCTGCAGGGGTCAGCCGCCGGGAGAAGAAGGCACACAGATGAAGCTTGTCGTCAGAGGCTGAGCGCTGAGACAGGACAGCACCAATACCAGAATCGGAGGCATCAACCTCCACGACAAACTGGCGGTCCAGATTGGGCTGGAGTAGGAGAGGGGCCGTGGAGAACTGGTGTTTGAGGTCACTGAAAGCTTTGTCCGCTGAGGCAGACCACTGTAACTGAACCTTAGGGGAAATGAGAGCTGTGAGGGGTGAGGTGACAAGACTGAAGTTGCGAATGAACCTATGATAGAAATTGGCAAACCCAAGAAACTGTTGTAACTGTTTTCTGGAGGTCGGGACTGGCCACTGAGTTACAGCGGACACTTTACAGGGATCCGGCTTGACTGAGTTAGGAGAAATGATGAAACCAAGGAAAGAAACGGTGGACTGATGGAACTCACATTTTTGACCCTTCACAAACAACTGGTTCTCCAACAACCGCTGAAGTACTAGACGCACGTGTCTGATATGTTCATGGAGAGATGAGGAGAAGATAAAGATATCGTCTAGGTAGATGAAAACAAACCAGTTGAGGAAATCCCGAAGGACATCATTTATCAGTGCTTGGAAAGTGGCGGGAGCGTTCGTGAGACCGAAAGGCATGACCAGATATTCGAAGTGACCAAGAGGCGTGTTGAAGGCCGTCTTCCACTCATCACCCTCCCTAATCTGAACCCGGTGATAGGCATTTCTGAGGTCTATTTTGGAAAAAATCTAGGCCTCCTGCAGGGGGCTGAATGCGGAATCAAGTAGAGGGAGTGGGTACCGGTTGCAAACCGTAATAGCATTCAACCCCCGGAAATCAATGCAGGGGCACAGGGTTCCATCCTTCTTCCCGACAAAGAAGAAGCCTGCCCCCAGTGGAGACGACGAGTGACGTATCAGCCCAGCAGAGACAAGGAGTCCTGGATGTAGGTCTCCATAGCCTCACCTTCCGGGCGCGACAGATTGAAGAGTCTACTAACTGGATACTTAGCGCCCGGAAGCAAGTCTATGGCACAATCATAAGGACGGTGCGGGGGAAGTGACAGAGCACGATCCTTGCTGAACACCTCAGCCAGATCATGATACTCTGTGGGGACCAAAGACAGGTCAGGAGGTGAAGTGATCTCCTCCTTGCCTACAGCACTGGGCGGAATAGAGGATCGAAGACACTCACGGTGGCAGGCCTCGCTCCACTGTGTAATAGTTCCGTTCAGCCAATCAATCCGGGGATTGTGTTTGACCACCCAAGGATGACCCAGCACTAAAGGGGACGTGGAAGAAAACACCAAAAATTGGATAGGTTCCCGGTGGTTCCCAGAAACCACCAGAGTGATTGGTACCATCCTGTGTGTTATGGCAGGAAGGGGTGTGCCGTCTAAAGCATAAACTGAGAGGGGCGTGTCAAGTGCCTCCACCGGGATGCAAGAATTGACTACAACCTTGCGGTCCAAATAATTCCCTTCAGCCCCTGTGTCAATTAGTGCAGGAATAGATAATGAACGGTCATTAAACAAAAGAGTCCCCGGGATTTGAGTGCATCTGGATTGAACCCCCGTGAATGTGATCTGGCTCATCCTTAACCCGGACTCTAAGGATGAGCGTTGGTTTTTGGCTGCACGGGACAAGAACTACGGATGTGACCTGTTGCAGCACAATATAAACATTCCCCAGCATCCAGTCTCCGCTGGCACTCCTGTGGTGATAATTTGGCCCTGCCTAATTGCATGGGCTCATAGGCAGGGGGAGCTGGAGGTCTGGGGATGGACACAGCAGTGGAGCTCAGGAAAGAAGGGCCTGGCCCAGAACACGGAGGGATCCGAGCGGCAGTACTATGGTCAGCCTTCCGACCTCTCTCTCACCGACGCTCCCTCAACCGGTTGTCGATACGGATAGCTAAAGTAATTAAGTCGTCCAGTGATTCCGGTTCATCACGAACCGCCAGTTCATCCTTTAAAGCATCCAACAACCCATTAACAAAAACACTTTGCAGCGTCGCGGAGTCCCAGCCGGCCTCCGCAGCGAGAACATGGAAGTCGACTGCGTACTCCGCAGCGCTCCGCTGTTCCTGCCTCAAGTACAACAACTGCTGGGATAAGGAATGGCTGCGTTGAGGGTGATCGAAAACTAACCAAAACTCTTTGGAAAAGCGAGAAAAGGAGTGAAGCAGAGGTGAACTTGTGCTCCAGAGGGCGGTAGCCCACTTGAATCAGAATCAGAATCAGAAGAAGTTTATTGCCATTGCCAGTGAACAGGATTCACAGACTAGGAATTTGCTTCGGTACAATGGTGCAACATTAAGAAGAGATAAAATGCTAAGATAAAATATAACATATGTGTCAAAATAAGATAATATATAAGATAAAAAAAGAAATATAAAATATGAAAGGTTGTGTGCAACAGAAAAACAGAGAAACAGAAAAAACAGTGCAGTGGGAGGAGTGCAATTAAAAACCAAAGTACATTGTCTAAAGTGACCCATGATAAAAAGATAAAGTGACAGAGTTAAGATTAAGGTGACTGAGTTATGAGGCGTTCATGAGTCTAATGGCAGAGGGGAAGAAACTGTTCTTATGGCGGGAGGTTCTGGTCCGGATGGACCGTAGCCTCCTGCCCGAGGGGAGTGGTTTGAATAGACCGTGTGCAGGGTGAGAAGGGTCAGCTGTGATCCGACCTGTTCGGCCCAGAGTCCTGGAGATGTGCAGGTCGTGGAGAGATGGAAGGCTACAGCCGATCACCTTCTCAGCAGAGGCCACAATGCGCTGCAGTCTGTATCTGTCCCTGGCTGTGGCCCCGGCATACCACACCCTGATGGAGGAGCAGAGGATGGACTCAATGATGGCCGTGTAGAACTGCACCATCAGCTGGACAGGCAGCTTGGCCTTCTTCAGCTGCTGCAAGAAGTACATCCTCTGCTGGGCCTTCTTGATTGAGGACTTGAAACAGACTGGAACATGGCATGACTCCAGGGAGGTGTTGAAGATCCCCGTGAAGACTGGGGCCAGCTCATCAGCGCAGTGTCTCAGGGTGGCAGGAGAGACACAGTCTGGGCCTGGGGCCTTACGTGGATTCAGCTTTTTGAAATGTCTCCTCACGTCCTCCTCTTGGACCGAGAGGGCAACAGGGGGAGTGGGGAGGGCAGCAGTGAGAGGGGGGAGGTCCAGAGTGTTTGAATATCCAGTTGTGTGGGGGGTGGGGAGGTGTGAGTCCTTGTCTTCAAAGCATGAATAGAAGACATTCAGGTCGTTGGCCAGCTTGAGGTCGTCAATAGAATGAGGTGCTTTGGGCTTGTAGTTGGTGATCTCTTTCAACCCCCTCCACACAGAGGCCGAGTCGTTGGCAGAGAAGCTTTGCTGCAGACGTGAACTGTACATGGATTTAGCCTTTGCCACCTCCTTGCTAAATCTGTACTTTGCACCTCTATAGCTGTCTCTGTCTCCTTCTCTGAAAGCCACCTCTTTCTGCTGACGGAGCTGCTGGAGTTTAGGTGTGAACCAGGGCTTGTCATTGTTATATCTCACCCTGGTACGCTGTGGGATGATGCTGTCTTCACAGAAATGAATATATGACATCACAGTGTCCGTGTAGTCATCTAGACTGTCTGTTGAAGCCTCAAACATATCCCAATCCGTGGTGGCCAAGCACGCACGTAGCTCCTCTACAGCTTCATTGCTCCACACTTTAGACGTCCTCACAACAGGTTTAGAGAGTTTAAGTCTCTGTCTGTACGTGGGGATCAAGTGGACCATCACGTGATCTGAGAGTCCCAAAGCTGCACGGGCCATTGCGCGGTAGGCGCCGCTCACTGTCGTGTAACAATGATCTAACGTGCTCCCTTCTCTGGTCAGGCATTTAACAAACTGTTTGTATTTTTTTTGGTAATTCCTGACTGAGATTCCCTTTGTTAAAATCACCGAGAATTATAACAAGAGAGTCCGGAAAGTCTCTCTCCACGCTCATAATCTGATCCGCGAGCACGCTCAGCCTCGTGCACGTCCGTGCTCGGTGGAATATACACAGAGCAAAGTATGAAAGAGTTAAACTCACGTGGAGAGTAGAACGGTCTGCAGTTTATGAGGAGATATTCCAGAGAGGGACAGCAGTGTTGGGAGATCACAGTCACATCGAAGCACCAGGCGTTGTTGATATAGAAGCAGAGTCCTCCCCCTCTAGTTTTTCCACCAGAGAGTGCTCGGTCTCTGTCTGCGCGGAGGAGTTGGAATCCCTCTAGTTGGAGCGCGCAATCCGGTGTCTGTGCATTTAACCACGTCTCCATGAAGCACAGTACACAAGATGAGGAGAAATCTCTATTCTTCTTCATCAGCAGTGCCAGCTCATCCATCTTGTTGTGGAGTGAGCGGACGTTGGAGAGAAATATCCCAGGTAGGGGCGTGCGCGTGCCCCTTCGTCTGAGGTGCACGAGAGCTCCGGCTCGTTTTCCTCTCCGCCGTTGTCTCACTTTTTTGCCCAAAAAGTGAACTAGTTCAGCTGCAGGCACTAAAAAAACTGGCGTAATGTCCGTGGGTGTTGATGATTTGATGTTTAGAAGCTCCTCGCGGGTGTAGGGACATGATGACACACGATTCACGCACAAAAACAGACAAAAGAGGGAACACCAGAATACCAGGGCGCCTTCACGTGGTGCCATCTTGGAAGGGTTTCATCTTGAGAGCCTCCCCCTGGATCAAATTTATGATGTAATAGACCTTACTGTGATCGGTGGAATATTGTGACAGACACTGGGAGAAAACGAAGGAACAGTGCATGAGAAAAGAGGAGCATGTGTTTACATCACCGGCATATGGTTCTGGGTGGCAGATAAATGGTTCTGGGACTGGATTGGGAGACATGGAGGCCTGCAAAAGCTGTTCCGGAGTGGAATCCTGGGCCGGGGGTGAAACTAAGGTGAGTTTATCTATTTTAGCTGTAAGAGAAGACAGTGCAGTGTGTGTGTGTGTGTGTGTGTGTGTGTGTGTGTGTGTGTGTGTGTGTGTGTGTGTGTGTGTGTGTGTGTGTGTGTGTGTGTGTGTGTGTGTGTGTGTGTGTGTGTGTGTGTGTGTGTGAAACCTGTCAGGTGAGGTCCTGGACCAGATCAGAGAGTGCGGAAAGTTGTTGCTGTTGCTGACCCAGGAAGGCTCCCTGGGCGGACAGGGCTTGTTGAAGTTGGTCTGACCCTGCAGAGTCCGTGATGTTGGCCAGAGACTTCTGTTACGGTTCTGACCCGAAAACCAGGCTCAGACCCCAAAGCAGGGAGACTGAATGAAAAAACAATAGGATTTAATGAACCAGGAAGGTGTCACAGCACAAATGTTGCATAAATAGTGAATACAGTTTTGGAGGTAGGCAGAGTGGAAACCTGGCCCACGTTGTGGTGGACTCAGGTGGTCGCAGCCCATGTAGCACTGGAGTACAGGTGGCAGTCCAAGATGGGGAGCTGAGTGATCCGTGGTCCAGGTGGCTCCCTGGGGAGCTGATGGAGGATGAGGTCACTGTGGAGGAAGAGAAGGCAATGAGAGGGCTGCTACAATCACTCAAACCAGAACTACAGATGACTAGAGATGTATGGAATGCAGAAAACAGTGAATCAAAGAACACTGCAGCGGAACGCAGACAGACAGGCTCAATATGGAAATTGAGAGGCCAGGTACCAGGTTGTGAACACTGAGTCTCTGGCACCGATGAGCTGAAAAACCAGGGCTTATATGGAGGCATGTAGATTGCAAGCAGGTGTGCTCATCAGCTCCACAAGGGATGCCACCTGGGAAAAGAGAGAGAGAGAGAGAGAGACAGAGAGAGAGAGGGGGGGGGGGCAGGAACCAGGATGACACACAACATATCGTCCGACATACCAGCTGTTTTCGCAACATCTTATTGTCTCTTGCTGCATCAGTTCATGCTGGCTTACCATCTGCATGGCAGTGACCTCCTCAAACCTGCCCTCAGTGTCTCCAGTCTCTCTATGGTGCCTGTGGATGTCCTTAAGGAAAACATACAGGAAGTAATGCAAAGAAAGTTTCCTGGAGAGACCTGTGTTCAACTGACCATGTGACTTGTTATGGCACCAGTTACTCAGTGGGAATGATCTTTCCCTATGGATCCACTGGAGGTCTTCCACATTTTGTTGAATTAAGTGTTATCATCAGTGTGCATGGCAAACCTGCATTTGCTGTGAAGTGTCTCCATTCATGGTACAGTGAGCACCTGAGATGCTTTGAACTAGAACCTACAAGACAAGTGACAGCTCTCGAACAACAAGAATTAACAGACTCCTATCCTCTTGCATCATACACTTCATCAAAAGTGTTTCGTCACTTTGAAGCATCACGTTCCCCTGCAAGGATAGGCAGTTAAATGCAATATATATTAACATGCTTTCAATTGCTCCTGATTTTTCACTTCACTTTCATTAGTCAGTGTTTTAAATGAAATTTTAAAAAAGGTTACATTTAGGCTTCCCCAAGAAGTTAGTAAGTCCCTTCGGCTGCGCCATTGTTTGCACTCGGGGTCACCACAGCAAATCCAAGGAGGATCTGCGTGTTGAATTGGCACATGTTTTACGCCGGATGCCCTTCCTGATGCAACTCCACATGACATGGAGAAATGTGGCAGGGCTGGGATTTGAACTGGGAACCTGCCGCACCAAAACCAAGTGCACTAACCACTTGGCCATCACCCCTGCGCTTCCCTAAGAAGTTACATATCTTAAATTGTAAAGAAACCAGAATTAAAATACAACCCCAATTCCAATGAAGCTGGGACGTAGTGTAAAATGTAAATAAAAACAGAATACAATAATTTGCAAATCCTCTTCAACCTATATTCAATTGAATACACCACAAAGACAACATATGAGGTCTGTTAGAAAAGTATCCAACCTTATTATTTTTTTTAAAAACCATATGGATTTGAATCACGTGTGATTGCGTCAGACAAGCTTGAACCCTCGTGCGCATGCGTGAGTTTTTTCATGCCTGTCTGTTGCGTCATTCGCCTGTGAGCAGGCTTTGAGGTGTGGTCCACCCCTCTCATCTATTTTTTATTGCGAATAAATGTCTGAAAGATTTGGAGCTTTGCTGCATCAATTTTTTTTCAGAAACTGTGAGAGACCAGATCATTTCCAACATGAAAGCTTTGTTGATCCGGGACCTCATCTGACTTTCACAAAAAGGCAGAAGATGTGGACATCAGCACTTTTTCCGGCACATTCCACCATTACAGGAGTTTTTTTCATGGAAAGAAAAGCAGAGGGACGCGCCACGGCTCCGTTCATTACGCGGGACAAAACCACCTCGGTGTTGGTCTCTCAGGACAGCTTTCAGGTGGATTTCAGACGGATTCCGGTTGCTTTCCAGTCGTGTGAATATCCGATTGTGATTGTGCATGAGCTGGACATGCCAGAACATGTCCCGTGAGGCTTCATCACGGCGTTGCTTTGCACCGAGCGGCTGCACTGCGACGCGCGGTGGAGCAGCTTCTCTTTCCATGACAAAAGCTCCTGTAACAGTGAAATGTGCCGTTCATTTTTAAACTGGACGCTGTGTGGATCCGGTATGTCATCTGACTAGCACAGGAATTGTGAAAAGACATGGACATCAGCACTTTTTCTAGCACATTCCACCATTACAGGAGTTTATTTCATGGAAAGAAAAGCGGAGGGACGCACCACAGAGCCGTTCATTACACGGGACAAAACCATCTCGGTGTTGGTCTCTCAGGACAGCTTTCAGGTGGATTTCAGATGGATTCCGGTTGCTTTTCAGTTGTGTGAATATCCGATTGTGATTGTGCATGAGCTGGACATGCCAGAACATGTCCCGTGAGGCTTCATCACGGCGTTGCTTTGTGCCGAGCGGCTGCATCGCGACGCGTGGAACTCCTCTGCATGTCTGTCTTAATGTGCCGGAAAAGTGCTGATGTGTGGCTTTCACTTTGCATGGTAGAGTTTTAACTTGCACTTGTATATGTAGCGACGAACTGTGTTAACTGACAATGGTTCTCTGAAGTGTTCCTGAACCCACGCAGTAAGATTCTTTACACAATTATGTTGGTTTTTAATACAGTGCTGCCTGAGGGATCGAAGGTCACAGGCATTCAGTGTTGGTTTTCGGCCTTGCCGCTTACTTGTACAAAGTTCTCCAGATTCTCTTAATCTTCTGATTATATTATTGGCTGTAGATGATGGAATCCATAAATTCCTTGCAATTGAACATTGAAAAACATTGTTCTTAAACTGTTGGACTATTTTTTCACACAGTTGTTCACAAAGTGGTGATCCTCGTCCCATTTTTGCTTGTGAACGGCTCAGCCTTTTGGGGGTACTCCTTTTATACTTAATCATGACACTCACCTGTTTACAATTAACCTGTTCACCTGTGGAATGTTCAAAGCCGGTGTTCTTTGTTGCAGGCATCCATTTCGAAATGAGCAAAAAAGTCTATCAGTGTGAGCAGTGAATATCTTGTCTTTGTGGTGTATTCAGTTAAATACAGTGGGGCCAAAAAGTATTTAGTCAGCCCCTGATTGAGCAAGTTCTCAAACTTAGGAAGATGAGAGAGGTCTGTAATTTTCAGCATAGGTACACTTATTATACAGTATTTGGTCACCCACAAACAAGCAAGATTTCTGGCTCTCACAGACGTGTAACTTCTTCTTTAAGAAGCTCTTCTGTCCTCCACCTGTTACCTGTATTAATGGCACCTGGTGGAACTCGTTATCTCTATAAAAGACACCTATCCACAGCCTCAAACAGTCAGACTCCAAACTCAACCATGGCCAAGACCAAAGAGCTATCAAAGGACACCAGGAAGAAAATTGTAGACCTGCACCAAGCTGGGAAGAGTGAATCTACAATAGTCAAGCAGGTTGGTGTGAATAATTCAATTGTGGGAGCAATTGTAAGAAAATGGAAGACATACAAGACCACTGATAATCTCCCTCAATCTGGGGCTCCATGCAAGATGCCATCCTGTGTGGTCAAAATGATCATGAGAACGGTGAACAAAAATCCCAGAACTACACGGAGGGACCTGATGAATAACCTGCAGAGAGCTGGGACCAAAGTAACAAAAGCTACACACTACGTAGAGAGGGACTCAAATCCTGCAGTTCCAGGCGTGTCCCCCTGCTTAAGCCAGTACGTGTCCAGGCCCGTCTTAAATTTGCCAGAGAGTAAATGAATGATCCAGAAGAGGATTGGGAGAATATCATGTTTAAGATTATGATATGTCCATTTGCTTGGGTGAGCAGGGAGAGTTCCCATGGGATAAAAAAGCTTTTCAACCTACCATCCCTAGTTCTCAAGACCAGGCACGTAAGTGGCTCTACTTTATTCTACTCCTCTGTTCTACTCTTCTTTTTTTATTAGATATTTAGATATACCTTCGTATACACTAGTAGAGTTCAACCTTAGTAATGGAATATATTCTAGAAGACATACCTTACTGAATTTTCATGTGGTCAGATGAAACCAAAATAGAACTTTTTAGTAAAAACTCAACTAGTCATGTTTGGAGGAAGAAGAATGCTGAGTTGCATTCCAAGAACACCATACCTACTGTGAAGCATGGGGGTGGAAACATCATGCTTTTGGGCTGTTTTTCTGCAAAGGGGACAGGACGACTGATCCATGTTAAGGGAAGAATGAACGTGGCCAAAGTATTGTGAGATTTTAAGCCAAAACCTCCTTCCATCAGTGAGAGCATTGAAGATGCAACATAGCTGGGCCTTCCAGCATAACAATGATCCCAAATACACTGTTCAGACAACAAAGGTGTGGCTCCGTAAAAAGTACTTCAAGGTGCTGGAGTGGCCAAGCCAGTCTCCAGACCTCAACCCCATAGAAAATTTGTGGAGGGAGCGGAAAGTCCATGTTGCCCAGCGACAGCCCCAAATCATCATTGCTCTAGAGGAGATCTGCAAGGAGGAATGGGCCAAAATACCAGCTACAGTGTGTGCAAACCTGGTGAAGACTTACAGGAAATGTTTGACCTCTGTCATTGCCAACAAACATTATGTTACAAAGTACTGAGTTGAATTTTTGTTATTCACTAAATACTTAGTTTCCACCATAATTTACAAATAAATTCTTTAAAAATCCTACAATGTGATTTTCTGGATTTTTTCTCATTTTGTCTCTCATAATTGAAGTGTAGCTATGTTGAAAATTACAGACCTCTCTCATCTTTCTAAGTAGGAGAACTTGTACAATCAGGGGCTGACTAAATACCGGTCCGGTGTGCTTCAAACACTCGTGAGCTGCAGAGTTCAGTGGCTGCAGCTTAGCATGGTGGACAAAGAGCTAATTCAGCCAGCACCGTCTTTGCTGAAGGCAAATGTTTGGGCGCTTTTTGGATTTTATTATTTTCTGCGTAAGAAGGAGCTTGACATGACTTATGCAGTGTGCAAAATCTGCAAAATGAAAGTCAAGTACTTCGGAAACACATCAAATCGGCAAGCCCACATGCTACGCCATCACCTGGAGCTAAAAGAGTGGAGCAGCAGTCTTTGCCGAGTACTGATGAACGCTTCGCTAAACTGCCAGCCAACTCTGAACGAGCAAAGCAGATAAGTAAATTTACATCTAAAATCACTTGATTAACCTTGTAAAGCTGCATTTTCTTAAACATAAACATTTTTTAAGTAATGTAACTATTTCTCAGAGCTCTTTGAATCGAAAATTGATTCTGAATCGAATCATCACCCCAAGAATCGGAATCGAATTGAATCATGAGTTGTTGTACAATTCACATCCCTAATGGCAGCTGTTTGTGACTGGTTAAACAACATTACTAATGTTGAAAATGCATCTTTAAAATGACATTTTAACAAGAGCTTACTGCTTTATGTGATATATTTATATGTACAGGTAAGACAGCAGCACCACACAGCAGCAGAAACATTTTTGACAATTTTATTTAGCCTAAAAGATAACATTAGCCTAGCTCTGGAGTGATAGGCTAAATACTTGTCTCCAAGGTCATCTAATGAATGCACTTTTTCTAGAAGTAGGGATTTTTTTTTTTATGTCTCGTCATTCTGAGCTTACAAGGGGGTTCTCTATGCAGCAAAATGGTATGTATCAACAATTTGAGTTCAGATTTGACAGTGCTGATTGGTTGAATTCTGTTACTATGTGTGTATAGGAGTCTGTGATTGGATGAAATTTGTTATGCTTGAAGCCATATTGGTGTTGTCCTCAAAGATGACAGGAAAAAGAAAGCTGCTGCTATGTGTGTATTTTTGTACATGCAACTGAGTACATTTGAGGCACACAAACACAAAAATAAGAGTTTTGTTTGCTTGTTTTGCTTTGTTTTTTAATGAGTTAAAACACTGCCCTATAACCTTCTCATCTCTAGAGCCTGGGTACCATTTTTAGTCACATTTTGTTTCTTCTAAATTAATTAACATAAAAAAAATTCTATCATATTTTCAAGATGTATTTTTATTTTATTTATTTTGCTTTTTCAAATATTTAATTCACTCATAAGTTGTTATGTCAGTCCCATTGTATCTGAATTAAACAAGTCAGTCAAACTTCACAGTTAATGGCTTCAAATAAGACTTCTGTGGAGAAATGAAAACTCATTTTGCTGGTACACACGATTTCCTGAAAAAAGAGAAGAACAGGCAAAATGAAAGGAAGGACCATTTAGGAAGGAAACAACAAAAAGAAAAATGGATCTAAGAAGACCATAAAAGAAAAGATAAATGTGATGAACAAACGATGGTGTAGCTATGAGAAAAAGGAGCATTAAAGCGAGTGAATATAGCAGCAAACGTGCTTTACAACAGAAGGGCCTTCATGGTCTTCCAGTGATAAGAACTGCCTTGAAGAGCCATAGGAGAGAGATGAGGAGGCAAATGAGTGGAACATCTTGAGAAGGGTGCTGATAAATGAATAAATAAGGAGTTGAGATTGGAGAGGGCTTCTGAAGGATGTCATATCTTAATTGAAAATGACAGCTTCAATTAAAAATGTAATCATTCTGTTCCTTTTCTAATTAAAAGCGAAACGACTGATAGTTTTGACTCATTAACTTCAAAGAGTGATGCAGCCTGACAGGAGAGGGAATGTATCACTGAACGCAAAGGGAATGAACAGTGGCAAATGATAGAGAGAGAGACGAAACTCAGTTGTTAATGGTTTCCAGACTAACACAGCCAAACCTGATATTTCCTTTTTCTTCTTGACAAGCTAAGAAAGCAGGATGACTGATCAGGTGTCCATCACTGATGTCACACATTTTTACCTCTGCCAACGAAGTTGGGCAGCGGTTATTTCTTCACTTGTAATGTGATCATCTTGTTGTGTGGGCCGCCAGAAGAGGAGGTACTGCTGGCCCACCACCAGAGGGCGCCCTGCCTGAAGTGCGGGCTTCAGGCACGAGAGGGCGCTGCCGCTACGGACACAGCCGGGGGTCACTCATTATCTCATGACAGCTGTCATCCATCTACACTTCATCATTCCACTCCATAAAAACCGGACGTCATCTCCACCTCGTTGCCAAGATATCATCTACCTGTGAAGGTAATATTCTCAGCCTTAACTGTGTCTTAGTCTGAACTCTTTTTGCAGCCGCATTCCTGTGGTGTTCCCTATCTGAGAGATTGGCGTTTGGTGTGATCAGCGACGGCTTCGCTTCACACCCCAACCAGATAAGTGGTTAGACAGGAGCTGCACGAGTGTGTGTTAGAGGTGGAGGTGGAATTCCCACCATTGTTGTTACTGGGTGTGCACGCACCCACATATGACTGTTTTTGCTCCTCGCCAGCAGTACCAGATCCGACACTCGGAGACGGTGGCCACCTGGGGACCCGGAACTTGGCGGCTCCAGTATTCTCCAGGTTCAGTGGCGGAGGAAATCGTGTGGTTCCGGTTCTTCTCAGGACAGACGTCTTCTATCCTCGAGCCTGCCCACACGTCACCTTTGTGGATTGACTGTTTGCTCAAATTCTGTAATCCTCTGTGTTTTTGTTGTGCTCTTTCACAACAGTAAAGTGTTCATATTCGACTCTTTCATTGTCCGATCATTTGCGCCCCCTGTTGTGGGTCCGTGTCACTACACTTTCCCAACACATCTGTTGTCTTCTGCAATGTTTGTGTATATTTATTGACACAGAATGACAGCCTTTTGTAAATTATCTATTATGTTTAATCTATCAACTTTATAGTAGGTGAACTAGGACTACAACCTTTGCATGCTACCCCTACCCCAAGAACTCAACCAATGCAACTTTTTGTGCTTCTTAGATGACCACAAAAGACAATCACAATGTTCCCTAAAATAAAAACTGGCTTCAAACCAAATGCCCAAGTTGACATGCGAAAGAGGTCACCTGTTATTTCCAATGAAACTCATTCAAGGCATATAAAGGACTTGATTAAAAAAATAATAATTCCATGAAAAGACATTTTTAGGTCACAGTAAATACATTTCTGCCTAGATAATATCATTCATGTTGTAAATACACTCTTTTCGTTAGAGGGCCCAGGACACTGTGCGTAAAATTCTGCCTCAAGAGGGGATAGGCCACAAACACAGCCAGCGATCGTTTGCAAGAATGCCCTTTTAAATAAAATGTCTGATTTATCACAAATAAAATTAAATCACAAATAACTCACCCATTTGTGCTCTGTACAAATCCATTGTTTAATTCATTAAATGTGTTCCTTGTCAGCTGATGTCAGTTGATGTCTGGTGAGTCAGTCAGAAAGCTCAAATCTTTGAGTGGGCATCAGGCAGAGAACTTTCCAGATGGTTGTTTTGTTCTGTACTTGTTCATAGCTCAGCAGTGCACATCCAGTCTGTTAAGCTGCTTTCTCACTTCAGCAGCAGAAAAACCATGACAGCAGGATTCCATTTTAACCTTCACAAAGCTAGCCATTGTATCGTAACACACCTGTTTTCTTGCACACGTTTTGCAAAATAAGAACACATTTCAGTTCCACTACCAGCACGTGACCGAGGCCAGCAGGAGTCACTGTGCAATAGTAGTCAGTAAACCTCACTCCTCAACAGCTAATAGGACTCTTTGGGTACAGGACCAAAGCCTGGGTGTCAGTCTTCTGGTTAGAGCGTCCACCTCCCATGATCATGAGTCCACATCGTGAGTGGGAGTAGTCAACAACACAGAAGCAGAGAGAGCGCTAGCTGCTGCACACATACTCACGACGCCACAGTTGTGATGAGGAAAGCTTGTTATTTATTGCTTATTACTATGTGTTGGGGTCACAAAATTATTTAATTGTGGGTGGGCATTTAATGAACTTTCTTCAGAAAAGGTTGAGGGCTGATCATTGGTCTTGGGCATGCCGACATGCAGATATGGTAAATGGGCATAAAAGCAATAGCTGCCAAATGACTGCTTTTTATCAGAATGTCCCCAAAAGGCACAATATCAACAATCAAAGTTCAAGTTCAAATATGGCGCTGGCTCAGCTGGCCGCTTGCAGACGCAGCTCCCGTAGTGTTTGTTAAACTGTGTTTTTTTGTAATTGTTAATTTGTATGTGCTCGTAGAAATTACCTTAAACGGCGAGTAAAAGTTGGGAAAATGGCTGGACTATGTTTTGTCGCTCTTCTCCGCGTTCTTCTGTTACTTTTTTTACTCTTTGTAACGGAGAACCTTGCCAATAGGAGTAGCAGCATTGTTTACACACGTGAACAGCTGATTGCGTTGTGTGGGCCGGTGCTGCTGCCTGGAGACAGGCCTGTGGTCCCAGTGGAGCTACGGAGGAGACGTCGGGGTTGCAGGTCTGTTGTAAAACGGAGGGAGAAGAGGAGACGGCACAAACCAGCGGTACCGGCGATTATTATGGGAAATGTGAGGTCCTTGGGGAATAAGATGGACGAACTCACAGCGCTGGTGAAGACCCAGAGGGAATACCAGGAGTGCAGCATTTTTTGCTTCACGGAAACCTGGCTGCACTCGCTGATTCCGGACTACAGCGTGGAGGTCCCTGGATACAGTTTGGTGCGGGGAGACAGGGACTTTTCCAAGAGTCGGAAGAAGAAGGTTGGCGGGATTGCACTTTATGTGAGCAAGAGGTGGTGCAATCCTGCTCATGTGAATGTGAAGGAACGTATCTGCACCCCGGACATTGAGCTACTGGCTGTGGGGATGCGTCCGTATTATCTACCGAGGGAGTTCACGTCTGCCATTATGATCGCTGTTTACATCCCCCCGTCAGCTGAGGCAGAGGCGGCCTGTGAGGTCATTAGCGCAGCCGCTGCTAAACTGCAGACTGAACACCCGGACGCATTCATGATCATTAAATCAAATCAATTCAAATCAATTTTATTTATATAGCACCAAATCACAACAAACAGTTGCCCCAAGGCGCTTTATATTGTAAGGCAAAGCCATACAATATCCATCCATCCATTTTCTTCCGCTTTATCCGGAGTCGGGTCGCGGGGGCAGCAGCTCAAGCAATAATTGCAAAAAAGCAGCCATACAATAATTACGGAAAAACCCCAACGGTCAAAACGACCCCCTGTGAGCAAGCACTTGGTGACAGTGGGAAGGAAAAACTCCCTTTTAACAGGAAGAAACCTCCAGCAGAACCAGGCTCAGGGAGGGACAGTCTTCTGCTGGGACTGGTTGGGGCTGAGGGAAAGAACCAAGAAAAAGACATGCTGTGGAGGGGAGCAGAGATCAATCACTAATGATTAAATGCAGAGTGGTGCATACAGAGCAAAAAGAGAAAGAAACACTCAGTGCATCATGGGAACCCCCCAGCAGTCTAAGTCTATAGCAGCATAACTAAGGGATGGTTCAGGGTCACCTGATCCAGCCCTAACTATAAGCTTTAGCAAAAAGGAAAGTTTTAAGCCTAATCTTAAAAGTAGAGAGGGTGTCTGTCTCCCTGATCCGAATTGGGAGCTGGTTCCAGAGGAGAGGAGCCTGAAAGCTGAAGGCTCTGCCTCCCATTCTACTCTTACAAACCCTAGGAACTACAATTAAGCCTGCAGTCTGAGAGCGAAGCGCTCTATTGGGGTGATATGGTACTATGAGGTCCCTAAGATAAGATGGGACCTGATTATTCAAAACCTTATAAGTAAGAAGAAGAATTTTAAATTATATTCTAGAATTAACAGGAAGCCAATGAAAAGAGGCCAGTATGGGTGAGATATGCTCTCTCCTTCTAGTCCCTGTCAGTACTCTAGCTGCAGCATTTTGAATTAACTGAAGGCTTTTCAGGGAACTTTTAGGACAACCTGATAATAATGAATTACAGTAGTCCAGCCTCGAGGAAATAAATGCATGAATTAGTTTTTCAGCATCACTCTGAGACAAGACCTTTCTAATTTTAGAGATATTGCGCAAATGCAAAAAAGCAGTCCTACATATTTGTTTAATATGCGCATTGAATGACATATCCTGATCAAAAATGACTCCAAGATTTCTGACAGTATTACTAGAGGTCAGGGTAATGCCATCCAGAGTAAGGATCTGGTTAGACACCATGTTTCTAAGATTTGTGGGGCCAAGTACAATAACTTCAGTTTTATCTGAGTTTAAAAACAGGAAATTAGAGGTCATCCATGTCTTTATGTCTGTAAGACAATCCTGCAGTTTAGCTAATTGGTGTGTGTCCTCTGGCTTCATGGATAGATAAAGCTGGGTATCATCTGCGTAACAATGAAAATTTAAGCAATGCTGTCTAATAATACTGCCTAAGGGAAGCATGTATAAAGTGAATAAAATTGGTCCTAACACAGAACCTTGTGGAACTCCATAATTAACCTTAGTCTGTGAAGAAGATTCCCCATTTACATGAACAAATTGTAATCTATTAGATAAATATGATTCAAACCACCGCAGCGCAGTGCCTTTAATACCTATGGCATGCTCTAATCTCTGTAATAAAATTTTATGGTCAACAGTATCAAAAGCAGCACTGAGGTCTAACAGAACAAGCACAGAGATGAGTCCACTGTCTGAGGCCATAAGAAGATCATTTGTAACCTTCACTAATGCTGTTTCTGTACTATGATGAATTCTAAACCCTGACTGAAAATCTTCAAATAGACCATTCCTCTGCAGATGATCAGTTAGCATTACAGGTGACTTTAATCATGCCTCACTGGACAAAACGTTAAATAACTTCCACCAGTATGTTGATTGCCCCACTAGGGAAAACAAAACGTTGGACTTACTGTATGCTAATGTCATTGATGCATACAATGTCACAGCCCTTCCCCTCCTTGGCAGGTCAGACCACAACTTAGTCATGATGACTCCTAAGTATGTCCCCCTTGTGAGGAAGCAGCCCGCGTACACCAGGACGGTGAGGAGGTGGACACAGGGGGCGGCTGAGGCACTGCAGGACTGCTTTGGGTCAACGGACTGGGAGGTGCTCTGTGAGCCACATGGGGGATATCGACGATATGACTGACTGCATCACAGACTACATTAGATTCTGTGAGGACACTATCATGCCAGCCCGGACTGTGCACTGCTTATAGAACAACAAGCCCTGGATTACAAGTGACCTGAAGGCCCTTCTAAATAAAAAGAAGATGGCGTTCAGGTCGGGAGACAGAGAAGAGCAGAGGGGAGTGCAGCGTGAACTCAGAGAGACTCTGAGGTCATGCAAGGACAATTACAGGAGGAAGCTGGAGTTCAAACTCCAGTAGAACAGTGTGAGAGAGGTGTGGACAGGAATAAAGCACATCACGGGGATCAAGGGGAGAGACAGGCAGACTCCGGGGAGCCTGGATAGGGCAAACCAGTTCAACCTGTTTTTTAATAGGTTTAGCTCAACTCCTACCACCCTCCTGACACTCCCATCCCCCCACACACCTACACTGTCTCAAACTGTTCAAACCGCTGATGTGATGAAGGTCTTGGAGAGACTGGTCCTAGCCCAGCTGATGCCACAGGTGATGTCATCTCTGGACCCTTTGCAATTTGCCTACCAGCCCCATTTAGAAGTCGAGGATGCCGTTATCTACCTGTTGCAGCGAGCCCACATGCACCTGGATGGTGGAGGAGACACAGTGAGAATCACATTCTTTGATTTCTCGAGTGCCTTCAATATCATTCAGCCTTTGCTATTGGGTGTGAAGCTGCGGGGGATGGGTGTCCATGACTCAGTGGTCTCCTGGGTCACTGATTACTTGACGGGCAGGCCACAGTTTGTCCGTCTGGGCAGTGTCCTGTCTGATGTGGTGGTCAGTGACATAGGAGCTCCTCAGGGAACTGTGCTTTCCCCTTTAGTCTTTACCTTTTACACCACTGATTTTCAGTACAACTCTGAGTCATGTCATCTACAGAAATTTTCTGATGACTCAGCTGTTGTTGGGTGTGTGTGTGTGTGGGGGGGGGGGGGGGGGGGGAGTACAGGACATTGGTGGACAACTTTGTGGAGTGGTCTGAAAGAAATCACCTGAGGCTGAATGTGAGTAAGACCAGAGAGATGGTGATTGATTTCAGGAGGAAGAAGACGACTTTACAGCCACTTAGGATCGGGGGGAGGTGGTGGAGGAGGTGGAGGACTACAAATACTTGGGAGTGGTGATCGGCAACAGACTAGACTGGGCATCTAATACTGATGCTGTGTGCAAGAAGGGGATGAGTAGACTCTATTTTCTGAGGAAGCTGAGATCCTTCAATGTGTGCAGCAAGATGTTGGAGATGTTCTACAATAGTGTTGTTGCCGTGCCATTTTCTTTGCTGCTGTGTGTTGGGGCAGCAGCATTAGAGCCAGGGATTCAGATAGACTGAACAAGATCATTAAGAGAGCTGGCTCTGCACTTGGTCAAGGGCTGGAGTCGCTGGAGATGGTGGTGGAGAGGAGGACACTGAGGAAGTTGTTGTCCATCATGGATAATGAACAGCACTCTCTCCACCGTACAGTGGTCGGACAGCGGAGCAGCTTCTCACATAGGCTGCTTCAGCTCTGCTGTCGGAGGGACAGATACAGGAAATCTTTCCTGCCATATGCTATCACATTGTATAATAAAAGCTGATCCACCCTTTATCAGTATATTGAGACACCTCATGAAATCTGGTGTATACTGCTAATAAATATATCGGCTCTAATATACTGTTACTGTACATTATTACTGCACACTTTGCTGTACATATTTATTTATTTTTTCTTTATTTCGAATTTTAATTTTAGATATTTCATTTCTATTTTATTTCTTTTATTACTATTAATAGTGGGAACAAGGGTGCACTGTTTAAGTGTAAATGCTGCTACTGCAAAGAAATTTCCCAGCCTGGGATGAATAAAGTATTTCTATTCTATTCTATTCTATTCTAATCATGGAATTACTAATAATAGAAGATCAGAAATTTGGTAGCTATTTTAAATGCCATTTTGCATATCTGGTTTGAGGTCAGATTTTATTTTGGGGAGCATACTGATTGTGTTTTGTGTAGCTTTACCACTCGGCTACTACATTCCTGTTAAGCAAAATTGGAATTTTAGGTTGAGCTCAGTACACACGACTCAGACCAGCGGGTAATGTGTCAGAACAATCATATTACTGATAAGTTATGTTTGTAGCAATCACCAGCAATTACTTTGACTTTCCAAGTGTAAATATATAATGCATTTGGGCTGTATTGTATAGCAGTTACCTGCACATCTTACTCTGTTTTTTTTTTTCTCTTTGATTTTGTTTTTAGTCATTAATGCTATTATTGGATATAAATTAAACATATAGATTTTTACTTTAGTCCTATAAATTCTATATTGGCAGTAACAGGGGAATTCATCAGGAATGGTTTCATATATCTTAAACAAATTAACTTGACAAAAATATTATTAGTGCCAAATTTGAGAAAGATTTTAATACACTACAATATGTCTTTTTAAGTTTCTTCATTTCAACCAAGTTTGGCCTGGTGACAGCTTTCATGTATGGGTGATTCTTTAACTACGGGCACTATTGGCCTTGTAAATGTAATTTCCACCACACCATTGCCTTACAATATAAAGCGCCTTGGGGCAACTGTTTGTTGTGATTTGGCGCTATATACATGTGCTCTGATGTCACTGTTTATCTCCATAGAAACTACCCAAACAATCTTTCATACAAACTGTTTAGGGACATTAAAGTGTTGTGGTGGAAATTACGGCAATAGTGTGGGACAACTACATTTTGTTTAAAAAAATCACAACAGTTGTATGACATTGAATACCCCAATTATGTTATGATTATTTTACTGATATTTTATTCAGAGATATTTTAAAACATTAGAAAAAACGTTTCTTTACCATTCATTTTTATCATTGAAGATCAAAAGTCTGGGTGTGGGACAAGCACAAAACGGCAATATTTGCATATAATGATGCTGAAAAAAGGTGAAAAAGTCATCATAGACTACTAGAACAAATTTCTTAACACACTTTCATTGTAAAGATAACTATAAAAGTGTGAAATTTCCCCTTTTTTCTGTTTTTCATACAATATGATCAAAGGACATAATAAGTGCCTGTAGTCTAAGAATCACCCGTATAATGTATTCTGTTTCACATACGTTCTGCTCGGTCATTAAATCCAACCGAGCAGTGAAGGCGGTGAGGATTTGCTGCAACTCACCTACCACGTCTCCTACTGGTGCCCGTGCACCCTGCTCTTCCATTGGTTGTTCAGCCGATGGTTGACGCCCCTTGGAATCCATGACTTTGTGTTGTGTGGGCCACCAGAAGAGGAGGTACTGCTGGCCCACCACCAGAGGGCGCCCTGCCTGGAGTGCGGGCTCCAGGCACCAGAGGGCGCAGCCGCCTCACAGGAGCAGCTAGGGTGACAGCTGTCACGCATCACCTGCAACAGCTGTTACCAATCAGCAGGGGTACATCAGCAGGACGACGTCTCCACCTCTTTGCCGAGATATCGTTCTACCTGGAAGGTAATATTCTCAGCTGACTGCTTGACAGTAACCTTTTGTGACTTTTGTGAGTGATAACAGACCTTTTTTCCAACGAGAGGTGGAGGTAGCTTTCCTGCCGTGTGGATTACTGGGTGCAAACGCGCCCACCTTTAATTGTGTTTTTGTTCCTCGCCAGCAGTACCAGGTCCGACACGCGGAGGCAGTGGCCACCTGGGAGTTCGGGACTTGGCGGCTCCAGTATTCCCGGGGTCTGGTGGCAGAGGAAATCGTGTGGTTCCGGTTCTGCTTTGGACAGGTGTCTCCTATATTCGAGCCTGCCCACACGACACCTTTGTGGATTGATTCTGATCTATTGTTGTAATCTGTTGTATTTGTTGTGCACATTCACAACAGTAAAGTGTTGTTATTTGACGTACTCCATTGTCCGTTCCTTTGCGCCCCCTGTTGTGGGTCCGTGTACCGACACTTTCCCAACAGGATATCTCGGCCAGCGTCATGGATCCCGAGGGGCGTCAACCGGCTGTTGAACGGCCAATGGAAGAACAGGGCGCACCGGCGTCCGCAGGAGGAATGATCGGTGAGTTGCAGCGGATCCTCACCGCTTTCACGGCTTGGTTGGATTTAATGACCGAGCAGAACGTCCTCCTTAACCGCAGGGTAGAGGCTCTCGCCGCGCAGGTGGAAGCGCGCCCTCAGGGCGCTGCTGCGGCTCTCCCTCCTGTCGATCCTGTGCATAACAGTGACGTTCCACAGGTCGTTCAACGACCCCTCCCACCTTCCCCGGAAGCATACATAAGCCCTCCAGAGCCGTACGGGGGTTGTGTGGAGACGTGCGCGGACTTTCTTATGCAGTGTTCGCTCGTCTTCGCACAATGTCCCATCATGTACGCGACTGATGCTAGTAAGATAGCTTATGTCATTAATCTGCTTCGCGGCAAGGCACGCGCTTGGGCTACAGCGCTCTGGGAGCAAAATTCACGGCTCCTTCTGATATATGATGGGTTTGTGAGGGAGTTCAGAACAGTGTTCGATCACCCAAATAGAGGAGAGACCGCTTCAGCCGTGCTGCTGTCAATGAGACAGGGGCGCCGGAGCGCAGCTGTTTATGCAGTCGACTTCCGCATCGCGGCTGAGAGGTCCGGCTGGAATAACACTGCCCTCCGCGCCGCCTTCGTAAACGGACTGTCGTTGGTCCTGAAGGAGCTCCTGGTGGCCAAGGACGAACCGCGGGATTTAGACGGGCTTATTGATCTCGTTATACGATTAGACAATCGGTTAGAGGAACGCCGTCGGGAGCGAGGCGAAGGACGTGAGCGGATACGCGCCGCCCCTCTCCCTTCCGGGTTCGAAAAGGGGCCGCCCTCCCCACGCTCCACAGCCGCAGCGCTTTGTGGGGCAACAGCTCCCCCTGGTGACGTTGTTAGGGAAACGCACAGGGCCAAAATGGGGAGGCTGATCCGTGGAGAGTGTTTTCTCTGCAGCTCAACAGAGCACCCACAGAGAGACTGCCCCAAACGGCCAAAACGTCAACACTCACCCTTAGAGACTGAGCTAAGGGGGGGGCAAGACATTCAAGTGAGACACACACAAATTGCCACACGACTCCCAGTCACAATCCTGAGCGGGGATTTAACCCTTCAAGCCCGAGCACTGGTGGACACGGGGTCAGAAGGGAATCTGCTAGACAGCAGATGGGCAAAGGAGGTAGGGCTCCCTCTGGTGGCGCTTCCTTCGCCATTGCAGGTGCGGGCACTAGATGGCACCCCCCTCCCTTTACTCACACACAAGACACAACCAGTAACTCTGGTGGTGTCTGGAAACCACCGGGAGGAGATTGAGTTTTTTGTAACTTCTTCTACCTCCCGCGTGATTTTGGGCATCCCATGGATGTTAAAGCACAATCCCCGGATCGATTGGCCATCTGGGGTGGTGGTTCAGTGGAGCGAAACCTGCCATCGGGTGTGTTTAGGATCCTCGGTTCCTCCCGGTTCCCAGGCTAAGGAGGAGGTCAAAGTCCCTCCCAATCTGACGGCAGTGCCGGTTGAGTACCACGATCTTGCTGATGTCTTCAGCAAGGATCTGGCACTCACCCTTCCCCCGCACCGTCCGTACGATTGTGCCATTGATTTGGTTCCAGGCGCTGAGTTCCCGTCCAGCAGGCTGTACAACCTCTCACGACCTGAGCGCGAATCAATGGAGACCTACATCCGGGACTCATTAGCTGCCGGGCTGATCCGGAACTCCACCTCCCCGATGGAGGCAGGTTTCTTTTTTGTGGGCAAGAAAGATGGCGGACTTCGTCCATGTATTGATTACAGGGGGCTGAATGAGATTACGGTTCGCAACCGATACCCGTTGCCATTATTAGATTCCGTGTTCACCCCCCTGCATGGAGCCAAAATCTTTACTAAGCTGGATCTTAGAAATGCGTATCACCTGGTTCGGATCCGGAAGGGAGACGAATGGAAGACGGCATTCAACACCCCATTAGGTCACTTTGAGTACCTGGTCATGCCGTTCGGCCTCACAAACGCCCCCGCGACGTTCCAAGCATTGGTTAATGATGTCTTGCGGGATTTCCTGCACCGATTCGTCTTCGTATATCTGGACAATATACTCATCTTTTCTCCGGATCCTGAGACTCATGTCCGGCATGTACGTCAGGTCCTGCAGCGGTTGTTGGAGAACCGGCTGTTTGTGAAGGGCGAGAAGTGTGAGTTTCACCGCACATCTTTGTCCTTCCTGGGGTTTATCATCTCCCCCAACTCCGTCGCTCCTTATCCGGCCAAGGTTGCGGCGGTGAGAGACTGGCCCCAACCCACTAGCCGTAGGAAGCTGCAACAGTTCCTCGGCTTTGCAAATTTCTACAGGAGGTTCATTAAGGGCTACAGTCAGGTAGTTAGCCCCCTGACAGCCCTGACCTCACCAAAAGTCCCCTTCACCTGGTCGGATCGTTGCGATGCCGCGTTCAAGGAGTTGAAACGGCGCTTCTCGTCTGCACCCGTTCTGGTGCAGCCCGATCCTAGTCGCCAGTTAGTGGTTGAAGTGGATGCCTCGGACTCAGGGATAGGAGCCGTGCTTTCCCAGAGCGGGAAGACCGATAAGGTCCTTCACCCGTGTGCCTATTTTTCCCGCAGGTTGACCCCGGCCGAACGGAACTATGACGTCGGCAATCGAGAACTCCTTGCGGTGAAAGAGGCTCTTGAAGAGTGGAGACATCTGTTGGAGGGAACGTCCGTGCCATTCACGGTTTTCACTGACCACCGGAACCTGGAGTATATCAGGACCGCCAAGCGGCTGAACCCCAGGCAAGCCTGCTGGTCACTGTTCTTCGGCCGTTTTGACTTCCGGATCACCTACCGTCCCGGGACCAAGAACCAGAGATCGGATGCCTTGTCCCGGGTACATGAAGATGAAGTCAAAGCGGAGTTGTCGGATCCACCGGAACCCATCATCCCGGAGTCCACTATCGTGGCCACCCTCACCTGGGACGTAGAGAGAACCGTCCGGGAGGCCCTGGCACGAAGCCCGGACCCCGGAACTGGGCCGAAGAACAAACTATACGTCCCACCAGAAGCTAGGGCTGCAGTCCTGGACTTCTGTCACGGCTCCAAGCTCTCCTGTCATCCAGGGGTGCGAAGAACCGTGGCAGTTGTCCGGCAGCGCTTCTGGTGGGCGTCCCTAGAGGCCAACGTCCGGGATTATATCCAGGCCTGCACCACCTGCGCCAGGGGCAAGGCTGACCATCGCCGGGCATCAGGTTTACTCCAGCCGCTGCCCGTGCCTCATCGCCCCTGGTCCCACATCGGCCTGGATTTTGTCACGGGCCTCCCGCCGTCCCAGGGTAACACCACCATCCTCACGATAGTGGACCGATTCTCCAAGGCGGCCCACTTCGTGGCCCTCCCGAAGCTCCCAACAGCCCAGGAGACAGAGGACCTCCTGGTCCACCACGTCGTCCGGCTGCATGGGATTCCAACAGACATCGTCTCCGATCGCGGTCCCCAGTTCTCCTCGCAAGTCTGGAGGAGCTTCTGCCGGGAACTGGGGGCCACGGTGAGTCTCTCTTCCGGGTACCACCCTCAGACCAACGGGCAAGCAGAACGGGTAAACCAGGAGATGGAGCAGGCCTTGCGCTGCATGACTGCCGCACACCCGGCGGCCTGGAGTACCCATTTGGCCTGGATCGAGTATGCCCATAACAGCCAGGTGTCTTCAGCCACCGGCCTCTCCCCTTTTGAGGTATGTCTGGGGTATCAGCCCCCGTTGTTTCCGGTGGTTGAGGGAGAGGTCGGTGTGCCCTCGGTCCAGGCCCACCTGCGGAAGTGCCGTCGGGTGTGGCGTGCCGCCCGTTCTGCTTTGCTAAAGGCCCGGACGAGGGCAAAAGCCCATGCAGACCGTCGGCGGACCCCGGCCCCTGCGTATCGGCCTGGGCAGGAGGTGTGGTTATCCACAAAGGACATCCCCCTCCAAGTGCACTCCCCCAAGTTACCGGACCGTTACATCGGCCCATTCAAGATCCTGAAGGTCATCAGTCCAGCCGCAGTGAGGCCGGCAGCCGAAGCCTCACTGCGGATCCATCCTGTGTTTCATGTGTCCCGGATTAAACCTCATCACTCCTCACCCCTCTGTACTCCGGGTCCGGCGCTGCCTCCTGCCCGGATCATCGATGGCGAGCTGGCTTGGACTGTACGCCGGCTTTTGGATGTCCGTAGGATGGGCCGGGGCTTCCAGTATTTGGTGGACTGGGAGGGGTACGGCCCCGAAGAACGCTCCTGGGTGAAGAGGGGCTTCATCCTGGACCCGGCCCTCCTGGCCGATTTCTACCGCCGCCACCCGGACAAGCCTGGTCGGGCACCAGGAGGCGCCCGTTGAGGGGGGGGGTCCTGTTGTGTGGGCCGCCAGAAGAGGAGGTACTGCTGGCCCACCACCAGAGGGCGCCCTGCCTGGAGTGCGGGCTCCAGGCACCAGAGGGCGCAGCCTCCTCACAGGAGCAGCTAGGGTGACAGCTGTCATGCATCACCTGCAACAGCTGTTACCAATCAGCAGGGGTACATCAGCAGGACGACGTCTCCACCTCTTTGCCGAGATATCGTTCTACCTGGAAGGTAATATTCTCAGCTGACTGCTTGACAGTAACCTTTTGTGACTTTTGTGAGTGATAACAGACCTTTTTTCCAACGAGAGGTGGAGGTAGCTTTCCTGCCGTGTGGATTACTGGGTGCAAACGCGCCCACCTTTAATTGTGTTTTTGTTCCTCGCCAGCAGTACCAGGTCCGACACGCGGAGGCAGTGGCCACCTGGGAGTTCGGGACTTGGCGGCTCCAGTATTCCCGGGGTCTGGTGGCGGAGGAAATCGTGTGGTTCCGGTTCTGCTTTGGACAGGTGTCTCCTATCTTCGAGCCTGCCCACACGACACCTTTGTGGATTGATTCTGATCTATTGTTGTAATCTGTTGTATTTGTTGTGCACATTCACAACAGTAAAGTGTTGTTATTTGACCTACTCCATTGTCCGTTCCTTTGCGCCCCCTGTTGTGGGTCCGTGTACCGACACTTTCCCAACACTTTGGCCAAGATATTCTGTTGGGAAAGTGTAGTGACACGGACCCACAACAGGGGGCGTAAATGAACGGACAATGGATGAGCCAAAAAGATCACAATTTAATGTTGTGAATGTGCACAACGAAATACAGAAAATCACAGGTTTTGACTTCAGTCAATATACAAAGGTGACGTGTGGGCAGGCTCGAGGATAGAAGACGTCTGTCCAGAGAAGAGCCGGGCCCCACATGATTTCCACTGCCAACAGATCTGAAGCACACCGGAGCCGCCAAGTCCTGAGTCCCCAGGTGGCCACCGTCTCCAGCTGTCAGACCTGGTACTGCTGGCAGGAGGCAGAAACAGTTAATGGTGGGTGTGTGTGCACACACCCAGTAGAACAATCAGCAGCAGTCTCTCTGTTAATGGGTGGGAAAAATACCTCCACCTCCGAAACAGGAACAATATACGTGCAGAGCCTGAATGAACTACTTATCAGGTTTGGTGTGAGGAGTGAAGAGCGTCGACTCCTCCACAATCCACAAACCCAGCTCCCAGCTGCGAGTAGTCAAACAGGTATGCCTGCAAAAATATTCAGGAGAACAAAATGTGCGTTCAGCACCAAAAACGGCTGAGAGTTTTACCTGAGGTAAGAAGATATCTCGGCAGTGAGGTGGAGTTGCTACCCGGCTTTTATGGAGATGGTGGTGATGAGTGACAGCCGGTGTAGATGATGAGTGACAGCTGTCACTCCCGGTTGCTCCTACGAGGCGGTTGCGCCCCCTCGTGCCTGAAGCCCGCACTTCAGGCAGGGCGCCCTCTGGTGGTGGGCCAGCAGTACCTCCTCTTCAGTGGCCCACACAACAGGACCCCCCCTCAACGGGCACCTCCTGGCGCCCGACCCGGCCCACATAACACGGTAGTGTGACTCCAGTTAGCCACATCCCAATGGTTTAGCACAGACAAGACCATCCTCAAAAACTGTGACTGTGCACAATGGAGACAAATGAAGGAAACTCCAACAAATTCTAGTCAAGTCTGTACGAGTTACGAGCTTCAGCTACTGTGACTGGACAGAGGACAATATTACATTTATTTATTACATCCATCAAGGATGTAATAAAATCATTGGTGTTTATTTATTTATTTATTTGTCTGTCTATTAGCAGGATTACGTTAAAACTACTGCATGGATTTTGACGAACTTTTCACCAAAGAAATATATTAGGGCATGTTAGGGCATGTTCTGGATCAAGCTTTCTCGTTATAGGCTTTGAAGGATTACATGAAAACTACTTCACGGATTCTCACCAAATTTGCACCGCAGATAGGTATTAGGGCATGGGAAACTCCCCTGAATTTTGGAGGTGATCCGGATTTGGATTGGCAAACCAACACACACCAACACACGACACACCTCACATTAACGTGTTGGTTTACATAATGTATGAGTCAAACCAATCAGTGTTAGCCGAGGCGCATTTTACCCAGAATCCTTTGTGATCTGTCTGTGTTTGTTACAAAACTTCAGAATTAGTGCATTATTCAACATTAAAAGATATATGTTATATTTTAACTTTGTACAAATGACAGAATTAACAGTTATTCTATCAGTATTCATTTTATTTATACACCAAACCATAACTCAGCATTGCTTTATTTTCCAAGACCTCCTCCGCCTCACGGCATCGTTGTGATTGAGCAGAGAGGTGAGCTTCATAGCTCTCCTCAGCTTGCGTCTGTGCTGGAAGCCATGTAGTAAACGGGAGCTTCCAGCAGGGGGCAGGATGCTCAAAGACAGAAGTGCTGACTCATTGTTTGGGTCTATTGTCCCTTTTAATGCTTCCAAAAGTCATCATGGTGTTAAAACTCAAAATCAGCTTGTTAGTAGTTGCAAGTGTACAAGAGACAATACTGGAATTTATCGGTTATCTGTAACGTCCGATACATTTTTGGGTGGTTTATCTTTATCAAAGGTAACTTTTAAGTTATCTGATTATCTGTTATCAAAGTTAATTTTTTGGTTATCTGTGCCCACCACTGCTCTCATGTTAGTTGATTTTGAACATAACATACAATTCGCTCAACACATTGTCTCTGTACAGTCACAGAGTCATGGCAGGCATCAAAGGCCTTTCTGAAAGTTGTTTCCATGAGTCAGAAATTGCACATGTGAAACAACTTGTGAGGGGTTAAAGACACACTCTACCTTTTACATGATTAGAGAGGAATCGTGCTTATAAAAGCGGTGCCAGTTCAGCAGCCTCCAGCTAAGCGACTGGCCCAGCTACAACCTGGCGTGCAGGTAGGAGCAGCAAGAGGATGAGGAGGCTTAGGAGCTTTTTTTTTTTTTTTGAGGACCACAATGGAAATAAGTGTAATTCTTTGTTTTGTGTTATCCTTTGCAGTTTTCTTTATTGTATTGTTTATTTTATGTACATGTATGTTATTGATTAATAAATCAAATCAAAAGATGCACACCCTCAAAGCACTGCTGGACATCACCACTCACAGGGAGAAGTGGATCTTCCAGCTTGTCAAGGAGTGTTTGAGAGGATCCCGGAGCCAGGCCAGCGGCAGATCATATACTGGAGGAGAGGAGAGTGGATCTAGTGGGGACATTAATGAGGAGAGACAGCTGCCTTTCCTGCAGTGTCAATCTGCTAGATATCGCAAGACTGCGCATCATACAGAAGTGGCCAGTCCTGTGCGTTTTGAAGAGCGCTTTGAGAGGATCCCAGAGCCAGGCCAGCAGAGGATCTGTCACTCTGCTGGACATCATTCTACAAGTTGGTGAGTGTGCTGCCACCACAAATAACATCTATATTTTTCTAGCCTTTTTTCTTCTCCTCCATGGAGCCATACTAGGCTTTTTTAAATTAATAATCATTATTATTCATTATTATTTTATTATTTATTTTGTTTTCTTTGCCTTCCATGGTTACAGTCTAGGGTATTTCCACAGCCTCTTTTCACATAATAGCAGCCTACAACCGTCCTGAGTACTTTGTCTTCAAACATACCATCATTTCTGTGTGATTCCAAGTAAAAATTGTTGCTAAATCTCATGTTTTGTCACAAATGTGTGTCTCTAGCTACTCTCCAACAGTTGCAGTCCAGTGAGAAACAACCTTTAATAAAGTACAACAGCTGGGTAACTTGGGGCGGATGGCACAGTGTGTGGTGTGCAGCCACACAGTAAGGACAACAACACCACACACGAACAGATTTCACACACGAACGGTCAGACAGGAAATCTTGCAAAATCTCTCGAGATTAAACATGACCTCAGAGTAAACAAATGGAGATACTTTGTGGACTATTTACTACAGAGGAAAAAATGATATAAAAAGAAAAAGAAAAGGTGTTCTTTAAAAGGAGTGGAGACAGCGCGACCACCGGACTTCTTGTGTGCCATAACAGCTGTTTTGATTTTAGATTTCACTCCGTGCGTCCGTCACCTCGCTTTCTGAATGGCTACACATCACATTCAGCAGGCTGCGTGCTTGTTTGTGGTCAGAAGACATCACACACACTGCGATATCGGGCCAAGACAATCCAACATGTTGAATATCCCCGATTTGTGATCTGAGCGCTCCTGACGTCCTTCCGAGCAGATCAGAGTGCTCTTACACACCACACACGGCAGGAATATCTGATAAGATTATCTTTAGTGTCATCACAATTGTTGGGGCATCCTTAAGATTGTCGGAAGGGGAAGATCAGGTACAATATCGGCCTAATTATCTTGCCGTATGAACCAGGCTTTAGTGGTTAGCACTGTTGCCCCACAGCAAGAAGGTTATGGGATCAGATGGCACATGTGGCCTTTCTGTGTGGAGTTTGCATGTTCTCCCCGTGTTTGCGTGGGTTCCCTCTGGGTGCCCTGGCTTCGTCCCACATCCAAAGACATGCAGGTTAGGTGAACTGGAAACTTCAAATTGTCTGTAGGTGTGTGTGGGGGTGTAAATGTGTTTGTTTGTTCTATATATGGCACTGTGACACACCAGTGTCCTGTCCACAGTGTACCCCGCCTTAGGCCTTATGACTGCTGGGATCGGCTCCAGCGCCCCGTGACCCATAATTGGAATAAACGGTTGAAGGTGAGTGAGCTGAGTAACTTCAGATTCAGTGTTGCCACAGTCACTATGAAAAAGTAATCCAATTACTGATTACTCCTTGAAAAAGTAACTTAATTACTTTACTGATTACTCAGTTGTAAAAGTAACTAAGTTAGATTACTAGTTACCTTTTTAGTTACTTTCTCCAGCTGTCGACAACAACCCTCTGCCACCTCAACAAGACAATGCTACTTGTTTTGCCAAAACTCACTTTATAGTCACCCCTTCTTGACTTCAATGAAAATAAATACTTGTTTTATGAAAAGTAAAATAAAGACCTCTTTCTTTACTTCATATTTAACTGTTGGCAGCACTGCCCCAGTAAAACTTGCAATTTCTAACCTACATTGTTTATAAATGTAACTACTAAATTCTTTCTGACATTTTTCTAACATTTAAATTCTCTCTAAGCATTTTACTTGTCAAAATTCTAATTATTATAAGTAGTATTAGTAGTTGTAGTAAAAACTGGACTTCAAAACTAGACCTTTAATCTAGGGGTGTTGGGGGGGCACATCCTTGCCCCACACCCCCATTCCCTCTGGATTCGCCCCTGCTTTGGTGTTTGAGCACAAAGAATGGATAACATTTATTTCTGCAGAAAACATAACCAGATTTACAGGTAAGAAAGTTTTACTGCGTTTTCACATCATGTGGTCCTCAGAGAGAGAGTTTAGGTGCATTTGAGTGGAAAATAGTCAAATCAAATCAAATCAATTTTATTTATATAGCGCCAAATCACAACAAACAGTTGCCCCAAGGTGTCGCGGAGGATCAGCTGTTTTTAACGAGCAGATACGGAGTGGCTCAGCTCAGAATTCTAAATAAAGGAGAAAAAAGCATAAAAATGTCTTTGTAAAGCTCAGTGCAGGTGTGCTGTTGTCACCACACTTTAAGAGGTGAGGACAAGCTGTTGCAGAAAACCGCGGATTAAAAGCTCACAGCCCACTTAAAGTGGGCAGTTCAGTCGAACCCCGACCTCCTGCCCATGGAACAAAGTTTAATGCTGCTTTCGACCCACAATGCAAAAATAGTAGTAACGCACAATGACTTGGAGAAGTAACTTTAATCTGATTACTGATTTGGAAATATTAACGTATTAGATTACTCGTTACTAAAAAAAGTGGTTAGATTAGAGTAACGCGTTACCTGCATCACTGGATTCAGACTATCTGTACCTGAGTGCCTTAAAGTAACTAACTGAGTTAAAGTAACAGTAACTGCTTAATGCTCAAGCAACTGTCAGTAACTCGGTACCTGTGGAACTTAAAAGACTCCATTGATCCTGAACAAAGTTGAGATCAAGTCTTCACTCTTTGAGCTTTGATCTTGAATCCTCTGTGCTCCTGAGAGCTTAGCTAGATATGAGATGTCAGTATGATATGGCATCCTCACTGTATATCTAAAGACTAAGCTTGGTCATCTGGTACACACCGCCATGAACGTGATGGAGAGGGAAAAATATAAGCTCATTCACTGGATATCTGAGCAGTCTGTTCTCAAGCAAGCCCTAAGGATAATGACCGATCAATCACATATCCTCCACACAGAATATCAGCTCTTGCCCTCTGGCAAACGATAGTCTCCACTGAAAACGTAACCATTTGGAAAAACTCATTTATTCCTACCTCTATCAAACTTTGAAACAGTGCTGCTTGAGGGCTGTAGGTATTGTGCAATAGTTTCATGGTGTTTTACTTGGGGGGGGGGGGGGGGGGGTGCAATATGTATAATGTGTTTTACCACTGGGTGTGTGCATTGTGCAATTAATTTACTGTTGTGATTTGCACAGGTGGTGTTTTGTTCATATGTTGTTTTACTGAAGCATTTAGGCTCACTGCATTTGAGTCCAAGGCAAATTTCCCTTTGGGGACAATAAAGTACATCGTATCATGTGATGTGGTATCGTATCGTATCATATCGTATCGTACCGTATTGTATCATAACATGGGGTCAAAGCAATCAGGATTTAAGGTCATAATAAAGGTTTAAAGATCAGGATCTGTATGTTTTTGTCATAATCTGTCTGTTTGCATATTTGTTTTCCTGGAATAGCCTTTGAGCCTGATTTCTTTGAGGTGATTACAGGATAAAAGTTAAACAAACAGACAGACAGAGGGCAACATAAACACACCCTTGCTGGACATTCAAAGATGAGAGACAAGGATCGCAAATCCAAATCAAAGATTGGTAACAAGATCAAGGTCACACTCATTCACTCATCTTCAACCGCTTATTCCAATTTAGGGTCGTGGGGGACAGGAGCCTATCCCTGCAGTCATAGAGCGTGAGGCGGCGTACACCCTGGACAGGATGCCAGTCTGTCACAGGGCAGGATCAAGGTAATCAATAAAAATCAATGACTGATAATGATCACAGATCAGGAATCATAGATAAGTGATCATGATCAAAGATGGTTAATCAGGGTCAAAGGCCATCAATCCAAATCTATGAATGGTAGGATTAATCCTCTCAAATAGAAGGAAAATGACCCTGTAGCCACATTAGCTACAAGCAACAGCAAGTGACAGAGGCAAAGCTGTCAGTGGGTGTGTTTGATCCACTTTTATTTCTTTGCATTGATCTGTTTTTGTCTGTTGGTTGCCTTCCCATTTGTTTATTTTCTTGTTGGACTTTTTCCTGCTTGGGTCTTTCTATCTCTCTTGGTGGTGGGCGTGTCCCTCTCTGTCTCCCTGGTCACGCCCTCCTTCTGGTGCTTTCCACATTGACCTGCTCGCAATTTGCAGCTCATCGCTTGGGTGTATATATACTGCTCATTCCACTTTGTTTCTTTGCCAGATTGATGCGCCCTGTGCCTTTTTTCCAGCTCTCGGTTTTGTATTCCATAGTCCTGCCTGCTTCATCATGTTCACGACCTCCTACCTGTTTGTTCTGACCTCGCTTTAGCCTGATGATTATATTACTGCTGCTGTGTTTTTTGGACTTCCTTTCCATGTACCGACCTTTGCTTACCACGCCACTAAAGCTTTTCAACCAGAGCTGTGTTTGTGAGCCTTGCATTTGTGTCCTAACCAACCCGCCTGTCAAAAGCGATGACTTGCCATTCATTTTCAGTCAAAATGGGCATTTTGCAGCAGTAAGAGACAATGGTTGCTGTGCCACCAGCTAGGCAAGACCAACACAGGCCACAAGTCTATTTTATGCAAATGCTCTACAATGTGACATGGCGGCTGCCAATCAGAGTGAATATGTGGCATGACATCAACTCATTGTTCGCTCAAACAAAGTAATCCAACATGGCGCAATATGCTCTGAAACATCTCTGTTTCTATATAAATCTATTATGTTTCTCATATATTTTGTAAACAGCAGTGAGAAATAACCAGAGAACACCTTTGATGAAATTTACAAGACATGTTATGGAGATGTTACTGTGCACACTCCGGTGTCGCCGACCGAACAGTCCCCCCTAAAAATCGGTCCGCCCTGCCTTCACTGCACATGCGTCATTAGCCGCGGTTCACTGATTATCACCCCGTTTCTGCTTAAAACTGCACTCCAGTCATCATCTAGCTCAGCGATAGATATCTGAAGATTTTGTACAACAATCATTTCCACATAAATTCATCATTCATTTCATCATAATAGCTGGAGGAAGCGATCAGAGCACTGCGGCTGCACGAGCTGCTAGCTGATGCGTTAACTGTGCATTGGTCTTTTCAAAGCGTCACAGAGTATCGCCTCGTTTCTGCTTAAAACGGATTAATTTGTGCTTAATACTAACTTTTGAATGATTTAAGAGGTTTTACCTTTATCATCTGATGGTTAATAATCCCATTAGTCCATTTGATGACTTTGGGTGAAGAGACTGTCTTAGACGAGCAGCTTCCAGGTGTATTTTTTTTTTTTTTTTTAAATAATGGTTGTAAATGGGTATGTGTGGGGGGGGGGATTTTTTTTGGGGGGGGGGGTGTAAAAAAACTCTGTTAATACAGAAGAACTGTGGGGAGAAAGACAATTTCTATAGATTAGGTCTATCTGGCCAAAGTGAGAGGAGCTGGAGGAGCTGTAGTTGGATATCTGTATCTGATCACTACATCTTTTCAATCAAACTCCTTTTCATGTTTCCTCTGACGTTTTGATCTGTTGAGCTTTTGTGTGTTTGTGTCCACTCTGATCTCTGGCAGGCTGTCAGATGTGCAGAAACATATAGTTATAAGTTTTTTCCTCTACCTTTTATCACAGCTGGGCAGTCTCGACTGAAGCAGGCAGAAGGACCGGGTGCGGATGATGATGAATGTGGCTGTTTGAGAATGCAAGTCAGTTCAACTGCACTCTTCATTGTGTCTGTTTCAATGCATGCAGTCAGCGCATTGACACAGAGAAGAAAAGATGTGAGATTGCAAAATTAGCTGAGGTCTGCACACCTACTATCTCACAGTGTAATTAAACACCTCTGTTAATTACACTTCAAAACCTGACTGATATGTGTTCTCCGCGCACTGCACTTTGAGTAAAACCTTTTGTTTCCTACTTACAGTCACTGTGTATGTTCTCTTTCTATTACCGTTATATATGCTGAGATCAACAGCCTGACTCATTCAAAACTAATGCTGCCTTCCTTTTCACCTCTGAAGTCATAAATCGTGACTAGGAATGACATCACACCTGAGTTAAATGTGTTCCGCTTTCCAGACACCACCACAAGTTGCCTTAAAGTTTTTGGAGTATAGTGCTCCAAAAATATGCAGTCGGGCAAAGTGACCTCATGGAAGAGGACAAATGATGCAGACGTTACATTAATGTTTTAATTTACTGCTCGGTTTGTAGTGCAGTGTAGGCAGCCATTGTTGTTGTTAGCAACATCTACCGGGTTCACTGTTATTACTTGCAGCAGTTTATAAACAACTGTATTAAACACATAAAAATGTGCAGCAATTCACATAAAAACACATGTTCACAGGCAGCAGTAGGATAGTACTGTGTGCACGATTTATTAAAGTGGAAACAAAAAGACAGAAGTCCTTAAAAAGACTGCAAACTGGCTTTATTCTAATTGACTTTCCTTAGTAATGGAGTGTTCATTATCTTTTAGGACGGGGACATTGCTCACGGCTGTCCTGGTAAAAGCAGCCACTCGTCTGACTCCGTGATTACAGACGCAGCTTCCTCAGTGAGGCTGGCCGGTGTCCTGCATGTAACACCTTAGCTTACCATGACGCAACACCATGGTGGAAACCACAAACATGGCCAATTCCAAGCTCTCGAGAGAGGAAACGAGCTTTGTTAATAAGAATTTTCTCCTGGCCACACGGAAAGAAAGGATCAAATCTGTAGTTAGATGCATAATATCTTGAAGAACATTCTCATGCTATGCTGGGTTTCATTTGGGCTGTTTGTACGAGACGCACTATAAAAAAAACTCATACTTTCCTTCTCAAAATATTATCTTTGGAAAATCTTTCAACCTAATAAGCAACACTTTTTAGGGTTTAGGCTTTGCCTTTCTCTTTCCTTGTGTGTCTTATCATTTTCCACCCCTGAGATACATAACACGTAACGCGTACATAAAAAGTTGGCTCACATTAACTTTTGTCGTGTCGGCTAGCGAGCACTGCTCTCCAAATTCGCCAGTGCGTCCTTTATCAAGCTGGCTGCTTTAGCTGCTGTTCACTGTCGTACTATCCATGAGAAAATCATCCGGAATATCCATATTGGGACCAAAACACACTTCTTGCCTTTTCATCTTTCCCTCTGCAGACAGTTCTTGGGCTGCGCACGCTATGACGTCATTTGTTTATGCACAACGGGCAGGTATAGCCAGGTAGCGTTGACGTAAATCTACGATACTGGCCTAGCAACGCCCCGGTAAAGTGATAATAATAAGAAATATAAGAGTAAAAAAGAAAAAAACCTGAAGCACTTTAGAAAAATTAATATATAAATAAATACAATTTCATAATAATAACACAACCAAAAATTACATTAATTACATTATCATTCTTCATACTTGATTTATATATTTCTGTAATATTTTAGTTTTAAACATGTTTTTAAATAATGAAAATGAGGTACACCTTTTTAATTCATTGTCACAGCTATTCCATAAATTAACACCTCTCTCTCACCTAAATAAACTGTAAAAACCATTCTTCAGGTTGTATTTACATTCTATACCCTATCCGTCAGATCGTGGGTCAACCACAACAACACTAGTCATGTGATTACATCCTTGCAAAATACACATTTTAACCATTTTGATGTATTCACCTAAAAGTCCACAAAAAGCAGTGATTTCACACTATAAAAAAATTACCTTGTCTCACATTCATTTTAGGGGCGTGACCCGAGATGATATCACCAAAATTCATAATAGTCACAGTTTTAGAAGGCAAAATCTAGCTTCCAGCATTAAATTTAGGGCAATACAGCTTAAAAATTGTTAAAAAAAAAAATAAAATGAACGACAAAGATATACAAAATTAATTACAAGTGCCTCTCTCAAATTATTATTATTATTAAACAGTTTTCTAATTCTTTGGAATAAATTGTTCAATGTCACCATAAATAAAAAAAAAACTATTTAACCTTCTCCATATGAATAAAATTTCAAAAATTCCACTCTAAAACATGCTGTTTCATTGTTATGTCCACTTGCTACCGCGCTCTAAAATAAAGAGCTCTTACAAGTTTTTTTATGTTGAACTCAAGTTGAGTTGTAAAGTTGAGTTATTTTCCCCACTATATATATATATATATATATATATATATATATATATATATATATATATATTTTTTTTTTTTTTTTTTTTTTTTTTTTTTTTCTCCACTCAGATTGCAATAGCCAATCACAGATGAGCCTTTCTGTCCATCATTTACCTGTATTTTGGCATGCTTGGCGCCAGAAAGTTATGTTGGATCCAAAGGGATCCAAAAAGGCTAGGACCAAAAGTTATATTGGATCGGTTCCCACTGACCATTAGCATTAGAGCTTACTGCCAACAGCTAGCCAATCAGAGCGCGGCATACAATTATTCATGAGATGACATCACTAATGACATAGCGGAGGTCAGGAACTAGCTGACAGATGCTGGTTGAAAAAATGGCAACAAACATGTCAACAACAGCAGAAAATCGTCTGCCAGCGAGGTTTGCTGAGTTCACAGAGGAGGAACGTGGAAATATTGAACTCCAAGGATGCCAAAAACACTAAGATGGTAGACAAGCACACTACTGATGTTTTAGAAGCATTCATATGCTGTTCACAACAAAATAATATGCCTCGTCCAATATAACTTTTCTTCATCCAATATTTCTCTATGTTAGACTCCTTACCATCCATTATTTGTATAATAGATAGATAGATAGATAGATAGATAGATAGATAGATAGATAGATAGATAGATAGATAGATAGATAGATAGATAGATAGATAGATAGATAGATAGATAGATAGATAGATAGATAGATAGATAGATAGATAGATAGATAGATAGATAGATAGATAGATAGATAGATAGATAGATAGATAGATAGATAGATAGATAGATAGATAGATAGATAGATAGATAGATAGATAGATAGATAGATAGATAGATAGATAGATAGATAGATAGATAGATAGATAGATAGATAGATAGATAGATAGATACGAGGTCTGTCCATAAAGTATCGTACCTTTTTATTTTTTTTTAAACGTTTTCACATCAGACAAGCTTGGTGCACGGTGCGCTGAGTGTCCTTAAAGGGGTCCTTAAAGCTGTACTACCAGACCTTATTCTCTGTGAAGCCCGTAAAATTTTCACCGAAAGCCAGATAAATTTTTCGAATAGTTTCCAGGTGCCAGTCTCTAACAGCTTCTGAAAAAATTCTGATGGAAAAAAAAACCCAAATCATTCCACCATTTCCAGACAATGAAAATCTGATGACGGGGCGGGACCACTCCTTCCACAAGGCGTGCTCACAGGCGAATGACATCACCGATAGGCATGGAAAAACTCACGCATGCGCACAAGGGTTCAAGCTTGTCTGACATGAAAACATATGAATCAAATCCATATAGTTTTAAAAAAAAATAAAAAGGTACGATACTTTATGGACAGACCTCATAGATAGATATACACCTGAGGTCTGACCAGGTAACAATATGGCACAACTAGATATAGCACAAACTAGCAATACAAACATTCCTACACATAAAATACAGCATAAAACATGGAATATGTACATGGTAAAGACGTCATCCCCTTCTACGTGAAGTCTGACCAGCACAACTATATATCGCACAAAGTAACTATATCAAAATCTTACAACATAATATGAGAACCTGGGTTGGGCAGACCTCCCCCAGTGTCATCACCCTTAGCACAGGCTCCCCTCAGGGCTGCGTTCTGAGTGTTCTTCTGTTCGCCCTGATAACACATGATTGCATCCCCAGGGCTACCACCAACCACACTGTGAAGTTTGTGGATGACACAACAGTAGTGGGCCTCATCAGGGACAACACTGTCCTGGCCTATTCACCTTATTCAGGAGTCAGGGTGGGCACTCCATTTTGTCAAGCAACTTCCAGTTTACTACTGCATCTGATGATTAGCTACGTGGGAACACAGTACGCTCGTGGGTGCCACAACAACTGGAAGAAGAGGAAACTATCACTTTCAGAACAATGTTTTGAACATGGAAAGTAGAGATCTGAGTGCTGTGGATGAGCATTTAACTTTTCCCTCCTCCATTGAAAAACGAGGAGCTCCGGTGCTCGCTAAAGGCGCTGAATTTGAAAAATCCACCCAAACGTCGCTATGTCTGTTCTTTTTATTTTATGGAGAAAAAACCCACACCACTGTATCTTTACCCAGAGAAATTATTGGACTATAACGCTCCATTGAAGAAGCCACGGCGGATGCTAGTGAAATAAAGGGGTAAGCTGTGTTTGTAGCATTAGCTGCTAACTTATTTACTCATTTTCTGGCATTTGATAATAAAATAACACCATATGTATATTAATGTTACGTAATCTTGGCATTTTGGTGGTTCTACTTGTCGGGTAGTATTTTAACTTGATTGTGCTTTTATACGAGCTCCGCACCATTGCGCGGCACGGAGCTTGTAGTTCCTCATAACCAAACCGTCCACGCCAAGTGAGAACACAAAATAGTTAAAAATAATCGAATGCCACTTTTTCATGTTGTCTTCCCACTCTGTATAACCTGTGGGTGAGCCAGGGTCAATCCCTTTGAGCTTTTCAAAAAGGTTTTTGTTTCTACTCATGTAATATCTTCCATTGTTCTATACTGAAAACACCGCTCACCAGAAGTCCTAAGACAAAACGGAAATGCCTCTGTTGTAAAAGTGGGCGGGGCTGAAAAAGGTGAATAGAAAGGAGGTGGAGCAGCTAGTGAGCTGGTGCAGAGACAACAACTTGATCCTCAACATAGACAAAACCAACAAGATCATTGTCGACTTCAGGAAGAATCAACCCAGACACTGCACTTCTCATTAAAAACGCAGCTGTGAAGGTGGTCAGCACCATCAGGCTCCTTGGTGTGCACATTACAAATGATCGCACCTGGTCTGTGAACACCATGTCACTGATCAAGAGGGCACAGCAGCGTCTGTACTTCCTGGGGGGGATGAGGAGGGCCCACTTGGCCCGCCCATCCTTACTACATTGTACAGAAGCACCTTCTGACCAGCTATTTTTGCGTGGACTAGAAGAATGTGAGGAGAGTGGTGAGGACAGCAGAGAAGATCACCAGGACTTCTCTTCCCTCCATTCAGGACATCACACCTAAGTGCTGCATGTCTTGAGCCAGGAACATCACCAGTGACTCCTTGCACTCCCATCACGGACTGTTCAGTCTGCTAACCTCTGGAAAGAGCTTCTGCATCAGAACCACCAGGCTCTCTGTAAGAGCGTTTTCCTCCAGGTCATCAGACTGCTGAACTCTAGATAAAAATATGCTGCTTATGCTAGATATCACGTTTCTACCTTTTTAATTATTTAAATTACTAAATGAATGTATTGATTCCAAGCCAGAAAAGCATTTCACCAACCTCAGTGTAAACCAGGTTGAGTTTTGAGTAATCCTGCTTGACATGCAGCAGAAACAAACAGGCGAGTGGAAACATGGAGAAGGTAATAAACTATCGGACATAAAAGAAAAGCTCCCAAAAAGAAGTCACACCAAATGCTGAGAAAAGACGTTGCTGTAAAAATAGTGTTTACTGAATGAGAGAGTGTTAAGATTAGCTCAGGGGCAGCAGCAGAGCAGAGTGAATGAGGTGCCAGTTAAAGCCTTGTGAAATGTGTAGCTGGCTGCAGGCCTCTTATCATCCTGCCGTCCAACTCACACTGCTGCCACGGTTACCTAATGCTTGGAAATATCCCCACCTGGGTTCTGCCACGTTGATGGAGCTCTCCCTTATTCATTTACAACCGATCACGAATATAGGCAGGCTGCTGAGCACACAAAAAGACCAATACACGTGTCCACACTCGCACAAAAATGCAGTACAAACTTGCCAGATCAGACGTGGTCCACAGTTTTCTGTCCTATTGAGTTTGCGGAACATAATGAGGTTTTCACACAGGTGCTCCAGTTAGCATGAAGGGTGGGGGGAAAAGATGACATGGTGATGCGTTCTGGGGTGTCACAGGCACAGAAGGAGATAGTAAAGGAGAAGACAGTCTGGGATAATGTATGAGATGTCTGCAGTGCTCCTTGGTGGGGAAAAACAGTGCAGTGGTGCATTTAAAAAGAAGATTATCATGTCAAGCTGTGAATATTCATTTTCATCAGGTGTTGGTCCACGGTGGTGGTTGTGGTGAACATTCAGTCTGGCTAATCAACACTAGAATCTGCAATGTGTCTGACAACTTGGCCTAAAACAAGAACCAATCCCTAATGCTTGCGTGTGTCCTGTATGAGCCATAATTTCATGAGGTGAGGTCAGGTGTGGAAGCATTCACTGATGCTGCACGCAGCCACCCAGGCAGACAAATGAAAGCCATTCATCTGTCCCATTGGTCTTTTCCACTTTCTGTGGTCAGCAACGCTAAAGCACGTGTGTACTGGATCATGCACAGAGAAACACACCACACGTCTGCAGTGTTATAGCTGACATTCCCTCACAATGTAAGCAGTACACCTGTTGCTGTTGTCATTTTGGCTGCTTCCATTTGTTCTGGGTTGCCACAGCGGATTCAACCAGAACCGTATTGGTATTTGGCACAAGTTTTACACTGACACAACTCCAGTTTTACCTGGAGAAACACACAGCCCCTGGTGCTCCAAAAAGATCTCCCATCTAAGTACTAACTAGGCCCCACACTGCTTAGCTTCTGAGCTCTGACAGGATCAGGCTTACACAGAGCAGACTGGCTGCATCAGTTTCCCAAAGTAACTGACAAATTTCCAGCCAATATCGAAGCTCCCCTTTCTAGCAAAAATACTGGAAAAAGTGGTTGCAAAACAACTAACGTCTTTCCTTGAGATGCACAACATCTATGACACTTTTCAGTCAGGCTTTTGGAAACACCACTCCACCGAGGCTGCACTACTGAGAGTGTCTAGTGATATCATGATGGCCGCTGACGCAGGAAGATGCACGGTCCTAGTCCTGCTAGACCTGTCCGCAGCCTTCGACACTGTCGACCACAGCATTATGGTCAACCGGCTGCGCGATCCTTAAAAACCTTAAAAATTAGCACATTACTTTAAAACTAAAACATATATCTGATATTTTCACTTAATAAAACTCAGACATGACAGTAATTTTAAATAACTTGTCCAAAATTTGTTTGGTTAAAATTTGAACCATAAGTTAAAAACGTATGCCTCTGGATGACTTAGGTGATATCGGCAGCCTTTTGGTATGGTGTTAAAGGAAATGTTTTTTTTCTTTTGGGGCTGTTTCTCTTTTGTCTGCACATGATTGAGATGCTTTTTATACAAGCGGCTCTCTTCTATTTGTAAAGGTTATGGCTGTGTGTCTGTTACAAAACTTTTACCAGGTGAGTGCTAAACTAATTTTAAAAATGCTTGTCGCTGTTCAGCTTTGTTTATTTTGTTTATCGGTTTAAAAGTTATCGGACAAAGATTAATCAGAAGATAATTGGTCCGATAATGGTTTTTAAAGTTATCTAAAAAGATAATCCGATAAGGAAAACATTATCTTCAATAATTATCTGTTATCGGATTATCGGAAGTGTGCCCACCACTGGCCTTAAGTCACTGGTTAGTATCAATCAATCAATCAATCAATTTTTTTATATAGCGCCAAATCACAACAAACAGTTGCCCCAAGGCGCTTTATATTGTAAGGCAAGGCCATACAATAATTATGTAAAACCCCAACGGTCAAAACGACCCCCTGTGAGCAAGCACTTGGCTACAGTGGGAAGGAAAAACTCCCTTTTAACAGGAAGAAACCTCCAGCAGAACCAGGCTCAGGGAGGGGCAGTCTTCTGCTGGGACTGGTTGGGGCTGAGGGAGAGAACCAGGAAAAAGACATGCTGTGGAGGGGAGCAGAGATCGATCACTAATGATTAAATGCAGAGTGGTGCATACAGAGCAAAAAGAGAAAGAAACAATGCATCATGGGAACCCCCCAGCAGTCTACGTCTATAGCAGCATAACTAAGGGATGGTTCAGGGTCACCTGATCCAGCCCTAACTATAAGCTTTAGCAAAAAGGAAAGTTTTAAGCCTAATCTTAAAGTAGAGAGGGTGTCTGTCTCCCTGATCTGAATTGGGAGCTGGTTCCACAGGAGAGGAGCCTGAAGCTGAAGGCTCTGCCTCCCATTCTACTCTTACAAACCCTAGGAACTACAGGTAAGCCTGCAGTCTGAGAGCGAAGCGCTCTATTGGGGTGATATGGTACTACGAGGTCCCTAAGATAAGATGGGACCTGATTATTCAAAACCTTATAAGTAAGAAGAAGAATTTTAAATTCTATTCTAGAATTAACAGGAAGCCAATGAAGAGAGGCCAATATGGGTGAGATATGCTCTCTCCTTCTAGTCCCCGCCAGTACTCTAGCTGCAGCATTTTGAATTAACTGAAGGCTTTTTAGGGAACTTTTAGGACAACCTGATAATAATGAATTACAATAGTCCAGCCTAGAGGAAATAAATGCATGAATTAGTTTTTCAGCATCACTCTGAGACAAGACCTTTCTGATTTTAGAGATATTGCGTAAATGCAAAAAAGCAGGTCCTACATATTTGTTTAATATGCGCTTTGAATGACATATCCTGATCAAAAATGACTCCAAGATTTCTCACAGTATTACTAGAGGTCAGGGTTAATGCCATCCAGAGTAAGGATCTGGTTAGACACCATGTTTCTAAGATTTGTGGGGCCAAGTACAATAACTTCAGTTTTATCTGAGTTTAAAAGCAGGAAATTAGAGGTCATCCATGTCTTTATGTCTGTAAGACAATCCTGCAGTTTAGCTAATTGGTGTGTGTCCTCTGGCTTCATGGATAGATAAAGCTGGGTATCATCTGCGTAACAATGAAAATTTAAGCAATACGTCTAATAATACTGCCTAAGGGAAGCATGTATAAGTGAATAAAATTGGTCCTAGCACAGAACCTTGTGGAACTCCATAATTACCTTTAGTCTGTGAAGAAGATTCCCCATTTACATGAACAAATTGTAATCTATTAGACAAATATGATTCAAACCACCGCAGCGCAGTGCCTTTAATACCTATGGCATGCTCTAATCTCTGTAATAAAATTTTATGGTCAACAGTATCAAAAGCAGCACTGAGGTCTAACAGAACAAGCACAGAGATGAGTCCATTGTCCGAGGCCATAAAAAGATCATTTGTAACCTTCACTAATGCTGTTTCTGTACTATGATGAATTCTAAAACCTGACTGAAACTCTTCAAATAGACCATTCCTCTGCAGATGATCAGTTAGCTGTTTACAACTACCCTTCAAGAATTTTTGAGAGAAAAGGAAGGTTGGAGATTGGCCTATAATTAGCTAAGATAGCTGGGTCAAGTGATGGCTTTTTAAGTAATGGTTTAATTACTGCCACCTTAAAAGCCTGTGGTACATAGCCAACTAACAAAGATAGATTGATCATATTTAAGATCGAAGCATAAATAATGGTAGGGCTTCCTTGAGCAGCCTGGTAGGAATGGGGTCTAATAACATGTTGATGGTTTGGATGAAGTAACTAATGAAAATAACTCAGACAGAACAATCGGAGAGAAAGAGTCTAACCAAATACCGGCATCACTGAAAGCAGCCAAAGATAACGATACGTCTTTGGGATGGTATGAGTAATTTTTTCTCTAATAGTTAAATTTTGTTAACAAAGAAAGTCATGAAGTCATTACTAGTTAAAGTTAATGGAATACTCAGCTCAATAGAGCTCTGACTCTTTGTCAGCCTGGCTACAGTGCTGAAAAGAAACCTGGGGTTGTTCTTATTTTCTTCAATTAGTGATGAGTAGAAAGATGTCCTAGCTTTACGGAGGGCTTTTTTTATAGAGCAACAGACTCTTTTTCCAGGCTAAGTGAAGATCTTCTAAATTAGTGAGACGCCATTCCTCTCCAACTTACGGTGTATCTGCTTTAAGCTACGAGTTTGTGAGTTATACCACGGAGTCAGGCACTTCTGATTTAAAGCTCTCTTTTTCAGAGGAGCTACAGCATCCAAAGTTGTCTTCAATGAGGATGTAAAACTATTGACGAGATACTCTATCTTACTTACAGAGTTTAGGTAGCTACTCTGCACTGTGTTGGTATATGGCATTAGAGAACATAAAGAAGGAATCATATCCTTAAACCTAGTTACAGCGCTTTCTGAAAGACTTCTAGTGTAATGAAACTTATTCCCCACTGCTGGGTAGTCCATCAGAGTAAATGTAAATGTTATTAAGAAATGATCAGACAGAAGGGAGTTTTCAGGGACTACTGTTAAGTCTTCTATTTCCATACCATAAGTCAGAACAAGATCTAAGATATGATTAAAGTGGTGGGTGGACTCATTTACTTTTTGAGCAAAGCCAATAGAGTCTAATAATAGATTAAATGCAGTGTTGAGGCTGTCATTCTCAGCATCTGTGTGGATGTTAAAATCGCCCCACTATAATTATCTTATCTGAGCTAAGCACTAAGTCAGACAAAAGGTCTGAAAATTTACAGAGAAACTCACAAGTAACGACCAGGTGGACGATAGATAATAACAAATAAAACTGGTTTTTGGGACTTCCAATTTGGTATGGACAAGACTAAGAGTCAAGCTTTCAAATGAATTAAAGCTCTGTCTGGGTTTTTGATTAATTAATAAGCTGGAATGGAAGATTGCTGCTAATCCTCCGCCCCGGCCCGTGCTACGAGCATTCTGACAGTTAGTGTGACTCGGGGGTGTTGACTCATTTAAACTAACATATTCATCCTGCTGTAACCAGGTTTCTGTAAGGCAGAATAAATCAATATGTTGATCAATTATTATATCATTTACCAACAGGGACTTAGAAGAGAGAGACCTAATGTTTAATAGACCACATTTAACTGTTTTAGTCTGTGGTGCAGTTGAAGGTGCTATATTATTTTTCTTTTTGAATTTTTATGCTTAAATAGATTTTTGCTGGTATTGGTGGTCTGGGAGCAGGCACCTTCTCTACGGGGATGGGGTTAATGAGGGGATGGCAGGGGGAGAGAAGCTGCAGAGAGGTGTGTAAGACTACAACTCTGCTTCCTGGTCCCAACCCTGGATAGTCACGGTTTGGAGGATTTAAGAAAATGGCCAGATTTCTAGAAATGAGAGCTGCTCCATCCAAAGTGGGGATGGATGCCGTCTCTCCTAACAAGACCAGGTTTTCCCCAGAAGCTTTGCCAATTATCTATGAAGCCCACCTCATTTTTTGGACACCACTCAGACAGCCAGCAATTCAAGGAGAACATGCGGCTAAACATGTCACTCCCGGTCTGATTGGGGAGGGGCCCAGAGAAAACTACACTACTACACCGATTTAATGTTAATTTTAGTGACCTCCGATTGGCGTAACGGGGTGTCATTACTGCCGACGTGAATTACAATCTTACCAAATTTACGCTTAGCCTTAGCCAGCAGTTTCAAATTTCCTTCAATGTCACCTGCTCTGGCCCCCGGAAGACAATTGACTATGGTTGCTGGTGTCGCTAACTTCACATTTCTCAAAACAGAGTCGCCAATAACCAGAGTTTGATCCTCGGCGGGTGTGTCGTCGAGTGGGGAAAAACGGTTAGAGATGTGAACGGGTTGGCGGTGTACACGGGGCTTCTGTTTAGGGCTACGCTTCCTCCTCACAGTCACCCAGTTGGCCTGCTTTCCCGGCTGCTCGGGATCTGCCAGGGGGTACCTAATGGCGGCTAAGCTACCTTGGTCCGCACCGACTACAGGGGCCTGGCTAGCTGTAGAATTTTCCACGGTGCGGAGCCGAGTCTCCAATTCGCCCAGCCTGGCCTCCAAAGCTATGAATCAGCTATACTTATTACAAGTACCGTTACTGCTAAAGGAGGCCGAGGAATAACTAAACATTTCACACCCAGAGCAGAAAAGTGCGGGAGAGACAGGAGAAGCCGCCATGCTAAATCGGCTAAGAGCTAGTAGCTACGCTAAGCTAGCGGATTCCTAAAAACACGCAAAGTGAATAATGTGTAAATAATTTAGAGGTGATTCAGCAGAAGGAGTGCTTTAGTTAAGGCACGTAAAGATTACACTGGGAAACAAATCGTAATCTGTTGGGAAAGTGTAGTGACACGGACCCACAACAGGGGGCGCAAATGAACGGTCAATAGATGAGCCAAAATATAACAATTTAATGTTGTGAATGTGCACAACGAACATACAGACAATCTCAGAATATCATAACAGTCAATACACAAAGGTGACGTGTGGGCAGGCTCGAGGATAGAAGACGTCTGTCCTGAGAAGAGCCGGAAACCACACGATTTCCGCCACCCCAGAACCGGTGAATACTGGAGCCGCCAAGTCCCGAATTCCCAGGTGATCACCGTCCCCGACTGTCGGATCTGGTACTGCTGGCGAAGAACAAAGACAGTCAAGTGTGGGTGTGTGTACACCCAGTAACAACAACGGTGGGAATGCCACCTCCACCTCTCACTCAATAACTTGCAGAGTACTGACGATTCCTCAGGGAAAAGAGTGCCTTCTAGCGCTCTCTCAGCTTCCACTGACAGCGGTACCGGTACTCCTGCAAACACTCACAATATACAAACAATATTGCAAAACAGCTGAGGATATTACCTCCAATGAAGTATGATATCTCGGCAACGAGGTGGAGATGACGTCTGGTCTTTATGGAGTGAGATGATGTTGAGTAGATGGGTGACAGCTGTCAAGAGGTAATGAGCGACAGCTGTCACCCCCGGCTGTGTCCATGGCGGCAGCGCCCTCTCGTGCCTGAAGCCCTCACTTCAGGCAGGGTGCCCACTGGTGGTGGGCCAGCAGTACCTCCTCTTCTGGCGGCCCACACACAACAGTAATCTAGATAACTAGATCAATCTAACTGCGCAGATTAAACAGCTAACAGATACAGAAAAACACCGCTGTGCTCCAGAACAGGAAGTGATACAATACCGCAGTGAGAGCCAACCACCAGTAGAGGCAAGCCGTATCGAAATCTCACAACCATACATACAGAAAGACAAGAACCTTCAGGACCCTAATTGACTTGAGTCTTTGTTCTTCTGAAAAGGTATCAGCGTCTCCAAACACCTGAGTTCAGGAACGTCATGACTCTCAGTCTCAGAGGTCAAGGTTCCAGAGACATGAATGTCAAAGCATCTACTGGTCACACTTAAGAGGTCTGACATTTAACTCAACCTGTCTTACATCTGCATCCTGCTACATGAAAATAATGTTCTCACTTGCAGTTGTTGCCATCCAAGACCTAAGGTGGTTCTGTGGTGTCATGCATGTGCGTGAAGAGCAGTACCAGCACATGCTCCCAGACTTGACTTGCAGTATAATAACGTAATTTGTCTCTTTCCTTTCATTTTTATTTATGTAACCACTGCAGTCCTCTGTTCTTGGAAGCTCATTACATGCAGAAAAAGTGGAATTACTTTATTGTTCTTAACTAATGAGACTAAGAGCAGTCTCCCATTACCAATTTTTCATACCCAGCTACTGTTTTTGTCACAAAAAACAATTGTAAACTCAACTGATGCCTGAACTGGGGTATAGTCAGTCGTAGAAGTAGCACTGTAGAGCATTGTGAACAACATGGTTTACAAATCTGTGACTTCTGCTTAAATCGTGATTCACATAACATGAATCAAGGGAATTAAGTGGTGCTGCTCAGGAGTAAAACTGTACAAAAGTATGTGAAAGCGAACAAGTGGGTACAATATACAATAATTGGAACCAACTTTCTCTGAGCAGAAGCCTGACTCTGATCCTTCTCCACAACGTGAAACCCATAAAAACCATGTTCAGGTTTTTAACAGAAGACAGTTTTCAGATGTTATGATATTTTAAATTTCATTTTTTCCTCAATTTGTAATTGAGGCCAAACAATTGGCAATGGGAGACCAACATATTACATGGCTGTGGAAGATAGATGCCTGCTTTTGTGAGGTGGAGATGGACTGGTTGTCTTCCTGGGTGGTTACTGTCCAGTGGTTCCATGGTGTGGTGGATGAGATGATACACGGCATCTACATATGCTCCCAAACCTGTTCTTACTGATAATGTAGTGATTTATTCACATTTGTTTGTTGCTGGTCAACTAATCCTTTTGACATTTGATTAATAAATATCAAGGGTACATCAGTTTGCATCATCCTGACACAACTCCAATGATGGTACAGTTACAGCCAAATGAAAAAGAAGAAAAAAATGTGATGCTTGTCTGTGTGTTGTTATTTGGAGGTTGAGGAGTTGATCCAATGACACAGGCAGCAGGAATGTCTAAACGTGTACCTACACCTCAACAAAACTGCCATATCTACCGTCATCGTATGTGACATTATGTCCTGCTGTTGTGACTACTGCACAAACCAGGGAATGTCATAACAGCAGAATCAGCCTGTAGGGAGCTGGTTTGTGAAACCAGTGGAATTTGAGAATCCAGAATGATGCTAAAAAACCCTGAATGCACACATACAATGTTACCATCCAATGATAAGTAGGTTTCAGCTGTTTGTTTTTATGTTCCTATGCTTGATATCTTTAAGTTTTCTATCAAAGTGAATTGCATTTTAATCTCTTTGAATGTTCCACTGTGACTTGATCCTAAATTACGTGGTTTCATAATGTTCATGCTTTCATCTGAAAATAATATTCGTGCTTTTAGAACATACTCTTAGTCCAACTCACAGCATGTAAAGTGCAAAGTATTCTTCTCTCTACTTTGTACTACACATAAATATGTTCATGTATTTTCAGAAGACCTACTTACCAAGGTATTTTAAATCATGACAGACCAACTGCTAAACCTCAGCATGAGTGCCTGTCTTCTTATGCATGTTGATCAACAGACGGTAGCCTGCAGGCTTTGTGTTTGCTGTGAGGTTAATTTGTCAGTTGGCTGAGCACGGGTTGAATACATCAGCTGAAACAACCCCTTTCTGCAGGCCTATAGCCTACTTTCACAGTTGGGTTCTTATATCAGCACCTTTTCATTTTCCAAAGGCAGATAAATAAAACTACAGTTAGAGTAAGAGAATTTTTTTTAAATATATATATAACACAGAGGTGCCAAACTGGCAGCGCAAGGACCCACAAGACAGCAGTTTGTGGCTTACTGAATGTCTCATTGTCTATCATAAACAAGGGCCCCCGCGATTATTTTATTTTTCAATAAATGTGTGGATGCTACTGAAAGAGACTTAAGCCACAGTCATTCTTTTTCCAAAGAGAAAGGAGGACGTGTCTACCAGAAAACATGCATGTCTCTGTGGCAACATGCACTGTACATGCTACAGCTGTGTGTATAGAACACACTATGCAACACACAAACACAGACACACCTGATGCACCCTAGCATCATGGAAAAACTGCATGGTGGATTAGTGGTTAGCACTGTTGCCTCACAGCAAGAAGGTCATGGGATCAATTCCCACCTGTGGCCTTTCTGTGTGGAGTTTGCATGTTCTCCCTGTGTTTGTGTGGGTTTCCTCTGGGTGCTCCGGTTTCCTCTTCCGCACATGATTTCGTTCTAATATAGTGTTAGAGCTTGGGACTCTGACGAGGGCGGTCGCATCTCCTCCACTTCCTTATCTCTGCTCTCTGCTTTAACCTTCAAGTCCCTACTTCACCAGTCTGTGAATTCCTCAAATTATATTGGATACTGGTTCTATTGGACTACTACTGGATTAACCATGGAATTGATCAGCTGGTCTCTGAACGCTATTGACACCATCTTTTCTACAAGAAGGTCAGGACCGGGGATCCTACCTGCCCAGATGGAACACATCCTGCAGGCTATGTTCTCGACTCCTGGGGGTCTTGGTATTACTGTCCTTCAGCCTCCCACAGAGGCGATTTTAGACTTGCAGTTTTAGGGGTGCTTAGCACATTTTTAAAATTTTTAAAATCTAGATGTCCAGAAATACAGTTTCCCATGATTTCAGAGTGAAAACATTGCTTGGAAAAGCTGCATTCATTGTCAAAATGATTTTTTTTTTTAAATGCATATTAGCAATGGATAACGGCCCATACATAAAATTCCTGCATTCTGGTGCAGTTTATATAACAAATAATTTAATCTCCTAATGTGGTGAGGGCAAATAGTAATTGCAACTTAGGAGCAGGTCTGAAATATTCAGAGGCTGAGTGAAGTATATTAACCTTGTTTTTATATTAGTCTTATGAGCCTATAGTTATTGAAGATTTTTTTATTTCATCTTAACAGATTATTATGTCATAGTACTTAGTACAAAACACTCACCCTGGTATCATTTTTCAATTACATTTAGACAGTTTTAGGCATTACTTAGATTGTGTTTTATTTTTGGCTATTAATTTATTTATTCTACAAACTGACTGATGTCTCGGTTTTTCTGGCAGCACAAACATCCACGTTGTAAGTCATAAAAATACAGTAGTTGCAGTTGTTATGATCAGTGAGGTTTAGTGCCGTGTGCAGGAGGACCTGGTTTAGCACAGCTACAGCAGCACTCCACTGTAAGGCTGGATGGAGAACACAAATGGTATACTGCACATAAATGGGTTCAGGATAAGAAATATATGAATATGAATTATTTATTGAATTAACAGCAAAGCATAGAAAGGACAGACAAGATCTAATGAAGTCCTTAAAAGTAAGAAAAATAAAAATGTGTGACTTAAAAGTCAGAATTCATGCCAAAACACCAGTAACACAAGTAAGACACCTCCACAGTTTGATACATATCAAATTTCCACTTAGCTTCACTTTCCATCCTTTGCTATTCTCAATGTCCATATCTACTATCACATAAGGTCTATAGAGTGCACAAACCTCACCTGAAGCTTTTTTGCTTTAAAAAAAATGCTCTGATATCCATCACTGCACTGCAGGCTTGGTTTGCCACTTATTGCCAACAAATAAAAATACAAAATGAGTTTTATGATTTATGCCTTTTTAGCAGGAATTTAAATTATTCACTTATTATCATGCTGTGCATTAAACGTTGTGGTAAAGTTTACCGTCTTAATTCTGAAATGCTTAGTTAAGGACCTTAACTAAGCATTTAAGGTCAGATCTGTGTACATGGTATTTGATGCAGGAGAGTGATTTGTTAATGGAAGCTACACAGATTGAAGAGTCAGCACCATTTAGTAGCTGACAAGAGGATTTACGAGGGCTGTCCGTAAAGTATAGGTCCTTTTTATTTTTTTCAAAAACTATATGGATTTCATTCATGTGTTTTTACGTCAGACATGCTTGAACCCTCGTGCGCATGCGTGAGTTTTTCCATGCCTGTCGGTGACGTCATTCGCCTGTGAGCACTCCTTGTTGGAGTCGTCGTCCAGCCCCTCGTCGGAATTCCTTTGTCTGAGAAGTTGCTGAGAGACTGGCGCTTTGTTTGATCAAAATTTTTTCTAAACCTGTGAGACACATCGAAGTGGACATGGTTCGAAAAATTAAGCTGGTTTTCAGTGAAAATTTTAACAGCTGGTGAGAGATTTTGAGGTGATTCTGTCGCTTTAAGGACTTTTCACAGTGCGAGACGTCGCTCAGCGCTCTCAGGCAGCGTCATCAGCCTGTTTCAGCGGCGCGGCGGCACAGGAAAAACACCTCCGTGTTGATAGCCATTTGTTAAAATCCAGTTGGCTTTTGATGGCTTTCAGTGGAGTGAGTATATGAGAAATTGTTTATCAGCTGGAGATGTTCCAACTTGTCCTTAAGGCTTCCAGCAGAGGTGTTTTTCCTGTGACGGAACGTCACGTCTTTCATTAAAAAAATCGCCTTTAACAGTGGAATATCCGGATAAAATGCTGAAACCGACTTCTTCTGAAACTTCTCTGTTCTCTCACGACGTCCTGGATCAATAGAGCCTGAAATGTGGAGGTTTTAAGCTTGAAACAGGCTGATGACGCTGCCTGAGAGCGCTGAGCGACGTCTCGCACTGTGAAAAGTCCTTAAAGCGACAGAATCACCTCAAAATCTCTCACCAGCTGTTAAAATTTTCACTGAAAACCAGCTTAATTTTTCGAACCATGTCCACTTCGATGTGTCTCACAGGTTTAGAAAAAATTTTGATCAAACAAAGCGCCAGTCTCTCAGCAACTTCTCAGACAAAGGAATTCCGACGAGGGGCTGGACGACTCCTCCCACAAGGAGTGCTCACAGGCGAATGACGTCACCGACAGGCGTGGAAAAACTCACGCATGCGCACGAGGGTTCAAGCATGTCTGACATAAAAACATATGAATGAAATCCATATAGTTTTTGAAAAAAATAAAAAGGACCTATACTTTACGGACAGCCCTCGTAGTTGAAAAAAAAGACAACACTGAATCAATGTTACATTTGACCACACACAGCGCACACTAATTTGTAGAGCAATATACTGTAGGTAGCCAGGTGAGTAAAATAAGCACTTTTCAGAAAGTTGTACTTGCTCTTCACATTCAGAGACATAAACTGTGAATAAATACCTCGCAAATGTGACAGTTGCCTGGCAATCACTTGACAGCGCAGCTGGGCGAGGTTACCACCACCAGCACTCACAGGACAGCGCCTCAACTAAATGAGCGCCACCCGCAGCAGCACCACGTGACACAAGCACATGCCAGAGCAGACGCAGTTGCGGACAGAGAGAGATGAATGTAGGCGCGCGTCGTGGATTGAACCATTTGCCCAAGAAGGGGAGATGATCAAATTATTGTGTTCTTGTAATGCATATTTTGGCATAATGCTTGAAATAGTAGTATAGAAGCATATATACACTCAACAAAAATATAAACGCAACACTTTTGGTTTTGCTCCCATTTTGTATGAGATTAACTCAACGATCTAAAACTTTTTCCACATACCAGTCAGTATCTGGTGTGACCACCATTTGCCTCATGCAGTGCAACACATTTCCTTTGCATCATCCGTGAGATGAACTCAAAGATCTAAATCTTTTTCCACATACACAATATCACCATTTCTCTCAAATATTGTTCACAAACCAGTCTAAATCTGTGATAGTGAGCACGTCTAAATCTGTGATAGCACTTCTCCTTTGCTGAGATAATCCATCCCACCTCACAGGTGTGCCATACCAAGATGCTGATTAGACACCATGATTAGTGCACAGGTGTGCCTTAGACTGCCCACAATAAAAGGCCACTCTGAAAGGTGCAATTTTGTTTAATTGGGGGGGGATACCAGGCAGTATCTGGTGTGACCACCATTTGCCTCATGCAGTGCAACACATCTCCTTCGCATCATCCGTGAAGAGAACACCTCTCCAACGTGCCAAACGCCAGCGAATGTGAGCATTTGCCCACTCAAGTCGGTTACGACGACGAACTGGAGTCAGGTCGAGACCCCGATGAGGACGACGAGCATGCAGATGAGCTTCCCTGAGACGGTTTCTGACAGTTTGTGCAGAAATTCTTTGGTTATGCAAACCGATTGTTTCAGCAGCTGTACAAGTGGCTGGTCTCAGACGTCTTGGAAGTGAACATGCTGGATGTGGAGGTCCTGGGCTGGTGTGGTTACATGTGGTCTGCGGTTGTGAGGCTGGTTGGATGTACTGCCAAATTCTCTGAAACAACTTTGGAGACGGCTTATGGTAGAGACATGAACATTCAATACGCGATCAACAGCTCTGGTTGACATTCCTGCTGTCAGCATGCCAACTGCACGCTCCCTCAAATCTTGCGACATCTGTGGCATTGTGCTGTGTGATAAAACTGCACCTTTCAGAGTGGCCTTTTATTGTGGGCAGTCTAAGGCACACCTGTGCACTAATCATGGTGTCTAATCAGCATCTTGATATGGCACACCTGTGAGGTGGGATGGATTATCTCAGCAAAGGAGAAGTGCTCACTATCACAGATTTAGACTGGTTTGTCAACAATATTTGAGGGAAATGGTGATATTGTGTATGTGGAAAAAGTTTTAGATCTTTGAGTTCATCTCATACAAAATGGGAGCAAAACCAAAAGTGTTGCGTTTATATTTTTGTTGAGTATATATATATATATATATATATATATATATATATAGGGGTGTTTGAGCACCCCTAAAAATAGGCTAACTCTGCCCCCGGCCTCCTATCAAGTTTCCCTTTCAGTTCAGTCATCACTTTAAACACAGAGGTTATGCTGAATGATTTGGCCTCAAGTGCTTCAATGCAGTCTGAGAACACCTTCAGAATGTGACTGGAAGTACATCTCAGCTACTTCAGTGTCATCCTCTGCAAAACACTTCCACAAAGTCTTGGGGCATTCTTCCTCACCAAGGCTCTGAAAATAGCTGGTCAGGGGCTTCAAAGACCCAAAAACAAAAGCAGAGTTTCAACAGCAACGGATAAAAGAACTCCCCACAAAGTATTCCATACTGGCTCCTAAGCATTGGGAGGAGCTCAAGACAGCCATAACGGCAGCCTACCAACAATCATTCAGACACCAGAAGAGGAAGCACCAGGACTGTTTTGATGAGAATGACCAGTTCCTCCACCTAATCATTGACCAAAACAAAGATCAGACATTGCAATAGGAAGAGCTCTGGACTCCAGCAAAGCAAACCAACTCTGCAAAGTAAAACATGCAAGCTAAAAATCAGTGATGAATCAACAAGGTTGCTGATATCCAAGCACTCATTGACAGGAACAACAACAGAGGCTTTTTCAAAACAAAGCAAAGGGCCCATTTGAAAGTACTGTAAGCACTTCTGACTCTTGCAGCTGGACCAGGACCAGTGGAGAGACCTGCAATGGGTCCCTTGGTGTCTTGAGACATTGACCTTTTCTCTAGTCTGCTAATATTTGTCTTGTTGGTGCCATTTTAGAGACGTCTCATCAAAATTCAGTATCCTCTCAGTTGTGAGTTTGTTCTCCATATCTTTGATCTTGTCACAGACTCTTGCACTATCCTGCAATGTAGCCCTTCCTTTGTCACTACCCTGAACAAGATTTCTTTAGTGTAGTCCTGACAAATGATGCAGACATCACCATCCACTGAAGAATCTCATTTCATGCTGCCTAAGGCTTCCATTTTTCAATTCAAGACAACAGAGGTTGTTACCTAAATAAGTATTGAGAACAGTCAAGTTCAACTTATTTTCATTTATATAGCGCCAAATCACAATGTCAGTGTCAATGTCAATGTCAAATTTATTTATATAGCACATTTAATACAGAAAAACTGCCCAAAGTGCTGCACACACCCAAAAAATAATAACAATAATAATAATAATAATAATAATAATAAAACACAGCAGGAACAAAATGGCTAAAATGATAATCACAACCAAATCAGGAATAGGCTAGCTTGAGTCGAAAGCCAGAGCAAACAAATGAGTTTTTAACCAAGACTTGAAGATGTTTAAAGATGGGGCCATACGGACATTCAAAGGAAGCCTGTTCCAGAGTCTTGGAGCCGCCACTGAAAATGCACGGCCTCCCCTGGTTTTCAGCCGGGATCTCGGCACTTCCAGAGTCAGTTGATTGACCGATCTCATATTTCGACCTGGAGCATGAACCGACAGAAGCTCGAAGAGGTAAGAGGGAGCCAATCCATTTAAACATTTAAAAACCAACAGCAACAATTTGAAATGAATCCTGTAACTGACTGGAAGCCAGTGCAGAGAGGCCAGTACAGGAGTTATGTGGTCCCGCTTTCTGGTGCCCGTAAGCAACTGCGTTGCTGCGTTTTGGACCAATTGCAGACGGTGAATGGACATTTGATCTAGCCCACAATACAGGGAGTTACAGTAGTCCAAACAACAGGTGACAAAAGCATGAATCACTCTCTCCAAGTCAGCCTGGGGCAAATAGGGTTTAACTTTACCCAAGAGACGAAGCTGAAAAAAGCTAGACTTGATTACAGAGTTAATTTGCTTTTCAAATTTAAAAGAACTGTCAAAGACAACACCAAGATTCCTTACAGATGGGTGGCAGTGGTTACTCAGCGAGCCCAGAGCAGTGGCATCAAATGAGTTCCCAAATACCACAATCTCAGTTTTAGAGTCATTCAGATTAAGACAATTATGGGTCAACCAGTCCTTCACTTCCTTAAAACAATTATTCAAAAGTTTAAAATTGTCTCTGCCCGGGTACAGCGGAAGATAAATTTGCAGATCATCTGCAAAACAGTGAAAAGGAATATTATATTTTCTAAAAACTGACCCGAGTGGCAACATATACAGAGAAAACTACAAATGGCCCAAAATGGAACCCTGTGGTACTCCGCATTTTAGTGGGGCAACATCAGACGAATAAAGGCCAAGGTGCACAGCAAACGACCGATTTTCCAAATAGGGTGTAAACCAATGTAAGGCAGTACCTTTAATGCCAACATGGTTTTCAAGGCGCGACAACAGAATTTTATGGTCAACTGTGTCAAACACTGCCATTAAATCCAAAGGAATTAAAACAATAGAATGAACAAAATCAACAGTTAAAATTAAATCATTAAAAACTCTTAAAAGTGCAGTTTCAGTGCTATGGCGCAACTTAAAACCAGATTGAAATTTTTCAAAAATGCCATTAGCCTCCAAGTAAGTTTAAATTTGTTTAAAAAACAAACTTTCCAATATTTTGGACAGAAAAGGCAACTTAGAAATTGGCCTATAATTTGTAAGGACTTCAGAGTCCAAATTTTCCTTTTTAAGCAAGGGCTGAACAACAACAGAGATTGTTATGTAAATAAGTATTGAGAACAGTCAAGTTCAACTTATTTTCATTTATATAGCACCAAATCACAACACAGATGCCTCAAGGCACTTCACACAAGTAAGGTCTAACCTTACTAACCCCCAGAGCAACAGTGGTAAGGAAAAACCCCCTCTGAGGAAGAAACCTCAAGCAGACCACACTCAAAGAGGTGACCCTCTACTTGGGCCATGCTACAAACAAAAATTATAGAACAATTCACAGAACAATTCACAGAATGAATATACAGGAAATGCTGTTGGTACACAGGACAGGAGGGTCACCAGCACAAATATAACTCACATCTCTGGATGGAGCTGCACGTTAAACAGAGAGAAAAAACAGAATCAGGCATCAGAAAGACAAGAAATACTGTATAATTTTCTAGCATTAATCAACAAGAAAGACAGAAGAAATATTAAGGTGATCGCCGGCCACTAGCCCTAAGCTTCACTAAAAGACAAAGAATTTAGGTAAAGTTGAAGCCACAGCACACTCTGTTTACTAATAAAATGAATTAAAAGAGTAAAAAGCGTAAAACAAAACTATACCAGTATGCTAGCCATACTAAAGGGAATATAAGTGCATCTTAAGTCTGGACTTGAAAGTCTCCACAATATCTGACTGTTTTATTGACGCAGGGAGATCATTCCACAGAACAGGGGCACAATAAGAGAAAGCTCTATGACCTGCAGACTTCTTATTCACCCTAGGGACACAAAGTAGTCCTGCACCCTGAGAAGGCAAAGCCCGGGACCTTACATAAGGTTTAATTAGGTCAGCTAAGTAGGGAGGTGCCAGTCCGTGAACAATTTTATAGACTAGTAGCAGAACCTTAAAATCTAATCTCACTGGGACAGGAAGCCAGTGAAGGGATGCCAAAATGGGTGTAATGTGGTCGAACCTTCTGCTTTATGTCAAAAGTCTGGCTGCAACATTTTGAACCAATTGGAGAGCACTAATGCTAGACTGCGGTAAACCAGAAAATGGAACATTGCAGTAGTCCAATCTAGAAGAGATAAACGCATGGATCAGGGTCTCAGCATCAGCCATAGACAGGATGGGATAAATCTTCACTATATTTCGCACGTGGAAGAAAGCAGTACTAGTAATATTTCTAATGTGGAGGTCAAAGGACAATGTAGGATCAAAAATTACCCCAAGGTTCCTCACTTTGTCAGGGTGATGTATGACACACAAGCCTAGGCTAAGTGTTAACTGGTCAAATTGATGCCGATGTCTCACTAGAGCAAGAACCATGATTTCAGTCTTATCAGAGTTTAAAAGTAGGAAGTTTCTAGACATACTGTTATGCGTCGACGCGGGTTGAGGAGCGGACCTGCGTCTGACAGAACCCAGCGGTAAAAATAACCAGAAGGCGGTTCCCAACAGAAACAATTTATTTTTCACCTGTGCTTACAAATGTAAAACATAAAAGCGTCCCTCTGGTGGAGTGATAAGTGGCACGTTCACCAGCGCCCGCAAAGATTAAAGCCCGGCGCTCCTGGACTCACTACCACCGCCAAACACCCCCCAGGTGGACACGACGAACCGATTCTCTGTGGAGCAAAGAGAAGGTGAGGTGAGTCAGCAGATACAACTCTATCTTTCGCATAACACACGCTATCAGCAACACACTCAGGTCAATGTTTCTTTTTAACTTTATGCAAATGAGCAGCCTCTCACAACAAGTGGAGGATCACTTATCCTGCACGCCACCGCAGTGAGAAGCAAGCTGCACAATTCTCTTCACAATCTCAGTTTACTGTGTAACAAAACACCAAGATACTATCAACACTTACTTAATCACTTAATTACCTTTAGCGTGTGCTGACAGCATGTGTCCTCACCCTTCCCTGCTTCAGGGGCTCGATATGTCAAACCCAGGCGCGGTCCTCAGCGTCTCACAAACGAACATCACAAGGTCGAGTTCCCGGCAGTTCTGCTCAAATCACACATGACTTATATGCAGAACGCCATCCAATTATCTGCTTCAGCTGCAAGTCTTCAAGGCCGCACGTGAGCCCCTGCCACAGGTGTTCCACATGACGCTAATAAGGGTGAGGACTCTTCAGCCAGCACTTTCTCCACAGACAAATCAGCCCACATGCCACCTGGAGAGCAAAGAAAAGAAAAGAACACCAACACAGCCAGCCACGCCCCCCCAACACACAACACATCCAACATCTCACTGATGCAAGGTAATCTACACTCAACAAAAATATAAACGCAACACTTTTGGTTTTGCTCCCATTTTGTATGAGATAAACTCAAAGATCTAAAACTTTTTCCACATACACAGTATCACCATTTCCCTCAAATATTGTTCACAAACCAGTCTAAATCTGTGATAGTGAGCACTTCTCCTTTGCTGAGATAATCCATCCCACCTCACAGGTGTGCCATATCAAGATGCTGATTAGACACCATGATTAGTGCACAGGTGTGCCTTAGACTGCCCACAATAAAAGGCCACTCTGAAAGGTGCAGTTTTATCACACAGCACAATGCCACAGATGTCGCAAGATTTGAGGGAGCATGCAATTGGCATGCTGACAGCAGGAATGTCAGCCAGAGCTGTTGCTCGTGTATTGGATGTTCATTTCTCTACCATAAGCCGTCTCCAAAGGCGTTTCAGAGAATTTGGCAGTACATCCAAACAGCCTCACAACCGCAGACCATGTGTAACCACACCAACCCAGGACCTCCACATCCGGCATCCAAGATCGTCTGAGACCAGCCACTCAGACAGCTGCTGAAACAATCGGTTTGCATAACCAAAGAATTTCTGCACAAACTGTCTGAAACCGTCTCAGGGAAGCTCATCTGCATGCTCATCGTCCCATCGGGGTCTCGACGTGACTCCAGTTCGTCGTCGTAACCGACTTGAGTGGGCAAATGCTCACATTCACTGGCGTTTGGCACGTTGGAGAGGTGTTCTCTTCACGGATGAATCCCAGTTCACACTGTCCAGGGCAGATGGCAGACAGCGTGTGTGGCGTCATGTGGGTGAGCGGTTTTCTGATGTCAGTGTTGTGGATCGAGTGGCCCATGGTGGCGGTGGGGTTATGGTATGGGCAGGCATCTGTTATGGACGAAGAACACAGGTGCATTTTATTTATGGCATTTTGAATGCACAGAGATACCGTGACGAGATCCTGAGGCCCATTGTTGTGCCATACATCCAAGAACATCACCTCATGTTGCAGCAGGATAATGCACGGCCCCATGTTGCAAGGATCTGTACACAATTCTTGGAAGCTGAAAATGTCCCAGTTCTTGCATGGCCGGCATACTCACCGGACATGTCACCCATTGAGCATGTTTGGGATGCTCTGGACCGGCGTATATGACAGCATGTACCAGTTCCTGCCAATATCCAGCAACTTCGCACAGCCATTGAAGAGGAGTGGACCAACATTCCACAGGCCACAATTGACAATCTGATCAACTCTATGCGAAGGAGATGTGTTGCACTGCATGAGGCAAATGGTGGTCACACCAGATACTGACTGGTATCCCCCCCCAATAAAACAAAACTGCACCTTTCAGAGTGGCCTTTTATTGTGGGCAGTCTAAGGCACACCTGTGCACTAATCATGGTGTCTAATCAGCATCCTGATATGGCACACCTGTGAGGTGGGATGGATTATCTCAGCAACGGAGAAGTGCTCACTATCACAGATTTAGACTGGTTTGTGAACAATATTTGAGGGAAATGGTGATATTGTGTATGTGGAAAAAGTTTTAGATCTTTGAGTTCATCTCATACAAAATGGGAGCAAAACCAAAAGTGTTGCGTTTATATTTTTGTTGAGTGTATATATATATATATATATATATATATATATATATATATATATATATATATATATATATATATATATATATATATATATAGTTTTCCTTCCTTTTCTTTTTCTCCTTTAAATGGCAATGGCTAGACAAGTTAATTTGGTGATCTGGAATGTTAGGGGTCTGAACCATGTTGTTAAGAGGAAGAAGGTACTAACCCATCTCAAACAATTAAAGGCAGAAATTGTGTTTCTGCAGGAAACCCACTTGCAATCTACTGAGCACTCTAAATTTTTTCCAAATGGGCAGAGCTGTGTTTTCATTCTACCTTCCAGGCTAGGGCAAGGGGGGTGGCCATTCTTATGTCTAGGGATGTACTGTTTGAACCAACTCACGTCATGGCTGACAGAGATGGCAGGCTTTTCATTGTCTCTGGGAAACTTTTTGATACCAGTGTTGTCCTAGTTAACATTTATGCTCCAAATGCAAATGATGTTACCTTCTTTGAAAAAATTTTTTCTAAGCTTCCCGAGTTGGACTCACGTTATCTAATCATGGGCAGGGACTTCAATTGCTGGCTTGATCCAGTACTAGATCGCTCTTCCTCCAAGCCAACTACGAGGACTAAGTCAGCCTCGTACATACAATCATTTCTGTTAGAAGGTGGAATCTCCAACATTTGGTGCCATCTTCATCCTGATGATAGGGCATATTCCCAGTGGTGGGCACACTTCCGATAATCCGATAACAGATAATTATCGAAGATAATGTTTTCGTTATCGGATTATCTTTTTAGATAACTTTAAAAACCATTATCGGACTAATTATCTTCCGATGAATTGTCCTTCGATAACTTTTAGACCGATAACACAGTAAACCCAGCTAAACAACAGCCAACATTTTTAAAATCAGTTGAGACCTACCTGTTAAAAGTTTCCTAACAGATGTATAAAATTTCTACCCTCTGCAAACAGTAGAGAGATACTTCCAGGAAAAAACACTGTACCTCTGCAGGCAAAGGAGAACTAGTCTCACAAAAAAAAACAAAAAAAAAAAACATTTCCTTTAACACCATACTGGTATGCTGGCAATATCACCCAAGTCATCCAGAGGCATACATTTTTAACTTATTTAAGTTATTTAAAATTACTGTCATGTCTGAAGTTTTATAAAGTGAAAATATCAGATATATGTTTTAGTTTTAAAATAATGTGCTAATTTTTAAGGTTTTGTGAGCACATGCTGAGTCCAGCAGTGCATTATGGATAGGACAGGGTGTTCACAACAGGACAAATGCATTTCAGACACTCTGTTCAGGCTTGACGGACAGCAGCATTAAACTCTAGTGCCTAAAACTCTCGTGAATATATTCTCTGGGTTTATAGACGTTATTGTATTTGCGTTTGTTAAATTCCACGCATCTTAAATGTAGTAGACGGATTATCAGGGATTTTGTTTTGGAAAGATTTCAAGGCCTCTACTGCCATCTACTGGCCAGTGGTGTTCATGGCAGTATTTTTTTTTTACAAATTAAGTTTAAAAACAAAACAACAACAAAAAAAACATTACAAGACAGCTCTGCGGTGTTTGCACAGGCACAGTGCGAGCGGTTGGACACTGGTAGCTCTGCAGCAGCAGGATACCGTCACGACGGCCGACCAGAATAATATCAAACAGGTTTGATTTTCATTCGACCATACGATCGGCGATCAGGAGGTGGTCGTCAGATGTTAAACGCAGCTTGTTACTCCATGTACACTACACGATGCAGGACGCGCGATTAACATAATGAATCACATAATGAATGATTGAACCAATCAGTGTTTAGCAGAGGCACATTTTACCCAGAATCCTTTGCGATCTGTCTGTGTGTGTTACAAAACCTCAGAATTAGTGCATTATTCAACATTAAAAGATATATGTTACATTTTAACTTTGTACAAATGACAAAATTGACATTAATGGAATTATTCTATCAGTATTCACACAAAACCATAAGTCAGGATGCCTTTATTTTTCAAGACCTCCGCCTAACCGGAGCATTGTGATTGGTAGAGAGGTGACTTTGTGACTGCTTTCAGGGTGCTTCAGCTGTGAAGCTTGCAGCAGGGGGCAGCATGTTCAAACATAGAAATGCTGACTCATTGTTTGAGTCTTATATCGCTTCCAAAAGCGATCGTGGTGTTAAAACTCAAATTCAGCTTGTTAGTAGTTGCAAATGTACCAGAAACAACACTGGAATTTATCGGTTATCTGTAACTTTTGATACATTTTTGGGTGGTTTATCTTTATCAAAGATAACTTTTCAGTTATCTGATTATCTGTTATCGAAGTTAATTTTTTGGTTATCTGTGCCCACCACTGCATATTCCTTCTTCTCCCCCATGCACAATATGTTGACCAGGCTAGACCATTTTTGTGGATGACAAAATTGTTCCCCAAGTCAGCTCATGTGACTATCAGAGTATAGTTATCTCTGACCATGTTCCTTTAACAATGTCAGTGAATTTCCCCGGGATCCCAAACCCCTCAAGACATTGGCGATTTAATTCTACACTACTCTCAGATGATAGCTTTATCAAGTTTATAGAGGAACATATCTCTCTATTTCTTGAAACTAACAACACTCCTGACATATCTGCACTCTGAGTCTGGGAAGCACTCAAAGCCTATTTGAGAGGCCAAATTATTTCATTTACAGCAAACTTGAAAAGAAAATCCCGGAAAGAACAATCGGACCTCCTATCTGAAATCCATAACACTGACAAGGAATATGCGAAACACCAAACTCCTGAGCTTTATAACAAAAAGATTGAACTCAAAGCCAGATTTGACCTCTTGACAACCTACCAAACACAAAACATTCTCCTGAAAAATAATTGCACATTGTATGAACACGGGGAGAAATCGGGGAAATTACTCGCTAACTTGCTAAGGGGACGCAGACCCAAACAACACATAGCAGCCATCCACTCTGAAAATGGGGAAATTACTTCCAACCCCAGTGAGATCAACACTACGTTCAGAAATTTTTACTCCAGTTTATATTCCTCTGAATTTGATGGAGATGAGGTTAGTATTAGCACTTTTCTCGACTCACTGCCTATTCCCTCTGTTCCCGTAGACCTCATTGAGAAGCTAGAGGCTCCTATATCCCAAGCAGAAATAACCCAGGCCATCTCTTTGATGCAGTCTGGGAAGACACCGGGACCTGACGATTTTCCCACTGAATTTTTTAAACAGTTTTCCAAACCCCTTTCATCGCAATTTGCAACGGTCCTACATGAATCACACCAGCATGGCTCACTTCCACCATCACTAGCTGAGACTTTCATATCATTTATCACAAAGAAAGGAAAAGACACAGCTGACTGCGCCTCCTTTCATCCTATTTCACTCCCTAATACGGATGCCAAAATTCTAGCAAAAGCCCTGGCTCTCAGATTAGAAGAGGCCCTCCCTCATATAATATCCACTGATCAGACTGGCTTTATCAAAAGCCGCCATGCTTTTTTTAATATCAGACGCCTTCTTGATGTGCTATATACGCCCTCCCGAGACAAAACTCCGGAATGCATTGTTTCTGTTGATGCGGAGAAAGCATTCGATCGTGTCGAGTGGAAATATCTGTTTTCAGCATTACGTAAATTTGGTTTTGGTCCCATGTTTGTAGGCTGGATTCAGTTGCTCTACGCCGCCCCTACTGCAACTGTGTGGACGAATGGCATAACATCCCAACCGTTCGCATTAGGCCGTGGAACAAGACAGCATTGTCCTTTGAGCCCGATCCTATTTGATTTAGCAATAGAGCCACTTGCAATCGTGCTCAGAAACAGCATTAACATCCCAGGCATCCATAGGTGCGGCGTGGAGCATAAAGTCTCTCTTTACGCTGACGATCTCTTGCTGTATATCTCTGACCCAATTAATTCTCTGGCCACGGTGTTGTCTCTTTTTGAAGAATTCGGACATATGTCCAGCTACAAAATTAACATCCACAAGACAAAGCTTTTTCCAATAAATGACGAGGCCCTGGCTGCTGATTACAGTAGCACCCCTCTTAAAATTGAGAAACAGCAGTTTACTTATTTAGGATTAGAGATCACCCGTAAATTTAAGGACCTATTCCGTGAAAATTTCATAACTCTCCACAATCAGGTGAGAACGTCTCTACAACAATGGTCACTCCTTTCACTGACAGTAGCCGGTTGTATAAATTCCGTAAAAATGAACATACTGCCTAAGTTTATGTACTTATTCCAATCTCTACCTATATTTGTTCCCAAATCCTTTTTTACTTTGTTGGATTCGACTATTTCTTCATACATCTGGCAGAATAAGAAACCCAGAGTAAGCAAAGCTGTGCTCCAATGTTTGAAGATCAACGGAGGCATGGGACTACCTAATATGTGCTCCTACTATTGGGCAGCAAATATTCGTTCTCTCACCTTTTGGTATAAATACAATCTTTGATCTAATGGCCCGGAATGGTTAACAGTTGAGTTGAACTCAGTCCAAAACATATCACTCTCTGCGTTGCTTGGTGCCCCACTTAATTATCCAATACCCAAACAAATAAAAAATCCAGTAGTACGCTCCGCTCTGAAGGTGTGGACTCAGTTTAGGAGGGCATTTAGTCTTGCCGAAATTTCCATGCTCAGCCCTGTTGCATCCAATCCCCTTTTTACCCCATCTCAGTGTGATACCTCCTTCACGGACTGGCATAAAAAGGGCATCATTTCACTCTCACATCTATTCAAGGGCAGCAGTTTTTCTTCTTTTGACGAACTCTCTGAGAAATTCCACTTGCCCAAAACGCACTTTTTTCGTTATTTACAGGTCAGAGATTTTATGCGATGTACCTTATCATGCTTTCCCAATAAATCGGGTGCTAATCCAATTGACACATTTCTCTCCTTTAATCCAACCTTGAAGGGCACACTCTCTAAACTGTACCGGAACATTATCGCACTCTCGCATTTGACACTAGACAGGACCAGAAAGGTGTGGGAACACGACCTAGGATGCTCGATATCCGCCGACCGCTGGGACTTGATCCTAAACTCGATTCATAAATCGTCACTGTGTGTAAGACACTGCCTAATGCAATTTAAAGTGGTTCATAGAGCTCACAGATCAAAGGCTGAATTAGCTAGCATATATCGCGACGTTACCCCCACCTGTGTCAAATGTAAATTAGGTGATGCTGCCCTCTTCCACATGTATTGGTTATGCCCCCACTTACAAATCTTTTGGAGTGAGATTTTTCACACTCTTTCAAATATCCTGAAGCGTGAACTCTACCCAAATCCTATGATGGCCTTATTTGGTACCTTTGGACCTGACGACCCCCGACTGACTTCTGCAGAGCGCCACATGGTCTCCTTCTCCCTCCTGTTGGCCAAGCGGGCCATTCTGTTTAGGTGGAAGGAGGCGACCTCGCCCACACACACTCAATGGCTGAGGGACATTATGCGCTGTCTTGCTCTAGAAAAGATGCGTTTTTCATTTAAAGGCACTGAGGGCAAATTCTATAAGACTTGGGGATCCTTTCTGACCTACTTTCATGACTTGCACGTGTTGTAAAATACGACTGTGGAATAGGCCCCTGACATTTGAGTAGCTCAAGATCTGAAGAACGACAAGCCTGCTGACTACTGTGTGTGCCTTAGCTGTGTTTCTTTGGGGTGGGGGGGCAGGTTCAACGTTCTACCTCTATCTTGATATGATCAAGATGAGTCGTTATACTTTCCTACACGGGTGTTTGCATAATATATGGGAGGGTAGATCATATAACTGTACTTTCCATACTGGTACCTGCCTAATACCGGAATGATATGTTCTGTTGTTATTATTGTTATTATATTTGTAATATACAGTTCCAAGGTGCAACTGCTGCCTTTTTTTTATGTGTGTATATATATATATATATATATATATATATATATGAGGGCTGTCCGTAAAGTATAGGTCCTTTTTACTTTTTTCAAAAACTATATGGATTTCATTCATATGTTTTACGTCAGACATGCTTGAACCCTTGTGCGCATGCGTGAGTTTTTCCACGCCTGTCGGTGACGTCATTCGCCTGTGAGCACTCCTTGTGGGAGGAGTCGTCCAGCCCCTCGTCGGAATTCCTTTGTCTGAGAAGTTGCTGAGAGACTGGCGCTTTGTTTGATCAAAATTTTTTCTAAACCTGTGAGACACATCGAAGTGGACATGGTTCGAAAAATTAAGCTGGTCTTCAGTGAAAATTTTAACAGCTGATGAGAGATTTTGAGGTGATTCTGTCGCTTTAAGGACTTTTCACGGTGCGAGACATCGCGCAGCGCTCTCAGGCGGCGTCATCAGCCTGTTTCAAGCTTAAAACCTCCACAATTCAGGCTCTGTTGATCCAGGACGTCGTGAGAGAACAGAGAAGTTTCAGAAGAAGTCGGTTTCAGCATTTTATCCGGATATTCCACTGTTAAAGGAGATTTTTTTCAATCAATCAATCAATCAATTTTTTTATATAGCGCCAAATCACAACAAACAGTTGCCCCAAGGCGCTTTATATTGTAAGGCAAGGCCATACAATAATTATGTAAAACCCCAACGGTCAAAACGACCCCCTGTGAGCAAGCACTTGGCTACAGTGGGAAGGAAAAACTCCCTTTTAACAGGAAGAAACCTCCAGCAGAACCAGGCTCAGGGAGGGGCAGTCTTCTGCTGGGACTGGTTGGGGCTGAGGGAGAGAACCAGGAAAAAGACATGCTGTGGAGGGGAGCAGAGATCGATCACTAATGATTAAATGCAGAGTGGTGCATACAGAGCAAAAAGAGAAAGAAACAGTGCATCATGGGAACCCCCCAGCAGTCTACGTCTATAGCAGCATAACTAAGGGATGGTTCAGGGTCACCTGATCCAGCCCTAACTATAAGCTTTAGCAAAAGGAACGTTTTAAGCCTAATCTTAAAAGTAGAGAGCTCAAAAGCCGCCTGGATTTTACAAATGGTTATCAACACGGAGGTGTTTTTCCTGTGCCGCCGCGCCGCGTCGGCTGCATCCCGACGCGCGGACCCATCCGCACGTCTTTCATTAAAAAAATCTCCTTTAACAGTGGAATATCCGGATAAAATGCTGAAACCGACTTCTTCTGAAACGTCTCTGTTCTCTCACGATGTCCTGGATCAATAGAGCCTGAAATGTGGAGGTTTTAAGCTTGAAACAGGCTGATGACGCTGCCTGAGAGCGCTGAGCGACGTCTCGCACCGTGAAAAGTCCTTAAAGCGACAGAATCACCTCAAAATCTCTCATCAGCTGTTAAACTTTTCACTTAAAACCAGCTTAATTTTTCGAACCATGTCCACTTCGATGTGTCTCACAGGTTTAGAAAAAATTTTGATCAAACAAAGCGCCAGTCTCTCAGCAACTTCTCAGACAAAGGAATTCCGACAAGGGGCTGGACGACTCCTCCCACAAGGAGTGCTCACAGGCGAATGACGTCACCGACAGGCATGGAAAAACTCACGCATGCGCACGAGGGTTCAAGCATGTCTGACGTAAAAACATATGAATGAAATCCATATAGTTTTTGAAAAAAATAAAAAGGACCTATACTTTACGGACAGTCCTCGTATATATATATATATATGTAAGTGTGTGTATGTATGTGTATGTATATGTATACATATATATGTTCGCTTTGGGAAATTTAATAAAAAGATTTTGAAAAGAAGTATGACGTCAGCCATGCAAGGGCACTCCCAGTAATCCCAAACTGATGTTCCAGCCTATCATGTAGAATATGATGATCCACGGTATCAAACGCAGCACTGAGATCTAACAGCACCAGAACCGTAGTGGTGTCCGAATCCATTGTAAGCAGAAGATCATTCATCACTTTACTGAGAGCTGTCCCTGTGGAATGATATTTTCTAAAAGCAGACTGTAGTGGCTCAAAGAGATTTTTCTCAGTAAGATAGTCCATGAGCTGCAGTGACACCACTTTTTCCAGAATTTTAGAGCAAAATGATAGATTTGATATCGGCTATTAGTTTTTCAATACACTAGGGTCAAGATTAGTTTTCTTAAGTAATGGTTTAATCACTGCAGATTTGAAATATTTAGGAACAGATCGAGAAGTTAAAGAAAGATTAATAATTTCCAGCACAGTCGGCCCAAGAGTGGGCCACAGGTCCTTAAACAGTTTTGTTGGTATAGGATCAAATAAGCAGGTTGTGCTTTTTGTTGACGTTACGAGTTTCGTCAGCATGCCTAGTGAGATACTATCAAATTCTGTAAATCTAGGTAATACCTCAGTAATGGCGCCCACCTATTGAGGTGGGCCCTCAATAGCAGGGTGTAGTAGCTGGGTTAAGGCATGCTGGGATATCTTTAACCTAATGTCTTCTGTTTTCTTCTCAAAGTAATCCAGGAAATCTTGTGCTGTAAAAGGAGAACGAACTACAAGTGGTTGTCCATGAATAAGTGTTGCCGCAGTGTCACTCCGTGTTGCCGCCGTGTCACTCTACGCGCTGCATATCTGCCGTTAACCACTGATATCCGCAACTGACGGAGATTTGTGACTTGACAGCGGACTGGGGCAGTGTGTAAAACAGATATATATCGTGCCTAACACGTCCACATCACAAACTAAAATATGTTGTAGCGAATACATACAAATTGGCCACGAATAAAGTGTTTTTATTACATCTGCTTTGCAGCTGATTTGCAGACAATCTGTGAATGCATAACAAACACGTCACGTAAACCCAAAGTGTGACAGAAAGTGACATACCTGCCAGTCAGTGCCGGTCCGGCTGTGTAAATCCACAAAGACGTAATAGCTGCTGCAATCCAGGACTTTTATTTAACACCAACAAAAGGAAGAGTTGCTGTTTACCCACAACTCACTCAAAAAAACAAAAAAAAAAACAAAAACAAAACACCATCTCACACCCCAAGCGGCTTCCCCACTCCCGCTCCCCAAACTCATGAACAGTTAACCCTCGCATGACAACACTCTGTGATCAACTTGTCCAAGTCCAGCAAATGCTCCACAGGCTGTATTGTTGGTGTGATGAATAGTGATGCCGACGGCCCGAGTGCGCTTCTTTTATGACCGCAATGCAGATGCCGTGCACGCGTAACACGTGCGCGATGCATTCATAATACACCCGTAATACTGTCATGATAATCTCAATGTGTCGGATCAGTTTCCGCTGTCTCCTGGGCTGTTGGGAGCTTCGGGAGGGCCACGAAGTGGGCCGCCTTGGAGAATCGGTCCACTATCGTGAGGATGGTGGTGTTACCCTGGGACGGTGGGAGGCCCGTGACAAAATCCAGGCCGATGTGGGACCAGGGGCGATGAGGCACAGGCAGCGGCTGGAGTAGTCCTGATGCCCTGCGATGGTCAGCCTTGCCCCTGGCGCAGGTGGTGCAGGCCTGGATATAATCCCGGACGTCGGCCTCTAGGGACGCCCACCAGAAGCGCTGCCGGACAACTGCCACGGTTCTTCGCACCCCTGGATGACAGGAGAGCTTGGAGCCGTGACAGAAGTCCAGGACTGCAGCCCTAGCTTCTGGTGGGACGTATAGTTTGTTCTTCGGCCCAGTTCCGGGGTCCGGGCTTCGTGCCAGGGCCTCCCGGATGGTTCTCTCTACGTCCCAGGTGAGGGTGGCCACGATAGTGGACTCCGGGATGATGGGTTCCGGTGGATCCGACAACTCCGCCTTGACTTCATCTTCATGTACCCGGGACAGGGCATCCGATCTCTGGTTTTTGGTCCCGGGACGGTAGGTGATCCGGAAGTCAAAATGGCCGAAGAACAGTGACCAGCAGGCTTGCCTGGGGTTCAGCCGCTTGGCGGTCCTGATATACTCCAGGTTCCGGTGGTCAGTGAAAACCGTGAATGGCACGGACGTTCCCTCCAACAGATGTCTCCACTCTTCAAGAGCCTCTTTCACCGCAAGGAGTTCTCGATTGCCGACGTCATAGTTACGTTCGGCCGGGGTCAACCTGCGGGAAAAATAGGCACACGGGTGAAGGACCTTATCGGTCTTCCCGCTCTGGGAAAGCACAGCTCCTATCCCTGAGTCCGAGGCGTCCACTTCAACCACTAACTGGCGACTAGGATCGGGCTGCACCAGAACGGGTGCAGACGAGAAGCGCCGTTTCAACTCCTTGAACGCGGCATCGCAACGATCCGACCAGGTGAAGGGGACTTTTGGTGAGGTCAGGGCTGTCAGGGGGCTAACTACCTGACTGTAGCCCTTAATGAACCTCCTGTAGAAATTTGCAAAGCCGAGGAACTGTTGCAGCTTCCTACGGCTAGTGGGTTGGGGCCAGTCTCTCACCGCCGCAACCTTGGCCGGATCAGGAGCGACGGAATTGGGGGAGATGATAAACCCCAGGAAGGACAAAGATGTGCGGTGAAACTCACACTTCTCGCCCTTCACAAACAGCCGGTTCTCCAACAACCGCTGCAGGACCTGACGTACATGCCGGACATGAGTCTCAGGATCCGGAGAAAAGATGAGTATATCGTCTAGATATACGAAGACGAATCGGTGCAGGAAATCCCGCAAGACATCATTAACTAATGCTTGGAACGTCGCGGGGGCGTTTGTGAGGCCAAACGGCATGACCAGGTACTCAAAGTGACCTAAGGGGGTGTTAAATGCCGTCTTCCACTCGTCTCCCTTCTGGATCCGAACCAGGTGATACGCATTTCTAAGATCTAGCTTAGTGAATATTTGGGCTCCATGCAGGGGCGTGAACACTGAATCCAACAGGGGCAACGGGTATCGATTACGAACCGTGATTTCGTTCAGCCCCCTATAATCAATGCATGGACGAAGTCCGCCGTCTTTTTTACCCACAAAAAAGAAACCTGCACCCATCGGGGAGGTGGAATTCCGGATCAACCCAGCGGCTAAAGAGTCCCGGATGTAGGTCTCCATTGATTCGCGCTCAGGTCGTGAGAGGTTGTACAGCCTGCTGGACGGGAACTCAACTCCTGGAACCAAATCAATGGCACAATCGTACGGACGGTGGGGGGGAAGGGTGAGTGCCAGATCCTTACTGAACACATCCACAAGGTCATGGTACTCCACCGGCACCGTCCCTAGATTGGGCGGGACTCTGACCTCCTCCTTAGCCTGGGAACCAGGAGGAACCGAGGAACCTAAACATACCCGATGGCAGGTCTCGCTCCACTGAACCACTACCCCGGACGGCCAATCGATCCGGGGATTGTGTTTTAACATCCAGGGGAACCCTAGAATCACACGGGAGGTGGTAGGAGTCACAAAAAACTCGATCTCCTCCCGGTGATTTCCTGACACCACCAGAGTTACTGGTGGTGTCTTATGTGTGATCGGAGGGAGTAGGGAGCCATCTAGTGCCAGCACCTGCACAGGCGAGGTAAGCGCCACCAGAGGGAGCCCTATCTCCCTGGCCCATCTGCTGTCTAACAGATTCCCTTCAGAGCCCGTGTCCACCAGTGCTGGGGCCTTCAGGGTTAACTCCTCATAAAGGATTGTAACTGGGAGTCGTGTGGCAATATGGGTATGTCCCACGTGAATGTTTTGACCCACCCCTAACCCAGTTTCTAGGGGCGGGCGTTGGTGTTTTAACCGCTCGGGGCAGTCCCTCACTTGATGCTCTATTGAGCCACAAACAAAGCACGCTTCGCGGGCCAGCCTCCTCTTGTTTATCTGGTGCCCTAAATGTGGCCCTGCTCGTGTCCATAGCTTCATCAGCAGGGGGAGCTGTAACCACACGGAGCGTAGAGGCCGTGGAGCGTGGGGAGGGCGGAACTCGGTCAGAACCGGAAGGGAGAGGGACGGCGCGTGCCCGGCCACGCCCTTCGTCTCGTTCCCGACGGCGTTCTTCTAACCGATTGTCTAATCGTATAACGAGATCAATAAGCCCGTCTAAATCCCGCGGTTCGTCCTTGGCCACCAGGAGCTCCTTCAGGACCAACGACAGTCCGTTTACGAAGGCGGCACGGAGGGCAGTGTTATTCCAGCCGGACCTCGCAGCCGCGATGTGGAAGTCGACTGCATAAACAGCTGCGCTCCGGCGCCCCTGTCTCATTGACAGCAGCACGGCTGAAGCGGTCTCTCCTCTATTTGGGTGATCGAACACTGTTCTGAACTCCCTCACAAACCCATCATATATCAGAAGGAGCCGTGAATTTTGCTCCCAAAGCGCTGTAGCCCAAGCGCGTGCCTTGCCGCGAAGCAGATTAATTACATAAGCTATCTTACTAGCATCAGTCGCGTACATGACGGGACGTTGTGCGAAGACGAGCGAACACTGCATAAGAAAGTCCACGCATGTCTCCACACAACCCCCGTACGGCTCTGGAGGGCTTATGTATGCTTCAGGGGAAGGTGGGAGGGGTCGTTGAACGACCTGTGGAACGTCACTGTTGCGCACAGGATCGACAGGAGGGGGAGCCGCAGCAGCGCCCTGAGGGCGCGCTTCCACCTGCGTGGCGAGAGCCTCCACCCTGCGGTTAAGGAGGATGTTCTGCTCGGTCATCAGATCCAGCTGAGCCGTAAAAGCGGTGAGGATTCGCTGCAACTCACCGATCATTCCTCCTGCAGACGCCTGTGCGCCCTGCTCTTCCATTGGCCGTTCAACAGCCGGTTGACACCCCACGGGGTCCGTCATGGTGGCCAAGATATCCTGTTGGGAAAGTGTAGGTACACGGACCCACAACAGGGGGCGCAAATGAACGGACAATGGAGTAGGTCAAATAACAACACTTTACTGTTGTGAATGTGCACAACAAATACAACAGATTGCAACAATAGACAAGAGTCAATTCACAAAGGTGTCGTGTGGGCAGGCTCGAAGATAGGAGATGCCTGTCCAAAGCAGAACCGGAACCACACGATTTCCTCCGCCACCAGACCCCGGGAATACTGGAGCCGCCAAGTCCCGAACTCCCAGGTGGCCACTGCCTCCGCGTGTCGGACCTGGTACTGCTGGCGAGGAACAAAAAAGCAATTAACTGAGGATGCGTTTGCACCCAGGAATCAGTTCGGCAGGAAAGCTACCTCCACCTCTTGTTGGAAAAGCAGTCCACAATATAATGCACAAAGTCACAAAGGATACTGTCAAAACAGTCAGCTGAGGTACGTTACCTTCCAGGTAGAACGATATCTCGGCAAAGAGGTGGAGACGTCGTCCTGCTGATGTACCCCTGCTGATCAGGTGATTGGTAACAGCTGTTGCAGGTGATGTGTGACAGCTGTCACCCTGGCTGCTCCTGTGAGGCGGCTGCGCCCTCTGGTGCCTGGAGCCCGCACTCCAGAAAGGGCGCCCTCTGGTGGTGGGCCAGCAGTACCTCCTCTTCTGGCGGCCCACACAACAGTTATGAGTGAATTCCACCAGTACCACAACATCCCAGAGGACGTAGCAAGAACACTGGGCTCTCTGTGGATTACCAGCCTGCCCAGCAGGTGGAAAAGGCAGCGTAGAGACAGAAAGCAGAAGCGAGGATGTCGGTCCGGCTCCGATGCTAGGCTACATAAACAACCTCACAGGCCAGCATTACCGAGCCTCTTCCTCTCAAACGCCAGATCCATTACCCACAAAATGGACGAACTGGAGTTACAGATGGCCACAAACAGCTTTGCGCGGAACTGCAGCGTTATTTTCATCACGGAGACGTGACTTCACCCGCTGATCCCTGATGCTGCAGTTGAGCTAGCAGGCTGCACGCTACACCAACAGGACAGAACCAGTGATTCGGGTAAGTGCAGAGGTGGAGGGCTCTGTGTTTATGTGAACCGCGAGTGGTGCTGTAGCAGCAGGGTCATTGACTCTCACTATTCTCCTGATTTAGAGGTGCAGTCTCGTGCAGACCTTTTTATCTCCCAAGGGACTTCACAGTAGTCGTTGTGTTTGCTGTTTACATCCCACCCAATGCTAACATTAGCACCGCCCTTAAGGGGCTTTCACAGTGGCGTATTCGTAGAGCTGCTCATTGCAGCGTTGTGTTTCATTTAAATATGCCCGAAATATTATAAGGAGTCTGATAGAGGAGAGAGAGCAGTTTTACACTCTCTCTCAGAGAGAGAGAGAGAGAGAGAGAGAGAGAGAGTGAGAGAGAGCGCTTTTATGAAATGATGCGACACAGTGAAACAGTTATATAATTAGTCCAGTATGATAAAGTGAAGCAACGATCTTGCAGTATCTGTATCTATATAGCTCCAGAAGAACAACAGGGAGATGTGAAGTGGCGCACAGTACCGTGTTTAAGCGTGGGCGGGCTCACAATAGCGGACAGTAGCACGGCGCTGCGTGTACTCACGTGAAGGCTCCATGCTGTGCTGTACGCCGAAGAAAATTAAACAGGTTTAATTTCTTCCATCCTACGCGGGTAGCCCTCAACATACTGCTACGTATCGAGAAAAAAACTCCTCGTGAAGTGGGCGGAGAGCTGCTCATTACAGCATAGATGATACGCTGTAATGAGCAGCTCCATGAATACGCCACTGTAAAAGCCCCTTTAGCCTCTTGCTTGCTTGTGTAAATAAACAGCAGCTGGCCCATCCGCATGGTGTTTGTATTGTTGCTGGTGACTTCAACCAAGCATGTTTAAAGACTGTGCTCCCTAAGTTCGCCCAGTACGTGAAGTGTGTCACCAGAGGGGAAAATACTTTGGACCATGTCTACTCAAACATAAAACATGCATACAAAGTCACTCCCCTCCCCCATTTCGCTGGATCAGACCATCTCTGCCTGTCCCTCACCCCCACCTACACCCCCCTGCTGAGGCGAACAAAGCCACAATGAAAAACTATCCAAACCTGACCTGAGGGAGCGTTCTCCCAGCTACAGGACTGCTTCTCATGGACTGTATGGGATTTATTTTCCAGCCACAACCTGCAGGACTTCACTGACACCGTACTTGCTTACATTAAGAACTGTGTTGACACTGTCATCGTCAACAAAAGGGTCAGGCTTTTTCCAAACCAGAAACCCTGGATGAACAGTGCAGTCCGGTCCCTATTAAAAAGCCGCAACACCGCCTTTAAATCAGGGGACAGGGCCCTGTACAGCGCGGCCAAGTCCAATCTGAAAAGAGGCATCAGAGAGGCCAAGCCTACCTACAAGAAAAAGATAGAGGACCACTTCGCTGTAAATGACCCCAGAAGGATGTGGCAGGGAATAAATCATATAACCAACTACAGAAGCAGCAACCCACGAAATGCTAGGTCTGACGCCTCGCTGGCAGAGGAGCTGAACCGCTTCTTTGCCCGCTTCGAAGCAGACAGACCAGCAGCAACTCCACACCCACCACCCTCCAGCACTAGCACGCTAACACTTCAGGAACATGAAGTGAGACGTGTGCTGAAGGCGGTGAACCCCAGGAAGGCGGCCAGCCCCGATGGTGTACCTGGAAAGGTACTCAAAGCATGTGCTGACCAACTGGCTGGAGTTTTCACCTGCATCTTCAACCTGTCCCTGTCGCAGGCCATCATTCCACTCTGCCTCAAATCCTTCACCATCATTCCAGTCCCAAAGAAGTCAGCAGTGGAGAGCATAAATGACTACAGGCCTGTTGCACTTACGCCTGTGGTCATGAAGTGCTTTGAAAGAGTGGTCTGTCAGCACATCAGAGCCTGTCTGCCTTCCACTCTGGACCCCCACCAGTTTGCCTACAGGGCAAACCGCTCCACAGAGGACACTATCATCACAGCTCTCCACACCACACTGAGCCACCTGGAGCACCAGGGAAGCTATGTGAGGATGCTCTTCCTGGACTTCAGTTCAGCCTTCAACCACATCATCCTGGAGATCCTGGTCCAGAAACTGACACATCTGGGCATCTCCACCCCCATCTGCCAGTGGATCAAGGACTTCCTCACAAACCGTCCACAGTCTGTGAAACTTGGCCCCCACCTTTCCTCCACCATCACACTCAGCACCGGTTCCCCTCAAGGCTGTGTACTGAGCCCCCTCCTGTTCACTCTTTACACGCACAACTGCTCTCCGACCCATCCCACAAACACCATCATAAAGTTTACCACCGTGATTGGGCTCATCTCGGGGGGGAATGAGACTGACTACAGAGACGAGGTAAATCGACTGACAGCGTGGTGTTCAGTTAACAACCTGCCGCTGAACACCACAAAAACAAAAGAAATCATCCTGGACTTCAGGAAGGCCAGGGCTGACCCAGCCCTGCTCTACATCCAGGGCGACTATGTAGAAAGGGTCAGCTCCATCAGGTTCCTGGGAGTGCAGCTCTCTGACAGCCTCTCTTGAACTGCCAACACCACAGTGGTGGTGAAGAAATCCCAGCAGCGACTTCACTTCCTGAGGGTGCTCAGGAGAAACAATCTGGAGGAGAAGTTGCTGGTGTTGTTCTACAGAGCCACAATTGAGAGCATCCTGACGTACTGCATCACAGCATGGTAATTTGCACCTTTCAAGTTTCTTGTGCAATATCTGTAAACCATGTGCAATATTCCCATGTAATATGATTCCACAGTTGTATATAATTCTCATTTTACATTTTACTTGGTCTTACTTATGTTTATATTAGTTGTACATATACTCTGAAAAATGTACCGTTAAATTTCACTATCTTTTATATGGCTAAAAATTACTCGCACTGCGGAAAGCACCTTTTTGGAGTTGCACTCAAATCTCGTTGCAATGCAAATTACAATGACAATAAAGGCAATTCTGATTCTGATTCTGGTTTACATAATGAATGACTCAACCAATCAGTGTTTAGCGGAGGCACATTTTACCCAGAATCCTTTGCGATCTATCTGTGTTTGTTACAGAACTTCAGAATTAGTGCATTATTCAACATTAAAAGATATATGTTATATATACCATACGGACCACTCAGGCAGAAAACCAGAAACCCTGTCAATTCTGTCATTTGTACAAATGACAGAATTGACATTAATGGAGTTATTCTATCAGTATTCATTTTCTTTACACACCAAACCATAACTCAGCAATGCTTTATTTTCCAAGACCTCCGCCTGACAGGAGCATTGTGATTGAGTAGAGAGCTGAGCTTTGTGGCTCCTCTCAGCTTGCATCTGTGCTGGAAGCCATGTAGTAAACAAGAGCTTCCAGCAGGGGGCAAGATATTCAAAGACAGAAGTGTGGGCTCATTGTTTAGGTCTGTTGTCGCTTTTGATGCTACCAGAAGCGGCCGTGGTGTTAAAACTCAAACTCAGCTTGTTAGTAGTTGCAAATGTACCAGAGACAATACTGGAATTTATCGGTTATCTGTAACTTCCGATACATTTTTGGGTGGTTTATTGTTTTATCTTTATCAAAGATAACTTTTCTGTTATCTGTTATCAAAGTTAATTTTTTGGTTATCTGGTCACACCAGATACTGACTCGCTTTCTCACACCCCACCAATAAAGCAAAACTGCACTTTTCAGTGCCCAATGCAGTGTTGTCATGGTGATTTAAAAAGAGTAAACACAGTTGTTGGACAATAAGTGGCTTCACGCAACCACTAACCATTAGTGAAAAAAAAGTTTTCGTGTTATCATTCATATTGTCTGAAAAATAGCAAAATAAATAAATTCTGCCAGGGAATGTAAATTTTTGAGCACAACTGTACATGAGCTAGGTATATGAATTAGTGAGTTTTTGGCAGGTTAAATTGTTCATCAATGTGATGGCCTATGGAAAAAAAAACTGTTCCTATTTGTGCTTGTTTTTAGTACAGAAGGTTCCTGGTTCAAAACGCACCTCTGCCCATTACTACATGTTACACTCCCTGATAGGTCAGCACTTGTTATGATGACATCAACAGCGACTTGATGGGGTGGCATTCAAATGACCATGCTATTATGGACCAGCGCGACACATCATCAGTTGTGTACCCTGGCTTCACTGGGTGTTTTGTCTTTTATCACAGTACACCCTCAGCTGAGGAAGACTTGGCTGATCAGACCATGGTGTGTGTCGCACAGTCGCCACAGTCGCTGTCGCCACAGCCAGCCACCGGACACACATTCACCTTCCATGCCTGTCCCACTGCCTCAGTTGCTAGCTCATCATACTGCAACCTTTTTCTTTCAAATGCCTCATCAATAGTGTCTTTTCACTGGACTGTGAGTTTAACAATGAGGACATAGGACCAGGTCAGGGTTCAAGTTGGTCTGTGCAATATCATGCGGAAACGTAGGTCTTTGGTGTTGAACGGCAAGTATTTCCCAGTCCTTGGCCAGTATCAGCAGGCACGCATGGGGATGGGAGGGCTTTGTTTGCAGCTTTTTGCCTCCCTGGATGAAGGATGTTATGTGTGGGAAAATCCGGTGAGCATTTGGGGGGATGGCGTTGATTGAGGTTCTCTTGTCCTCCAGCGCCGAGGCCAAATACCTCAGTACCTGATTGCGATGCCAGGTATGTCTCCAATGCATCAGGATGGTCTTGCAACCCACCAAGATATGTTTGGAGCTGCACAGAGGTGACAGGCAGGGTCTTCTCCAAGCCAAAGAAGTGAGTTGCAGAAGGAAGGGCATCCAGTGTCAAACTTGTGCAAAGTCAACATGCAGATCCACCTCCGATCTGCTGCGGCAAGCCTGAGTGAAAACAACGGAGCAGCCAAGGGGACTTACTATATTTTAATTTTTTTTTTTTATGTTGGTGAATTTTGTGTAGATTTGATTACATTTATCCATGGGATTGTGCTAGCGTACACAGAGTTCTCCTAAAACTATAATGATGCTCACTAAGTAACTCATTCCACTCCATTAAGTATGTTGACAAGTAAATTTTCATCTATTTTGGAGAATTGTGATCATATGGAATATCAATAAAATATAAAATATACTTATTTCCTTTCCAATTCTTTTTTATAAATTGGAATTATCATAGCCATTTCCTTTTTAATGGGGAAAAACGTGCTAAAAATACTGTTACAAATATAAGGAAATTGCTGAAATATATTGCTGTATAAGAGAATAGGATAACAGAATAATTTATCAGAGCAAAATTTAAACCTTCATTTTTTTATCTTTACTTTTTTAAACCTCCACTCGCTACTGGAAACAGAAGTGCAGTTTAATTGATGTGCTGTTTAAGTCTCTTGTTGGCCATTTAACAGATGTGTATTCTGTGGGAAAATACCTTCAAGTTTTCAAACACTTGGTTTTTGGTTGCTGAAAAAATGTGCACTGAGACAAAAAAATAAAATAAAAATAAGATAAAATAGAAAAAAAACATCATATACACAAATAGGTTTCATGCATATTCTTACTTTTACATATACTTATTTTTAGCAAAGAAGAAAGCTAGTGTTTTCCATAATTTAAATCATTAAATACTTCAAAATGTTTTAAAAATGTTTTCAGAGAAGTCATATTAAAACACCGCTCATGTAAAGTATATTTGATGAAAAAATTTTAACTCAACAAAAGTTGAAAATGTTTAATAGTATGCAAAAAGGAAGACAACACACAAAACCCTGTCTTATTAGTTAAGAATAACAAAGTAATTCAATTTTCTCTGCATGTAATGAACGCTCAGGAACAGAGCATTAAGGACAGAAATGGTTACAGAAATTGTCAGTGGAGAAAAGAGAGAAAAGGAAGACAAATTACCTCATTACACTGTGAGTGAGAACATTATTTTCATGTGGCAGGATGCAGAGTTAAATGTCATACCAGTGAAGTATGACCAGTGGATACGGTGGTTTTACCCTTTCATTGTACATGTTACAACCGATGTCTAATATATTAATAGATATTAACATGTGAATAAGATGTTCCGAACTGTGATTTCAGAGAAAATAATCTGATGAATATGCAGCGAGCATGCCAAATTTATATTATTTTCATTACTAATGACTACTCATGATTGTTTGTCATCATATTCTGTAGTACAACAGAGATACTATTTTGCAGATTTGTAACCCAGTGCTGTCCTCGACTTAAATGTAGAACTGGAGCAGGACTAATTTAGCGCTTTGTCACAGTACTGAGAGTGCAGTTAGCCAAGCTTTATAATGCAATTGTCCTTGGGTTAAGTGCAGCATGAAAAGGGAGTAATAACTATTTTAAAGTTGACTAAGATTAAAGTTTGGCTTACAGCCAGTCTTACTCTCTGGGCCGCATGGAGAAGAACCTAATTAAACCCACATGAAAGTCTCTCCCCAAGAGCCAGAGAGATTAAACATCCTCAGGTAGACTGCTGGGTGAATAACACACAACAAAAGTTGAACAATGATGAGACAACACACATAGACACACACATTCCATAATGCAAAACCTGGTTCAGATGCATATTAATTATAATCAAGATCCTGTTGATGAAAATAATGAGATAGAAGTAACACAATGAGCACACAGAATCACATCCTTTTTCAGTCTGTTCAAATCAAATATGCTACACCGTGTATGTTAATTCTGTATTTGTTCAAGTGTTCACTCTGTGGTCAGTCGGTGTAGTTACTGCCCATAAGGTACAACCTTTTTTTTCCCTAAATGTACAGAATGCCAAAAAAAACCTTAAGTAGTGAAGATCTGGATGAGATCAAACTCTCCCTGAATTTCATGTCAGAAGAACTCAGTGGAGTGGTTAAAAAGCAAACTGAACTGCTTGGTTTATTGAAGGAGGTTCGTGATATAAAAAAAATCTTGCAAGAGAAAGACAATAAAATTAGATCATTGGAAAATCGTGTCGATGATCTTGAGCAACAAATGAGGATGGAGGACGTAATTGTTTCAGGACTGAACATTAAGCATCGGACATACGCTCGGGCCACTGCTGTGGGCAGCGGTGCCGATGATGCAGATGACATGCGAGAAGAAACTCACTCCCTGGAGCAACAGGTTGTTCAGTTTTTTCTTCCAAGGACATCCACATTAATAGTACTGATATTGCTGATTGCTATTCAGTTGCAAGAAGAGACAAAAAAGCGAAACAGGTTATCATCATCTGGTTTGTAAATAGGAAGTTTAAGAGAAAATTGCAGAGATTGCAAGACAAGCCAGAGATTGCAAGACAAGCCAGAGTCCTTCGCAAGCAGAAAAAAAATTCAAGTGACATGGACTAGGAACTGTAAAGTGTGGATCAAATTAAATGGAACTCCAGAGGAAGCGAAGGTCATAATGATAAGAGAGCTTGCGGATTTGGATCATTTTAAATGATTGCTCCTTATGGAGGAAAATGTTCCTTATTGTTTTGATATTGTTTATCTGAAGGGATTTTGTTATGTTTTTTGTTTTGTTTTCCTTTTTTGTTATGAGACAACTTTTGACTAAATCCATATCACATACTGGTTTACATGAAATAGTTATATTTAGCCACATTTTTGGTTTGTCAATTACAACCCTTTTATGATGTCAATTGATTCTTTTCAACTTGCTTCTGCACAGGAGCTTGATCTAAAAGTGTTTGATTACTCTGAACGTAAATCTTATAGCATTGATTACAATATAGATCCGGATTGTTTTTTTCTTAAAAATACTACTCACCACTGCAATTACTTTACCAAGGAACAACTTAAGAACTGTTCCATGACAAACGGTTCTTTCTCCATTATAGATTTTAATAGTAGAAGTCTTCCTATGAATTTGCCCAAAATTCAGGATTGTTTAAAACGTGTCAATAATCCCTTTTTGTTGTGTGGGCCGCTGAAGAGGAGGTACTGCTGGCCCACCACCACCAGATGGCGCCCTGCTTGAAGTGCGGGCTTCAAGCACGAGAGGGCGTCATAGCAACCCGGGAGTGAGAGCTGTTACTCATCATCAGCATCAGCTGTCACTCATCCACATCATCACCACCACCTTAAAGGCCGGACTGCAACTCCACCTCCCCGCCGAGAAATCAACTACCAATCAGGTCATTTTCTCTGCTGACTTAAAACCTTGTGTAATAGTCTGAACTTCTGTTGCAGCCGTTTTCCTGTGGTGATTGCCTTATCTGTGGGATTGGCGTTGGTGTGATCAGCGACGGCTTCGCTTCACACCCCAACCAGATAAGTGGTTAGACAGGAGCTGCACGAGTGTGTGATTGGAGGTGGAGGTGCTCCCTCCTTACTGACTACAGACTGTGGGATTACTGAGTGTGCGACCTCACACTCATCAGGACTGTCTCTGTTCTCTGCCAGCAGTACCGGGTCTGACTGCTGAAGACAGCGGCCACCTGGGGCGCAGGGCTTGGCGGCTCCGGTGTTCTCAGCTCCGTTAGTAGTGGAAGCTGTGTGGATCCGGCTCTTCTCTCGCCAGGCGTCTTCTATCGTCGAGCCTGCCAACACGTCACCTGGTGTATGATTGACAGTCACTATATTGTTATTGTCTGTACGTCGTTGTGTGATTCACAACATTAAATTGTTATTTTTGGCTTATCCATTGTCCATTCATTTACGCCCCCTGTTGTGGGTCCGTGTCACGACACTTTCACAACACTTTTCTGTCATTGCAGTTACAGAAACGTGGTTGAGGGATGAGCACATGGACACGGTCCGGCTCGATGGGTATAACCTTTTTGTTACAAATAGGATGAATAAAAGGGGCGGTGGCGTTGCACTTTATGTCAGTTCTAGTTATCAGTGTGAAATTGTTAATAATATGTCCTTTTCTTTTGACAATGTCATGGAATGTGTCTCAGTGGAAATTAAATGTGAAAAATCAAAAAACATAATCATAACTTGTATTTACAGAGCTCCTGAATCAAACACGAATATTTTGTGGATAAATTAACAGATATGTATAACACCTTTAAAAATAACAAGCTTTTGTTTATCTGTGGAGATTATAGATGAATTTATTAATTCTGTGTTTTGTATGGGATTGTATCCAGTAATTACTCATCCAACTAGGATAACTAGGAATTCATCAACACTTATTGACAATATATTGATATCAGTGACCACCTGCCTGTTTTTGTTGTTTTCAATTCATTAACTGATAAAAATTGACCATATTAACATTACAAACTTCATAAGGAAAATAACAAAGGAAACTATGGAAAAGCTTAGGACGGATTTAAGACAGCAAAACTGGGGTGACATTTACACTGAGGATGTAGATCAATCTTACGAATCATTCATTTCTGTTATTTCCAATTTATATGATAGACATTGCCCTTATAAATGGTAAATGGACTGCATTTATATAGCGCTTTTCCATCTGCATCAGACGCTCAAAGCGCTTTACAATTATGCCTCAAATTCACCCCGATGTCAGGGTGCTACCATACATGGCGCTCACTACACACCGGGAGCAATAGGGGATTAAAGACCTTGCCCAAGGGCCCTTAGTGATTTTCCAGTCAGGCGGGGATTTGAACCGAGTATCTTCTGGTCTCAAGCTCAACACTTTAACCACTCAACCATTACCTCTGCGCTTGTGTGTTAAAAGATGGAAAAAAGCTAAGCAAAGATAAACCTTGTGTTGGGAAAGTGTAGTGACACGGACCCACAACAGGGGGCGTAAATGAACGGACAATAGAGGAAGTTAAATTTGAACACTTTACTGTTATGAATGTCACAACCACACACAGCAGATTATAGAATAAATACAAGTCAATGAATGAAGGTGTCGTGTGGGCAGGCTCGACGATAGGAGACGTCCATCTGGAGATGAACCGGAACCACACGATTTCCACCGCCACCGAACCCGAAGGATACTGGAGCCGCCAGGTCCCGAAGTCCCCAGGTGGCCACTGTCTCAGCGTGTCGGATCTGGTACTGCTGGCTGAGAACAAAGACAGTCAAGTGTGGGTGTGTGTACACCCCGTAACAATAACGGTGGGAATTCCACCTCCACCTCTAACACACACTCGTGCAGCGTCTGAGTACCACTTATCTGGTGGGAAGTAGGACGAAACAGTCGCGATCCACGCCGGTCCTCTGGGTAGACAGCTGCAACACAGTAGCTCTTGGAATCAATCAATATAGTACGCAGGCAAAGAAAGTTACCTCTCAAAGAAGTACGATATCTCGGCGACGTGGTGGAGGTGTCATCCTGCTTTTATCCGGGGAGAAGTGCAGATGATCGGTGACAGCTGTCATAGTTGATGAGTGACAGCTGTCACCTCGGCTGTTCCTGTAAGGCGGCAGCGCCCCCTCATGCCTGAAGCCTGCACTTCAGGCAGGGCGCTCTCTGGTGGTGGGCCAGCAGTACCTCCTCTTCTGGCGGCCCACACAACACCTTGGATCACTAAGGGACTTCAGAATGCATATAAACAGATTTTTTTTTTTTTTTGTATAAGCAGTTTTTAAAATCTAGAACAACTGAAGCAATTGTTCCTTCCAGAACGTGTGCCTTGAATCACAGCAAAACAATAGAAACAGTGCGTGATTCAATGTTCATTAGAAGAACGGATGAAAAATAAATTATTGATATAGTTCACAAATGTAAGGGGAAAAAATCAACTGATAGTGACCATTTTGATATGTTTTTTGTTAAAAATATTATTGATTGCATTGTTAAGCCTTTAACATATATCTGTAATTTGTCATTAATGAATGGTAAATTTCCTTTCAAAATGAAAATAGCTAAAGTGATCCCATTCTTCAAATCTGGTAACAAGCATGTTTTTTCCAATTATAGGCCAAGCTTCCTTTTACCACAATTTTCCAAAATTTTGGAAAAGGTATTTGAAATTAGGTTAAATGATTTTTTAACTAAACATCATATCCTTAGCGAGCAGCAATACGGTTTTAGAAACAATCGCACTACTTCCCTGGCTGTGATGGATTTTGTCGAACAAATTTCTAACGCGATTAAAAATAATCAATATACTGTAGTTTTTTTTTTTTTTTTTTTTTACAGAAAGCATTTGATACTATAGATCATACCTTGCTACTGGACAAATTACAGAAGTATGGTATCGGGGGATTGGCACATGACTGGATAGAGAGCTACTTAGACAGTAGGTATCAGTGTGTCCACTCTGGTGGGACAAATTCAGAGTTTTTGAAGATTATTTGTGGGGTGCCTCAGGGTTCAGTCCTTGGGCCACTGTTGTTCCTTTTGTATATTAATGATATATGTTTGGCTTCTAAGTACATAAGTTGTATTTTATTTGCGAATGATACAACTGTATTTTGTTGTGGGGATCATTTGGGACAGCTCCTGGACAAGATGGAGAATGAATTATATACATTTAAAAAATGGTTTGATTTAAATAAATTATCGCTCCATTTTGGTAAAACTAAGTGCATCATATTTGGGAATATAGTCCAGGAATTTAAGCAAAAAACCATTATTACATGATATTGAAATTGAAATTGTAACAGATACAAAATTTCTTGGTGTTCATATTGATGATAGATTAAGCTGGAAAACACATATTAACTATGTTAAAACTAAAATGTCAAAAGCCATTGCAATTCTGCATAAAGCCCAGGACTTCCTCACCCAACATGCATTAACCACTTTATATCATCCATTACTTGTTCCATATATGACATATTGTGTCGAGGTTTGGGGAAATACATACAGAACTAATACTGGACCAGTTTTTCTGTTGCAAAAGAAAGCTATAAGAATTATCAGTAATAAACCATACCGAGAGCCACAAAATCTGTTATTTGCTTGTCTGCAAATTTTAAAATTCTGGGACTTGGTGGATTATATTACAATGCAGATTATATATAAAGTCAAAAATAAGCTTTTGCCTCTACATGTCCAGAATCTGTTTAAAATGAGAGACTCCAGCTACAGTTTGAGAGGAACATTATTATTTGAGAAACTGAAGATCCGTACTACTGTTAAAAGTCATTGTGTTTCCGTCAGGGGTGTTAATATTTGGAATAATTGTCCTGATAATATTAAAATACTTGTTACACTGGTTGGTTTTAAAAGGCTTTACAAAAAGAACATACGTATTTACCCGTTATAGGTTAAAGGATTAGGTTTACCATTTGTGTCACTGTTCACTCTTACTTGTTTGGTTGTGTTTTGAAATGTTTGTAATAAAGTTAAATATATATATATATATATATATATATATATATATATATATATATATACAGTGAGGAGAATAAGTATTTGAACACCCTGCGATTTTGCAAGTTCTCCCACTTAAAAATCATGGAGGGGTCTGAAATTCATCTTAGGTGCACGTTCACTGTGAGAGGCATAATCAAAAAAAAAAAAAAAAAAATCCGGAAAATCAGAATGTATGATTTTTTAAATAATTTATTTGTATGTTACTGCTGCAAATAAGTATTTGAACACCTGTGAAACTCAATGTTAATATTACAGAGGTTAAAATTACAGAGGTCAAACGTTTCCTGTAGTTTTTCACCAGGTTTGCACACACTGCAACAGGGATTTTGGTCCACTCCTCCATACAGATGTTCTCCAAATCTTTCAGGTTTGGAGTTTCAGCTCCCTCCAAAGATTTTCTATTGAGTTCAGGTCTGGATACTGGCCAGGCCACTCCAGGACCTTGAAATGCTTCTTACGGAGCCCATCCTTAGTTGCCCTGGCTGTGTGTTTGGGGTCACTGTCATGCTGGAAGACCCAGCCATGACCCATCTTCAATGCTCTTACTGAGGGAAGGAGGTTGTTTGCCAAAATCTCGCAACACATGACCCCATCCATCCTCCCTTCAATACGGTGCAGTCGTCCTGTCCCCTTTGCAGAAGAGCACCCCCAGAGTATGATGTTTCCACCCCCATGCTTCACGGTTGGGATGGTTTTCTTGGGGTTGTTCTCATCCTCTAAACATGGTAAGTGGAGTTGATTCCAAAAAGCTCTATTCTGGTCTCATCTGACGACATGACCTTCTTCCATGCCTCCTCTGGATCATCCAGATGGTCACTGGTGAACTTCAAACGGGCCTGGACATGTGCTGGCTTGAGCAGGGGGACCTTGCTGCCCTGCAGGATTTTAAACCATGACAGCATCATGTGTTACTAATGTAATCTTTGTGACTGTAGTCCAGCTCTCTTCAGGTCAGTGACCAGGTCCTCCTGTGTAGTTCTGAGCTTTCTCAGAATCATCCTTACCCCACAAAGTGAGATCTTGCATGGAATCCCAGACTGAGGGAGATTGACAGTCATCTTGTGTTTCTTCCACTTTCTAATAAATAATCATAACAGTTGTTGTCTTCTACTAATCTGCTTGCCTGTTGTCCTCTAGTCCATCCCAGCCATGTGCAGGTCTACAGTTTTGTCCCTGGTGTCCTTAGACAGCTCTTTGGTCTTGGCTATGGTGGACAGGTTGGAGTGTGATTGATTGAGTGTGTAAACAGGTAACAAGTTCAAACAGGTGCAATTAATACAGGTAAAGAGTGCAGAATAAGAGGGCTTCTTAAAGAAAAATTAACAGGTCTGTGTGAGCCAGAATTCTTGCTGGTTGGTAGGTGTTCAAATACTTATTTGCAGCAGTAACATACAAATAAATTATTTTTAAAAAAAATCATACATTGTGATTTCCAGATTTTTTTTTTTTTTTTTTTTTTTTTTTAGATTATGTCTCTCACAGTGGACATGCACCTAAGATGAAAATTTCAGACCCCTCCATGATTTCTAAGTGGGAGAACTTGCAAAATCACAGGGTGTTCAACTACTTATTTTCCTCACTGTGTGTATATATATATATATATATATATATATATATATATATATATATATATATATATATATATATATATATATATATATATATATATATATATATATATATGTGTGTGTGTGTGTGTGTGTGTGTGTGTGTGTGTGTGTGTGTGTAGTTGTGGTGGCTTCTTTCTTTTCCGTTGGTAAATCCGCTTCTTTTATCCGGTCCTCAAATACTGCCTTTTTCCTCCTGCCCCACTTCTCATGCCTTGAGTAAGCGAAGCAGGAGAAGATCATTTTCTTCTCCTCAATGGTCCAATTTACAGTGGCGTAATTTCGTAGATTTCTTTTGGCCCTTTGAGGCTGTTGCTGCTGGAGTCCAGGATCAGAACTGTGCTGATCTGGTGGGTTATCCAGCTGAGTGCTCCCGCAGAAGAGATCATTCCCTGCAGCACTAGGAGAAGTTGCATCATTGCTTTCCTCACACACCCTGGTGTCTAGGCGTGATGTGGGGACCTTTTTATCCTGGGAGACATCCGGCCAGTACAATTGATCATTTTTCGACTTTTTCATATTTTCATATTGCTTTGTGGAGTTTTTAGCTGGGGTTCATTTTCAGTGAAAGGTCCTCATACAGAGATCTCTCCCCGCAAACCCTCTTCACAGTGGGACCGAGGACACTTGAGGCAAGTGTCCAGTAGGAATGTTGGGAAGGTGTCGTAGCACGGACCCACAACAGGGGGCGCAAAAGAACGGAGAATGAATAAGCCAAAAAGTAACAATTTAATGTTGTGACAACACACAACTAAACACACAAAATTTGTAAAGTCAATTAACACCAGGTGACGTGTGGGCAGGCTCGAAGATAGAAGACCCCCGACGAGAGAGGAGCCGCGTCCCACACGGCTTCCACCACCAACGGTCTGAAGAACACCGGAGCCGCCAAGTCCCGAGTCCCCAGGTGGCCTCTGTCTTCGGCTGTCGACCCTGGTACTGCTGGCAGAAAGCAAAGACAAGATGAATGAGTGTGAATCCACACACTCAGTAATCCACAGTCTGCACTCAGTTAGGAGGGAGCACCTCCACCTCCAATCACACACTCGTGCAGCTCCTGTTTAAACCACTTATCTGGTTTGGGGTGTGAGGCGAAGCCGTCGCTGATCACACCAAACGCCAATTCCACAGATAAGGCAGAACACCACAGGATAACGGCTGCAAAAGAAGTTCAGATTATCACTCAACGGTTTGAGTCAGCAGAGAAATTATCTCTTCGGTAGTTGATTTCTCGGCGAGGAGGTGGAGTTGCAGTCCGGCCTTTATGGTGATGGTGATGATGAGGAATGAGTGACAGCTGGAGCTGAGGATGAGTGACAGCTGTCACTTCTTCTGGGTCTGGCGCCCTCTAACCCTTCCAGCACTTTCCCTGACACCTGTGTCTTGTTTTCCTAATTACTGCACCTGTTATTTAAACCCCTCACTTTCCCCACTCCCTGCCAGTTCATTGTACTTTCTAGTTCATGTTCCAGGCCTTTGCCTTGCTCTGTTTTGCTCTGCAGTGTTTTTGACTGTGTTCTGCCTTTGACCTTGCTCTCGCCTCAGCCCGTGACCATTGCTGCCTTGTGTTTTGACCAGTGCATGTTTTTGGACATCGCCTTAGCTTGTCGCCTGCCTGTACTGCCGTCTCTCTGACTGTCTACTTGTGTACCGAATCCCTGAATGCCTTTTTGAGATAAAAACTTTTACTATCACACCAGTCTCTGTGACTTTTGCAAGCCTTTATACAATCACACCTGTCCCTGTGAGTTTTGCATTTGCATCCATCCACCTTCTGTGCCACGCCTGTTCTGATCCTGAAAGTTAATTCTGTATTTGTTCACTTTTCCCTGCATAATAAACACTGCAGTTTACTACATGCTGAAGAATAAATTGAGATTTTGAATCATTGCCGATCATCAGGCACCACAGCTGACAGAGTCCCACAGAACGGCAATATCCATATTGCACTGTGGGAACTCTTGGGGGGGTAACTAATTTAGTGGTCCTTTGTGTTTCTCAGAAGTATCTTGTCTTAAAAATTCTACTTCAGTTATTCATGCCACAGCTACACTTCCAAATCTCTGACACTGAGGACATGCAGCACTGCATACAGTAGTTTACATCTCACTCTGGTTAGGAACAGAGTGGTCTGAGAGAGGCATGAATACCTGATAATACTAAATACATGATTAGGTGCATATGGATGTTCCAGCTAACTAGCAGTGGGTTGTAATGTTTAGGTGGAGAAAAATTAGTCAATAGCTGCAGTGCAATGCCTGGCTAACATGGCAATGTCATGACTATAAAATGTGTGAGGTGTGTGACACATACAGTACATTACCTCGTTACACTGGACAGCACCCTTTGGGAGTCCATTGCACATCCTACAAAGTTGCCTGAAGAGATGCAAAACCACCTTTCTGTGGACTTGCTTCAGCATCCCTTGTACGTTGTCATTGTCTCCTGTGGAGTTGAGCACTACAGATGATGTCACATTTCCACAGGGATCTGCGCTGAGCAGAAAGATTTTCAGAAATATACGCTGGATTTGAGCGGAGTTTGCCATGGTCTAAAAGAATGACATCCTATTTCCTCATGGTTCAAACACCAGGACATCAAACACTGTGTTTCCTCATTGAGAGAGAGACAGAGAAAGAGCAATCATGACAAGGAACTCATTTAGTACTTAACAGTGCTTAATCGTGACAAGGAACTCATTTTGTACTTAATAGTGCTTTATCATGACAAGGAACTCATTTTGTACTTAATAGTGCTTTATCATGACAAGGAACTTATTTAGTAGTTAATAGTGCTTTATCGTGACAAGGAGGTCATTTTGCACTTTATAACTGTGCTTTATTGTGACAAGGAGCTCATTTTGCACTTTATAACAGCACTTTATGATGACAAGGAACTCATTTTGTACTTAACAGTGCTTTATCATGACAAGGAACTTATTTTGCACTTTATAACCGCTTTATGATGACAACAAACTCATTTTGTACTTAACAGTGCTTTATCGTGGCAAGGAACTCATTTTGCACTTTATAACCGCTTTATGATGACAACAAACTCATTTTGTACTTAACAGTGCTTTATCGTGGCAAGGAACTCATTTTGTACTTAACAGTTTTTTATCGTGGCAAAGAACTCATTTTGTACTTAACGGTGCTTTATCATGACAAGGAACTCATTTTGTACTTAATAGCCCTATACAGGGGCGTAGGTTTGCATATGGACCATAGGGACAAGTCACAACCAATATTTTGGGATGGCAAAATAGTCCCTACCAATATTTAGAATTTTTTTTATATAACAAAATCATTCAGTATTTTTTTGCGAACTCGATACTATAATTTTAGTCATCACGTTTTGTGTTTTTGACGTGCCAGAGTGACAGGGTTACCCATGTTGCAATTTCATTAGCTCACGTTCTTCTCACATGGACGTAAACAAAGCGCATCTCGTGGCAGGCAGTGCTTAATTTGTAAAGTGGGAGGTCCCAGAGCGCAGAGGATGGGTGGCTCCGGTGCAGTGTTGCCAGATGTACGATAATTATCGTATTTGTACGATAGTTTTGCCCTCTGTACGATGTACGATCAATAAATGTACGATCAATAATGGGAAAAAATCCAATATGTACGATAATTTCAGTTGGTTGCCCAAACACGCATCTCTCTCTGACACCCAAGAATCATTTTGCAGGTGTTGCACTCAGGCGGCATCAAATGCTGGCTTTGGGCGACCGGGACAGTCATTTGAAAGCCCGCCCCCTCTCCATACAAAGTAATGAGTTCCCATCCAATCTCTGCAGGACAGGACAGGAAGATTCCCCAACCAACATCTTTTTTTTTTCTCGAAACTTTATTTCAACAAATGCAATAACAAACGGAAAAAACACAAGAGCAAAGAGATATACAAGAAGAATAAAAAAAAGTTAAAGTTCCTTATGGAGGTGTCAACATTTTTTTCTGTGTTCAACAAAATCTGCACAAGTGGCCATGGCATCGGATGACGACAGCGACCTCGAGGTTGAATTCGACTCTTTCTAGTCTGGTAATTAACACGTTTGTGTCCCTTCACAGAAAAAAAAATCTTTCTAGTCTGGTAGTGCATTTGCGTTCTTTTTGTGCCATAGTTTCCCCATTACTATAATTACTGTTTAAAAATGTGACATAAAATTCTTTGTAAATTAAAAAAAAAAACGCTAAAATAGCTACGTTGTATGCGTTTTGTTTGTGTACGATAATTTCTCCCAAAATACGATAATTTTGAGGTTTTGGTACGATAGTTTCATATTTCATATCTGGCAACACTGCTCCGGTGCAGAAAAACAAGAAGGGCGGGGGAGGGGCTTGCAAACAATGCTGTGCGCCACACTTAAACTGCACACCCACACAAACACGCACGCACACCTTCACAAATGACACTAACACCCTGCCTTTTCCTCAAAAATTACTACATTTATGTTTGCTGTCTGTCTCTGTACTTTTCTGTCACTTTTGCGCTCTTTTTCATACTTTTCCCTCGTTTCAAAAGTCACCGAACGCACTTTACCGTAATATATGCAACATATAGCATACTGTTGGAAAGCACGGGTTCTTGGCTTGCTGTCAGTGTTGAAATTTTTCAGCGTGAGGGCTTACATGAGAACTTACGGTAATGAGAATCAGCGGCGCACTAGTGTGAAACTTCCGTGTTTTTCCTCTGCGTTATGACATCACAGGCTTACGTTTACCGTAATACACCCTATATATCATTGTAAAGCCCTTTTTTTTTGTTGGCAAATTAGGTTGCCAGATACCTACAACTGCATTATTGATGAAGAGAATAGATTATACATCTTGGTTGCAAAAACTTTTTTTTTTGTTAGCTCCACAAGTATTTTTTTTGTTGTCTTGTTCTCTCAGGTGTAGGCCTGTAGAATAGACTCGTGATTTTGGGTGCAATTTTGTTATTTAAGCTATTTGTTTGTCTGCCTACACACTTAATAATGTAAATACAGTGTTACATTATTCAGCATTATGTCGTCATATGTTATGTATTATGCTGTACTTGTGTGTCTAATGGTATGAGTGGGTTAGGGGGTGGTGGTGGTGGTCAGGGGGGCAGGGGGGGTGGTATTGTCCCTACCAAAGCTGAGACCAAACCTACGCCCTTGGCCCTATATCATGACAAGGAACTCATTTTGTACTTAATAGCCCTTTATCATGACAAGGAACTCATTTTGTACTTAATAGTGCTTTATTGTGACAAGGAGGTCATTTTGCACTTTATAACAGTGCTTTATTGTGACAAGGGGCTCATTTTGTACTTAACAGCACTTTATGATGACAAGGAACTCATTTTGTACTTAACAGTGCTTTATCGTGGCAAGGAACTCATTTTGTACTTAACAGCACTTTATGATGACAAGGAACTCATTTTGTACTTAACAGTGCTTTATCGTGGCAAGGAACTCATTTTGTACTTAACAGCACTTTATGATGACAAGGAACTCATTTTGTACTTAACAGTGCTTTATGATGACAAGGAATTAATTTTGCACTTTATAACAGCACTTTATGATGACAAGGAACTCATTTTGTACTTAACAGTGCTTTATGATGACAAGGAACTCATTTTGTACTTAACAGTGCTTTATCATGACAAGGAACTCATTTTGTACTTAACAGCGCTTTATGATGACAAGGAACTCATTTTGTACTTAACAGCACTTTATGATGACAAGGAACTCATTTTGTACTTAACAGTGCTTTATCGTGGCAAGGAACTTATTTTGCACTTAACAGTGCTTTATCATGACAAGGAACTCATTTTGTACTTAACAGTGCTTTATCATGGCAAGGAACTCATTTTGTACTCAATAGTGCTTTATCATGACAAGGAACTCATTTAGTACTTAACATTGCTTTATCATGACAATGAACTCATTTTGTACTTAACCGTGCTTTATCGTGACAAGGAACTCATTTTGTACTTTATAACACCGCTTTATGATGACAAGGAACTCATTTTGTACTTAACAGTGCTTTATCGTGGCAAGGAACTCATTTTGTACTTTATAACACCGCTTTATGATGACAAGGAACTCATTTTGTACTTAACAGTGCTTTATCGTGGCAAGGAACTCATTTTGTACTTTATAACACCGCTTTATGATGACAAGGAACTCATTTTGTACTTAACAGTGCTTTATCGTGGCAAGGAACTCATTTTGTACTTAACAGCACTTTATGATGACAAGGAACTCATTTTGTACTTAACAGTGCTTTATCGTGACAAGGAACTCATTTTGTACTTAACAGCGCTTTATGATGACAAGGAACTCATTTTGTACTTAACAGCGCTTTATGATGACAAGGAACTCATTTTGTACTTAACAGCACTTTATGAAGACAAGGAACTCATTTTGTACTTAACAGTGCTTTATCGTGGCAAGGAACTTATTTTGCACTTAACAGTGCTTTATCATGACAAGGAACTCATTTTGTACTTAACAGTGCTTTATCATGGCAAGGAACTCATTTTGTACTCAATAGTGCTTTATCATGACAAGGAACTCATTTAGTACTTAACATTGCTTTATCATGACAAGGAACTCATTTTGTACTTAACCGTGCTTTATCGTGACAAGGAACTCATTTTGTACTTTATAACACCGCTTTAAGATGACAAGGAACTCATTTTGTACTTAACAGTGCTTTATCGTGGCAAGGAACTCATTTTGTACTTTATAACACCGCTTTATGATGACAAGGAACTCATTTTGTACTTAACAGTGCTTTATCGTGGCAAGGAACTCATTTTGTACTCTATAACACCGCTTTATGATGACAAGGAACTCATTTTGTACTTAACAGTGCTTTATCGTGGCAAGGAACTCATTTTGTACTTTATAACACCGCTTTATGATGACAAGGAACTCATTTTGTACTTAACGGTGCTTTATCATGACAAGGAACTCATTTTGTACTTAATAGTGCTTTATCATGACAATGAACACATTTTGTACTTAACGGTGCTTTATCATGACAAGGAACTCATTTTGTACTTAACAGTGCTTTATGATGACAAGGAACTCATTTTGTACTTAAATCAAATCAATTTTATTTATATAGCGCCAAATCACAACAAACAGTTGCCCCAAGGCACTTTATATTGTAAGGCAAGGCCATACAATAATTACGTAAAAACCCCAACGGTCAAAACGACCCCCTGTGAGCAAGCACTTGGCGACAGTGGGAAGGAAAAACTCCCTTTTAACAGGAAGAAACCTCCAGCAGAACCAGGCTCAGGGAGGAGCAGTCCTCTGCTGGGACTGGTTGGGGCTGAGGGAGAGAACCAGGAAAAAGACATGCTGTGGAGGGGAGCAGAGATCAATCACTAATGAATAAATGCAGAGTGGTGCATACAGAGCAAAAAGAGAAAGAAACACTCAGTGCATCATGGGAACCCCCCAGCAGTCTAAGTCTATAGCAGCATAACTAAGGGATGGTACCTGATCCAGCCCTAACTATAAGCTTTAGCAAAAAGGAAAGTTTTAAGCCTAATCTTAAAAGTAGAGAGGGTGTCTGTTTCCCTGATCTGAATTGGGAGCTGGTTCCACAGGAGAGGAGCCTGAAAGCTGAAGGCTCTGCCTCCCATTCTACTCTTACAAACCCTAGGAACTACAAGTAAGCCTGCAGTCTGAGAGTGAAGCGCTCTATTGGGGTGATATGGTACTATGAGGTCCCTAAGATAAGATGGGACCTGATTATTCAAAACCTTATAAGTAAGAAGAAGAATTTTAAATTCTATTCTAGAATTAACAGGAAGCCAATGAAGAGAGGCCAATATGGGTGAGATATGCTCTCTCCTCCTAGTCCCTGCTAGTACTCTAGCTGCAGCATTTTGAATTAACTGAAGGCTTTTCAGGGAACTTTTAGGACAACCTGATAATAATGAATTACAATAGTCCAGCCTAGAGGAAATAAATGCAAGAATTAGTTTTTCAGCATCACTCTGAGACAAGACCTTTCTAATTTTAGAGATATTGCGTAAATGCAAAAAAGCAGTCCTACATATTTGTTTAATATGCGCATTGAATGACATATCCTGATCAAAAATGACTCCAAGATTTCTCACAGTATTACTAGACATCAGGGTAATGCCATCCAGAGTAAGGATCTGGTTAGACACCATGTTTCTAAGATTTGTGGGGCCAAGTACAATAACTTCAGTTTTATCTGAGTTTAAAAGCAGGAAATTAGAGGTCATCCATGTCTTTATGTCTGTAAGACAATCCTGCAGTTTAGCTAATTGGTGTGTGTCCTCTGGCTTCATGGATAGATAAAGCTGAGTATCATCTGCGTAACAATGAAAATTTAAGCAATACCGTCTAATAATACTGCCTAAGGGAAGCATGTATAAAGTGAATAAAATTGGTCCTAGCACAGAACCTTGTGGAACTCCATAATTAACCTTAGTCTGTGAAGACGATTCCCCATTTACATGAACAAATTGTAATCTATTAGATAAATATGATTCAAACCACCGCAGCGCAGTGCCTTTAATACCTATGGCATGCTCTAATCTCTGTAATAAAATTTTATGGTCAACAGTATCAAAAGCAGCACTGAGGTCTAACAGAACAAGCACAGAGATGAGTCCACTGTCTGAGGCCATAAGAAGATCATTTGTAACCTTCACTAATGCTGTTTCTGTACTATGATGAATTCTAAAACCTGACTGAAACTCTTCAAATAGACCATTCCTCTGCAGATGATCAGTTAGCTGTTTTACAACTACCCTTTCAAGAATTTTTGAGAGAAAAGGAAGGTTGGAGATTGGCCTATAATTAGCTAAGATAGCTGGGTCAAGTGATGGCTTTTTAAGTAATGGTTTAATTACTGCCACCTTAAAAGCCTGTGGTACATAGCCAACTAATAAAGATAGATTGATCATATTTAAGATCGAAGCATTAAATAATGGTAGGGCTTCCTTGAGCAGCCTGGTAGGAATGGGGTCTAATAGACATGTTGATGGTTTGGAGGAAGTAACTAATGAAAATAACTCAGAACAATCGGAGAGAAAGAGTCTAACCAAATACCGGCATCACTGAAAGCAGCCAAAGATAACGATACGTCTTTGGGATGGTTATGAGTAATTTTGTCTCTAATAGTTAAAATTTTATTAGCAAAGAAAGTCATGAAGTCATTACTAGTTAAAGTTAAAGGAATACTCGGCTCAATAGAGCTCTGACTCTCTGTCAGCCTGGCTACAGTGCTGAAAAGAAACCTGGGGTTGTTCTTATTTTCTTCAATTAGTGATGAGTAGTAAGATGTCCTAGCTTTACGGAGGGCTTTTTTAATAGAGCAACAGACTCTTTTTCCAGGCTAAGTGAAGATGATCTAAATTAGTGAGACGCCATTTCCTATCCAACTTACGGGTTATCTGCTTTAAGCTGCGAGTTTGTGAGCTATACCACGGAGTCAGGCACTTCTGATTTAAAGCTCTCTTTTTCAGAGGAGCTACAGCATCCAAAGTTGTCTTCAATGAGGATGTAAAACTATTGACGAGATACTCTATCTCACTTACAGAGTTTAGGTAGCTACTCTGCACTGTGTTGGTATATGGCATTAGAGAACATAAAGAAGGAATCATATCCTTAAACCTAGTTACAGCGCTTTCTGAAAGACTTCTAGTGTAATGAAACTTATTCCCCACTGCTGGGTAGTCCATCAGAGTAAATGTAAATGTTAAGAAATGATCAGACAGAAGGGAGTTTTCAGGGAATACTGTTAAGTCTTCAATTTCCATACCATAAGTCAGAACAAGATCTAAGATATGATTAAAGTGGTGGGTGGACTCATTTACATTTTGAGCAAAGCCAATTGAGTCTAATAATAGATTAAATGCAGTGTTGAGGCTGTCATTCTCAGCATCTGTGTGGATGTTAAAATCGCCCACTATAATGATCTTATCTGAGCTAAGCACTAAGACAGACAAAAGGTCTGAAAATTCACAGAGAAACTCACAGTAACGACCAGGTGGACGATAGACAATAACAAATAAAACTGGTTTTTGGGACTTCCAATTTGGATGGACAAGACTAAGAGTCAAGCTTTCAAATGAATTAAAGCTCTGTCTGGGTTTTTGATTAATTAATAAGCTAGAATGGAAGATTGCTGCTAATCCTCTGCCTCGGGGGTGTTGACTCATTTAAACTAACATATTCATCCTGCTGTAACCAGGTTTCTGTAAGGCAGAATAAATCAATATGTTGATCCATTATTATATCATTTACTAACAGGGACTTAGAAGAGAGAGACCTAATGTTTAATAGACCACATTTAACTGTTTTACTCTGTGGTGCAATTGAAGGTGCTATATTATTTTTTCTTTTTGAATTTTTATGCTTAAATAGATTTTTGCTGGTTATTGGTGGTCTGGGAGCAGGCACCTTCTCTACGGGGATGGGGTAATGAGGGGATGGCAGGGGGAGAGAAGCTGCAGAGAGGTGTGTAAGACTACAACTCTGCTTCCTGGTCCCAGCCCTGGATAGTCACGGTTTGGAGGATTTAAGAAAATTGGCCAGATTTCTAGAAATGAGAGCTGCTCCATCCAAAGTGGGATGGATGCCGTCTCTCCTAACAAGACCAGGTTTTCCCCAGAAGCTTTGCCAATTATATCATCTCATTTAGTACTTAACAGTGCTTTATTGTGATTAGGAGCTCATTTTGCACTTTCTAACAGCACTTTATCGTGACAAGGAGCTCATTTTGCACTTTATAACAGCACTTTATGATGACAAGGAATTTATTTTATACTTAATGGTGCTTTATCGTGGCAAGGAACTCATTTTGTACTTAACAGGGCTTTATCATGACAAGGAACTCATTTTGTACTTAACAGTGCTTTATCGTGGCAAGGAACTCATTTTGTACTTAACAGCACTTTATGATGACAAGGAACTCATTTTGCACTTAACAGTGCTTTATGATGACAAGGATGTTGGGAAAGTGTAGGAACACGGACCCACAACAGGGGGCGCAAATGAACGGACAATGGAGTAAGTCAAATAACAACGCTTTACTGTTGTGAATGTGCACAACGAATACAACCAATCACAGAAATGGACAACAGTCAATTCACAAAAGTGTCGTGTGGGCAGGCTCGAAGATAGGAGACGCCTCTCCAAGGTAAGACCGGAACCACACGGCTTCCTCCGCCACAGGACCCTGGGAATACTGGAGCCGCCAAGTCCCGAACTCCCAGGTGGCCACTGCCTCCGCGTGTCGGACCTGGTACTGCTGGCGAGGAACAAAGTACAGTTAGATGGGGGCGCGTTTGCACCCAGGACTCCGAACAGCAGGAAAGTTACCTCCACCTCTCGTTGGAACAGTAATCCAAAAAAACTAGCTCAATCCAAAAAGATACACTCTGTTAGCTTCAATACGTTACCTCTCCGGTAGAAACGATATCTCGGCAATGAGGTGGAGATGCCGTCCTGCTGATATACCCCACTGATGATTGCCGTCAGCTGTCTCAGGTGATGGGTGACAGCTGTCACCGAGGCTGCTCCCGTGAGGCGGCGGCGCCCTCTGGTGCCTGGAGCCCGCACTCCAGGCAGGGCGCCCTCTGGTGGTGGTGGGCCAGTAGTACCTCCTCTTCAGCGGCCCACACAACAGGACCCCCCCCCTCAACGGGCGCCTCCTGGCGCCCGACCGGGCTTGTCCGGGTGGCGACGGTAGAAGTCGGCCAGGAGGGCCGGGTCCAGGATGAAGCTCCTCTTCACCCAGGAGCGTTCTTCGGGACCGTACCCCTCCCAGTCCACCAGATATTGAAAGCCCCGGCCCATCCGTCGGACGTCCAACAACCGGCGCACTGTCCAAGCCGGCTCGCCATCGATGATCCGGGCAGGAGGTGGTGCCGGACCGGGTGTACAGAGGGGCGAGGTGTGATGGGGCTTGATTTTTGACACATGAAATACTGGATGGATCCGCAGTGAGGCTGGAAGCCGAAGCCTCACTGCGGCGGGATTGATGACCTTCAGAATTTTAAACGGACCTATGTACCTGTCCTGCAGTTTTGGGGAGGCCACTTGCAGTGGAATGTCCTTGGTGGACAACCACACTTCCTGCCCGGGGCGATACGTAGGGGCCGGGGTCCGCCGCCGGTCTGCATGGGTCTTCGCCCTCATCCGGGCCCTCAACAAAGCAGAACGGGCGGCACGCCACACCCGACGGCACTTCCGCAGGTGGGCCTGGACCGAGGGCACACCGACCTCTCCCTCAACCACCGGGAATAATGGGGGCTGATACCCCAAACACACCTCAAAGGGGGAGAGGCCGGTGGCTGATGACACTTGACTGTTGTGGGCGTACTCGATCCAGGCCAGATGAGTACTCCAGGCCGCTGGGTGCGCGGCTGTCACACAACGTAGCGTTTGCTCCATTTCTTGATTGGCCCGCTCTGCTTGCCCGTTGGTCTGGGGGTGATACCCGGATGAGAGACTGACCGTGGCCCCCAGTTCCCGGCAAAAGCTCCTCCAGACATGCGAGGAGAACTGGGGACCGCGATCGGAGACGATGTCTGATGGTATTCCATGCAGGCGGACGACGTGGTGGACCAGGAGGTCCGCTGTCTCCTGGGCCGTAGGGAGCTTCGGGAGGGCCACGAAGTGGGCCGCCTTGGAGAATCGGTCCACTATCGTGAGGATGACGGTGTTTCCCTGGGACGACGGGAGGCCCGTGACAAAATCCAGGCCGATGTGGGACCAGGGGCGATGAGGCACGGGCAGCGGCTGTAGCAGTCCTGGAGCCTTGCGATGGTCGGCCTTGCCCCTGGCGCAGGTGGTACAGGCCTGGATATAGTCCCGGACGTCGGCCTCCAGGGACGCCCACCAGAAGCGCTGCCGGACAACTGCCACGGTTCTTCGCACCCCTGGATGACAGGAGAGCTTAGAGCCGTGACAGAAGTCCAGGACTGCAGCCCTTGCCTCTGGTGGGACGTAAAGTCTGTTCTTTGGTCCAGTCCCGGGGTCCGGGCTTCGTGCCAGGGCCTCCCGGACGGTTCTCTCTACGTCCCAGGTGAGGGTGGCCACGATAGTGGACTCCGGGATGATGGGTTCCGGTGGATCCGACAACTCCGTTTTGACCTCGTCTTCGTGTACCCGGGACAAGGCATCCGATTTCTGGTTCTTGGTCCCGGGCCGGTAGGTGATGCGGAAGTCAAAACGGCCGAAGAACAGTGACCAGCAAGCTTGCCTGGGATTCAGCCGCTTGGCGGTCCTGATATATTCCAGGTTCCGGTGGTCAGTGAAAACCGTGAATGGCACGGACGTTCCCTCCAACAGATGTCTCCACTCTTCAAGAGCCTCTTTCACCGCAAGGAGTTCTCGGTTGCCGACGTCATAGTTCCGTTCAGCCGGGGTCAACCTGCGGGAAAAATAGGCACACGGATGAAGGACCTTATCGGTCTTCCCACCCTGGGACAGCACAGCTCCTATCCCTGAGTCCGAGGCGTCCACTTCAACCACTAACTGGCGACTAGGATCGGGCTGCACCAGAACGGGTGCAGACGAGAAGCGCCGTTTCAACTCCTTGAACGCGGCATCGCAACGATCCGACCAGGTGAAGGGGACTTTTGGTGAGGTCAGGGCTGTCAGGGGGCTAACAACCTGACTGTAGCCCTTAATGAACCTCCTGTAGAAATTCGCAAAGCCGAGGAACTGTTGCAGCTTCCTACGGCTTGTGGGTTGGGGCCAGTCTCTCACCGCCGCAACCTTGGCCGGATCAGGAGCGACGGAGTTGGGGGAGATGATGAACCCCAGGAAGGACAAAGAGGTGCGGTGAAACTCACACTTCTCGCCCTTAACAAACAGCCGGTTCTCCAATAACCGCTGCAGGACCTGACGTACATGTCGGACATGGGTCTCAGGATCCGGAGAAAAGATGAGTATGTCGTCTAGATATACGAAGACGAATCGGTGCAGGAAGTCCCGCAAGACATCATTAACCAATGCTTGGAACGTCGCGGGAGCATTTGTAAGACCGAACGGCATGACCAGGTACTCAAAATGACCTAACGGGGTGTTAAATGCCGTCTTCCACTCGTCTCCCTTCCGGATCCGAACCAGGTGATACGCATTCCTAAGATCAAGCTTGGTGAATATCTTGGCTCCATGCAGGGGCGTGAACACCGAATCCAACAAGGGTAAGTGGTATCGGTTACGAACCGTGATTTCGTTCAGCCCCCTGTAATCGATGCATGGACGTAATCCGCCATCCTTTTTCCCCACAAAAAAGAAACCCGCACCCATCGGGGAGGTGGAATTCCGGATCAACCCGGCAGCCAAAGAGTCCCGGATGTAGGTCTCCATTGATTCGCGTTCAGGTTGTGAGAGGTTGTACAGCCTACTGGACGGGAACTCAACGCCTGGAACCAAATCAATGGCACAATCATACGGGCGGTGCGGGGGAAGGGTGAGTGCCAGATCCTTGCTGAACACCTCCGCAAGGTCATGGTACTGCACCGGCACTGTCCCTAGATTGGGCGGGGCTCTGACCTCCTCCCTGGCCTGGGAACCGGGAGGAACCGAGGAACCTAAACATACCCGATGGCAGGTCTCGCTCCACTGAACCACTACCCCGGACGGCCAATCGATCCGGGGATTGTGTTTCAACATCCAGGGAAAACCTAAAATCACACGGGAGGTGGCCGGAGTCACGAAAAACTCGATTTCCTCCCGGTGATTCCCCGACACCACCAGAGTTACTGGTGGTGTCTTGTGAGTGATTGGAGGGAGTAGGGAGCCATCTGGCGCCCGTACCTGCACAGGCGAGGTAAGCGCCACCAGAGGGAACCCTATCTCCCTAGCCCATTTGCTGTCTAGCAAATTCCCTTCTGAGCCTGTGTCCACCAGTGCTGGGGCCTTCAGGGTTAAATCCTCATAAAGGATTGTAACTGGGAGTCGTGTGGCGATGTGGGTGTGTCCCACGTGAACGTCTCGGCCCACCCCTAGCCCAGTTTCTAGGGGCGGGCGTTGGTGTTTAACCGCTCGGGGCAGTCCCTTACTTGATGCTCAATCGAGCCACAAACAAAACACGCCCCGCGGGCCAGCCTCCTTTGCGTGACCGGTGCCCTAAATGTTGCCCTACTCGTGTCCATAGCTTCGTCAGCAGGGGGGCCTGTAACCGCACGGAGCGCAGGGGCCGTGGAGCGTGGGGAGGGCGGAACGCGGTCGGAACCGGAAGGGAGAGGGACGACGCGTGCCTGGCCACGCCCTTCGTCTCGTTCCCGACGGCGCTCATTTAACCGATTGTCTAAACGTATAACAAGATCGATAAGCCCATCTAAATCCCGCGGTTCGTCCTTAGCCACCAGGTGACTCTTGAGGACCAATGACAGTCCGTTTACGAAGGCGGCGCGGAGGGCAGCGCTATTCCAACCGAACCTCGCAGCCGCGATGCGGAAGTCGACTGCATAGGCAGCTGCGCTCCGGTGCCCCTGTCTCATTGACAGCAGCACGGCTGAAGCGGTCTCTCCTCTATTAGGGTGATCGAACACCATTCTGAGCTCCCTCACAAACCCATCATATGTCAGAAGGAGCCGTGAACTTTGCTCCCAGAGCGCTGTAGCCCAAGCGCGTGCCTCACCACGAAGCAGATTTATCACATAAGCTACTTTGCTAGCGTCAGTCGCGTACATGACGGGACGCTGTGCGAAGACGAGCGAACACTGCATAAGAAAATCCGCGCACGTCTCCACACAGCCTCCGTACGGCTCTGGGGGGCTTATGTATGCTTCAGGGGAATGTGGGAGGGGTTGTTGGACAACCAGTGGAACGTCGTTGTTACGCACAGGTTCTATGGGAGGGAGAGCCGCAGCGGCGCCCAGAGGGCGCGCTTCCAGCTGCGCGGCGAGAGCCTCCACCCTGCGGTTCAGGAGGACGTTCTGCTCGGTCATCAAATCTAACCGAGTCGTGAAAGCGGTGAGGATCCGCTGCAACTCACCGATTACCCCTCCTGCGGACGCCTGTGCGCCTTGTTCTTCCATTGGCCGTTCAACAGCCGGTTGACGCCCCTCGGGATCCATGACGATTGGCCGAGATATCCTGTTGGGAAAGTGTAGGAACACGGACCCACAACAGGGGGCGCAAATGAACGGACAATGGAGTAAGTCAAATAACAACGCTTTACTGTTGTGAATGTGCACAACGAATACAACCAATCACAGAAATGGACAACAGTCAATTCACAAAAGTGTCGTGTGGGCAGGCTCGAAGATAGGAGACGCCTCTCCAAGGTAAGACCGGAACCACACGGCTTCCTCCGCCACAGGACCCCGGGAATACTGTAGCCGCCAAGTCCCGAACTCCCAGGTGGCCACTGCCTCCGCGTGTCGGACCTGGTACTGCTGGCGAGGAACAAAGTACAGTTAGATGGAGGCGCGTTTGCACCCAGGACTCCGAACAGCAGGAAAGTTACCTCCACCTCTCGTTGGAACAGTAATCCAAAAAAACTAGCTCAATCCAAAAAGATACACTCTGTTAGCTTCAATACGTTACCTCTCCGGTAGAAACGATATCTCGGCAATGAGGTGGAGATGCCGTCCTGCTGATATACCCCACTGATGATTGCCGTCAGCTGTCTCAGGTGATGGGTGACAGCTGTCACCGAGGCTGCTCCCGTGAGGTGGTGGTGGGCCAGCAGTACCTCCTCTTTAGCGGCCCACACAACAAAGGAACTAATTTTGCACTTTATAACAGCACTTTATGATGACAGCGAACTCATTTTTTACTTAACAGGACTTCATCGTGACAAGGAACTCATTTTGTACTTAACAGTGCTTCATCGTGACAAGGAACACATTTTGTACTTAATGGTGCTTTATCGTGACAAGGAGGTCATTTTGCACTTTATAACAGTGCTTTATTGTGACAAAGGGCTCATTTTGCACTTTATAACGCCGCTTTATGATGACAACAAACTCATTTTGTACTTAACAGCACTTTATGATGACAAGGAACTCATTTTGTACTTAACAGTGCTTTATGATGACAAGGAACTCATTTTGCACTTTATAACAGCACTTTATGATGACAAGGAACTCATTTTGTACTTTATAACAGCACTTTATGATGACAAGGAGCCCATTTTGCACTTTCTAACAGCACTTTATCGTGACAAGGAGCTCATTTTGCACTTTATAACAGCACTGTTATGTGTCGACGCGGGTTGAGGAGCGGACCTGCGTCTGACGGAACCCAGCGCTAAAACAACCAGAAAGCGGTTCCAATAACAAAACAATTTATTTTTCCACCCTTTGGTGCATAACAAAGTGCACAAATAAAAGCTGCGTCAGTCTGGCGGAGTGAAGGACGGCACGCTCTCCGGCGCCCAAAAGGATCGAAGCCCGGCGCTTCTGGACCCACGTTCACCGCCAAACACCCCCCAGGTGGACACGACAAACCAACTCTCTGCGAAGGATAGAAAAGGTGAGGTAAGTCAGCAGCTACAACTAATATCCTTCAAAAGGCACACACTATCAGCAACACATTCAGGTCTGTATTTAAGCTTTATGTAAATGAGCAGCTTCTCACAACAGGTGGAGGATCATCAGTCCGCATGCCATGGCAGTGAGAAGCGAGCTGCACAATTCTCATCAAAGTTCAAATATACTGCGTAACAAAATACCAAGTTACTATTAACAATTATTCAGACAATTAATCACCTCTGATGTGTGCTGACAGCATGTGTCCCTCACCCTTCCTCCTTCACAGGCACGATGTGTCAAACCCAGGCGCGGTCCTCAGCGTCTCACAAACGAACATCACAAAGTCGAGTTCCCGGCAATTCTGCTTGAATCACTCATGACTTAAATGCAGAACGCCATCTCATTATCTGCTTCAGCTGAAAGTCTTTAAGGTTGCACGTGAGCACCATACACCAGTGCTGCACATCATGTTGATGAGGGTGAAGGACTCTTCTGCCAGCACCTTCTCCACAGACAATAAATCAGTTTGCATACCACCTGGAGAGCAAAGAAAAGAAAAGAACACCAAAACCGTCCTGCCACACACCCCCAACACACAACAGTACCCCCCCCTTTAACGGGAAGCCTACCGGCGACCGAACAGACCAGGTCCGAGAACAGCACCTCCCTCCGGGGTCCACGTCAGGAAGCAGACAGCGTAACGCTCCCAAGGTCCACCACAGACAGCAGGACAGGGCACCGCAGCTGGAAGGCCGGCTGGCATCAACAAAAACCCCAAAACAGTCCCAAATACAACCTAACATACAAGAAAAACATAAAACCCACCCAAAACCTCCCCAGGGGACCGTCCCATCCAACCCCGGGAAGAAAAGAAAAACGCCCAAATGCAAAAACCCAACACAGCCCCACAAACACAATACAAACATAAATGCATAAAAGAAAAATAACAAACAACCCCCCCAGAACGACTTGCAGAGCCCAACACCCCCCAGAAGGCCTTTACCGCCGGTTCCAGGAGGAATAGCCAAAACCGGAATCCCACAAAGGTTCCCAGGTACACATGGAGCAAACGGCGCCCCCCAGAGGACCGTACCATCAAACCCCAGGAGGCACCCTCCCCACAACCCAGGAACCCCAGACCCGGCCACACTTGGCTAGGCGGCCCCACAAGCCAATTCCCCCCCAGAGGACCGTCCCATCAACCCTGGAGGTGGAAACCGGAAGGAAACAAAAAACATCAAAGACCAACCCCCGGAGGACCACCTGAAACAACCCCGGGGGCAAATAAAACAACCGATAAGCCCTGTTACCTTCCCCGGCACCCCGAAAGACCCCAGGTCCTTCCCAGAGCCCCTCGGCGGCTCAATCTTGGCGAGCGGCACAAAACAGCAAGCCGGGGAAGGGAACAGGAAAAACTAACCCGGCCCCAACCCCAAGGCGCAGCGGAAAACCGGAAATACGTCCGGTGTCTGCTCCAACCATACCCAGCCTATCGGGAGGGGTGGAACTACCGAAATGGCGAACGGCAACAGATCGGCCCACCCCTCTGACCGAGGCATGTTCCCGCTGCACCACACCCCGGCAACACCAATGACAAACGGTACAAAGGCCCACCGAGGCTGGAGTGAAATCGGGCCCAAACTAAACAGAAAAAACGCCCCTAACAACCCCCCCCCCAGGTGCAGAGGTCTTCTGAGAATGCTCAGCGTGACCAACCTGCACCACCCCACCGCCCACAAGATGAACGGTCTTGGGGCGAGTGAGGTTGGGGTTAGGGAAGTAGGGAAATAATATAAACAACAAAATAAAACGACCCCAGAACCCAACAAAAAATACCTAAAGACACATAAAAAAAAAAACAACGATCAAGTGAGTCCAGACGGGCTTCTAACCGCCTGTCGTTCACTCCATCAGACAAGCCTCTGACTCCCCAAACAAATTATAACCCCTTTCAAAGAAACAAAACATTAGCCCATACAAGTTTTTTTTTTTTTTGTGTGTGTGTGTGTGTGTATTATTTCGCCTGTCCCAGAACACCTGGAGAGACGTCACCACTATTTTTCTTGATGCTTCTATGACGGGGCAATATAGCGGCCTCAGCTCGTCCGAGCTGCATGGGCTCATCTGCAAGAGGAGCCAGAGGTCCCGTCGGAGGAGCCTCAGTGGGGCGAAGAAGTGGCGGCCCAGATCTGTGTCGGGGAAAGCCCCGAGACAAAAAAAAACGTTCTGATGGCCGCCCTCTCTCGCGTCCACGCTCCTTCATCCGATCATCTAGACGAATCACCAATGATATTAGCTCATCTAAATCATTTGGCTCATCACGGACTACTAGCTCGTCTTTTAATGGGTCATTTAAACCAACCACAAACACTCTGCTTAATGCTGCAGCATTCCAACCGGACTGAGAAGGAAAAATTCGGGAATCCACAGAAAAATCCACCGCACTCCGCCTCCCCTGCCTGAGATTCAGCAACCGCTGGGCAACGGTATGAGCAAAAACCAGAGAACATTGCATCAAAAACGGAGCACAAGCTTCAGGAGGAATAGCCAAAACCGGAATCCCACAAAGGTTCCCAGGTACACATGGAGCAAACGGCGCCCCCCCAGAGGACCGTACCATCAAACCCCAGGAGGCACCCTCCCCACAACCCAGGAACCCCAGACCCGGCCACACTTGGCTAGGCGGCCCCACAAGCCAATTCCCCCCCAGAGGACCGTCCCATCAACCCTGGAGGTGGAAACCGGAAGGAAACAAAAAACATCAAAGACCAACCCCCGGAGGACCACCTGAAACAACCCCGGGGGCAAATAAAACAACCGATAAGCCCTGTTACCTTCCCGGCACCCCGAAAGACCCCAGGTCCTTCCCAGAGCCCCTCGGCGGCTCAATCTTGGCGAGCGGCACAAAACAGCAAGCCGGGGAAGGGAACAGGAAAAACTAACCCGGCCCCAACCCCAAGGCGCAGCGGAAAACCGGAAATACGTCCGGTGTCTCCCCCAACCATACCCCAGCCTATCGGGAGGGGTGGAACTACCGAAATGGCGAACGGCAACAGATCGGCCCACCCCTCTGACCGAGGCATGTTCCCGCTGCACCACACCCCGGCAACACCAATGACAAACGGTACAAAGGCCCACCGAGGCTGGAGTGAAATCGGGCCCAAACTAAACAGAAAAAACGCCCCTAACAACCCCCCCCCCAGGTGCAGAGGTCTTCTGAGAATGCTCAGCGTGACCAACCTGCACCACCCCACCGCCCACAAGATGAACGGTCTTGGGGCGAGTGAGGTTGGGGTTAGGGAAGTAGGGAAATAATAAAAACAACAAAATAAAACGACCCCAGAACCCAACAAAAAATACCTAAAGACACATAAAAAAAAAACAACGATCAAGTGAGTCCAGACGGGCTTCTAACCGCCTGTCGTTCACTCCATCAGACAAGCCTCTGACTCCCCAAACAAATTATAACCCCTTTCAAAGAAACAAAACATTAGCCCATACAAGTTTTTTTTTTTTTTTTTTTTTGTGTGTGTGTGTGTATTATTTCGCCTGTCCCAGAACACCTGGAGAGACGTCACCACTATTTTTCTTGATGCTTCTATGACGGGGCAATATAGCGGCCTCAGCTCGTCCGAGCTGCATGGGCTCATCTGCAAGAGGAGCCAGAGGTCCCGTCGGAGGAGCCTCAGTGGGGCGAAGAAGTGGCGGCCCAGATCTGTGTCGGGGAAAGCCCCGAGACAAAAAAAAACGTTCTGATGGCCGCCCTCTCTCGCGTCCACGCTCCTTCATCCGATCATCTAGACGAATCACCAATGATATTAGCTCATCTAAATCGTTTGGCTCGTCACGGACTACTAGCTCGTCTTTTAATGGGTCATTTAAACCAACCACAAACACTCTGCTTAATGCTGCAGCATTCCAACCGGACTGAGCAGGAAAAATTCGGGAATCCACAGAATAATCCACCGCACTCCGCCTCCCCTGCCTGAGATTCAGCAACCGCTGGGCAACGGCATGAGCAAAAACCAGAGAACATTGCATCAAAAACGGAGCACAAGCTTCAACGTTTCCCACATAGGGCTCCGGACAACAAATAATCAATTCGGAAGCTGAATCTCTGGGTGACGGAGTTATCTGCACCGGTATCGATGGTGCCGCAGCTGGAGCAGCAGGAAGCGGAACGGCTTGCGCTGCAAGCTCCGTAATGCGGACATCTGTTTGTTTAATTTGGTTTGTGAGATGCTGTAATTGCTCCCATATTTTCTCCAAGTGTTCTTGAACTCTTTCGGCGAATGGAACCGCCTCTGCCGCTGGGTCCATTATTGAATGGCTGGGAACTACTGCTATGTGTCGACGCGGGTTGAGGAGCGGACCTGCGTCTGACGGAACCCAGCGCTAAAACAACCAGAAAGCGGTTCCAATAACAAAACAATTTATTTTTCCACCCTTTGGTGCATAACAAAGTGCACAAACAAAAGCTGCGTCAGTCTGGCGGAGTGAAGGACGGCACGCTCTCCGGCGCCCAAAAGGATCGAAGCCCGGCGCTTCTGGACCCACGTTCACCGCCAAACACCCCCCAGGTGGACACGACAAACCAACTCTCTGCGAAGGATATCATCAAAGTTCAAATATACTGCGTAACAAAATACCAAGTTACTATTAACAATTATTCAGACAATTAATCACCTCTGATGTGTGCTGACAGCATATGTCCCTCACCCTTCCTCCTTCACAGGCACGATGTGTCAAACCCAGGCGCGGTCCTCAGCGTCTCACAAACGAACATCACAAAGTCGAGTTCCCGGCAATTATGCTTGAATCACTCATGACTTAAATGCAGAACGTCATCTCATTATCTGCTTCAGCTGAAAGTCTTTAAGGTTGCACGTGAGCACCATACACCGGTGCTGCACATCATGTTGATGAGGGTGAAGGACTCTTCTGCCAGCACCTTCTCCACAGACAATAAATCAGTTTGCATACCACCTGGAGAGCAAAGAAAAGAAAAGAACACCAAAACCGTCCAGCCACACCCCACCAACACACAACAAGCACTTTATGATGACAAGGAACTCATTTTGTACTTAACAGTGCTTTATCGTGACAAGGAACTTATTTTGCACTTTATAACAGTGCTTTATTGTGACAAGGGGCTCAGTTTGCACTTTATAACACCACTTTATGATGACAACGAACTCATTTTGTACTTAACAGTATTTTATCGTGGCAAAGAACTCATTTTGTACTTAACAGTGCTTTATCGTGACAAGGAACTCATTGAGTACTTAACAGTGCTTCATCGTGACAAGGAACTCTTTTGTACTTAATAGCCCTTTATCATGACAAGGAACTAATTTTGTACTTAATAGTGCTTTATCGTGACAAGGAGGTCATTTTGCACTTTATAACAGTGCTTTATTGTGACAAGGGGCTCATTTTGCACTTTATAACACCGCTTTATGATGACAACGAACTCATTTTGTACTTAATAGTGCTTTATGATGACAAAAAACTCATTTTGCACTTTATAACAGCACTTTATGATGACAAGGAACTCATTTTGTACTTAACAGTGCTTTATCGTGACTAGGAGCTCATTTTGCACTTTCTAACAGCGCTTTATGATGACAAGGAACTCATTTTGCACTTTATAACAGCGCTTTATGGTGACAAGGAACTCATTTTGCACTTTATAACAGCACTTTATGATGACAAGGAACTCATTTTGTAATTAACAGTGCTTTATCGTGGCAAGGAACTCATTTTGTACTTAACAGTGCTTTATCGTGGCAAGGAACTCATTTTGCACTTTATAACAGCACTTTATGATGACAAGGAACTCATTTTGCACTTAACAGCGCTTTATGGTGACAAGGAACTCATTTTGCACTTTATGACAGCATTTTATGATGACAAGGAACTCATTTTGTACTTAACAGCACTTTATGATGACAAGGAACTCATTTTGTACTTAACAGTGCTTTATCGTGGCAAGGAACTCATTTTGCACTTTATAACAGCACTTTATGATGACAAGGAACTCATTTTGCACTTAACAGCGCTTTATGGTGACAAGGAACTCATTTTGCACTTTATAACAGCATTTTATGATGACAAGGAACTCATTTTGTACTTAACAGCACTTTATGATGACAAGGAACTCATTTTGTACTTAACAGTGCTTTATTGTGGCAAGGAACTCATTTTGCACTTTATAACAGCACTTTATTGTGACAAGGGGCTCATTTTGCACTTTATAACACCGCTTTATGATGACAACGAACTCATTTTGTACTTAACAGTGCTTTATGATGACAAAGAACTCATTTTGCACTTTATAACAGCACTTTATGATGACAAGGAACTCATTTTGTACTTAACAGCACTTTATGATGACAAGGAACTCATTTTGTACTTAACAGTGCTTTATCGTGGCAAGGAACTCATTTTGCACTTTATAACAGCACTTTATTGTGACAAGGGGCTCATTTTGCACTTTATAACACCGCTTTATGATGACAACGAACTCATTTTGTACTTAACAGTGCTTTATGATGACAAAGAACTCATTTTGCACTTTATAACAGCACTTTATGATGACAAGGAACTCATTTTGTACTTAACAGTGCTTTATCGTGACAAGGAGCTCATTTTGCACTTTCTAACAGCACTTTATCGTGACAAGGAGCTCATTTTGCACTTTATAACAGCACTTTATGATGACAAGGAACTCATTTTGCACTTTATAACAGCGCTTTATGGTGACAAGGAACTCATTTTGCACTTTATAACAGCGCTTTATGGTGACAAGGAACTCATTTTGCACTTTATAACAGCACTTTATGATGACAAGGAGCTCATTTTGCACTTTATAACAGCACTTTATGATGACAAGGAGCTCATTTTGCACTTTATAACAGCGCTTTATCGTGACAAGGAGCTCATTTTGCACTTTATAACAGCGCTTTATGATGACAAGGAACTCATTTTGCACTTTATAACAGCGCTTTATGGTGACAAGGAACTCATTTTGCACTTTATAACAGCGCTTTATGGTGACAAGGAACTCATTTTTCACTTTATAACTGTTTTATAAAATGAACAGAAAAATCACAGCAAACAGCCCCAATTGTGCAGGGTCTGTTGGGCAGCCATGCCGTCATCTGAGCATTGTTTGTGCATCATCTGTGCATCTTTTAGGGCCCCTTCACACATATAGTACAACTAAAGAACAGCTGAGAACTAAACCTTTCACCTACCACAATCTGAAGCAAGCCATCCAGCTCTGGTGTTGGTCATCTTTTAATTATTACCTCCTGCTTTGATTTAAAGTACAGTTTTAAAAATTGTTTCAGTTTGGATATGTAATGCTTCATTCTGAAACTCAAGTCCAGGTAAGAGATAAAAATAAATGAACGGCTGCTCTCGTAGCTTGCTGTCACTTATTCTGCAGCTGCGGAATTGCTGCAATAAGAATCCCTGGGATCACTAGTGCCCCCTAACATGAGGCAGGAGAACTGCATGCCTCACCTGGTGCGTTTTTGCAGCCATTTTTTGATCGCTCAGCACACGAAACACGTTATATACACATACAGATTTTGACAAAAAACACTGTACATTATGTACATCAGCTAACCTATGGAATTTAAGTTCATACAGCCAAAGTGTTTGACCATTTTGATGGTGACATACAAACAGACAGTGAGACAGTCTCTCTGCACAGCATTCCGGCAGTTAGCCCAGTGATTGTACAATCCAAGGTGAGGCACAGCTGGCTGTTGCTTCACAGCACGTCTCTTCTCAGTATTTGAACGGCAAATGTGAAAATTCAGCGATTTTGAATAAAAAATAATACAAAACTGGTGAAGTTAAAAGGAAAATAACGTTATAGTACAAATCACTGTATAAATATAATCATTTAATTTATTTTTCATTTTACATTTTTTCCTTTCCATGATGACCCTCACCTGCCTCCCCTGACCACACGTCACTGAGAAGGAAATACTGGCATGAACCCATGCAGTGACCATTGGATTTACTGTGTTCATTAGGCATGAACATGTAGTACAAACATTATATCAACCCAAACTTCAAACAGTGAGTCACCAAGGAGTGTGTGAAAAGCCCAGGTGATTTTTTTTAGCAACGCTAATGTTGTGTGTTGGGGGGGTGTGGCTGGACATTTTGGTGTTCTTTTCTTTTCTTTGCTCTCCAGGTGGTATGAAAACTGATTTGTCTGTGGAGAAGGTGCTGGCTGAAGAGTCCTTCACCCTCACCAGCGTTATGTGCAGCACCTGTGGATGGTGCTCAAGTGCAACCTTAAAGACTTTCAGCTGAAGCAGATAATGAGATGGCGTTCTGCATTTAAGCCATGTGTGATTCAAGCAGAATTGCCGGGAACTCGACCTTGTGATGTTCGTTTGTGAGACGCTGAGGACCGCGCCTGAGTTTGACACATCGTCCTGTGAAGGAAGAAGGGTGAGGGACACATGCTGTCAGCACACATCTGAGGTGATTAATTGTTTGACTAATTGTTGATAGTAACTTGGTATTTTGTTACGCAGTAGATTTGAATTGTGATGAGAATTGTGCATCTCGCTTCTCACTGCCGTGGCGTGCAGAGTGGTAATCCTCCACCTGTTGTGAGAAGCTGCTCATTTACATAAAGCTTAAATACAGACCTGAATGTGTTGCTGATAGTGTGTGCCTTTTGAAGGATATTGGTTGTAGCTGCTGACTTACCTCACCTTTTCTATCCTTCGCAGAGAGTCGGTTTGTCGTGTCCACCTGGGGGGTGTTTGGCGGTAAAGTGAGTCCAGAAGCGCTGGGCTTCGATCCTTTTAGGCGCTGGAGAGCGTGCCAGCCTTCACTCCACCAGACTGACGCATCTTTTGTTCATACACTTTGTTATGCACCAGAGGGTGGAAAAAATAAATTGTTTTGTTATTGGAACCGCTTTCTGGTTATTTTAGCGCTGGGTTCCGTCAGACGCAGGTCCGCTCCTCAACCCGCGTCGACACATAACAGCTAAGCGCAAACTGTCCAAACAGTTTGTGAAGTGAAAAAAGCACACAAAAGTAATTCCAAATATGACAGTATCAAAACACAGGGGACTGCACAGGGAATACACAAAGATCATAACAATACTCACAGAGAGCGCAGGGAGCAGAGAAAAGGAATGAATTGGCAAAGGCTAAAGGACAGCTGAGAGCGAAATTACTGACTCAATGACTAATGATAACAGGTGCATGAAATAAGAACGGGAACCAAAGACACACATGGAAATATACAGAACACAAGGTGGCGAAAAACTAAGTAGACATTTGCTGGTGATAAACAACTCAACAGACATCTAAGGGTGAGTGGAAAAATAAATCAGAACAAAACATAACAAAACACAGAATCATAACATAACTGAAGAAGAAGATTCAGACCTGCACCTTTCTCTTCTGAGCTGACAGTGACATTTGTGAAACTTATTTTGTGTGCTCTATTTTATACCTGTCTGCAGTTTCACCTATTAATATTTTTAATTAAGTTAATAGTACCTATGGGCATGAAGACAGTGACCTTGACCTTCAGCTAAAAGATTGACCTCAGGCTGATTTTGCCAGGGCAGTTCTCCAGTCCATCAACTGTAAATGTGTGCCATATTTGGTGCATATTGGGTTAGAAATCAATTTCCATGACTTTAATGATTACCCAAATGAATTCTTCAAGGGCAGTCTCGCAGAATCGCAGTAAACCTTTAGTGACATAAGAAGTTAGGTAGAAATCAGCAAAAGGACCTGTGAAGAGTTGACCAAGAAACAGACAAGCAAACATGACCTTTGCACAAATGTAAATTTGGACATTTCACCTTGCTGGGTAATTCTGGAACCCACATCTTCCAATTATAAGGGTTATGGGGAGCTGCAACCTATTCCAGCAGTGGTCACTGGGCAAGAGGTGAGGTACACCCCGAACAGTCAAACGCAGACACATATATAGACAGACAAACTCATTAACACTCACACCTATGGTCAATTTAAAATTTACAATCCACCCAAACTGCACGTCTTTGGAATTAGAATGAAGCCTAAGTAACTGGAGGGAACTCACTGAAACATGGGGAGAACATGCAAACTCCACACAGAAAGGACCAGGTTGCAAGTTGTTGAGTTATGTTTTCAAATTTTTCACAGGGCAATAAGAGCAACTCCAAATCACAGATAACAGACTTCACTTTTAGATGTTGTATTATATAGATGCCTACACTCAAGAGTTCATGTCTACGTCAGCCTGCAAGCTGATCACACACACTCTGCCCCTCTCTACACCCTGCACTCCAGCCCCGTCCACATATGGGCAGGCTGTTTCCCCTCAGTGTGGCTCATTTAAATATGTGATTATGGTTGAAAGATGTTGCATTTTGACCTTTATCTGCGGTTTTTGCGAGCATTGTATTAAATGGTATGTACGTATACAAGTAAAACTGTGTTCTGTCCATGTAGCGTAATAAGCAGGACAGTATGTATCAACGCATACAACATAAAGCTATTATTGTTACTGTGATTATCTGTATAAGGAGATATGATGTTATTAGTAGTATTATGATATATTATTATTAGTATTATATGAAGTTACTGAGTAGCAAATTAGCCATGAGACATAGCTCTCCACCAAAGTGAACCTGGGACCTTCTCACTGTGAGTCAACACTGCTACCACTAGCTCACTGTGCTGCCCTAAATTTGATGTTGCCTGGGAAATTACACAACCCATCTCTGACTGGTCTTGACCTCTTCCCCAAGGGTGGAAAAGGACGCAGGACCACGCAAGCAAAACTGGGAAGAAATATGCCAAGTGACAGTGGCAGTTTTTAGTACAGGCCATGCAGGCCACTGCCCAGGGCGGCATTTATGGTGGAGCAGCACCATGGGCATGAGCACTGAAAAAAAAAGAAAAAAAAATCTCCACCGCAAAGTGGTTTTCTTGTCACTGTGTGTGGAATTGGAAAATTGACGCCCGCTGCAGGCACCCCTACTTGCTGTCAGAGTTCACAGAAGCAGTGAGAAGGTGAAAGAAAGGGGAGGGATGCGCGGTGGACAGGTCACCTCTTTGTAATGAAAGGGACAAGTTGGGGGGGTTTCTTGGGCTAAAGTCAGTTACACCTCGACTTTCTTCCAAATAACGCACATCTCATTCATAAAATTATGAATACAGGTCTATAATTCCTGCACATTTTTCTGAATTGTGTGAAATGTCCTGCAGCACACGGAGAGGATTGGACACGCAGCCAAATCCTCTCTGTGTGCGGCAGGACATCGGGGACAGGGGTTCTCCTCCCGTGCGGTCTGCGGATCATCCAGCAAACGAGGCAGGCAGCCTTTGAAAACAGACAGACAAGGTGTAAGAATGGGTTTGAATGTCACCAGAGAGGACAATCTGCCCACTCGTGGAAAAAAGTTTGCAGAAAGGAGAGCCTGCCAATTTGTAAAGAGGGCTTAGAACTTCTGCTGTGTTCACATTACTAGTTGAAGTGACTGAATCTGACCCTTTTTTGAGTGCCTGCAAGAGTGTGTGTTTTTACCTAAATTTTCCAGCAGCTGACAACTCATTTTGTTGTTATGTACACTGACAAAATAATAATAATAATAATAATAATAATGTATAAAATGAGGCTTATCTTCATAATTAACTGGTTTATTTGAGGGAGAAAATGAATCACATTTGATTTCATTGGCACGGGAATGCAAGTAACATTTCAGTTAAGATTTTCTTTTGACCCACAGATGAAGAGCAAAAATTAGGGAGAAAAAAAAAGGCATTATCAAATTTCTGTCAAACCTAAAACAGATTAGTTAATGCTAAGTATTTACACATTTAGCCTAATATTTACAAACATCAAGCTAAATATTTAGCTAAATCTTGAGACGAATATGCACCTTAATAAAAGAGCTAATTGTTCTTCTCTGAAAGACAGATGGAGACTGCATTTGCCACATCTTCTGTAAGGTACACATCTTCCAACCAGGCAAATTCTTGCTTCAAATATGAGTGGGTTGACTCTGGTGTTGGCATCAAGGGACAAGCTACAGGAGGAGGGTTGAGATTCTTTGTGATATATGCTGGGTGAATATTAGTGTATGACTCTGGTAGTTCTGGAACTCTCTTGACCTTTAAGTCTGGATTCACTTTGTGTGGTTCACGTTCTTGACCTGTGTTCTCCTGGCTAGGATGCTGAAATATTGAAACATGAAAGGATGTATGAGCAGTGGTTGCACTGGGATTATGATCAGTGTTGTCCACTGCAGCTGTAGTAAACAAGTTTTTCCTCAATATTGGTGGACAAACAACTCCATCTTCTGCATATTGTGTTACAACTGCCTCACCTAACTGAGCTGAAATCTCCAGGACTCTATCATACGAGATGCTGAGGCCATTATCATAAAACATGTCAATGAGTTGCCATTTTCTGGTTTGAGCAAACACTGATGTACCAACATAGACAGCAAAGGGTGTTTCACGGTCCTTTGAATGTCTGTGCACTTCAGCTCCATCTTTGTACTTTGCAAAGCAGTTGAACTGCAGAAGCTGGGATATGGCCAGATCTGATTTTGAAGCACAATGCTGGAGTTGGGACTTGATATCTGCACCGTGTTCAATCAAATTGAAGAGGTTTTGGTGGTACAGCTTGTTCCAGGTCTGCATTGTCTAATGTACTGCTGAAGTTAGATTGTGATGCAACATGTCTCGTCTTATCATTGTAGCAGCTTTTGCCAGGTGAATTGCATCTCCATATTTGGATGCTTCAGCAAGAATACATCCAATATCTTTCTCAAAAGCGAGCAGGATCTCACATCCTTTACTATGAGGTTGCAGCTCAGGGATGTGCAAAAGAAGTTGTTCTTTAAGTCAAGTAGCATGAATATCTGGTGATTCAACACCCAACTGCTCTAGGCTCTGCTTGTAGAGCTTTGTCAGATCTGCAAGTCTGAAAATAGGTGGATCAGTACTGTCAGCTGATGCTTTTACCTCACTGATGTAAGTCACCAACTCTGAAAGGCTACTGGGTAAGCTTCTTTGCAATGATTTGGTGCATTTTCTTGCTCTCTGGCTTTCAGGTAATCCCTTTCTCGATTATACAAAGCTGCCAAGCAAGAGGGATGATACTTCATTTCCTGAGCAATAACATCACCAGCACTAAGTTTGGCAAGTAGTTTTTGATCAGTCAGTGTCTTTGCACACCTATTTATCCTTGCATTCACCGTCATTGTCAGTGCTTCACATAGCTTTCCTTCATTCTTCTCACATAGAAAACATTCAAGAGGTTTTGGACATGTCTCAGGAACTTTTCTCAGGATTTTGCTTCTTTTGTCCTCATCAACAGCATATGCTGTGATTGATCTTTTTCTAGCCCTCTCTAACTTTGTGTTGTTGAACAGTCTGCAACTCTCATGATACTGGGCCAGGTTTTCCGCCAAAGTTTATTCAATTCCACATCCACCATCAAGCCTTGTGAGGTCCAATTGTATTGGGAGTGCATTGAGAGATTTAAATTGTGGAATATTATTTGCCAAATTCACATATCCATCATCTCCTTTTTTGGTAGGATTTGTCTTAGGGGACTTAAGACTTTCCTTTGTATCTTGTTGACATAAAAAGCACTTGCTCCAGTTGGTTTTGCATTTCTTACTGGTGGAGATTCCTTCCATGGTTAGTCTGATATTCAGGGTCAAGGGTTCATCCTTTTACCACCCTGTTTATGTATAATGGGCAACTTATAATGGGCATTTTCTCGTATGGGATACAACTAAGCTCATGCATTTGCCCTACACTTAGTCCAGTCGTTCATCTGGTGTCATTAGTCCCATGCAATCTGTACACCATTCAGACAACTATATTCCCCATTATCCTTGGCTTGGCTATCCCGCGCTGGCACATCCTGTCAATTCATTTGCAGCTACCCAGCTGATGTAGGGGGTTGACCAGGTAACATTTGGGATACTAAGTTGAACAAGTGATGATGACATGAATTTACAACTTAGTTGACACCAAACCCCATGCTGAGTTTCACAGCAGTGATGTCACCAATGTGCCTTGGTAGTGCCTGACGATCACTCTATTAATGTGTTGGTTGGCTCGTCCCATGTCCAGTGTTGATAGGAGTTCTTGTTAAGAGACTTCTTCATGGGACTGTGATCTACTCATTTTAGCAGTGTTATGTTGGGACGCAGGTTAGAGGAGCGAACCAGCGTCTGACAAGGACCCAGCGCTGAAGAAACAGAGAGCGGTTCCAAAGAACATAACAGATTTATTTCAAGTGCAAATATAAACAAAGGGTGAATTAACAGCCTGGCGGGGTGGAGGACGACGCGTTCTTCCTAGCGCCCAAGGGATTGGAGCCCGACAGTTCTGGACCCAGAAATTCCCGCCGGCACCCCCCAGGTGGTTAATGAATCGGACAGCGCCTGTTAAGGATGAGAGGCAAGATAAGTCAACACTGTTCACACAAATACTGTTTAGGGTTCACACCATCAGCAAACACATTCAGGTTCTAATTCAGACGCAAATTACAGAAACAGCTCTCACAGCCCGTGGAGGACCATCAATCCGCACGCCACGGCTGTGAAGAGCGAACTTACACAATTATCAGAGTAGCTCAAATATAGCTGCGTACAAAACGCCAAATTACTATTGTTAATTACTCAAAGTCATTCACAGCTTTAGTTACCTCTGAAGTGTGCTGATGGAGCATGTCCCTCACCCATCTCCTTAACAGGCACGGTGCGTCAAACCTGGAGTGATCCTCAGCGTCACAATGTTAGACAAACAATCGTCACACAGCAGCAACAAGGTTGAGTCCCCAGCACCTTACACAGAGCAGTCATGGCTTAAATGTAGTACATCATTAGGATATCTACTTCAGCTGGAAGTCCTTTGGAACTGCATGTGAACTGCTGATCAGGATATCCACTTCAGCTGGTAGTCCTTTAACTCTGCACGTGAACTGCTCATCAGGTGCATCCTCTTCAGCTGGTAGTCCTCTAGATCTGCACATGAACTGCTCATCAGGTGCATGGGGTTGTCATGATGACAGTGGAGGGTGAGAGATGCTTCATCCATCAACACAGCCTCAGACACGCCCCCCACAAACCACCCGAAGTATACACAAAACACACAAACAGTATCTTGGCCAGCCAAACCCCCCCCCCCCCCCCCCCCCCCCCCCAACACACAACAAGCAGGTCAGATAAACTTCTGCCAGGATTACACATTGCACACAGTTCTGTGTGCTTCCCTCATCTTGTTTAGTCTGCAAGCCAGTGCGGTTTATCAGGGTGTGGCCATATTACCATATTTGGTTGTGGATATGAGTTAGGGTAATGATGAAGACCAGTGCCAGTGGTCCATCCAAGGGATGTGGCAGACTCCTGAACAAAAGTGCTACTTCTAGCACTGCATCCATAGACCCCATATACTGGCTTCCATAAATATGTGTAGGCTGCCACTTAAAAAATCACAAAATCATGCAAATTGTCAAAAAATCTTAATGATAGGGCTATGGAAATAGCATATTTCGTATCAGAGAGCTTTAAAAGGAAGGAATAGACCCCTAAATCATCAAAATTGGTTAATTATACCCAGACTTATAAACAAAACTAGTTTCAGTGAAAAAGTTTGGCAGCCATATTGAAAAATGGCTGCCATCTTGGAATTTTGAATGGCCAATCAGCAGAATTGATCAGAGACCTCTGGAGGGCAATAATAGTTTCATGCTTTTATCATAATTTGCACAATTCCTAGCAAATATAGACTTTATCTGCCCCACTAATGTGTAACCACATCATGCTACTCGCACTTTGTTCCCGCCTCCACGAAACTGTCGCAGCATGTATTTGTTTTTTTTTTTTCTTTTTTTGCTTCACAGCAGCTGTGCGATATGTAACCACATCGCACAGCTGCTCGCACTGTGTTCCCGCGTGAACGAACCTTTGCAGCGGTATCCTGCATGCCTGCCCGTCGGCTCAATGTTTTCGTGGTTCGCTCATACGAGCTGTTCAGTTGTGAGCCGCCCTGAGTTTTACTTATTCGTACTATGTGTTAAGGGGCCCTAATAAAGCGTCTAATGACAGAAATTTAACATGTAAGGGTGTGTTTATTCAAATTTGCAATTCATGGATATTTTAAGAGCTATATTGTAGCCTGCGGTCTTTTGATGTCAGAGGGGGGCCTTGCCCGTGGAGTAATTCAGTGTAGAACCGCCACTGCCCAGTGACCTCACATACAGGAAGAGCATGAAAAATAAATATGCATGAAAATGAGCACAGAGGAGGACAGAACCAGCCAGCACTATAAATAGCTTAGATCTGTGTGAGTCAATCAGAAGAAAGAAGCAAAGAGCTCTCAACCAATGAAATGGACTAATTCGCTGTTGATTAACAGCCTCCTTTTTCACCCTAGTGGAGGAGGCTGGAACCAGCCAGAACCCACCTAAAGGAGGCAAATAAGCATTTGATCCACTGTCGATTTTGCAAGTTTTCCCACCTACAAAAGAACTGAGAGGTCTGTAATTTTTATCGTAGGTACACTTCAACTGTGAGACAGAATCTAAAAAAAAAAAACAATTCAGAAAATCATATTGTATGATTTTTTAAATAATTAATTTGGATTTTATTGCATGAAAAAAGTATTTGATCACCTACCAACAAGCAAGAATTCTGGCTCTCACAGACCTGTTCATTTTTCTTTAAGAAGCCCTCTTATTCTGCACTCTTTACCTGTATTAATTGCAATTGTTAGAACTTGTTACCTGTATAAAAGACACCTGTTGACATACTCAATCAATCACACTCCAACCTGTCCACCATGGTCAAGACCAAAGAGCTGTCTAAGGACACCAGGGAGAAAATTGTAGACCTGCACAAGGCTGGGATGGACTACAGTACAACAGGCAAGCAGCTTGGTGAGAAGGCAACAACTGTTGGTGCAATTATTAAAATATGAAAGAAACACAAGATGACTGTCAGTCTTCCTCGGTCTGGGGCTCCATGCAAGATCTCACCTCGTGGGGTAAGGATGATTCTCAGAAAGCACACGGGAGGACCTGGTCAGTGACCTGAAGAGAGCTGGGACCACATTCACAAAGATTACATTAGTAACACACCACACCATCATAGTTTTAAATCCTGCAGGGCAGCAAGGTTGCCCTGCTCACATCGGCGCATGTCCAGGCCAGTTTGAAGTTCGCCATTGATCATCTGGATGATCTAGAGGAGGCATGGGAGAAGGTCATGTGTTCAGATGAACGCAAAACAGAGCTTTTGGTATAAACTCCACTCACCGTGGTTGGAGGATCAATCAATCAATCAATCAATTTTATTTATATAGCACCAAATCACAACAAACAGTTGCCCCAAGGCACTTTATATTGTAAGGCAAGGCCATACAATAATTACAGAAAAACCACAACGGTCAAAACGACCCCCTGTGAGCAAGCACTTGGCTACAGTGGGAAGGAAAAACTCCCTTTTAACAGGAAGAAACCTCCAGCAGAACCAGGCTCAGGGAGGGGCAGTCTTCTGCTGGGACTGGTTGGGGCTGAGGGAGAGAACCAGGAAAAAGACATGCTGTGGAGGGGAGCAGAGATCAATCACTAATGATTAAATGCAGAGTGGTGCATACAGAGCAAAAAGAGAAAGAAACACTCAGTGCATCATGGGAACCCCCCAGCAGTCTAAGTCTATAGCAGCATAACTAAGGGATGGTTCAGGGTCACCTGATCCAGCCCTAACTATAAGCTTTAGCAAAAAGGAAAGTTTTAAGCCTAATCTTAAAAGTAGAGAGGGTGTCTGTCTCCCTGATCTGAATTGGGAGCTGGTTCCACAGGAGAGGAGCCTGAAAGCTGAAGGCTCTGCCTCCCATTCTACTCTTACAAACTGTAGGAACTACAAGTAAGCCTGCAGTCTGAGAGCGAAGCGCTCTATTGGGGTGATATGGTACTATGAGGTCCCTAAGATAAGATGGGACCTGATTATTCAAAACCTTATAAGTAAGAAGAAGAATTTTAAATTCTATTCTAGAATTAACAGGAAGCCAATGAAGAGAGGCCAATATGGGTGAAATATGCTCTCTCCTTCTAGTCCCCGTTAGTACTCTAGCTGCAGCATTTTGAATTAACTGAAGGCTTTTCAGGGAACTTTTAGGACAACCTGATAATAATGAATTACAATAGTCCAGCCTAGAGGAAACAACCCCAAAAACACCATCCCAACTGTGAAGCATGGAGGTGGAAACATCATTTTGGGGGCTGCTTTTCTGCAAAGGGGACAGGGCAACTGCACCGTATTGAAGGGAGGATGGATGTGGTCATGTATCACGAGATTTTGGCAAAGGCTGAGATTTTGAGGCTCCTTCAAAAAATAAAAAAAAATAAAAATAAAAATAACTTTATTTATCCGTCAGGAACTTCATTTGCAGACAAAGCGCCAGCACGAGCAGAAACACACATTTCATACATGATCAAATTCCATAAAAATCAACACTTCATCAACACTTAATAAATATAATTACAAAAGATCTTCCCTCAGTAAGATCATTGAAGATGGGTTGTGGCTGGGTCTTCCAGCCTAACAATGACCCGAAACACACAGCCAGGACAACTGAGGGCTCTGTAAGAAGCATTTCAAGGTCCTGGAGTGGCCTGGCCAGTCTCCAGACCTGAACTCAATAGAAAATCTTTGAAGGGCGCTGAAACTCGAAACCTGAAAGATCTGGAGAAGATCTGTATGGAGAAGTGGACCAAAATACCTGCTGCAGTGTGCAAACTTGGTAAGAACTAGAGGAAACATCTGACCTCTGTAATTGCAGGCAAAGGTTTCTGTACCAAATAAGCTCTGTTTTTCTATTCTATCAAATACTTATTTCATGCAATAGGATGCAAATTAATTATTTGAAAATCATACAGTGTGATTTTCTAATTATTTTTAGATTCTGTCTCACAGTTGAGGTGTACCTACGATAAAAATTACAGTCCTCTCCATTCTTTGTAGGTGGGAAAACTTGCAAAACTGACAGTGGATCAAATACTTACGTATTTGCCTCACTGTACATATGTGTGCCAGGTTTGGTGGACATCACGGTGACAAAGTGAATTTTTCTGTCATGATTGATTTGTTTTGGTATGTTGTGTGTTCTTAGTCTGTTTATATGTTACTGGGACTACGGATGGAAATTGGCATCCTGCTATAATCCGGCATATTTACATGTAACTATGTTCATTAATATGCATTGTCCCATTTCAAATAAACGTGAGTATATTACCTTTTGCCCCAGTTACCTTGCCTTTTGCCAAAACAAAGGGACTGACTGTAATCCATATATTAAATTTGGTAGAAATCAGCAAAAAGACATGTGAGGAGTTGGGGAACAAATAGACAGACATGCAGACAGATGTTTCTTAATTTATAATATGATGCTTAAATGCCTTCTAATTTCAGAAAAGCAGTTGATATCTGCATGTGCGTTTTCATGTATTAAAAGTTATCCATGTGACAACCCAGGGAAAATGGGAATTTAAGATAATCCCTCGCGTTAAGAGCCACTAGTGTCCAGATTTTCACTGAAAGCATCACGTCAGCAGGTCGTTTCCCTGAGGAACTCCTCTGCTCTGTCTGAAGGAGTGCTAATCACTGAAATCAGCGTTTGATACAGATGAAATCCTGCCCATAATCTCAGGCTGTAGCATGACATGGGAAGTGGCTCTTTACACTCTCATACACATTACAGCAGCTGTCTTTTTATTTATTTATTTCGTGCCCGGGCTGAAATGTGTTCTTCTTGAGCTGCAGCCAAACTCCTGTTGCTGAGGGGAAAACAGCTGCACACTCATCCAGTCCTCATTACACTTCTCCTACTAATGGAAAAGACCACTTTTCTCCTGCCCACCCCTGACAAAGAAAGAATTTGGTACAGCCCACTGGTGCTCCTGTAGCCGGTCTGTCATTGAGTCAGTAGTATGTGAACAGTCTGTGTGAACACACACAGCAGTGAGGACATAAATAGAGATCATCGGCTGTCCTGTCTGTGGTTCGTACATCCCTGATATGACTCTGTTCAGCCTGAGATGTGAGTATACTTGCAGGCAGTGTGTGTGTGTGTGTTTTCTTCTACATGCAGCACTGTGTCTCTCAGTGACAATTTTTGACTATGTAGCTCTCCTCCTGTATTTTTGCAGTCTGTTATATTTGTCTTTCTGAATATTTTCTGTCTTCATTAGCTGCATATTTGATCATAAATACCAGGACCATTTTCACTTTTGCTTCCAGTAGTTTTTGTACCCCGGCTTTCACTGTACTTCATCAGATGGGGTTTTGGAAAGTAGTAGATTTTGTAATCATAAACACTGTGATCTGCTTTGTGAGGTGATTCTGACCACTTTTGTCAAAACTCTGATTTATCATCCAATGTGAGCTTTATCTGTCTCTCACATTGACAAGGTCAGTATTCTCTGAAAAGAAAACATTGCAAGACCAAATTGGTCATCATGAAAGATGGGAGGACCTTTCCTTTTTCTTCTGCTTGACCATGGCCACTCCATTTTCAAACAGTTATTGAGCCATTTCACAGTCTTGGCCCTCATATCTAACCACATGTGTTGGAGAATATTAAAAATACAGCAGTTGTGATGGAAAATGATTAGAAATCAAATCAGAAAATACGTCCCATTCTAATATCATCATGACATCGTCATGACATTATCATTTTCAATTCAGCATATGACAATCTGGGGGGGTTTTTTTGGTCTGTATGACAGGACTGCATTTGGTGACATCATCATGACGCCACATTTACAGTTGTAAATCAACAGATTGTATTCTGTTTGCTGATTCATGTGGACTTGAAATCATTCTTCCAGCTCTCTTTGTTTTAAAGTTATTACAAAAATGTGGTTTTTCAGACTATTTAATGACCTTGACTGACCTTGACTTTTGACCTTTACATTATGTCATGCGGAGATGATATCGCAAGCAATTCATAAGTGCAACACAAATGGAATCAGGCCAAGTGGTTCTTCAGATATTTGTTCATACAGACTGTAATAGACTATTAGAACATCACTGTTTATCCGCCCTTTTCAGGTTTCAAATCCCACAAAATCTTGGAGAGTTTGCCGCGCTGCGAGATCTCAGTAACATTGAGCACTGCATTGAGACGCTGTGATCAGGCTGCACTTTAACCGCTGCACACGGACAACACCATTAACATTGCAACATAAAACTATTTTTATATTTTGCCTAAAACTCTCATGAATATATTCTCTGGGTTTATAGATGTTGTTATTGCGTTTGTTTTATGCAAACATGCAAGAATCACAGGCTGTCTCTCCATTATTTTCAATGAGAGCTGCTGTGAGCTACGCTCGCTTCCTGATCATGTTGTTCTGGGGGAAAGTGAAGTTCTTTAACATCTTGATTCTTTACAACACTGTTTGTCCTCTTTGTTCCAGACTAATATATATAATATGTCTGAAATTCGGTTTGCGCTTATTAAATTCCACGCAGATTAAATGTAGCAGACACAGATTATTTGTTACAATTGTTTTAGCAAGTTTTCAGGGTATCATGCAGCAGTCTCTTATTTTTGTAGTATAATATTCATTTGCAATTGTCATCATTGGATTCTCTATGTTGTTTTGACTGCAGCGACTCTCTGGCGCGCAAGGGATTATGGGATATGTGAAAACCCTGAATGTGAGTAATGGATTGGCTAACATTTAGATGAGTAGCAAGAAGGGACCTCACATTGCTAACCACCCACTCCAGGCTAAACACAAAAGAAAAATGAAATAAAAATTCACATTAAACTAAATCCCAGTATCTGTGATGAAGTGATCTGAACAAATAGTTCTGCTGTTCAGTGGGCTTGTGATTTGTCTTCATTTTACCCTGTGGATGGCATTTAGCCACCTAGCCTCTCTTTTTTGTGTCCAAATAGCATTTTGGCAGCTATAAAAAAAACCCTTTCCCCTATAAACTATGATCGACAACTACTTACTATTTTTGTGACTTTTTTCATAAGGTACAGAGTTCAATGCTCTCTGCATTTTGTTGGTAGTGGTTAGTTGTCATTGCTAGACTGGATGCTAGGCTAACTCTCAATGGAGGTAGTACTCAGGGAATAAGCTATGTTTAGGCTCAGATCGACCTCCCTTAGACCTCTGTGACATATGTAATAGATATTCACATCATCTCTCAAACTGCTCTTTGAGACACGGACGAATAACCAGTTTAAAATTGGAGGTCAGAATTTTCCATATGAAAATTCTTGCTATCAGTGTCAAAGCCTTGACACCAGACAGAAACAAGAAAAAAATGTCAACAAATGTTTTTACTTTCATAATCAACATTTATTCATAAAAGTTGTTGCCCTTGGTTGATGTGTGTTGGGATTTGGTACATTTCACAGTGGATGCCCTACAACTCCAATTGTACATGGGGCAGCACACACAGTCCTCAGTGTTCCCAAGCATTCCCCCAATCAGGAATTACTCTGCTTTACTTAGGAGATCTGACAGGATCAAGTGCACAAAGCAAAACTACTGCATACTTATGTATAAAAGTTTAGATTCTGAAACTGTATACCTCTGCAAAAACGTATTGCCAGCTTAATATGGAATATGTGTGATCCTGGGATTCTTTCACAGGCACATAAAACCAACAGGGCAATTATGAGCTTTGGCAGTGTCTGGGGTGGTGTCCAGTGTTGCCAACTCCTCAGTAAGGGCCCCTTCACACAGTACGAATAAGTAAAAAATCAGGGCGAATCACAGCGGAACAATTCATATAAGCGAACCATGAAAACATCGAGCCGACGGGCAGGCATGAACGAACCCGCTGCGAAGGTGTGGTGCATATGACGGTGTCATGCGAGCAGGAACACAGTGCGAGCAGCTGGGACGTGGTGTACCACATCACACCGCTGACATGGAGAACAATAAAATAAAAACCGGCTGTATAATTAGTGAATATCACTGGGTTGATATAAATAAGAAATAAAAGGGGACGCAGTTGTAAATGGGCACTGGTCTTGCATAGGGACGTGACACATGATGATCTGCCATCCTTTGAAGGGCAAGACATACACTCTCACCTACATCACACTATGATATAACAGCCCAGTCTCATAGTTTTTTTCGTGTTCCCGTGAAGAAATGAGCCAAATTTTCGTAACAGGGTTTTTTAACTCACTATTATACTAACCCTACTCCTACCCCCAACCCTAAGCTTAACCATAACCTAATCCTACTCCTTCCCCCCACCCTAACCATAACCACCCCCCAACCCCCCGCTTCACCTTTCATTTCGTGCAGCCATCACAGAAAGAATTAGAATGAATTCATTCTGCCGTGATGAAAATGAGGCACTTTTCATCACAATATCACGAACCAATAGATTAATGTATATTTTGTGCTGCTGAACCATGATTTGCTGTGAAACTGGTTTGGATATAAACTACTGGTGTTGCAGACTGAATGGTTGCCCCTAAAAATCTGTGCCCCATGCCTTTATTGCACCGTCATGCATCATGTTGGAGCATTAGCAGCGATTCACTGATTATCAGCACGTTTCTGCTTAAAATTGACTTGAGAATGATCTGATGGTTAGTAATCCCATTATTTCCTTTGATCATTTTGGGTGTAGAGAATCGTAGTCAGAGAGTCAGGCTCAGACGTGCTGCTGTGGTAATCTGATTGCTCCCCCATATTTTATGATGAAATGATGCTGAATTTATGTGGAAATGATTGTTGTACAAAAGCTTCAGATATCTGTCACTAAGATAGATGATGACCGGAGTTTGAAGCAGAAACGAGGCAATAATCAGTGATTTGCTTCTGACGCTCCAAAATAACACATGTACAATGAAGGCAGGGGGTACAGATTTTTAGGAGAGACAATTTGGTTGGTGACACCAGAAACTATGAATCCCAGTATCAATGAGTCTCTACAGGATTTATTTCTTCTGTGTCTAATCTGTTTTACCATAAATTTTACTTCAAGCTCTTGGAGGAAAACACTTTTATTTGGCTGATAGCAGATTATTTACGTTCACTCCAAACGTGCTGACATATGCAGTCAGAGCAAAAGCTCTGTTAGAGTTCTGGATAGAGGGATTTGGTCTGTTTTATTAAGGATGCATCACTTCAGTGTCTGTGAGATATGTTTGGCTAAAAACTTTATTATATTTAAAAAACAGCGGTTGGCCTTTGTTAATTTAGTGAAAGAGTGTTTAATACACCCCCGTTATACTTCCTAAAGTGTACCAGTACAATTTGAAAACGTGCTGGAAAACCAAATCAGAATCCACAGTAAAGATACAGATCCTTTTTATTATTATTTAGTTTTTATTTCTTCGCTGTCATCTTGTTGATGTAATCTACTTTTTCTGTTTTAAAATTTTGATTATTTTTGATGACATAAGATCACATGGCTATTTTCGTCGTGTCTCTGAAAGTTGACGAGTACTTTCAAAGGATCTGGAGTCTCTCTTAAATGGAATCATTTTTTCAGAGTTGTGAGACCTGTCTGTTCTTCAAAATTTAATTTAAATTAATCTAAAACATTGATTTAACAAGTCACAACGTAAATATGTTTACCTTGGCAGAGGCAAGAGTTCATAATCAGAGCACTTTAGTAGCCGTTTGGTTAGTGAAGCTGCAGCTGTACATGATTTGCACAGTAATTTAGAGGCAGCACTCTATTTGCAAAGGTTCCTGTCCAGTGGGAAAGCCTAGAGTTTGATAGAGAAGTGAAAATCTTCTTCCTCAAGTGTTTCTGTGATGTCAACAGGCTTTTCAGGATCTATAGCTCAGCTCATGTATAGCCTTGTTGCGCAGCTTTATCTCCCCCACTGTGACACATCAGAAGCACTTTCATGCACCTCTTTTCCCTGACACTCATATAAAGATTATGAGCCTATCTTGCACACAGCACAAAGTACTTTCAAACAGAGTTGTCGTTTTCTTGCCCAGTGTCCACAGACTTTGAGGTCCCTTCACACATAACACGCAGTTGGGCGAAAGAGGCAGAAACCGTCTGAAACAGCCAGAAAAAAACTAACAAACTGGCGAACCGCGAAAAATTCCAGCCAGTGTCTTGAGGGACACATGGTCGGACAGGTGTGAATGATCCCGTGGCGATGCTTTTGTGCACACTCGTGCGCATGCACACAAAAACAGTGCGAGCACGTGAGAGGTGTGATACCACATTGCGCTCATGCAGCAGCAATCACATGTTGGACAAATTAACGTAAATCAATGAAAATGTGTAAGGACAAAATAATGGGAGTGCACACAACATTATAAGAACAATGAATGTACTGTTTAAATGTAAGACAGTCAAGTTACTGGTAGTGATGTGTAGTTGATGCAATGATGACCTGACAGTCTCTGTTGGAAATGATGAAACAAATGGATTTTATTTTGTCTGTTAAAATATTTAATTCCTGTTATAAAGATCAGACAATACAAGAATTAACGGCCCTCTGTTCCATCATGTGCAAGGAATTCATGAACTGACATGACTGAATGCTCATATCATGAACACATCAGTCGGCTCTGTGTGCTCAGCTGTCCAACACATAGACACCGCGTCATGTGGACTATAACTCACATGGTGGATGTGAAATTCGGATCGCCAGCTGAGTGTTCACATGATCAGACGGATACTTTCACATGGAGCAGCCTGACTGATTGTGTCCAGTGTGCACTGAGGCATTTGCTACTGAGCACGTTGCAAAAGTGATATGTGTTTTTATTTATTACCATGCGAGGATAGCATCCAATACATGCGTATCGCGGTGTAATGGTGAGAGGTGATGGTGTTCATGGCATGATATGTGTTCTCCAGCTGTGAGTTGCGATTGCACAGTGGTCAGCTGCTCCTGCTTTCCGCCGTCACGCCCACCTGTCCAGACCAACTCACAGCCGGAGAACACATATCATGCCATAAACAACCTCACCTCTCAACACACCATGTAAAACACATGTTTGGGCAGGCTCTCATGCTCTCCTGACATGCTTATAATTACATACAAACAAGATCACCTCTTGATCACCCAGTCACATTCCAGCACACATGGTATGGTGTGAACATTGTGACCAGCTGGCCGACACGGCTAATGTCATGTCTCCACCACATAAGTTGTCCACATGACAGACAGAGTGGAAAAATAAATAAAAACATATATATTTTCCTTACCACTGTCGCCTGTATGCTTGCTCTGGGGGTTGATAAGGTTAGACCTTACTTGTGTGAAGTGCCTTGAGGCAACTTTGCTGTGATTTGGTGCTATATAAATGGAAATAAATTGAAATGGAAATGGAAATAAATTGAAATATACGATAAGGGGAAAGCCATGAACTCATTCATGTCTGATTGCTTTTCTCATAGGGCTGTGGACAAGCGGCGTGTCAGCTGACCGCCGGCCAGGGACTCACTGTCAGCTGGAACTGACACATGTTATATTAAAACAAAGAGAACAGAGAGAGGGAGGACAAATACATAAATAATACAATAAATAAATCCATATTTATATAACAAACATAAAATAAATAATCACAGAAAGAAAGTCCCTTTTTTCTCTGTGGCATCTGGTAAGTATAAATCCAGCCCACCCTCCCTGTTTTTTGTCCTCCCATCACGAAATGATTCCGATTTTCGTGACAGGTTTGTACTAACTCTACTCCTACCCTAACCATAACCAAGGTTGGGTAGGATTACTTTGAAAGAATATACCTGTGGATTACATGTATGTATGTACATACATTTGGATTACTTGTAATCTGATTACTTTTGGATTACATTTCAAAGTAATCCTACCCAACCCTGACCATAACCACCCTCCCATCCCCCCACTGCACTTTGAATTACGTGCAGCCGCCACGAAATGAATTAGAATAAATTCATGCTCCCATGACGAAAATTTTGCACTTTTCGTGACAATATGACGAACCAATAGATTAATGTATATTTCATGCTGCTGAATCACGACATGACGTTAGACCAGGTTGCATAAATCTCACCAGAGTATAAGTCACACCTGTTAAAAATGCCCCTTGAAGAGGAAAAACCTAAGTCACACCAGAATATACGAGGTCTATTAGAAAAGTATCCGACCTTATTATTTTTTTCAAAAACCATATGGATTTGAATCATGTGTGATTACATCAGACATGCTTGAACCCTCGTGGGCATGCGAGAGTTTTTTCACGCCTGTCGGTTACGTCATTCGCCTGTGGGCAGTCTTTGAGTGAGGAGTCGTCCACCCGCTCGTCGATTTTTTTCATTGTTTAGGAATGGCTCAGAGACTGTTGCTTTGTTTGATAAAAATTTTTTCAAAACTGTAAGGCACAACTGAGTGGACACCATTCAATAAATTCAGCTGGTTTTCGGTAAAAATTTTAACGGCTGATGAGAGATTTTGGTCTGGTAGTGTCGCTTTAAGGACGGTCCACGGCGCCTGACGGCGATCTGCGCTTCGAGGCGGCAGCGTCTCGCCGTTTCAAGTTGAAAACTTCCACATTTCAGGCTCTGTTGACGCAGTAAGTCGTCAGAGAACAGAGAACTTTCAGAAGAAGTCGGCATGAGGAGTTTATTCGGACATTCCATTGTTAACGGTCATTTTGTAATGTAAGAACGTGCGGGCAGAGTCGCAGAAAAAACACCTCCGTTGGAAATCTTAACGGGCAAGTTGGAACATGCCCAAGCTGTTAAACAATTTCTCAGTTACTCACTTGTTGAAAGCCATTAAAAGCCGCCTGAATTCTACAAATGGTTTTCAACACGGAGGTGTTTTTCCTGTCGCGGCGCACACAGATTTGCCGAGTCGTCACGGAAACGACTCTGCGAATTTGCGCGTACGTCTTTCATTAAAAAAATGTCCTTAAACAGTGGAATGTCCGCATAAATTCCTCATGCCGGCCTCTTCTGAATCTTCTCTGTTCTCTCACGATGTCCTGGGTGAATTAAGCCTTAAATTAGGATGTTTTCAGCTCGAAACAGTCCGACGACAGCGCCTGGAAGCGCTGCAGGACGTCCCGCTCCGTGGGAAGTCCTTACACCGACAGAAACACCCCATAATCTCTCATCAGCCGTTAAACTTTTCACAGAAAACCAGCTTAATTTCTCGAATAGTGTCCACTCGGATATTCCTCACAGGTCCAGAAAAAATTTTGATAAAGCAACGCGCGCCGTCTCGAGCAGCGTGTGAAACAAAGGAATTCAGCCGAGAGGGTGGGACCACATCTCACTCAAGGCCTGCCCACAGGGAAATGACGTCACCGACACGCGTGAAAAAACTCACGCATGCGCACGAGGGTTCAAGCATGATTGGTGTAATCGCATGTCATTCAAATCCATATAGTTAAAAAAAAAAATAAAAGGGTCGGTTTATTATCTAAGAGACCTCGTACAGTGAGGAAAATAAGTATTTGAACACCCTGCGATTTTGCAAGTTCTCCCACTTAGAATTCATGGAGTGGTGTTGGGAAAGTGTAGTGACACGGACCCACAACAGGGGGCGTAAATGAGCGGACAATAGATGAGCCAAAAATACAACACTTTACTGTTGTGAAAAATGCACAACAAGAATACAGACAAATGTAGAATTTGGATCACAATCAAACTATACAAGGTGATGTGTGGGTAGGCTCGAGCATAGAAGACGTCCGTCCCGAGAAGAACCGGATCCCACACGATTTCCACTGCCACCGAACCCGAAGGATACTGGAGCCGCCATGTTCCGAGTCCCCAGGTGATCACCGTCTCCGACTGTTGGATCTGGTACTGCTGGCAGAAGAACAGATGTGATCAGTGTGTGACAATACACTCAGTAAACAGTCAGCAAGTCGTTATTCCAGGTGGGAAACAACACCTCCACCTTTAACACAGAACACTGTTAAGCAGAGCCAAAGAGCTACTTAGCGTTTTGGCGTGAGGGTGAAGAACGTCACTCTGTCACGGAACCACAAAACGCCGCACCCAGCTGACAGCAGCTACAGCAACTCCTGCAAACACTCAGAAAAGGAATCACGTGCGTAACGGCACAGTCAAACGGCTGAGAGTTTACCGTATAGGTAGACGATATCTCGGCGACGAGGTGGAGATGTTGTCCGGCTTTTCTGTGTGTGGTTGAAGACCTGGTGATTGGTGACAGCTGTCACCTCGGCTGTTCCTGTGAGGCGGCAGCGCCCTCTCGTGCCTGAAGCCCGGACTTCAGGCAGGGCGCCCTTTGGTAGTGGGCCAGCAGTACCTCCTCTTCAGCGACCCACACAACAAGTGGTCTGAAATTTTCATCTGAGGTGTATGTTCACTGTGAGAGACATAATCTAAATAAATAAATAAATCCGGAAATCACAATGTATGATTTTTTAATAATTTATTTGTTTGTTACTGCTGCAAATAAGTATTTGAACACCTGCTAATCAGCAAGAATTTTGTCTCTCACAGACCTGTTAATTTTTCTTTAAGAAGCCCTCTTATTCTGCACTCTTTACCTGTATTAATTGCACCTGTCTGTAAGAAGCATTTCAAGGTCCTGGAGTGGCCTGGCCAGTCTCCAGACCTAAACTCAATAGAAAATCTTTGGAGGAAGCTGAAACTCCAAACCTGAAAGATCTAGAGAAGATCTGTATGGAGGAGTGGACCAAATCCCTGCTGCAGTGTGTGAAAACCTGGTGGAAAACTACAGGAAACATTTGACCTCTGTAATTGCAAACAAAGGCTACTGTACCAAATATTAACATTGATTTTCACAGGTGTTCAAATACTTATTTGCAGCAGTAACATACAAATAAATTATTTTAAAAAAATCATACATTGTGATTTCTGGATTTTTTTTTTTATTTTTTAGATTATGTCTCTCACAGTGGACATGCACCTAAGATGAAAATTTCAGACCCCTCCATGATTTCTAAATGGGAGAACTTTCAAAATCGCAGGGCGTTCGTTCAAATACTTATTTTCCTCACTGTAAATTACATAACATATAAGTCGCACTTTTTTTTTTTTTGTATTATCATCTCATTAATTTGGGATAATGTGTACATTGTTGCGTTGTACTTTTTATCATTTGCATTTAATCTTTTATTATTAGAGATTATTTTGTTTATGTATATAGGGCTTTCCCAGCAATTAAAGCACTAGTCAATAGAATTAGAATTATTATTAATAACAAATGTATAATTTTTCAGTATATAAATCACACCAGAGTAAGTCGCAGAACCTCCCAAACTAGTAAAAAAAACTGTGACGGATACTCCAGAAAACCCTCATTCTTATTACACTGGTTTCAACTGTGTGAAAATCAAAGCTCTGCTTCATGAGTGCAGCCTCACCTGATCTGAGGTCATCTGGAGTGCATAAAAATTATTTCAACAGACATGCTTTTCCATCCATATTCAACTGTTCTTCCCTTTAAGTGTAGAGTGTCAAACTGTGGCCTTGTTCAAAAACAAGATCTGAAATGCTTCCAATGCTTTGATGTAGAAACAAACAAAGACTGACTGTGAAATAATTTAACAAATGTACTAATGGCGATCAGATTTTACAAGGTCACAGTGCATTTGATAAATAAAAATATTAAATTTAAATATATCCTAGAAACAGTATTTTTCCAACAAGGCATAACTCAATTTCCCTGAGGGAGTCTTCCCAAGGGATTAACAATGTTCTATCTAATCTAATCTATCTAATCTATGTTTCTTAAATGTACCAAACCCATCTGAAGGAAAAGTAAGGTAATGTCACTTCTTGTGCCACATTAATCCTGCATTAAATGACTGCTGCAAAGGCTTTTTCTGCGACAAAAACTTTATTTCTTTTTAGTCTTTATAGATAGAACGCAATAACTATCATCTGAAAATGGGGAAAACATGACTCTTCAGTTCCCCCCCAGACTGAATTTTCACTTAAAATATCAGTTGAGGTTGATAAATGCATTTTTGAAACATGCAGCTTGATTTAAATTTTAATTTAAATCACTTCAAACACTAAGACGTGGTGTAAGCCTTGCAAGCAAAAAAAAAAAAAATTAAAGAAGCCAGAAGGAGAAAAATGATAATGCATACAAACGCCAAAATTAAGCGACGGTTTTATCTGATGATATTACATTTCCAAACTCTGCACATCACTGACTTCAAAGTCCACAGATAAATAGGATATGAGAGCCAGTCATACAAATTACCATGCCAACTTTTTTTGTACCATTTGTGTGTGAGTGTGCAGAAGATGAGACTGCGAGCAATGGAGCAGAAACGGTGCAGTAAATTAATATAAAATAATTGAGATACTGCATTGATCATAGTTAGAAATTATTCTCCAAGTGTATGTAGGGAGGTGAAAGCACATGAGTAGCTCCAGAGGAGCTCTGCTGGGGCTGCCAGAGATTCAACATACTATTCAAGGACACATCAGCAGGGTGGAAGCTAACTGACTGGAGTCTTGGACTGGTTAAGCAGGTGAAGTTTGCCTCCTGAAAAAAATAGAATGTTCCGAGTTGCTACCGTTTACTTTAGTTTCCAGGTAGTCAAATCAAATCAAATCAAATCAATTTTATTTATATAGCACCAAATCACAACAAACAGTTGCCCCAAGGCACTTAAGATTAATGTAGTAAGATTAAGCTGACTGTCCCCATGAGCCGCAGCCTGCTGTATGTCATTACAAACTGCAACGGCAACCAAGGCTACAGTGGACCCTGAGGTTTTATAATACTTTGATGATGACAGTTAGATTACACTGACTGGGCCTCACAGAAAAAAAGGTGTTGGATTCAAAGTGTCTGTGTGAGGTTCAACAAATTGTAGATGAGCATTTCAAAGTGTTATCGTGTCTATAAGTGCATCATACATGCAAAATTATGCTTTTGCCTCAGTGTTTTACCAGTGATAAGCATGTGTTTTGATTCTAACGCTGTTTATTGCTTGCATGGACTGGGTGGTGGGTAGGGTTGTGGAAACCAGCGGCTTAGTTGGAGAGGAAAGGTTTACTGACAGCGAGGTTATGGAAGATGCTGTGATCTTTGCAGAATCTTTGAATACCCTGATTGTAGCATTTGAAAAGCTGAGTGAAGAGTCAGTCTGAGTTTGTGATGGTCCTGGATTAAGACTAAGATCCAAGCCTTCAAAGACTTCCTTGACTCCATCAGAAGTGTATCTGTATGAAATTGTTAGACACTTAGATACGTTCGCTTATCTCTCCAGCCTTTGAGATTGAGAGACACCTGGGAAGAGCTAATGGAGTCATGAGGTTGCTGGACAGAAGTGTTTGGAGACACCAACGTCTTTGCTAGAGAATGAAGGTCCGAGTATTTAGTGGACTGGTGCTTCCTGTCTTACAACAATGACTAGATTTCTTTGGTACTCGATCTCTTAGGGAGACTAAAATCAGAGCATCACTTTCATTGTGAAGGAACATCAGCAATGGTTCTCTGGGCATGATCCAGCACACAGGTGCATCAGTGTTGATAAAGCCAAGGAGCCAGCAACTTTTCACCGAGTTGCAACAGATAGATGGTTACTTTTGAGAGGTGGTGATAGATCGGGTGTCTGCCTGGGTTTTTGCTATCCCTGGCCCAATGCAGTTCCATGGTGTGGTGGATGAGGCAATGAACAGCATCTGCACATGTTCCCAGATCTCATCTGGCCTGTTTTCCATCTTTAACCCCTGAACAGGTTAAAGGTGTGGACACACCTAAATCTGGACCAAACCAAGAACACCTCAGACTGCTACAAGCGACATGTGTGCACACGTCGCATACCGACCACCCAAAACCAATCAAAGTTCATTTTGGGTGGTTGGTAACCTTTGGTTGGAAAAGCAAACAAAAAACAAAGAAGTTGGCATACTCATTAAATTCATTTAATGAGTTATTTTAGGGCAGCATGGTGGATTAGTGGTTAGCACTGTTGGCCTTTCTGTGTGGCGTTTGCATGTTCTCCCCGTGTGTGCGTGGGTTAGCCCGGGTTAGGTGGATTGGAATCTTTAAATTGTCCATAGGTGTGTGTGTGTGTGTCTGTATTTGTTTGTTTGTGGCCCTGCGACAGACTGGCGTCCTGTCCTGGGTGTACCCCGCCTCGCGCTCTATGGCTGCTGGGATAGGCTCCAGCAACCCCCGCGACCCTTAAATGGACTAAGCGGTAGAAGATGAATGAATGAATGAATGAATGAATGAGTTATTTTAATGAACAAATTATCACAGCCACATGACCATGGCTTCAGGGGTCCTTGCATGTTTGGGAGACTTCATCACAAATTACAGGAAGAAGATGTACCTCACTGACATATCTCACTCATTTTCAACCGCTTTTCCGGGATTGAGTCGCAGGGGCAACAGCTCCAGCAGGTGACACCAAACTTCCCTTTCCCAAACCACATTAACCACCTCTATCTGGTGGATACTGAGGCGTTCCCAGACCAGTGTGGAGATATAATCTCTCTACCCCGTCCTAGGTCTTCCCAGGATCTCCTCCGAGATGGATATTCCTGGAACACCTCCGTAGGGAGGCAGCAAGGGGGCATCCTTAACAGATGCTCAGCTGGCTTCTTTCAATGCAAAGGTGCTGCAGCCTTTGCATTGAAAGGAGCCGATCTCCCCACGGATGACCGAGCTTCTCACCTTGTCTCCAAGGGAGACACCAGCCCCCTTCCTAAGGAAGCCCATTTCAGCCAGTTGTGCCAGCAATCTAATTCTTTCGGTCATGACCCAACCCTCGTGACCATAAGGTGAGAGTAGGAATGAAGATAGACCAGTAGGTCGAGAGCTTTGCCTTTTGGCTCAGCTCCCTTTTCGTCACAACAGTAGGGTAGAGCAAATGCAATACCGCCCCTGCTGCTCCAGTTCTCCAGCCAATCTCATGCTCCATTATCCCTTTACTTGTGAACAAGGCCCCAAGGTACTTGAACTTCTTCACTTGGGCAATCCATCAGTTTCCTGCTGAGAACCATGGCCTCAGATCAGAGGTGCTGATCCTCATCCCAGCTGCTTCACACTCAGCTGCGAACTGATCCAGTGAGTGTTTGAGGTCACAGGCTGATGAAGCCAACAGGACCACATCATCTCCAAAAAGCAAAGATGAGACCCTGAGCCCACCAAACTGAAAACCCTCCTCCCCATCTATGCCTTGATATCCTTTCCATGAATATCACAAACAGGATTGGTGAAAAGTCGCAGCCCTAACGGAGGCCAACCCCCACCGAAGCAAGTCCAACTTACTGCAGAGCACCCGAGCACAGCTCTCGCTTTGTGAGTACAAAGATTGGATGAACCTGAAAAGGGACCCCCTCACTCCATACTCCTGCAGCACCTCCCATAGTATCTCTGGGGTACCCAATCATATGTCTTCTCTGGATCCACAAAACACATGTAGACTGGGTGGGCATACTCCCAGGCACCTTCCAGGATCCCTGTGAGAGTGAAGAGCTGGTCGGTTGTTCCACAAACAGGACGGAACCCACATTGTCCCTCTTCAATCAAAGGTTCGAGTATCAGCCTAACACTCCTTTCCAACACCCAGGAGTAGACTTTACCAGGGAGGCTGAGTAATGTGATGCCCCTGTAGTCGGCACACACTTTCTGGTCACCTTTTTAAAATATGGGGACCACCACCCCAGTTTGCCACTCCTGAGGCACTGTCCCAGACCTCCATGCAGTGTTGAAGAGATGTCTCATCCAAGACAATCCCTCCACACTCAGAGCCTTCAGCATTTCTGGACGGCTCTCATCAAACCCCAGGGCCTTGCCACTGCGGAGTTGTTTGACTACCTCAACCACTTCCACCAGGGAAACTGATGATAATCCTCCATCAGCTTCCAGCACTGCCCCAACTATAGAGGGTGCTCCGGTATGATGCAGAAGTTTCTCAAAGTGTTGCATCCAGTGCCAGATTGCATCCTCACTTGAGGTCAACAGAGTCCCATTCTTACTGTAGACAGCTTGGATGGTTCCCCGTTTCCACTCCTGAGATGCCTCTCAATCTGCCAGAAGTACCTTGGTGCTGACCCAAAGTCCTTCTCCATGGTTACTCCGACCTCCTCCAACACCCACTGTTTTGCCTCCCCCACAAAAGAGGCTGCCGCCCTTTGGGCCTGTTGGTACCTTGCAACTGCCTCTGGAGTCTCTGCCTCCAGATGATGAAGTGGTGTTATAGAGCAAGATTTTATTAAAAAGAAGACCTGAAAATTCAGCTACAATTTGCCAGAAGGTACAGTGGGGCAAAAAAGTATTTAGTCAGCCCCTGATTGTGCAAGTTCTCCTACTTAGAAAGATGAGAGAGGTCGGTAATTCTGTAACATAGGTACACTTCAACTATGAGAGACAAAATGAGGAAAAAAAATCCAGAAAATCACATTGTTGGATTTTTAAAGAATTTAATTGTAAACCATCGTGGAAAATAAGTATTTGGTCACCCAAAAACAAGCAAGATTTCTGGCTCTCATAGACCTCTAACTTCTTCTTTAAGAAGCTCTTCTGTCCCCCACCTGTTACCTGTATTAATGGCATGTGTTGGAACTCATTATCTGTATAAAAGACACCTGTCCACAGCCTCAAACAGTCAGACTCCAAAGTCAACCATGGCCAAGACCAAAGAGCCGTCGAAGGACACCAGGAAGAAAATTGTATATGTGCACCAGGCTGGGAAGAGTGAATCTACAATAGTCAAGCAGGTTGGTGTGAATAAATCCACTGTGGGAGCAATTGTAAGAAAATGGAAGACATACAAGACCATTGATAATCTCCCTCGATCTGGGGCTCCACGCAAGATGTCATCCTGTGGGGTCAAAATGTTCATTAACGGGGAACAAAAATCCCAGAACTACACAGAGGGACCAGATGAATAAAACACAGAGAGCTGGGACCAAAGTAACAAAGTCTACACACTATGCAGAGAGGGACTCAAATCTTGCAGTGCCAGGCGTGTCCCCCTGCTTAAGCCAGTACATGACCAGGCCCATCTGAAGTTTGCCAGAGGGCATATGGATGATCCAGAAGAGGATTAGGAGAATATCGTGGTCAGATGAAACCAAAATAGAACTTTTTGGTAAAAACTCAACTCGTCATGTTTGGAAGCTGGGTCTTCCAGCATGACAATGATCCCAAACACACCGCTCAGGCAACAAAGGAGTGGCTCCGTAAAAAGCATTTCAAGGTCCTGGAGTGGCCTAGCCAATCTCCAGACGTCAACCCCATAGAAAATTTGTGGAGGGAGTTGAAAGTCTGTGTTGCCCAGTGACAGCCCCAAAACATCACTGCTCTAGAGGAGAGCTGCATGGAGGAATGGGCCAAAATACCAGCTACAGTGTGTGCAAACCTGGTGAAGACTTACAGGAAACTTTTGACCTCTGTCATTGGCAAAAAAGATTATGTTACAAAGTATTGAGTTGAACTTTTGTTATTGACCAAATACTTATTTTCCACCATAATTTACAAATAAATTCTTTAAAAATCCTATAATGTGATTTCCTGGATTTTTTTTTTCATTTTGTCTCTCACAGTTGAAGTGTACCTATGTTGAAAATTACAGACCTCTCTCATCTTTCTAAGTAGGAGAACTTGCACAATCGAGGACTGACTAAATACTTTTTTGCCCCACTGTATATGTGAGATGCAAGCCTACACCTGATGTTTTGATGAAAGAAAATCCTCCTTTATACCATTTCATCATGACGCTGTTTAATTGGGGATACAAAATGCAAAATATGCACTATGCACAATATTTAAATTCACAGCCACAGAAGCCTATAACTTCTGGGTGTCTTGGTGGCTTTCCTCACTCATTTCCTTCTACAGTCACAGTTTTTGAGAACTGTCTACTCCACACAGATTCACCATAGAGTGACATACTGTTTGTATTTCTTCATAATTAATGTAAATAAAGCCCAAGACATATTCAGTGACTTGGAAATGTTCATGTATCCATCCCCTGACTTGTCTGAAGAAAACTGGCAAATAAACTGATTATTTACAGGTATTATACCAGGGACCTATTACTTATGCAACTCATCATCTTGGCTTTTATACTTTTTATTCATTTATATCAAGTTGTAAAGCTTTGCTTTGAGTTTAAGGAAGATCATTTTCAAAATTTTTATGTTGAGAAGACTGATTTATTTTTGTATTTAAAATGGCATAAACAAATTAAGATGTATGAAATTCCAAGGGGCTGAATATTTTTGCATGACACTGTATTTAAAAAGCCCAGTGAATAAGATCAGTTAAATGGACCATCAAGGTCTCTGTGCAAATAATTATTTATTTTGTTGCTTTCATCTCCTCCTGGTTGTACAGCAGGTCAGGTGCAGGTCCACAATGGAATTTGGCATGTTTTATATCAGACACCGTTATTGATGAAACCCCAGTTCTGTTTTGGGAAACATGCTGACAGCTAATCGTCTCAACCAGTTTCCCAGACAAGTAGCAATCAGGACCTATTCTGCTTCACCTCTGAGATCTGACAGATTGTGTGTGCTGAGCGCACCATGGCTTTACAATCATTTCATATAATATGCTTTAAATATTCCTGTCCTTTAAGTCTGTATTGCTGCTTTATGAAAGAAATTTTCTTTATGATTCAACCTACTTGGCCATCACAGCCAGAAAATTATTAATCTTTAAAAAAAATTTTTAAAAAACCCAGTTAATTAAAATTTTCTTGTGTCTTGTCTTTTGAAAGCACCAGCAGTCCTTTTCATTACATGTGTTTTCTGATGTGTATGCATTTGCGGGTCAGATGAGTAATGGTAATGCGTCAGCAGCACAGGCCTTGTGTTGGCTACAGAAGAGTCAACCAGCAGGTTACTGACTATAAACTGTCAGCAAATGACATGTTTACTTTTTAAAACACATTCAGATCTGTAGTTAATTAATTGTAGCTTGCAGCCATTTGACAGTCATGCTGTGTGCGTGTACGTGCAGCTGGCCCAGTTACACTCCATTGGCCACCCATCTGTCCATGTCAGAGCAGCCCTGTCTCCTCACCTCCCCTTTTTGCTCCTTCAGTTTTTTCCCCTTTCACATTGTTTCCACACTTCTTCTAAATCAATGGCCACACCACTGCCAGCTGTTGGCGTGTCCTGTGATGAGGGTAGTTCATGTTTAATTGACCTACTGAAATTAATGTGAGCTATTCTGTAAGACAGACAGAGGAAGGGGCATGGCTATTGGCTGGTGAAAAGAGCTGCAAAACTGCACTATGTTTCTGACGCATGGAAAACCAAAATGGAAGTGAACAGCTGGCTCGGAGCAGCAATCAGCGGGGAGTGAAGGAAGATGGATGTGAAAAGCACCTGTTGTCAGTGTTTGCCAGCTCTTTTTGGTCATTATCATTAAATCATGACAACAAATACAATGCTGAATTAGACTGTGGAATCACACAAAAGGCAAATTAAGCTCCATCTGCACAGCTGAGATCTGCTCGCAATTTTTTAATTCCAGTGTGGTTTTTCTACTGCAAATGGCAATAAACTGAAACTGAGCTATGATGGGTAACGTGAAGCGTGGCATGAACAAAACCAAACTGCTTTAATATACCAATAATGACCTGTGTTTTGCAAATTTGTGCAGATATGAACATGAGTGGAGAGCTGCAATCCAGCCGCTCTAGATCAACAAGTAAAAGGGCCAGTGCCACCACTTACGGGTGAGTACCAACCTCCCCATTCCACCCACCACAAACATTCACACACTGACTCCCACCTCCACTCAGAGATACAGGTGCCCTATTATTTGCTGCAGCCTTTTATCTATAACTCATTGGCTGAGCCTCAGCTATGCAATCGATGCAGTATTATTTCTTAATAGCATCATACCGGCTATGTGTGTCGGCCACTATTGATTTTAGCCAGAGGTGTTGTCTCCATCAGTCAATGTTTTAATGTATTTGTTGATGTAGTGCACACATATGAAGCTGGCTGATTGCTGTTTATGGTTGGATGTTCAAACCAGCGCTGGTGCTACACTAACATTAAATGTATGGTTCACTCGTTGGGGAACTGACAGCGGTATGGTGAGAGGGAAGACAGCATTTTGAGCTGTTCAGATCCCTTTGTATCAAGTTCAGCATTTGTTGAAGTGCACCTGCAGAGCTGTTCAATATGCCTAAGAATATATTTGAGAGGTTGAATTTATCCTTATTCTTTTTACCTCTTACCCCTCTGACATTGCAGACAAACCTCTCTGCAAATCTGCATGAATCTGTTGAAGCTGTAGATATATACCCACTGTTTACATATATACTGGATAAACCCTTTAACGTCACCCATGGGTTTTCTGAACAGTGGTTTTGAAGCTCAAATTGGGGGTTGGGGGTTCTGGATGTCACCATTTTGGATACGCTGAATTCCTCATAACTTCATTCTGCCAACAAATGTGTGGAGGGTGAGCCAGATCAGTGTCGCTGACTGAAAGGTCCCCTCTAAAAATTGGTCTGCCCTGCCTTCACTGCGCATACGTCATTTCAGAGTGTCGGCAGAAATTCACCAATTATCGCATCGTTTGTGCTTAAAACTGCACTCCAGTGATCAGAGCGCAACAGCAGCACGAGTCTGACTTTCTACACAAAAAGCGATCAAAGGGAATAATGTGATTATTAACCATCAGATGACAAAGTAAAACCTCTTAAGTCATTCTAAAGTCAGTTTTAAGCAGAAACTAAGCCATTTTAAGCAAAAACGATGCGATAATCGGTGAGTCGCATCTGAGCTACTGATGCTCCGAAATGCGCTCTGATCGCTCCCCCATCTTTTATTATGAAATAATGCTGGATTTATGTGGAAATGATTGTTGTACAAAAGCTTCAGATATCTGTAGTGGAATGTAGTTTGAAGCAGAAATGAGGTGATAATCAGTGAACCACAGCTGACGCACAGAAATGACGCATGCGCAGTGAAGGCAGGGCGGACTGATTTTTGGGGGGACCGTTCGGTCAGCGACACCAGCATGACCACGGTAGGACAAATGAAGCCCAAACACCTCTCCATGTCAGAGTTACAGAACAAGCTAAAGCTGACAGGCTAACCATTGAGTTTTATAAATGCAATTTTTTTTAGGACAGGCTCAGGTGCAGTTATTAAAAAATTATGATTGGCTTATTGCCTCAGTAACCATGGTGTAAAAGTGGAGCTAATGTCATGAAGTTACCAATACTTGCTAATAGTGCTAACAGGTGGTAGCATACATACAAATTAAATAAGAAAATTTCACTCAACAGAATTATTGGTGCACAGACTTCTTAGACAGTTCATAAGCGTATAATTCCATCGCAGTAGTCACGGGACTCTTGATGGCCTTCTTCACTCGTCTCCTTCTTGCACGGTCACTCACTTTTTGAGAAGGGCCTAATTCACAAAAGTTTACCCGCCAGTAAATCAGTGTTTTGTAATTTGCAATAACTGATGTAAATGAAGTCCAAGACATAGTCAGTGACTTGGGAATGTTCATGTATACATCCCCTGTTTTGTCTGAAGAAAACTGGCAGTAAAGGTCATGATGTATACGAATAATAATCCTTCTCCGTTGGTTGTCTGATTACTTGTGGCCTCTGGAAATGCGGATAATGTGCATAAATGTTGTATGGCTGGGGGGGCCTGGCTGCCGGTTTGTTTGTCATTTGGTTTCCTCCCAGGTGGCATGCATTTGGGACTGAGTGGCTGTGTTGCTGAGGCTGTTAGGACTTCACCCTGATCACCTGCGACTCGTCAGGACTCACAGCTGAGGTGCATCTGGAGGGATTGGAGTATGTTGGCATTTAAGACTGAAGTGCACAGTGTGCATTTGCCAGAGACTCGACCTTGTGACCAGACGGGTGAGATCGTCGTCTTGGGAGCCATCTCATCAGCAGCGGACGCTGAGAAACGTCCAGGTTTGATGCACGGTCTGTGAAAGAGGAGAGGGTGAGGTCTCACGCTCGTCAGCACACTTCCTGAGGTACGTTGGATTTTGTGACTAACAGTTATACAGTCAGTAAATGTGGTGTCCCTCACACCTTATTGTATTGAGCTGTATGTTAGTCATGTATCAGCTTCCACTGCTGTGGTGATTTGTGAACGAGATGTTCCATGCCTGCAGGTTGGAAGCTGATCAGTAATCAAGCCAGGAAGTGTTTGCTGTTTGTACACCTTTAAGTGTTCTGTGTGTAGAGTGTGGACTCACATAATGGTTCCTTCTTTCACAGACTCGGTTGTTGCGGCCACCTGGGGGGTGTCGGCGGGGTCCTTGGGTCCGAAACAGCTTCTGGCTCCGGACCATTAGCGCTGCTGGGAGCGCACCACGCCAGACCGCACCTTTTTGTTATATTATGATCACTGTTATGTATTAAATTCAGTTAGCCTTTGTACCGTGCTCTGCTTATTTTATACTGGGTCCTTCAAACGCTGGTCGGTTCTCCGAGCTGCGTCCGACACATAACAGTAGTCTCTGGCCAAACATCACGGACCCAGCGGTAGCAGAGACGGTTACGCGCCGGGAAGGCGGCAGCAGACGTTCAGTGGTTATCCGGATCAGTTGCGGGGCTCTCCGCCCGGAAGGTGCGTGTTTGAGAACCCATTACTAGATACTAATTTGTGCTCTCTTGCAGCCGTGTCCTGTGTTTGTGCCTTATCCGTGGGTCGTGGTGGAGTGTGACTGGCGACAGCTTCGCGTCACACTCCGACCGGATAAGAGGCTGAAACGGGAGCTGCAAGAGTGCGGTTGTAATGGGTTCACGCGCACGGCGGAGCTATGTTAGCACGGGTCGCTGGGCTTCCTGTGCTACAGTCGTAGCCCCGTTTCCCCGGATAAAAGGTAACTACTGCGTCTGTTGTTTCAGCTCCGGCGTTATTTAGTTGAGCACATTTTGGTTGTTGCACACAGCTGCGCACGAGGATGCAGCTCGTTTGTTTTTGTCACCAAAGGGGGTTTTTCATTTTTTAGCACTCTGGTTCCCCCTTGTGGTGACTGAATCACGGTACCGTCAAGCTCTTGAGTAGGAACAGGTGTGTTCCATGTGGTTGAGCTTGACGGTATAACTCACTGATTTGTTTTGTGTTGGTTCATTTTGTGTGGGTGTTTTTTTTTGAGTGGGTTTTTGTGTGGGTTTTTGTTTTTTGTTGTCCACTGTTTGTCTGGGGGTGTGATCCTGCAGCCTTTGCTACACAAAAAAAAAAAAAGAAAAAAAAAAAAGGAAAGACGGGGACCCAAATAACTGTGTGTTGGTCTGTTTTTTTTTTTTTCTTGTTTCTTTTTGTTTCACATCCCCAGGATTAGGTGGAACGGTCCCCTGGGGGGGTGATGGGGTGGTATTTGGGTTGTTTTTTTTTTTCTCTTTGTTTTTTGTTATGCCCTCTCTTCTCCTCTGGCTCCAGCCGGGGGTGCCGTAGTGTCGGCATTGCTGGAGGGGTGCAGTTAGGTTGTGCTGGGCGTTTCCCAGGTGGCCTCTGCACCCGGGAGGGGAGGGGGGGGGGGTTTTTGGGGTTTTTGTTTTGTTTTCCCTCCCCCAGTTTCCGCCCTCAGGGTTTGACTGTGGTGTCCTCTGGGGGGGAACGGGCGTTGGGTCCATCTAGCCGTGGACGGCCGGGGCTGGGTCCATTGGTCGTGAGGGGAGGCGTCTCCTGGGGTTGACGAGCGGTCCTCTGGGGGGGCGCTGGTGGTCCCCGTGGGTGACGGTGGATCCCAGAGGGACCTCGGCCGTGGTTATTACTCCTGGAGTTGGCGAGTGGCCCTCTGGGGGGTGTTGGTCCCTGCGTGTCGTTTGGGGGGGGGGGGTTTGGGGTTTTTGTTTTGTTTTTCCTCCCCCAGTTTCCACCCTCAGGGTTTGACTGTGGTGTCCTCTGGGGGGGAAAAGGCGTTGGGTCCATCTAGCCGTGGGCGGCCGGGGCTGGGTCCATTGGTCGTGTGGGGAGGCGTCTCCTGGGGTTGACGAGTGGTCCTCTGGGGGGCGCTGGTAGTCCCCGTGGGTGACGGTGGATCCCAGAGGGACCTCGGCCGTGGTTATTACTCCTGGAGCTGGCGGGTGGCCCTCTGGGGGGTGTTGGTCCCTGCGTGTCGTTTGGGGGGGAGGAGGGGGGGTCTTTTGGCATTTTTGTTTGTGTGTTTACATGTGGGTTGTTTTTCTTTTCTCCCCTTCCCTGGGGTTTGATGGAACGGTCCTCTGGGGGGGGGGGGGGGGTGTTTAAGTATTTTTGTTTGTAGGCTTGGGTTTGGGTTGTTTTTCCTTTCTCCCCTTCCCTGGGGTTTGATGGGACGGTCCCCTGGGGAGGGGGGGGGGGATGTTTTGGTTGTTTTGTTTTTGACTAATCACACGTTTGGTTAAAGGCTGACCGCACAGGTGTAGGAACTCCTGGCCACACCTGTGCTAAGACTGTTGGAACCAAGGGCAAATATGCAGCCAGTTCGGGCAGTCTGTTGGAGGACGAGCGCGGACGTGGTTTCCAGCCATGGTCCCTGGAGGGGGGTGTTTCTCCTGGGCCAGGTGTGTGTGGTCGCCGGGAGGCTTCCCGTGAGGGTGGGGTACTGTTGTATGGCTGGGGGGGCCTGGCTGCCGGTTTGTTTGTCATTTGGTTTCCTCCCAGGTGGCATGCATTTGGGACTGAGTGGCTGTGTTGCTGAGGCTGTTAGGACTTCACCCTGATCACCTGCGACTCGTCAGGACTCACAGCTGAGGTGCATCTGGAGGGATTGGAGTATGTTGGCATTTAAGACTGAAGTGCACAGTGTGCATTTGCCAGAGACTCGACCTTGTGACCAGACGGGTGAGATCGTCGTCTTGGGAGCCATCTCATCAGCAGCGGACGCTGAGAAACGTCCAGGTTTGATGCACGGTCTGTGAAAGAGGAGAGGGTGAGGTCTCACGCTCGTCAGCACACTTCCTGAGGTACGTTGGATTTTGTGACTAACAGTTATACAGTCAGTAAATGTGGTGTCCCTCACACCTTATTGTATTGAGCTGTATGTTAGTCATGTATCAGCTTCCACTGCTGTGGTGATTTGTGAACGAGATGTTCCATGCCTGCAGGTTGGAAGCTGATCAGTAATCAAGCCAGGAAGTGTTTGCTGTTTGTACACCTTTAAGTGTTCTGTGTGTAGAGTGTGGACTCACATAATGGTTCCTTCTTTCACAGACTCGGTTGTTGCGGCCACCTGGGGGGTGTCGGCGGGGTCCTTGGGTCCGAAACAGCTTCTGGCTCCGGACCATTAGCGCTGCTGGGAGCGCACCACGCCAGACCGCACCTTTTTGTTATATTATGATCACTGTTATGTATTAAATTCAGTTAGCCTTTGTACCGTGCTCTGCTTATTTTATACTGGGTCCTTCAAACGCTGGTCGGTTCTCCGAGCTGCGTCCGACACATAACACATAAAAATGGGTTTAATTCCTAATGGATGTGTATAAAGGCACAATCCAAGAGGTAGTGGCTACGGGTATGAGACATTTCCGTGCAGTGGCGCACCGTGCAGTGGCGCACCTACACTCTGAGTACTTACCACAGAACCCAACACCACCACATGGTAAAACAATGTACTGCAGTAGGCTACATTAAAAAAAAAAAAAAATTACAATCATTCTGTGGAACATGTCTTACCATTTTATACTTTGGTGGAAATCTTGTGACAACACCGCAGGAAACCATAATTTTAAAAACTCATACATATAAGAATAGTAAAGGAACTATGACAGATGAATGCAAATATCAATGCCAACACCTTTTTCCTGCGGCATCATCAATAAATCTTATTGTTCTGTGGCTCTGCATAACTGGAAGTCTACATATATATCTTCCAGCTAGCCAGTAAATATGCAGACACCTCTGTTCCTGTTGGTTCTGTTTCATCATATTACGTATATAAAATATTTCAACAGCAACATATCATCCTACATTCCTTCTGTCTGTGACCATGTGCTTCTAACCTTAAAGTTACAGTGTGTATGAATAGCAACCACTGCCAACATGAGAAAGGCAGAGTAATATGTCCCTTATGGGCTACTGTATCAATATAGTGGTGCAACATGGTAGCTCGTTGAGGGTGTCTGTTCCCATGTCGATATGGAGGGCTCATTCAGAGTTTATGAGAACATTCAGTTCCTTGTTGAGGGTAATTGAGTGAACAGATGGTTATGAATGCTATATTCCACTTCTGCCGCTAAATCCTACAAACTAGCTTTAAATGCCCAACGTTATATTCTGTAATTTCACCGTGGAGTTATTCAATATCATGCAGTGATGCATTAATGAGGTTGGTGCCTCCTTTTTTCCTCATGAACAGTTTCATCAGCCACTGGAACACACCTGACGTATTTGCCCTGATATGACCTCTGCACACATGGACATAAAGTGGGGCAGTAAAGTTTTCTCTGCTCATGACCATTCTTTGGTCTTGTTCCTGTCTACGTTACACCAACAGTTTCACTAGAAAACTGTCCAGTGTCAGCACATACCTCAATGATTTTACTCATGTGGAGAAGTGTGCAGGGCCTCATTTGGGTGGCATTACACCATGAATCAATGAAAGCTGACGCTAGAAAAACAGCGACATGCATCCAATGAGAAAGTAATTAAATGGGGCCGTGTTTATTGGAAGGCAGTGTGATACAATGCTGGAGTGAGATTTAAAGGGGTCATATTGTGCAAATACAGTTTTAATCTAACTTCTTAATCTAATCACACTAAAGTATGTTTCCAGTTTTATATTCAACATTGCCAAAGTTCCGCAGTTTTACATGCCTACATAGAAATTCTGCACTGCCAAAAAAAAAAAAAAAAACCTGAAATAGATATTGAGGCTGCTGCTTAGTGTGTGAGATTTGCCTAATGAGTCATTTTGCGATCTTTACAACACTCTCTGTGTCAACTGTGTCTTTTGAGGTTTCAGGTGGTTGTAGAGCATGTTCCAGGAAAACAACTGGTTGTACCAGAAACAGCACAGACAAGAGGTACAAGTTTATCTGCAGTCCGTAATTTTGAATGCACTTGCATAACCACAGAAAACTGTTGTGAAAGTGTAGGAACACGGACCCACAACAGGGGGCGCAAATGAACGGACAATGGAGGAATCAAATAACACTGTTTTTACTGTTGTGAAAACAGGCACAACAACACAGCCGATTACAATATTGAGACTGAGTCCAATAACAACGGTGTCGTGTGGGCAGGCTCGACAATAGGAGACGTCTGTCCAAGTCGAACCGGAACCAACCCGATTTCCTCTGCCACCGAACCCCGGGAATACTGGAGCCGCCAAGTCCCGAATCCCCAGGTGGCCACTGCCTCCGCTCGTCGGATCCGGTACTGCTGGCAAGGAACAAAAACAGTCAGGTGTGGATGCGGCTGCACCCAGTAACACGGAGGGTGGAGAGTCCACCTCCACCTCTCGTTAACAACGATACAGGAGTGTAGGAAGGTGAGTACTTATCCAAAAGTTGTTCAGTAGTCAGCTGTCCTACAAATGCTCCACAAGAAATACAACAATGGTTAATTATATGTATGGGCAGAGATTGTTACCTCTTTGGTCAGGCGATATCTCGGCAAATGAGGTGGAGATGCCGTCCTGCTGATATACCTCCGTATTGATTGGGATCAGCTGTCTCCAGTGATGGATGACAGCTGTCATCCTGGCTGCTCCCGTAAGGCGGCAGCGCCCTCCGGTTCCTGGAGCCCGCACTCCAGGCAGGGCGCCCTCTAGTGGTGGTGGGCCAGCAGTACCTCCTCTTCAGCGGCCCACACAACAGAAAACAACAGGTCAGAGCAACCTCATACAGGATGAAGAACTAACCAAAGTTACAGATATGATCATAAAATGGCTGGCCATCTAAACTGGCATATACCTTTTTTTCTGGAGCATTTGATAATAAACCCCCCCGCCCCCCATGGCAAACTCCCAAAAATACAACCCCTGGCAAAAAGTATGGAATCACCGGCCTCGGAGGATGTTCATTCAGTTGTTTAATGTAGAAAAAAAGCAGATCACAGACATGACACAAAAATAAAGTCATTTCAAATGGCAACTTTCTGGCTTTAAGAAACACTATAAGAAATCAAGAAAAATAATTGTGGCAGTCAGTAACGGTTACTTTTTTAGACCAAGCAGAAGGGAAAAAAAATATGGACTCACTCAATTCTGAGGAATAAATTATGGAATCACCCTGTAAATTTTCATCCCCAAAACTAACACCTGCATCAAATCAGATCTGCTCGTTAGTCTGCATCTAAAAAGGAGTGATCACACCTTGGAGAGCTGTTGCACCAAGTGGACTGACATGAATCATGGCTCCAACACGAGAGATGTCAACTGAAACAAAGGAGAGGATTATCAAACTCTTAAAAGAGGGTAAATCATCACGCAATGTTGCAAAAGATGTTGGTTGTTCACAGTCAGCTATGTCTAAACTCTGGACCAAATACAAACAACATGGGAAGGTTGTTAAAGGCAAACATACAGGTAGACCAAGGAAGACATCAAAGCGTGGGGTGTGGTCTCCTCCCATTGCATAGTTGCCGTTTCTACCTCCGTTTGCTTGATGGGGGTCTCCACCTAAGTATGGGGCAAAAAAAGAACAAACTCTCCTTTATAAGGATGACTTGGTCAGTAAAGCAAAAACTAATGAAAATATGTAAATGTATGCAATAGATAAAGCATACAATACAGAATCACTTAGTCACTTACAAACCTTTTGTCTCCATGGCCAATTGCTATCTCCATAGTTAAACGTAGGAGAGGAAATTACGTATATGTCTCTGTCCACAAAAAGACAGATGTGGTTTTTCCCCAACGATGATCTTTTTCATTTTGCAATTAGGATCAACATGGTTATCATTTACGAGCCTTCCGAAGGACCCATCTTCAGTGGCAGCATCGATGCTTCAAGAGACAAAAAGAATCATAGTGGCTTAGCCAAGCACATCATTGGTATCAGATCATGCACTGAATATTGCATCATATGCTTACCACCACATCTTGTCATGCCACATCAAGTCGTACATGAAGACAGAGCATTTTGGATTGTATACTCTCCTTCTCCTCTCCGACTCTATGAAGTCAATCAGTTGACCACGGTACTCCACAACAAATTCCCCCTTTGTAAAAGGTGCCATTGCAAACACACCCCTATCTGTTCACAAAATTAAGAGCTGGTTAAAACATGAATTGCCAACTTTACATTGTTCAGAGTAAAAAGAAATCTGAATTTTCGAATGGCACCAATGATTTGGTGTACAGTTGGGTCTGAAAGTTTGGTCACCCCTGTTCAAAAGCTGTATAAATGTGAATGAACAAAACAATGGAAAGTTGGAAAAATCTCAAAAAGACATCAAATTAAAGTTGAGACAGTCTAGTTTCCCACAAAGCACCACGTGAGACAGTGTGTGTCTGTGGCTGTAGAATGACTGACTGAGTGGGAGATGTGATTTATGCCAGTTCCCCACACGGCACAACCTGAGACAGTGTGTGTCTGTGGCTGTAGAATGACTGACTGAGTGGGAGATGTGATTTATGCCAGTTCCCCACACGGCACAACCTGAGACAGTGTGTGTCTGTGGCTGTAGAATGACTGACTGAGTGGGAGATGTGATTTATGCCAGTTCCCCACATGACACGACCTGAGACAGTGTGTGTCTGTGGCTGTAGAATGACTGAGTGAGTGGGAGATGTGATTTATGCCAGTTCCCCACACGACACGACCTGAGACAGTGTGTGTCTGTGGCTGTAGAATGACTGACTGGCGAGTTTTCACTGTGGCTCCAAAATGACAACACTGGCATGGTTTCTTTAAAGACGGGCGGGAGTTATGGGTAGTTCGCTGGGATTCCGCGACCAGATCTCCGTTACTTTTAAAATATATGAGGTAAGGGTTACTTACCGGCTACTTTCATGCCCACCGAGCAGGCGAAGGTAAGATCCGTCATATTACTGGTCTGCGCTCCTTTAGCACAAGCTAAGCAGTGAGCTAGCGACGTGGCATAAAGTTACGGCGGCTAACGGCGGCTCCTCCGCAGCTGAGGCGCCTCCGTGTCGTTCTCCCACTTTCACACAAACTTTAAAAAATACAGTAGTTAGCAGTAAGGTGGATAAACGCTGTGCCGCGCTGTGTCGGTGACCGTAAGGGGGCAACGGAGGCTAGCCAGCTTAGCCTAGCTAGGTGTGTTTTTGCTCCACCAAGCAGCACGGCCTCTACTGGATGTCATTTGGCGAGCCTGGGGATTGGGCCGATGGTACGGCTCTAAGAGCCAGGGGCGCCGCCTTTTCACATGCATCATCGACGTGCTTTGCTGAACTAGTCTGGATGTCGGCTAACGTTACGCTCCCTGTGTTTAATTTGCGTCTTCATTATTTTACAGTTAAGCAACAAGAGGCTAAACAGCTATCACTTGGAGCTAGCTAGCTTAAGTAGTAAAAAAAAAAATAGAAAAAGTAAATAAATAAATAAAAATAATAATAATAAAATAAATAAAAAAAGAAGACCGGTCTGACCACGGACAGCCCCCCCCCCCCCCCCCCCCCCCCCCCGACAACGAACAGAAAAAGGATAAATGAGGCAATAAACGGAGACGTCTCGGCGACCCCCAATCAAATATGGCAGCAAGTAAGAAAAACATGAGGATCTGACACGGGAAAAAACAAATGAGGACAGCACGGTTATAGACAACGACAAACAACCAGCCAAAAATCTCAATCTCTATTTATTTATAAAGCACTTTAAAATGAACCAACAACCAAAGCGCTGTACACAACAAGAACAGGCAAGTTAAAATAAATAAATAAATAAACCACAGTTAAAAGCAGAAACACTAAAAGAAGAAGAAGAAGAGAAAAAAAAAAATGTGTCAAGCTGCGTTAAAAGCCAAAGAGAAGAAATGTGTTTTAAGATACGATTTAAAAGCAGAGAGAGAATCAGCCTGCCTAATGTGCAAAGGAAGATCATTCCACAGTCTCGGGGCAACGATTGAAAAAGCTCGGTCACCTCTACGGTTCCTCTTTGACCTTGGGATAACCAACAGTGACAAATCAGCTGACCTGAGTGAGCGTGAAGGGGCATATAAATGGAGCAGGTCAGACAGATATAGCGGGGCAAAGCCATGAAGACATTTAAAAACAAATAAAAGAATTTTAAAATCAATTCTAAAATGAACTGGGAGCCAATGAGGTGAGGCCAAAACCGGTGTAATGTGCTCGCACATTCTAACACCAGCCAAAAGTCAAGCAGCAGCATTTTGCAACATCTGTAGGCGAGTAAGCAGAGTCTGATTCAGCCCAATATAAAGTGCATTGCAATAGTCCAGGCAATTAGTGATAAAAGCATGGATTAAAATCTGAAAATGTCGTGAAAGAACTTGCTTCACCTTGGCCAGTTGTCTAAGTTGACAGAAACTAGACTTGACTACTGACCTAATCTGAGCATCAAATTTAAGATCACTGTCCAGCTTTACACCCAGGTTTATTGCTGTCTGTGTCAGATACTGACTCATGGGACCCAGATCAACATTGATTTTGGAAGTGTCACTAGGCCCAAACAGCAGCACCTCAGTCTTTTTATCATTCGGGTGTAGAAAATTTATGGACAACCATGCCTTAATGTCACCAATGCACTCTAGGAGATGGTTCGATAGGTAGGATCTAAACCAGTCTAAAACAACACCCTTAATGCCCACCCAGTTTTCCAGGCAAGACAAGAGGATCTGATGGTCCACTGTATCGAAGGCCGCTGTTAGATCCAACAGGACCAAAACAACACAGTGACCAGAATCAGTAGCTATACAAATGTCATTAAAAACCCGCAGCAGTGCCAACTCAGTACTGTGATGGGATTTAAAACCAGACTGAAACAACTCCAGGGTGTCATGATTATTAAGAAAAGAACTCAACTGGCAGTATACAATTTTCTCCAAAATTTTAGAGAGAAAAGGAAGTTTGGAAATTGGCCTATAATTGGACAATTCAGAAGAATCCAAGCCAGATTTCTTAATAAGTGGGGTCACCACTGCATTCTTGAAACTGGTAGGCACTATACCATTAACCAAACTCCCATTAATAATATTCAATACATACGGTGACAACATGGAAAAAGCCTCTTTAAGAAGACGAGGTGGCAAGGGGTCATTTGAAGAACCAGCAGGCTTCATATGACCAATAATATCTCTCAAAGACAGCAAACTGACAGACTAAAACTGGTCAAAAACAGCTGAGCATGTCACAGAGATAGAAGGGTCATAAGCAGGAGAACTAATGAGGGCCCTAATACCAGCAACCTTTTTTAAGAAAAAAACTCAAAATTCTCACACAATTCAGTGGAGCTCTCCAGACCATCCAATTGTGGTGCACTTAAAACAGAATTTACAATCTTAAAAAGAACACGAGGATTATGACAGTTCGAATCAATAACATCAGAAGAGTACTTGAATTTAGCAGCCTTCATTGTTTTCTGATAAAAACGCCAACAGTCACGCAGTAACTGGAAGGACAACTGAGATCTGTCCTTCTTCCACTTTCGCTCAGCTCTCCTACACTCACGCCTGACAGTGCGCGTAACATCATTCATCCAAGGCTCAGATCAACGTTTGGAAGATCTGTTTCAATAAGCTAAAAAAATGCCAAACTAATTACGGATCCTGAACTTGAAGACACGGACTTGGATTATGACGAGGCTGGACTTAGCCAGGACGAGATAGCCAATGACAGCATGGCAACAGAAACCACAGATGCAGACACTGAGGGAATAACCAAGGAAGATATAGGAACAACAACCTCCCTCAATAGGAGAGACCTAAGGAACCGCTATACCCTCGACTACAAAGCATTTAGCGAAGGCAAAAAGAAGAGAGAAGTACACAAGATGGGAGAAAAAAGGGAGGAAAAAAGACAGGAAAAAATACAGACCAGCAGCAACACCTAGCCCAGGCTAATGTGGAAACACTGCTACACAAAGAAAGGAAACTCAGAGTGGGAAAATAGCTCAATCGGCAAAGAACACCGACTCAAACAGCAAGAAGAAATCCTGCTACAGAGAGAGGAAAAGACCCGGAGGAGAGACGCAAAAGTGAGAGAGGAATGCGAAGAGCTTTTGGAGAAAAACTCCAGGACAAGCAGAAAAACTACAGGACAAGGACAACAGGGTAAAAAAAAAAAGGGAAGAAAAAGTGGAAGAAAGAGAAGCAAAGGCAGAGGAGAAAGAAACAGAGCCTACACAGAAACAGGAGAAAGAAAGAATGCTAATCCAGTGGCAGAAAAAACTGCTGGAAAACGAAACAAGTAATAAAAAGCAACAGCCAAACCAAATGGAAATAGAGAAATTAAAGGAGGACTTGCACAACAAGAGAATGCAACACCAGGAGGACACAGATAAAATTGATAGACTAACAAAAGAAAACACCACCCTCAAAGATAAACAGAGAAAATGAGACGACCATCCACCAGGTAGAAAAGACCTAAAAGAGAAGACACCCCTGGCAAAAATTATGGAATCACCGGCCTCGGAGGATGTTCATTCAGTTGTTTAATTTTGTAGAAAAAAAGCAGATCACAGACATGACACAAAACTAAAGTCATTTCAAATGGCAACTTTCTGGCTTTAAGAAACACTATAAGAAATCAGGAAAAAAAAATTGTGGCAGTCAGTAACGGTTACTTTTTTAGACCAAGCAGAGGGAAAAAAAATATGGAATCACTCAATTCTGAGGAAAAAAATTATGGGATCATGAAAAACAAAGAACGCTCCAACACATCACTAGTATTTTGTTGCACCACCTCTAGTTTTTATAACAGCTTGCAGTCTCTGAGGCATGGACTTATTGAGTGACAAACAGTACTCTTCATCAATCTGGCTCCAGCTTTCTCAGATTGCTGTTGCCAGATCAGCTTTGCAGGTTGGAGCCTTGTCATAGACCATTTTCTTCAACTTCCACCAAAGATTTTCAATTGGATTAAGATCCGGACTATTTGCAGGCCATGACATTGACCCTATGTGTCTTTTTGCAAGGAATGTTTTCACAGTTTTTGCTCTATGGCAAGATGCATTATCATCTTGAAAAATTATTTCATCATCCCCAAACATCCTTTCAATTGATGGGATAAGAAAAGTGTCCAAAATATCAACGTAGACTTGTGCATTTATTGATGATGTAATGACAGCTATCTCCCCAGTGCCTTTACCTGACATGCAGCCCCATATCATCAATGACTGTGGAAATTTACATGTTCTCTTCAGGCAGTCATCTTTATAAATCTCATTGGAACGGCACCAAACAAAAGTTCCAGCATCATCACCTTGCCCAATGTAGATTTGAGATTCATCACTGAATATGACTTTCATCCAGTCATCCACAGTCCATGATTGCTTTTCCTTAGCCCATTGTAACCTTGTTTTTCTCTGTTTAGGTGTTAATGATGGCTTTCGTTTAGCTTTTCTGTATGTAAATCCCATTTTCTTTAGGCAGTTTCTAGCAGTTCGGTCACAGACGTCGACTCCAGTTTCCTCCTATTCGTTCCTCATTTGTTTTGTTGTGCATTTTCAATTTTTGAGACATATTGCTTTAAGTTTTCTGTCTTGACGCTTTGATGTCTTCCTTGGTCTACCAGTATGTTTGCCTTTAACAACCTTCCCATGTTTGTATTCGGTCCAGAGTTTAGACACAGCTGACTGTGAACAACCAACATCTTTTGCAACATTGCGTGATGATTTACCCTCTTTTAAGAGTTTGATAATCCTCTCCTTTGTTTCAATTGACATCTCTTGTGTTGGAGCCATGATTCATGTCAGCCCACTTGGTGCAACAGCTCTCCAAGGTGTGATCACTCCTTTTTAGATGCAGACTAACGAGCAGATCTGATTTGATGCAGGTGTTAGTTTGGAGGATGAAAATTTACAGGGTGATTCCATAATTTATTCCTCAGAATTGAGTGATTCCATATTTTTTTTCCCTCTGCTTGGTCTAAAAAAGTAACCGTTACTGACTGCCACAATTTTTTTTCCTGATTTCTTACAGTGTTTCTTAAAGCCAGAAAGTTGCCATTTGAAATGACTTTAGTTTTGTGTCATGTCTGTGATCTGCTTTTTTCTACAAAATTTAATAACTGAATGAACATCCTCCGAGGCCGGTGATTCCATAATTTTTGCCAGGGGTTGTAGAAGAATGCCAGCAAGTCAATAGCCAAGAGTGCCCGAAAGTAACAACTGAGGATATCTTTGAAGAAGATACAATCAAACTAAGAGAAACTGCAAAAGCTCTTACACGGATCGAGGAAAAGCTAAAATACTAATGTGCTGCTCCCCCCTCAAAATGGTAGGGTAGCCCCCAGCAGATCTGGGAACGCACACGAGACGAGATGACTGAGTGGGGGATGCGATTCATGCCAGTTCCCCACACGGCACGACCTGAGACAGTGTGTGTCTGTGGCTTTAGAGTGACTGACTGAGTGGGGGATGGGACTTATGCCAGTTCCACACACGGCACGACCTGAGACAGTGTGTGTCTGTAGAATGACTGACTGAGTGGGGGTTATGTCAAATTCAAGTATTTTTAATCATCCAGAATTATTTGACACAGAGAATGTGCACTACGAGTTTCTCTGCACTACTGCCTAGAACCCATGAACGGAAAATAAATTATTCTCAAAAGCCAGTGGCACTGGGTACATGACATGGGGAGAAGAACAATAAAAGCATTTTAATTCCCCTAACTTAGGGCTGTCTTTGAAAAGGCCTCTACAAATGTACAGTAATTCCAAACAAAATCAAAGTAAGTCACTATACTTATACTATGCAGTCACTATAGTGTACAAATAATATACAGACAGGCATCAAATTACAAATCACTTTGTGTCACTGTGTGTGTGACCCACTTGATATTTAAGTTGGCATGTACCTTTAAAAATCTTGTGTTACAGGACAGACTTAAAAAGCACAATTAGCAGTGTGCAGTCAGTGTAGTATAGTCAGTGATCAAATTATTACTTGTAGCATGGTTGCCACAAAGCACCACCTGAAACTGTGGGTGTGTGTATAGCTGTAAAATCACTGACTAAGGGGGGGAAGGATTCATGCCAGTTCTCCATACGGCACGACCTGAGACGGTGTGTGTCTGTGGCTGTAGAATGACTGACTGAGTGGGAGATGTGATTCATGCCAGTTCCCCACAGGGCACACGACCTGAGACAGTGTGTTTGGCGGTATTATCACTGACCATCAATGCCACCGTCACCTGGTATTTTTCACAACTATGCTAGCTGTTTGATCACGAGTTAGTGCTAATCTATCACAAGCAGACGTGTGGTACCAAGCACAATCAAGTATGTCTACAGAGGAACACTTGCCTTTGGTGATTAGGTATTTTATATCCAACATGCCAGTCTGGTCTATGCCCTTGATGGCATGATGTTCTGCCATTCTTTTAGGGTTTGCTCTCCTCCTCTGCATTCTGTCTGTAGAGAAATGATAGAAAGGGAAGTTCACAACTTATCATTTTATGCTTCAGTTTGTCAAGACAGGGTAGATGGTTCCATCTGTAAAACCTTGCTTAGGGCTTGAGTAGTAATAATACACACACGTCATGATCACATTTCACAACATTGACCCAAAATCAAGCATCTCATGGGCTCAAAACTGTAGAGCTGCTTTTGCCATTAAATTATTATGTGTGATCATTTACAGAGTCAACACAAAAAGTAGTCAACATTTTTTATGAAATCAATGCCATTTTCCTGCCTTCTAGAGCATTTATTAATTGCACTACAAATATTTCAATAATTACATTATAGTGTACACATTTACACTGTTAATGGATTATTTTAAAAAAATAGTGTAGTAAAATGTATTAATCACTATTGACCAATTGATGTAATTTACATATTATTTTTTCCACACTTGAAATAAAATAGTATACTGACCAAGTATTTGGTCACATTTAACAGACAAACTCATTTGTATTTCATAAATCCGTGTGAAAATGTGTAAATGCAGTGTGATTAATGTATGAGTAATCAGTTAATTTTCTTTGTGATTAATCATGATTAAACAGACTTAACTCTGACAACCCTAGCTGTTATACAATGTCAGATGATTATTTGGTACCATTTCACTTGACAAGTGGTTTTATCACATTTAGGGAAACTTTGGAAGTGGCTTCTTTAAGGGCCTTTCACACTGAACGCTTTAGCGCGACGCTTTAACGCCCCCTAGCGCATCAGGCCGATGCGTTCCAACGCGTCGTGACGTCAGACGCGTTGCTTCGGAAGTGGCAAGGGGGCGGAGATTGCGGCTACGTCACACTCTGGCTGTTTCCACAATCTGAAGAAAGTTCAGTGATCGCCATCTTGAATTTGGGTCGCCTGAACCACAAAAAAGCTTTAAAAAACAGCAGTAGAATGATTTTCCCATCACCCTGCTGGGAGAAGCTTTTTTTCGCTACTTTTTGTCCGAGGGATGACTGAAGACTTGGTGGGATATCGATCGAACTGCGGCAGCGGGCCGACCCGCACGTTGAAGCCGGCCTTCAAGCATCATTCCTGGGCAGAACGAGACAGGCAGCCGGGTGATGGAGCAAACCCACTCAGTCCGAAATCTCCCACTTTTTGGATATACGCAAAGTCCCAGTTTGCCCAACAGAGGTTAGTTCTGCAGCTTTATCGAGGTGAGAATAATGTAAAAATAAAACGTGACGTTTACTGAACTGCTATGAAGGTTTAATGATCGGCTAACATTAGCGTAGCCTTTTAGCACAATTGATCTGAGTGAACACTTTAATTTCTAAATGGTTCAGTCTTTTTTGTTTTTACCAAATAAAGCTACAGCTTTCTTCAGACACCACAAAAGCTCAACTTTAACTTATATATATATATATATATATATATATATATATATATATATATATATATAAACTGTTTAGTGTTTCTTTATATTTAAAAAAATATTTTTATTTGTCCCAATCAGGAACATTAGCTGTGCAGACAACTAAACTTCCAATGATGAGCTGAACACCACGAAGTCCAGTCGAAAGAAAACATCTCTGCTTTTCAGCAACACCACCAGAGTTCAAAGCTGCAGAAGAGACCTTCATCTGGTCCAGAGAATCCAGCAGAACATCACCTGCTTCTAAATTAAAGGCTCTTTAAACAGCAACTATTTTATTATTTTGAAAAAAGCTGTTTTATTTTATATTTTAACAATAAATGAACGGATCATTAAAAATGTCCACAAATCAAAGTCCAAAGACATTTGCACAGGTAGAAGCTCTCCACTTATTGCGCTCAAATTCATATTTTAGAAATTACTGTCCTGATAACATTAAAGGCAATTACATATTTTGACAAAATTACAAGTTGAAATGACCATTAAAAAAAATTAATCCCGAGGTTTATGTCACAGAAACCCTACTTTACAATCACACTGCAGTCATTGTTAAATTATTTCCTGTTGTATTTATAATAAACATTTGTATTTATTTACAGTGTCTGTTTTTATGGTTGAAATGAGATATAAATAATCTACCAGACTTTAAAAAAATGTACAAATTTCCATGTTATTTTGTCTAAAAATAAATGTCTGAGGTTCCTTATGTTAAACAAGAAATTATCTAATCTGAAATAACAGGTGGTTTTAATTTACAGATGAAAGGTTTCTAAAGAACCATTTATTGATTTATTTAGCTATTTTAATTACAAGTGTTCAAAATTTTTTTTAACAGTAATCAGAAATTCTGAGGTAACAACAACAACAAAAAACATTTCCAATGATTTTTCTTCAGAAAACTGCTCCATCAACGAGCAGTCCTGTGACACGTATGTTTTGTAGAGATCAGTGGTTTCTGCCACTAGTCTTCCGTGTTTTGGCCTGACGCGTCGTTCCTATTGGACAACGCAAAGGTACGTCACAGCTCAGAGCATCGAAAGCTGGATTGGATTGAACTTTGACTGCGTCAGCCTGCTGACAAGCAGCAATGCACGCTCCCGTCACATGCGTCGGTTTAGCTCGGCTTTTGACGCAACGCATCTGACGCATATAAAACGCAACGCGTCTCATTGAAAATAATGCTTTTTAGACCGATTTTTGATGCATTTGATGCATCTGATGGATTCAGTGTGAAAGGCCCTTAAGGGGGAAGGATTCATGCCAGTTCCCCACACGGCACAACCTGAGAGTGTGTTTCTGTGCCTGTAGAATGACTGAGTGGGGGATGGGATTAATGCCAGTTCCCCACACGGCACGACCTGAGAGTGTGTGTCTGTGGCTGTAGAATGTGTGACTGAGTGGGGAATGCGATTAATGCCAGTTCCCCACACGGCACGACCTGAAACAGTGTGTGTCTGTGGCTGTAGAATGTGTGACTGAGTGGGGGATGCGATTAATGCCAGTTCCCCACACGGCACGACCTGAGAGTGTGTGTCTGTGGCTGTAGAATGACTGAGTGGGGGATGGGATTAATGCCAGTTCCCCACACGGCACGACCTGAGACGGTGTGTGTCTGTGGCTGTAGAATGTGTGACTGAGTGGGGGATGCGATTCATGCCAGTTCCCCACACGGCACGACCTGAGACGGTGTGTGTCTGTGGCTGTAGAATGACTGACTGAGTGGGGATGGGATTAATGCCAGTTCCCCACACGGCACGACCTGAGAGTGTGTGTCTGTGGCTGTAGAATGACTGAGTGGGGGATGGGATTAATGCCAGTTCCCCACACGGCACAACCTGAGAGTGTGTGTCAGTGGCTGTAGAATGACTGACTGAGTGGGGGATGGGATTAATGCCAGTTCCCCACACGGCACGACCTGAGAGTGTGTGTCTGTGGCTGTAGAATGACTGACTGAGTGGGGGATGGGATTAATGCCAGTTCCCCACACGGCACGACCTGAGAGTGTGTGTCTGTGGCTGTAGAATGACTGACTGAGTGGGGGATGGGATTAATGCCAGTTCCCCACACGGCACGACCTGAGAGTGTGTGTCAGTGGCTGTAGAATGACTGACTGAGTGGGGGATGGGATTAATGCCAGTTCCCCACACGACACGACCTGAGAGTGTGTGTCTGTGGCTGTAGAATGACTGACTGAGTGGGGGATGGGATTCATGCCAGTTCCCCACACGGCACGACCTGAGACAGTGTGTTTGGCGGTATTATCACTGACCATCAATGCCACCGTCACCTGGTATTTTTCACAACTATGCTAGCTGTTTGATCACGAGTTAGTGCTAATCTATCACAAGCAGACATGTGTGGTACCAAGTACAATCAAGTATGTCTACAGAGGAACACTTGCCTTTGGTGGAGTTTATGTATTTTAAATCCAACATGCCAGTCTGGTCTATGTCCTTGATGGCATGATGTTCTGCCATTCTTTTAGGGTTTGCTCTCCTCCTCTGCATTCTGTCTGTAGAGAAATGATAGAAAGGGAAGTTCACAACTTATCATTTTATGCTTCAGTTTGTCAAGACAGGGTAGATGGTTCCATCTGTAAGACCTTGCTTAGGGCTTGAGTAGTAATAATACACACACGTCATCATCACATTTCACAACACTGACCCAAAATCAAGCATCTCATGGGTTCAAAACTGTAGCGCTCCTTTTGCCATTAAATTATGTGTGATCATTTACAGAGTCAACACAAAAAGGAGTCAACATTTTTTATGAAATCAATGTCATTTTCCTGCCTTCTAGAGCATTTATTAATTGCACTACAAATATTTCAATAATTACATTATAGTGTACACATTTGCACTGTTAATGGATTATTTAAAAAATAGTGTAGTAAAATGTATTAATCACTATTGACCAATTGATGTAATTTACATATTAATTTTTCTACACTTGAAATAAAATAGTATACTGACCAAGTATTTGGTCACATTTAACAGACAAACTCATTTGTATTTCATAAATCTGTGTGAAAATGCGTAAATGCAGTGTGATTAATGTATGAGTAATCAATCAATTTTCTTTGTGATTAATCATGATTAAACAGACTTAACTCTGACAACCCTAGCTGTTATACAATGTCAAATGATTATTTGGTACCATTTCACTTGACAAGTGGTTTTATCACATACTTTGGCAGTGGCTTCTTTAAGGGCCTTTCACACTGAACGCTTTAGCGCGACGCTTTAACGCCCCCTAGCGCATCAGGCCGATGCGTTCCAACACGTCATGATGTCACAAGCGTTGCTTCGGAAGCGGCAAGGGGGCGGAGATTGTGGCTACGTCACACTCTGGCTCAGCGATCGCCATCTTGAATTTGCGTCGCCTGAACCACAAAAAATCTTTAAAAAAACAGCAGTCGAACAATTCTCCCATCACCCTGCTGGGAGAAGCTTTTTTTTTCAGCTACTTTCGGAGTGACGCCGACCGAGGGATGACTGACGACTTGGTGGGATATCGATCGAACCGCGACAGCGGGCCGACCCGCACGAAGAAGCCAGCCTTCAGGCATCATTCCTGGGCAGACCGAGGCAGGCAGCCGGGGTGATGGAGCAAGCCCACTCAGTCCGAAATCTCCCACTTTTTGGATATATGCTCAGTCCCAGTTTGCCAAACGGAGGTTAGTTCTGCAGCTTTATCGAGGTGAGGATAAAATAAAAGTAAAACGTGATGTTTCTGCATAGCTGTGAAGGGTTAATGATCGGCTAACGTTAGCTTAGCTTTTTAGCACAGTTGATCTGAGTGAACGCTTTAATTTGTAGATGGTTCAGTCTTTATTATTTTTAACAACTAAAGCTACAGCTTTTTTTCCAGACACCACAAAAGCTCAACTTTAAACTTATTTTTTCGGGCGTTTTTTTTTTTTTTTTTTTTTTTGCCATTTTTTTCCTTTTATATATATATATATATATATATATATATATATATATATATATATATATATATATATATATATATATATATATATAGTGTTTGTTTATATTTAAAAAAATATTTCTATTTGTCACAATCAGGAACATTTGCTGTGCAGACAACCAAACTTCCATTGATGAGCTGAACACCACGAAGTCCAGTCGAAAGAAAACATCTCTGCTCTTCAAAATAGGACAAGTTGTTGTGTGTTGGGGGGTATGGCTGGATATTTTGGTGTTCTTTTCTTTTCTTTGCTCTCCAGGTGGCATGAGAACTGATTTGTCTGTGGAGAAGGTGCTGGCTGAAGAATCCTTCACCCTCATCAACATCATGTGCAGCACCTGTGAATGGTGCTCACATGCAACCTTAAAGACTTTCAGCTGAAGCAGATAATTGGATGGCGTTCTGCATTTAAGTCATGTGTGATTCAAGCAGAACTGCCGGGAACTCGACCTTGTGATGTTCGTTTGTGAGACACTGAGGACCGCGCCTGGGTTTGACACATCGAGCCCGTGAAGCAAGGAAGGGTGAGGGACACATGCTGTCAGCACACATCAAAGGTGATTAAGTGTTTGACTAATTGTTGATAGTAACTTGGTATTTTGTTACGCAGTATGCTTGAATTGTGATGAGGATTGTGCAGCTCGCTTCTCACTGCTGTGGCATGCGGACAAGTGGTCCTCCACCTGTTCTGAGAAGCTGCTCATTTGCATAAAGCTTAAAATACAGACCTGCATGTGTTGCTAACTTACCTCACCTCTTCTATGCTTCGCAGAGAGTCGGTTTGTCGTGTCCACCTGGGGGGTGTTTGGCGGTGGTAGTGGGTCCAGGAGCGCCGGGCTTCGATCCTTTTGGGCGCTGGAGAGCGTGCCAGCCTTCACTCCACCAGAAGGATGCTATTTCTGTTTTTACACTTTTTATGCACCAGCGGGTGAAATAAATATATTGTTTTTGGAACCGCTTTTCTGGTTATTTGTAGCGCTGGGTTCCGTCTGACGCAGGTCCGCTCCTCAACCCGCGTCAACACATAACACAAGTGTCTTCAACAACACCACCAGAGGTCAAAGCTGCAGAAAAGACCTTCATCTGGTCCCGAGAATCCAGCAGAACATCACCTGCTTCTAAATAAAAGGCTGTTTAAACAGCAACCATTTTATTATTTTTAAAAAGCTGTTACATTTTAATTTTAACAATAAATGAACGGATGATTAAAAATGTCCACGAATCAAAGTCCAAAGACATTTGCACAAGTAGAAACTCTCCACTTATTGTGCTCAAATTCATATTTTAGAAATGACTCTGTCCTGATAACAACATTAAAGGCAATTACATATTTTGATGAAATTACAAGTTTAAATGACTATATAAAAAAATTCATCATGAGGTTTATGTCACAGAAATCCTACTTTACAATCACACTGCAGTCATTGTTAAATTATTTCCTGTTGCATTTATAATACACATTTGTATTTATTTAGTGTTTTTTTCTGGTTGAAATGAGATATAAATAATCTACCAGACTTTAAAAAATGTACAAGTTTCCATGTTATTTTATTTGTCTAAAAATAAATGTCCAAGGTTCCTTATGTTAAACAAGAAATCTAATCTGAAATAACAGGTGGTTTTAATTTACAGATGAAAGGTTTCTAAAGAACCATTTGTTTTGCTATATTAATTACAAGTGTTCTAAACTTTTTTTTTTTTAACAGTAATCAGAAATTTTGAGGTAACAACAACAACAAAAAAACATTTCCAATGATTTTTCTTTCGAAAACTGCTCTATAATGAGCAGTCCTGTGACACGTTAATGTTTTGTACATATCAGTGGTTTCTACACCGATCCGTTTTGTTGAGATCGGTGGCAGAAACCACTGAAAATGGATTGGTCCAATCCATTTTGTAGAGATCAGTGGTTTCTGCCACTCATCTGTGTTTTGGCCCGACGCGTCGTTCTTACTGGACAACGCGTGTTGTCCAATAAGAACGCGTATGTCACAGCTCAGAGTGTCGAAAGTTGGATTGGATTGAACTTTGACCGCATCAGCCTGCCGACAAGCAGCAATGCGCGCTCCCGTCAGAAGCGCCATTGTAGCTCAGCTTTTGACGCGTCTAGTGTGAAAGGCCCTTTAATGCAGTGTTGCCAGATGTACGATAATTATTGTATTTGTACGATAGTTTTGCCCTCTGTACGATCAATAATGGGAAAAAATCCAAATGTACGATAATTTCAGCTGGTTGCCCAAACACGCATCTCTCTCTGACACCCAAGAATCATTTCGCAGGCGTTGCACTCAGGCGGCATCAAAGACACACCACACACAGGGCTGCTGCTAGCTTTGGCCGGCCCGGGGACCACCCCCTCTCCATACAAAGTAACGAGTTCCCAATTCTCGGCCCTACCCCTCCCTCCCTGGGCCAGAGACAACTGACCTGTAATGTAGACTTTTGGCTGCACATGCGCACATACGTAGCTTAGCCCACCCCCGTCACCATTGGAAATTTAAAAAAAAAAGCTAAAATAGCTACGTTGTATGCGTTTTGTTTGTGTACAATAATTTCTCCCAAAATACTATAATTTTGAGGTTTTGGTACGATAGTTGCATATTTCCAATCTGGCAACACTGCTGTAATGTGAAGCTACATAGCCGCTCACTACACTCTTCCAACGCACTCTGCCCTTCTCTCCTAAAATTGCACGTCTCATTTCACATTTCTGAGATCATTAACATCAACATCAACATTAAATCTCTTGTTTTAAAACTCAAACACGGCGCATCAATACAGAGCACAAGTTAGCTAGCGGCTGTAGCCATTTAGCTTCGTATTAGTGCTATGATGCTAACTCTCCTCTGCACAAACAACAGCACAAACACTGTGAACATGTCTAATGCCCAGAGCAAAAACTTTCACTTGACCTGTCCCTGCGGTGGTGTCTCCTCCCGGGGTCAGAGCTGTCCGAGAGATCTCACCCCGCACCTGCTCCATCACTGCTCCTCTCATCCCGGCCCGCACACAGCTCGTCTGTGGTGTAACTAGGTCATGGGCACGGAGTGCTATGGAGGCTCGCTCGCACAAATTATTGGTTCCGCCACAATTTATTTAGGATTAACGTTACATTAATAAATAAAATAATGGTTAAGTAATTAAATGAATAGTTGACTAGGTCATGGGCACGGAGTGCTATGAAGGCTCACTCGCACAAATTACTGGTACAATTTATTTTGGATTAACGTTACATTAATAAATAAATTAAATGTAAATTAAAGTAATTAAATTAATGGTTGACTAAACTTATTTTTTGGTTACCAACTGAATCTGCCATCTTCCATCAAATGTCCAGCTGACTGAGAAAATATGACAGATGATAAACTAGCTTCTTGCTCAGATAACATCTAACATTTAGTTAGTTAAGCTAACGTTAGCACATTACATTTCATATGTTAGCTTGCCTAGCTAACGTTCGTAATGGTAATAATAAAATTAATTGCAGAGAAATCTACACTTTTTTAAAACTCTGAAAGTCTGAAAGTCGTACATCAGAATCACTTGTTCCTGTTGTGAAAGTGTCGTGACACGGACCCACAACAGGGGGCGTAAATGAACGGACAATGAAAGAGTCAAATATGAACACTTTACTGTTGTGAAAAGCACAACCAAACACAGCAGATTACAGAATAAGTACAATAGTCAATTAGCAAAGGTGACGTGTGGGCAGGCTCGAGGATAGAAGACGTCTGTCCTGAGAAGAACCGGAACCACACGATTTCCTCCGCCGCCAAACCCGGAGAATACTGGAGCCGCCAAATCCCAAACACCCCAGGTGGCCACTGTCTCCGCGTGTCGGATCTGGTACTGCTGGCGAGGAGCAGAGACAATCAGATGTGGGTGTGTGAACACCCAGTAACAACAACGGTGGGAATTCCACCTCCACCTCTAACACACACTCGTGCAGCATCTGTTTAACCACTTATGACGAAACAATCGCGACCCACGCCGTTCCTCTGGTTAGACAGCTGCAACACAATAGCACTTGGAATCAATCAATGCAGGCAGAGAACGTTACCTCCTAAGGTAGACGATATCTCGGCAACGAGGTGGAGATGACGTCCGGTCTTTATGGAGTGGGATGATGAAGTGTAGATGGGTGACAGCTGTCAAGAGATAATGAGTGACAGCTGTCACCCCCGGCTGTGTCCGTGGCGGCAGCGCCCTCTCGTGCCTGAAGCCCGCACTTCAGGCAGGGCGCCCTCTGGTGGTGGGCCAGCAGTACCTCCTCTTCTGGCGGCCCACACAACAGTTCCTCTTTCAAAGTATGAATCTAGTAAGAATTGTAGCTACATACCTTTATATTAGCTTACCTTGATTGTCTTGAATCGCTTGTTCTCATCACCAGCTAACATGGAAATTAGCATCATCTCACGTGACAGTGAACTCGGCGTTTGATTGGTGGGAGGAGTGAAGCGTGTGTGAAGAGTGCTAAAAAAAGTCTACTTGCAGTACCCTTTTCAGTCTGTAGGGGGCCAGCCCCACACACACTTAAACACAAAGCCCTAGGTTTTTGTGAAAAGTGAGAATTTTTTTTTTTTCGTCAAATTTTTGCACCAGGTATATCAGCATCCTCTCTTCCATCCATTTCAATGAATTCCCTAGTGGGGTCCCGGTTTTTGTTCCCCACAAAAAATTTGTTCCCCATACTGTGAGTGTGCTGTCAGGTTTTGTTCCCCAAAAGGTATTAAAAACATCAGGCTCTCGTAATGACGAGAGCCTGATGTTATAATTATGAGATCTTTTCTCGTCATTACGAGATCATGATGTCGTAATTATGAGATCTTTTCTTGTAATTATGAGATCTTTTCTTGTAATTACGAAATCAGCAGTCAAATATTTTTTTTAATCCAGTGAATGCAATATGCTTCCATACCACATACCGGTAGTTAATTTCTTGTTGCAGGCACATTTTTTTGCTCTTGTGTCTCGTTTCGCCGACCTGTCCCTCTCTCTCATACGTTTGCCAGCAGGCCATCTGCCCCAGAGAGACCCTGACAACATCAGCGTTTCGTCATCATTTATTGTCCCTGCTTCCTGACTGTCACAGGTCTCCTGTTGCTCAGCAAGTCTCAGCTGTGGAAAGAGGGACGGGTTGAGATAGTGGAAACCGTTCACAGTCCAAATGTTCCAGCTGCTGCATGTTTTGGCCTCTGTGTGCTCCAGTGCATTGCTGCAAAAGCTCACTGGAGTATGTGGCCTTTAGAAAGAGGCTCAGGTGCAAAAGGAATGTCTCAGGAGTGTTGGCCAAGTGTGTGTATGATTGTTCCATAACAGACCTCTGTCCTTTAAATGGGACAAACAGGTTTGCGAGTTATCTTGTTTCTGTGCTGAGCCAAATATTGTTTTGTCTCTTGATGCAAAGAAACCCAATATATTTTAAAATATTTTTCATCTACAAGCAGATCACAGAACATAATTCCAGATTTATAAATATCATATTTAGAAAAATCCTTAAAGTCATATGATGAAGAAAAGTGGAGGAAAAGAGAAATCATACTGTATCTCAAATCCTACCAGGTCTTTTAGCCATTTCCCACCACACTTGATATGTGGATGATGGTCAACCCAGGAACTGCCCTTCAGTGGTTTGTTGGTTAATGGGGTAGAAGGACAAAATTTGGATTTTCATTCTAATGTCAACCAGACTTGGCACACATTTATTTGTAGGTAGGTCCTTAAATTGCCTGGGCAAAATCAAATTTAACAAAGGTCAGTCATTTGGGTCAAACAGTCAAAGTCATTGGATGAAAGGTCAAAATGTAAGGTTTTCTGTCTGATGTGCAACAAAATTAGCAGACACATGAAGGCAGATTTAGGAATTTCCTTGGTGAGATCGAATTTGTCAAAAGGTCAGTCATTGGAGTCAAGATCATTACTGTCAAGAATTTTTCATTCCAAATTGCACCAAACCTAGCACATATATGGAGGTGGGAAATTTGCAAAAGGTCAGTCATTGGGCCAAGGCATGTGTGTGTGTGTGTGCGTGTGTGTGCGTGTGTGTGTGTGTGTGTGTGTGTGTGTGTGTGTGTGTGTGTGTGTGTGTGTGTGTGTGTGTGTGTGTGTGTGTGTGTGTGTGTGTGCCAGCATGTTGCCCGTGGGGATCCACGGGTTCTAGATTGGGTAGTGTTTCTAAAATAGGTAGCTCATATTTTTCAAGGGTGGTAATAAATTAAGCAAAGTTTGTATAATGAGTTGGAATGGTGTGAGAGTCCAGAATGTTTTTTGAAGCTCAGACAATTTTTAGAAGAGGAACTCAACCCTTTTATTTCCTGTTAATTATGTAATTTTTAAAAGTTAATTTACTGTCTTAATGTATTTATATATTATTTAGGTTCCTGTTATCATATACACACTATTATTATTATCATTATCATTATCAGTATTAGTATTATTATTATTAGATTTTATTATTACTTATATTTTATCATTTGATTTTTAAATGCACCACAATGGAAATAAATGTTTTCACTTTCTTGTGTCATCCATGTATTTTTAACATATTTATGATTATATTATGTACTTACATTGAATTTACTGAATAAAATCACACACACACACACACACACTCTCACGCTTTTAATATAAAGATGATTTACCGCCCCCTGCTGGAATGGCATGTTAGTCCAGAATGTAGTTTGCAATGTTAGCTAATATTTGTAGTTTCTACAAAAAAAATATTAGTACTGTGAACGTTCTGTTTTGGCACCATTCATCCTTGACCCAAAATACATAAGCGTATCAAACTGCAAATGTCAGATGTCCCCAGTAACACGCACGCCAAGTTTTTTCTTTTCTCTGCATTCTGCTGCAAGCAGTTGCTTTTCATTTTTACATATGCACAAACAGAGACAGTGGCGGAAGACATCAAAAACAATACTCTTTTCACTCATGGTAAAGACATGACACAAATAAACTGAATAATCCAATTGAACTACAAAAACACAATAAATCAATAACACTAACAACACTGTTAAAATAACATGAGCCACAATAACAACATTTAAAAATCTACAATTGCTAATTTCTCCAAAAATATTCGTCCTGTCAACTTTCCATTTTTGCAGCGTTCATCTTTGACCCAAAATACATAAGCATACCAAACAGCAAATGTCAGCTCTCTCTCCAGTTTCTGATCGAAGCCATACACACGTACGTACACAGAGGCCACTTGGCTATTACTTGTATATACGAGGTCTGTTAGAAAACTATCCGACCTTTTTATTTTTTTTAAAAACTATATGGATTTGAATCATGTGCGCTTGCGTCAGCCAAGCTTGAACCTTCGTGCGCATGCGTGAATTTTTTCTTGCCTGTCGGTTGCGTCATTCCCCTGTGGGCAGGCTTTGAGTGAGCACTGGTCCACCCCCCTCGTCGGATTTTCATTGTCAGGGAAATGGTTGAGCGATTGGAGCAGCGCTGAATCAAATTTTTCCAGAAACTGTGAGAGAAAGGCAGGTGGAAACCATTCAGAAGATTCAGACGGCTTTTGGTGAGGATACTCTGGGCGTCACACAGATTAAGGAGCATTACAACCGGATTAAAGACGGCCCACAGCGGCGGAGGGCGCTGTGCTCCGAGCAGCCATCGACAGACTGAAACGACCAGATCATTTCCAAAGTGAACGCTCTGGTGATGTGGGACTGTAGTCTGACTACCAGACAAATTGCAGAAGAGGTGGACATCAGCACTTTTGCGGCACATTCCACTGTTACAGGAGATTTTGTAATGAAAGACGTGCGGAGGAATTCGCGCGTCGGGACAGAGCCGCAATGGCACACAACAAAAAGCACGTCCATGTTGGAAACCATTCGGAAGATTCAGACGGCTTTCGGTGGCTTTTCAGTCGAGTGAGTATCGGATAAATTGTGTAACAGCTGGGCATGTCACAACTTGTCCTGTGAGACTTCCAACGAGGGGGGGTGGACCAGTGCTCACTCAAAGCCTGCCCACAGGTGAATGACGCAACCGACAGGCATGAAAAAACTCACGCATGCGCACGAAGGTTCAAGCTTGGCTGATGCAAGCGCACATGATTCAAATCCATATAGTTTTTTAAAAAAATAAAAAGGTCGGATAGTTTTCTAACAGACCTCGTATATTTATATATGTATACACACACACCCACCCACACACACACACACACACACACACATATATATATATATATATACATTTTTTTTTTTTACATTGAGTCAACTCAAAAATTTAATTCAGCCCAAACACTAACATTAAAAATAAACCGCTAAATAACCCCTTTTTACTTTCTTAACAGTACACTCAGCTCTTAGGAACCTTTTTGAGACTTTTTATTTTGAGTCTCTCCATTGACTGTTACTTGAAGTAAGAGGAATATCAGACATTACAGCCACAGCCCCACAATCCAACATTTACTTCAGTTCAAAGCCTATAATTTTAGAAGATAATCATTGCAGTGCCTCACCCCATCCTGGGGGTGAGTAAGCAGAGACAAAGAATTGAAGAATGGACTGATCATCTGGTCTCTGGTATTTATATCTGCTTTCTCTATGTGCTTCATTCTTTTAATATTCTGTCATCTGTTTTAATTACCAAAAGGTTGGACATGGCAGAGTTCGTGTTCAGGGAGAAACAATGCAGCAGCCGAGTCTGTCACATCAGCTCAAAGAGGCAGATGGGGACAGAAGAAACAGAGGCATCAGGCTGTGATCTCTGTATCTGTTGGGATCAGTGGGCCCGATCTGATACACAGTGTCACAGCTGACACGTTAATCTGTTGACAGCTCTTGTGAATTAGATAGGTCACTGACAGGATCCAATAAGTGGGGTAGTTTTATTTGAACGCCACATTGACAAGAGATCCTTCAAATGCACAAGAAGAGATTTGCACTGCGATAGAGCACATTTTCCTCCCCATTTTCTCTGCATCTTTTGTTCAAAAGCAAAATGGGCACGCATGTTGACAGAATGTCCATTTGTCTGTTGGTACAATCTCAGTATACTCTGTCTCTGTGAATAGAGACAATTTGCAATAAATGACATGATGCTGATGTTATCCTGTTTTTATGAGTGAGTTCAGGCTGCTGAATGTATTTTTCCATTGCTGCTGAATCTCTGCGACTGTTACAGTTGAGAGACCATAGGTTTACATACACTTTGGATAAAAAAAACATTCAAACTCACATTTCACCAGCTTGACATTTTATCAAACAGTGTGGATGTTACGTCAGATGAAAGGTCTACTTTACTTCCATACAAAGTCATTTCAAAAATAATATTTGAAAAGTGGATTAATTTTTTTCTTAATTATGTCAAATGTTCAGTGGGAGCCGGTCTGCTCTGTGTAAGCCTGATCCCGTCAGGTCTCAGACGCTAAGCAGTGTGGCAACTGGTTAGTGCTTGGATGGGAGACCTCTTCAGAACCCCAGCGGCTCTGTGTGTGCTTCTCCAGGTAAAACTGGAGTTGCGTCGGGAAGGGCATCCAGCATAAAACTTGTGCCAAATACCAAAGATGTGGCTGTATTCGCTGTGGTGACCCTGTACATGCGGGAGCAGCCGAGCAGCTGAAATGACAACACGTCAAATGTTCAGTGGGTCATCAGGGTATATATATATATATATATATATATATATAAACACACAACCCCAAATCAGAAAAAGTTGGAACAATATGGAAAATGCAAATAAAAACAAAACCGGCTTCTATTTCATTGCAGACAATTTGAACCCAAGATATTTCTTGTTTTGTGTGGACAATCTTTGCCTCACAGCCAATCCTAAAGCCATGAAAAGTTATAAGACAGGCAATGTCGCACTGCTCAGGAGTCAGATGAATTCATGCTGCCACTAAGCCCTTATAAGTGCTACAAAAACAGTCATGTCAGCCTGAAAACACTTTTTATTTAGTCATACAGAGAAGCTTAATGTCATAAAAAACATGTGGATGAGCTATTTTCTTTTCTGTTTCCCCGCTATTTTCTTTACTTTTTACATGATCTACATTTCTTTGTGAGGGACTTTCATTTTTTAGTGTTCATTAATTTACACTGGCAGATCTGTTCCTAAATGAAGAATTCTAATCTCTAATCTCTAAACCATAGGCCGATATCAAATCTATCATTTTGCTCTAAAATTCTGGAAAAGGTGGTTACACAGCAGCTCGTGCACCACCTTACTGAGAATAATCTTTTTGAGCCACTGCAGTCTGCTTCATTCCACAGAGACAGCTCTCACTAAAGTGGTAAATGATCTTCTGCTTGCAATGGATTCGGTTAGATCTTAGTGCTGCGTTTGATACTGAGGATCATCATATTCTACTCAATAGGCTGGAGAATCATTTTAGGATTACTGGGAATTCCCATGCATACCTGACCAGTCGTTCTCACTGTGTTTTGTACAGTAACACTACCTCTAACCTTAGTGACATGAAATTTGGGATTCCACAGGGGTCTGTCTTAGGCCCCCTGCTTTTCTCTGTTTATGTAGGACCCTTTGGGCACATACTGCGACATTTTGGGATTACCTTTCACTTGCTGTGCTGATGATACTCAGTTATACTCGTACATGCCGATAACTGCTGGTAATCTCATTCACATAAAACCCTTAGAGGATTGCCCTGCATCAGTGAAAAGCTGGATGTCTAGCAATTTCCTACTTTTAAACTCTGACAAGCCTGAAATGATGGTTCTTGATCCAGCAAGACATCGGCATCAATTTGACCAGGTAACAATTAGCCTAGGCTCGTGCGACACACATCACACTGACAAAGTGAGGAACCTTGGGGTAATCTTTGATCCTACGTTGTCCTTTGACCTCCACATTAGAGATATTACGAGGACTGCTTTTTTCCACCTGCGAAATATAGCGAAGATTCGTCCCATCCTGTCTATGGCTGATGCTGAGACCCTGATTCATGCATTTTTTCTTCTAGATTGGACTACTGCAATGGTTTATTTTTATGGTTTACCGCAATCCAGCATTAGGGGTCTCCAATTTGTTCAAAATGCTGCTGCCAGACTTCTGACAGGAAGCAGAAAGTTTGACAACATTACACCCATTTGGCCACTGGTGTGAAGGCGCCATTCGGCCATGGTTTGACATGGCCAATGATTTTGTTCAGTTCAGTTGGGTTTCCACCACGAGTGGCATGCGAATGTAGAGTGCACGTGCTGTGCCCCGAATGGTTGTGGTGACTGCTGTACGAGATGTTCCAGGCTGCTCAGAGTTTTCACGAGTAGCATACGATTCTTCCTTCGTGCACCAATTGGCTTCATTCGTGTTATGATTGAAGGGGCCCTAATGCCCGTTTACACTGTACAAAAACCTATAGGACCTGCAAGATCATGACATGTTGTCAACTCTCACAAGTCTTGGCTGGTCACTGCTGTGATCTGTTATTTGCATTTACACCAAGCTTGCATTGCGATGGAACTGTGTGAGTGACAAATATGTTAATACCTGCGATCTTCGATGCAACCCCATGCAGCATCAACTGAGAGTCTATTACGACCCAATAGATCAAGTTGAAAATGAGTTGAGATGTGAAAGTTAATCAAGACTCATTATAAGACCCATGTATATGTTAACTGGTCACACAACTTGTGCAACTATTTTAGATGGTTCAGTACACTGCACACCTGTTGGGGACCAATGGGGAGTGATGGCAACCAAGAGGGATCTTTTTTCTGGGCATAGAGACCTTATTGTGACCAGCCTGCAACCCCAGTGTGAGTCAGTGAGAGTGACAGCAAGTAGAGGCCATTTTACGATCGCAACTCAGTCATGGACTCCGTCTAAACGGGGTGTTAAGAAAAGTGGCTGTAAGTGAAGTTTTGTATGAAAAATAGTCACCATTTTTACTGTCCAGTTGTTTATGGGCTCCCCTCTGAATTAAATCCGAAAGTCTACACTACAAGACTATCTTGATTCCTTTCAACTCCACTGTGTTGGTGTATAGACAAAAAAATGACAGAAATTGTGTAACTGTCCAAATGTAAAAAAAAAAAAAAAAAAAAAAAAAAAAGAACTAATATTTTAAGTGTACAAATTTTATAGCTGTTTCTGTAAAATAAGCAACCTTGGTCATGACTACAGTTGAGGAGCACATTCCACAGAGTACAGGTCTACATTTCTATTTATTTGTTTTATTGTTTGGCATAAAGTAGAAGCAGCACAGTGCTTGTATCCCCTTACCAGTGTAGATGTGTCAAATATGGTGTCCACTGTGGACAGGTGGCTCTGTAGTACTGCCGAAGTTGTGTCTCCTGACAGAAGGGAGATGGTATGATAACCAGGGTGAAGCCCACCACATTCATCCCATTTCATCAGAAAGAGTACCCTGTGCTAACCTAAGAGCTGCATGGAAGACTTTTATCAAGGCGTTCATTAAAAAAAACAAGTGTGTGCTTGGGTTTTGTTTCTGTGAGAACAATACATATAATGCAGCAGATAGGCAAAACAGTTGTGCATTTTGCGATAAAAGCATGAAATTTGGTATACATATAGCCAAAGGTATTCAAAATAAAACTGGAGATTGCGTCATCATGAATTTTCAACATGTCAACCACGACCGCCAATTTATAAAATGAAAATTGAAAACTGCACCAATTGTTTTGAAAAATATACCACAATATTTGTCTGATTATAAGAAATCCAAAAAGGTATACTTTGGACTATCTCTGACTGAATGTTATGGAGTTAAAAACAGCAATAATGGTGACATTATTATTTTTAATTAAAGTTTATTAAAGTCCCACCTAAAATAAATTAATTCCATGACTGCCAGCATATTGTAAGAAGCAAAAAAAACAATGAGTTTTCATGATATTTTTCTTGTCATCCATTTGTCCTCTGCTCTTATTATGAAAGACTCTTGTGCAACAAAGAGGAAGTGTTCTGTGACAATATGGCTGGCTTTGTATGGACAGCCACAAATGGATTACATGGGTCAACATGATTTTTCTTCCATGGAGTTTTTCAATGTATTTTTGGGTAATTTGGGGGCGCTGAATCTGAATCTGGTGTTAGTTTTTGCCTATCATATCATGTTTTGTCTAGCTACAATGGCAATACCAGCACCTTCCTTAAGGGCCCATTCATGCATAACACGAAATTGGGAGAAAGAAGCAGAAACTAGCCAAAAAGCTGTGACCAAAAAAAAAAACGAAATGGGGAATGGTGAAACATTCCACCTGCTGTCAGGAGGGACACACGGTTGGAGAGGCGTGCACAATACCATAGTGATGTCTCGTACACATGCACGAACACAGCACGAGCACATGGAACTTGTGGCACCACATCATGCGCTGCTGTGGTGCGAAAATAACACATACCAAAAAAAGCCACCGCAATTCCTAATATTTAATCCCTCTTATCGAGCAGACAATACAAGTATGGTCCTTCTTTTCCTCTGTATATAACCCATGGACATGACGTGAATGAAGCAGTGCGCTCTTATCACGTCCACATCTGTCAGCACACGGTACACCAGACAACACCGTGCCATGTGGACCATAGCTGATGTGGGTGATGTGACATTCAGAATGCCAGCTGCATGTACACATCATCAGACGGTTCCTTTCACATGTTACAGCCTGCCGATGTGTGCGTTGACATGGTCGCTCCCACCTGTTGCAAGGGCGATGTGTTTTTATGTATTTCCACGTGAGGACAGCATGCTCATGCATGCGCCTCACGGTGGAGAGTTGTCACAGCATGCCCATCATAACATGCTATGTGTTCTCCAGCTGTGACTTGCTGGTCTGCAGATCTCAACAGCAGCGGCTCCCGTGGACAGGCCCACCTTACCAAACAAACTCAGATCAAAGACAAAAGTCTCACTCTCTGTTCCTTTGTTATATTATTGTTTATGGTAAGTATTTGTTATGTAATTATGTATGTAGTTATTGTTGTATATATTTGTTTAATTGTCCTGTTCTCTGTGTTTTTAATTTAACACGTCATTAGCACTGAGCCACACTGTCAGCTGGGACGGACGAGAGCATGAGAGTCCGCCCACACATGCATTGCTGGAGTGTTGTTCATGTTGTTGATGGTACGACATATGTCCTCCAGCTGAGTTGCAAGAACACGGTGGTCAGCTGTTCCAGCCGCGCACTGCACTGGTCAGCGATTGCACTCCAGGACCATCAGGCACACCTGAAAATGTTGGATCATGAGCATTTGTGTTGGGGGGGCACACTGCACTCTTACATGCCATTTTTGTGTGTGTGGGGGGGGAGTTCGACACAGTCAAACCCATGTGCGTTGCTTGGTAATGGCACGCTCGTGTGGCACTTAGACAGTTTTCACAGACAGCTCAAATGTGGTCATCTGCACTCTACTATCATGCCGGGAGCACAAATAGCCCTGCTGTTTCTAAGTACCCAGCGAGAGGTGTTGGATGTTCTTGTGTGGCACCTGGAATTTGGCCGACACCTGCCAAGAAGGGGTCTAATGGGCGCTCGCAGGGCACTCACTATCTTTCAGCCACTGGTGCGCGCGAATGTTTGTGGCAACAGCTGTACAAGGTGTTTGAGGCTGCTCCAATTTTTCATGAGTGACATATGATTCCTCCTTCGTGTGCTAGTCAGCTATGTGTTATATGTGAAGGGGCCCTAAAAGTTAAGAGATTTTAACTTAAAGCACTTCAAAAGGCCAAACAAAAAAGATATAAGGCTCTGAAAAAAAGACACTGTGTGCAGCGGCTGGTATCCTCCTGCAGCTGCATATGCTCTGGTCTCATTGGGAACAAGTGGAAAAAAAAAGATGCTCAGATTCAGAAAAAATACTGTATGGGCAAGGGCCATATGACTGGCTTTCAGTACTGTGCCTCTGCAATCTAGTATCACTTTTGTAGCAAAAAGGATTGTGGCTAATGAATCAGCGTGGATGTTTTTTGATGGATTGATGGACAGCCCTCCCAGCTATAAATTTTGTATAGTCTGTGCTGCACAGGAATAAAACTTGACTGGTCAATTTTCAGCTGTAGTCAGCTGACAGGCTTGAGCCATGACAAAATAATGGAGAAAATGTTGGAGCTTGTTATTTATGTCAAAACATAACACACAGATTTGTTTCAGCACACAGGATTTCTTAGTAAATGTTTTTTTTTTAGACATATGAGCTCCCCAGAACAGACAAGATGCTAAGCTATGCTAACAGAATGAAAACCGCTTCCATTCTGAGCTTCTTCTACTCTGCTTTTTCTGAAACTGTATGTAGCACTGCCCCCAGTGGACATATGAAACTAGGAAAGTGTGCAAAGTGTGTAAATCTACTGGACAAAGGCTGGGTGACGTCACCCATTAGTTTTCTATAGAGATCCAGAAAAACTTAAATGACGCCATTTTCTGTACGTTGCCATGTTGAAATCTCCGTCCGCACTGATTCACAACTCATCAATGCATAAAGGGGCAGAGCGGTAGCTCAGTGTGTGAAGAAAAAAATCTGAACACACCCCATCCCTGAGTCCAAAGCACAAGCTAACAGCTAACCTCAGTTTGGGTATCAATTAAATCATACTTTGGGGACTGCGCAAGGCTTCTCATAACTGCTTACTTTGGTGTGAACAACAAAAGTTATGAGCTATGTACTTCCTCAGTAATCCTGCATTAAGTGGACATACTGACAGCTGCTAAAAGTGCTAACACTGTTAGCATACAACATTAAATAAGACTAGAATTTCACTCTGCATGAATATTGCAACAGGGATGTCTTAGATGCTACGGGGACATCTTTCACCGCCCAACAAGCCATGTTATTCCAGGGCCCAGTTTCATTAAGTGGTCTAATCTTTTAGTCTACTAAACTTACTTAGTTGACTACAGTTAGTCACCCAACATTTGCCATCTAATCGCCGTTTTACATCGACGGCTAAACTTGGGGATTAGTCGACTTACATTAGTCAATGATTTTCAATGCCATAGCGGACTTGCGAGTGCCGTTGCCAAGAAACGCTTCCAATGCACCACAGTTTTATTTACTTCCAGGTTGGTCCGACTGCTACAAACATGGCCGCCCGCCATGCGCTCCCAGTCTTGGCATCTGTAAACATCTCCAATGGATTATTCCAGTCCTGGAACACCCGCTCCCACCGCAAGTCTCGCCTTCCTTCCTCCTCCATCAAGTGGTGGTACATGATAGCTGCCTTTTTTGAGGTAAGACACTGACGTTTTGTTGACTAAAATAAGATTAGCCTCCTCTGTACCAAGCTAAAAACTTCAGTCAGCTAACGTGAAACTTTAGCCGACTAAATGCTTTGTGCAATGACTAATGTCAAAAAAATTAGCCAACTAAGTGAGTTTAGTTGACTAAACAAGATTAGACTGCTTCATGAAACCAGGCCCAGGTATCTATAATAAAATACTCCAAACAGACACAACCACACAACAGTAAGTTACTTCATTAGGGTCGGAAGTTGCGAGAGGAGGAGTCATTGGACCCAGCCACTGTCACTCAAAGCAATCACCCCCACAATTATACAGAGTTGTATTAATTAAAATGTCTTAAACTAAGAAATTAGAAAAAAAATTCACCCCCCTACAGTTGTCACGGAGGAGGAAACTATGTATAGAGAACAAAACTGTTTTTTGCTTTCTGGGGGGGTGTTTGTTTTTTGTACCAGGATGTAAACATTTTTTTCTGCTCTAAAGTTGGACATTTTAAAATGGGCTTCTGTGGGAAAGTGCTTTGTTTTGGAGCCAACCTCAAGCAGCCAGTCAAGGAACTGTACTTCCTGGTTGATGTCAAAATACGGACTTGAGTGTTGCGGCTTGGTTGCAATGATGTTGAATAGTTGAAGCACAGCAGTAAAACTGGCTTTTTGTTGGCTTTAAGTTATTGCAGGAATAAAAATATTCAAAACAGATTGCAATAGTGGATGATGCATTTTATAAAAAGAACAACAACGAGGCATAAAATACAAATAGACAAAAAAAAAAAAAAAAAAATGCCACTTCAGCAGTATGGTTTATATTGTTCATTTATACTGAAAAGGACAACTGTTCACTGTGATGAATTTCATGATACTGTAGTTTCTCTTCACAAGTTGCAAGACCATTCTGCTTATGTCTGCACTTTGGAAAATGAAGTTAAATGAAGTGTGTGGAGCAATCCAGGCATGTGTGACTAATACACTATGTCTGCATTTTTATTGTGAATATTGTTCCTCTGACTGTGGAGTTGGCATGAAATGCATCCAGGCCTGTGGTGTACATACTTTTATGAAGACCTGGGCTCTTTCCCAATTTTGCATATCTAAATTATTCATGGTGTCACAAACATGTAGATGTGTGAGTGCAAATGAAAGCAGCAAACATGCTGTTACTCTGCAGCAGACATTGCTGTTTTCTCCTTTGTAGTCAGTCCCATGTGTCGTGTCAAGTGTGAGTGTCTCTGTTGGCAAATATTTTTAGGATGGTATGATGTTTTTGATGTATTATAATAACAACAACAATATATCTGGGCTGGAATGATGGCTGTTGCTTTATTTTGAAAGGAACTGTTGCTCACCACACACATTGCACTATACGAGGTCTGTTAGAAAACTATCCGACCTTTTTATTTTTTGCAAAAACTATATGGATTTGAATCACATGCGATTGCATCAGCCAAGCTTGAACCTTCGTGCGCATGCTTGAGTTTTTTCACGCCTGTCGGTTGCGTCATTCGCCTGTGAGCACGCCTTGTGGCAGGAGTGGTCCAGCCTCTTCGGCGGATTTTCACTGTCAGGAAATTGGTTGATCGACTGCCGCTTTACTGCATCAAAATTTTTTCAGAAACTGTGAGAGACAGCCAGTTGGAAACCATTCGGAAAATTCAGATGGCTTTCGGTGAAGATCTTATGGGGATCACACAGATTAAGGAGTGTTACAACCGGTTTAAAGACGGCGCACAATGGCGGAGGGCGTGCCGCGCTCTGAGCAGCGATCGACAGGCTGAAACGACCAGATCATTTCCAAAGTGAAGGCTGTGTTGATCTGGGACGTCATCTGACTACTACAGAAATGGCAGAAGATGTGGACATAGCACTTTTTCGGCACATTCCACTGTTACAGGAGTTTTTGTCATGGAAAGGGGAGTGGAGGAATGGGCCATGGAGCCGCTAATGGTGCGGGACAAAAGCACCTCCGTGTTGGTCTCACAGGACATGTTCTAACATGCCCAGCTCTTGCACCATTCGGAAGATTCAGACGGCTTTCAGTGGCTTTTCAGTCGTGTGACTATCCGAGAAATTGTGGACGAGCTGGACATGCCACAACATGTCCTGTGAGGCTTCATCACGGCATTGCTTTTTGTTATGCACCTCCGTCCCGACGCGCGAATTCCTCCGCACGTCTTTTCATGCCGAAAAAGTGCTGATGTCCAACTCTTCTACCATTTCTCTGGTAGTCAGATGACGTCCCGGATCAACAAAGCGTTCACTTTGGAAAAGAACGGCACATTCCACTGTTACGAGGTCTGTCCAAAAAGTAACGGGCCTTTTTATTTTTTTCAAAAACTATATGGATTTTAATCACGTGTGATTGCATCAGCCAAGCTTGAACCTTCGTGCGCATTTTTATTGTGAGGAAAATGTCTGAATGATTTGGAGCTTTGCTGCATCAAATTTTTCCAGAAACTGTGAGAGACAGCCAGGTGGACACCATTCGCTAAATTCAGATGGCTTTCAGGGACGATTTTATGGGGATCACACAGATTGAGGAGTGTTACAGCCGGTTTAAAGACCGCCCACAGCGGCTGAGGGCGGGCCGCATACCGAGCGGCGATTGACAGGCTGAAACGACCAGATCATTTCCAAACTGAACGCTGTGTTCATCCGGGACGTCGTCTGACTACCACAGAAATGGCAGAAGACGTGGACATCAAGACTTTTTTGGCACATTTGGCGGCACGGTGGCCATTCCTCCGCTCCTCTTTCCATGACAAAAACTCCTGTAACAGTGGAATGTGCCGAAAAAGTGCTATGTCCACCTCTTCTGCCATTTCTGTGGTAGCCAGACGACGTCCCGGATGAACACAGCGTTCAGTTTGGAAATGATCTGGTCGTTTCAGCCTGTCAATCGCCACTCGGAGCGCGGCGCACCCTCCGCCATTGTGCACCGTCTTTAAACCAGTTGTAACACTCCTTAATCTGTGTGATCCCCATAAGATCTTCACCGAAAGCCAAAAATCCGCCGAGGAGGCTGGACCACTCCTCCCAGAAGGCGTGCTCACAGGTGAATGATGCAACTGACAGGCATGAAAAAACTCACGCATGCGCACGAAGGTTCAAGCTTGGCTGATGCAATCGCACATGATTCAAATCCATATAGTTTTTGCAAAAAATAAAAAGGTCGGATAGTTTTCTAACAGACCTCGTATAGAGGTGGTGTGGTGGTGTAAATGGGTGGACCCACTTACTACGATCTGCAATAGAGGGTATACACTGACATCATCAAACCAAGGCCTGAGACATATATTTCCATGTTGAATGGAAAATAGCTGAAAGGAATCAATTGAGTGCAGCAGCCGAATGTTCCAAAATTCTGCAACTGAAGAGTAAAATCTTTTTTTGTGTGTGGCGAAGTCAGTGAAGGACTGGCCTTCAGGACCCATATTTTTGTAGATGTTTTCAGAGCTGCAGGCATGCGAATATGTACCTGATATTCAGCACAAGGACATCTACAACTATTTCATCAGGGATACAAAAACAGTAAAACTGACTGTAACCCTTTTACCACCCAGCCCGTTATGGTAAGGGAGGACAACCCCAATTCCAATGAAGTTGGGACGTTGTGTAAAATGTAAATAAAAACAGAATACAATGATTTGCAAATCCTCTTCAACCTATATTCAATTGAATACACCACAAAGACAAGATATTTAATGTTCAAACTGATAAACTTTATAGTTTTTGTGCAAATATTTGCTCATTTTGAAATGGATGCCTGCAACACGTTTCAAAAAAGGTGGGACAGTGGTATGTTTACCACTGTGTTACATCACCTTTCCTTCTAACAACATTCAATAAGTGTTGTCCAGGGGCGTGCTGGGAACATTTTTCAGCAAGGGAGTTTCATATCCAACCGGCCCACAAATCGCCAGCGCACAGGGATAATAAGAGTTCTGCTGTGGCATTTAAATCCAGCATTTGTGCTGACTGACTGTGAAAATTGGGTGGCTTATAATCGAAAGAAAAAGTTAAGGTAGGCTTACACTGTGCGATTTTTGGCCCTTTTTCAGCCGATTTTTAACTCGTGCGAGAATTTTTTGGATCGCACCGAGTTTCAGCTTAATCGTGCATCCTGCATCGTGCAGTCTGCATGGAGTAACGAGCTGCGTTTAACATCTCACGACCACCTCCCGATTGGGAATCATACGGTCGAATGAAAATCAAACCTGTTTAATATTTTGGTCGGCCGTCGTGACTCGTGAGGGTTCCGCGCTGTTGAAGCAGCGCTACAAGCGTCTACGCGCTGATTACGTTGAGCACTGTTCATGTGCAAACACTGGAGAGAGCAAACAGTGATCTCATGTAAAGTCTTGTGTGTTTTTTATTGCGTTCCCTCGCAATAACCTAATATCATATTAAAGTTCATGCCTATCAGCGCGCACAGTGAGTGGAATCAGGTGGAAGGAGACTGAATGTATATGCGCGTACGCGTACACACACACAGCAGACAATAACAGGATTTACGACAGATGAGCACAGCTGTAAGACTCCGTATGAAATATAGTTTATTTATACAACAGTGTAAGTACCAACACCTGTTATGAATGTTTTTCTTTTTTTACTGTCCTCTCATGAACCACCTTCCTGTCTGCTGTGTGTGTGTGTGTGTGTGTGTGTGTGTGTGTGTGTGTGTGTGTGTGTGTGTGTGCGAGCGCGCATATACATTAAGTCTCCCCCCACCTGATTACACTCACTGTGCGCGCTGATAGGCATGAAGTTTAAGATGATATTAGGTTATTGCGAGGGAACGCAATAAAAAAAAAAAAAAACACAAGACTTTACATGAGATCACTTGCTCTTTCTGGTGTTTGCTCATGCACAGTGCATGACGTAATCAGCACGTAGATGCTTGTAGTGCTGTTTGAACAGCGCAGAAAAAAAGAAAAAGAATAAAAAGCTTCTGTTACGTTTTGCTTCCCAACGTGTGGTTTTTGAAGGTACAATGTGAGCAGTCAGATCGCATCAGAGCATCGGGCTGTACAGTTTGAGAACATGAATCGTGGGCGCACAGGGCTTGGTTGGACTGAACTAACTGTAATGAATGCATAGGGGTGTTAAACGTGTAATGGTATGTCCCTACCTTAGGCTTTGGAAAAGATAACAGCATTGCAAAAGAAGCAGTCTTAAGTTATTTTTGTGATTAAGATACAACAGCCCAAGTGTCTTGCTGTGTAGCCTAACAGTTAGTGGTGGTCATATATGTATGCATATATATTAACACCCCCTCACAACGGCCCCAGGTTGGACCAGCCCACCGGGAAAACTCCCGACTCTCCCGATTACCCAGCACGCGGTAGGTGTTGTCCTCAGTTCCCAAACGCTTATTGAGTGCTGTTAGAAGGAAAGGTGATGAAATGCAGCATAAGCTTCCATGCTTGATGAAGGGTGAAAAAGTCTATTTACACAGATGCTTTTTGACATGAGGTCAAGCTGAGGTAGAACCTGAGGTAAGTTCTATGGATCATTTTACAGCGGTAAGAAGTGCAGACTCTATGGATGCATGCATTCGATGATACATTCTCATGTGGCAAAATACTGAGAATTTCTGGTTATAATTACTTCACCCACCTCCCCATATACAGCCATTTAAAGCCAGTTGTGCCACAATAATTCATGCAAGAATTTATCCTTCAATCATACTGCATGCTTGATAAGATTTTCAAAGAGGCAGAAGAGGAAATATTTTCTGACTTTGCCTACTGATCATGGCTCACTTTCATGAATAAGGTGAGAAACTAAACCATTTGTAACCCAAATGTTACTGAATGAATTGAAGATTGTACTATCCAAGTATTAATGGTAATATTGAACGGTCATATCACTGACATTTGCAGCCAATCTGCTCTGTGTATGCTTGATTTGCTCCTGTCAAATCTCAGAAGGTAAGCAAAGTATGTCCTGATAAGTACTGGGCTGAGTGGCCACTTAGGAAGACCAGAGGCTGTGTGTGTTTCTCTGGGTAGAATGAGTTCATCAGGAAGGTCATCCAGCATAAAATGTGTGCATAAGATGTGTACTAGATCCATTGTGACAACCCTTTACAAAATGGGGGCAGCCAAAAGCCAAATAGTAATGTGTTTCTGGTGTTTGGTCAGTGCTCTTGTTTGTGCTCATATTACCTGGGGCTGGAAATCTGTCAGTTAGGAAGCTTAGTATAAAGCATTCTATGAATCAGCAGCAAGTGAGCGTTCACACAAAACTGGACTTTCCCTGCATGGTCTGGGGCATGGTCATAGCTGCACCACACTACAAAACACCTCTGCAAGTCTGATCAGACCTACACCAGCAGCGATGTCCATGGCACCCCAGCCATGTCCCAGAGCACTCAACATAGTAAAGCAAACTGGACGTTGTGGCCATAAGATGCTTAGTACACTCAAGACTGCATAGTGTGAGTTCAACCAAAATGATCAATGCCACTGCTGCCAGATTTGCTGTGGAAACAAAAGCATTTATATGATAAAACACAAATTGAGGGGGGTGCTGCAATGCTCGCTGTCATGAGCTTGAGTTCTAGTCCTGGTATGCTTTTTTCAACTTCCCACCCAATTTGTCTCATACACTCAACAAAAATATAAACGCAACACTTTTGGTTTTGCTCCCATTTTGTATGAGATGAACTCAAAGATCTAAAACTTTTTCCACATACACAATATCACCATTTCCCTCAAATATTGTTCACAAACCAGTCTAAATCTGTGATAGTGAGCACTTCCCCTTTGCTGAGATAATCCATCCAACCTCACAGGTGTGCCATATCAAGATGCTGATTAGACACCATGATTAGTGCACAGGTGTGCCTTAGACTACCTACAATAAAAGGCCACTCTGAAAGGTGCAGTATTATCACACAGCACAATGCCACAGATGTTGCAAGATTTGAGGGAGCGTGCAATTGGCATGCTGACAGCAGGAATGTCAACCAGAGCTGTTGCTCATGTATTGAATGTTCATTTCTCTACCATAAGCCGTCTCCAAAGGCGTTTCAGAGAATTTGGCACTACATCCAACCAGCCTCACAACCGCAGACCACGTGTAACCACACCAGCCCAGGACCTCCACATCCAGCATGTTCACCTCCAAGATCATCTGAGACCAGCCACTCAGACAGCTGCTGAAACAATCGGTTTGCATAACCAAAGAATTTCTGCACAAACTGTCAGAAACCGTCTCAGGGAAGCTCATCTGCATGCTCGTCGTCCTCATCGGGGTCTCGACCTGACTCCAGTTCTTCGTCGTAACCGACTTGAGTGGGCAAATGCTCACATTCGCTGGTGTTTGGCACGTTGGAGAGGTGTTCTCTTCACAGATGAATCCCGGTTCACACTGTTCAGGGCAGATAGCAGACAGCGTGTGTGGTGTCGTGCGGGTGAGCGGTTTTCTGATGTCAATGTTGTGGATCGAGTGGCCCATGGTGGCGGTGGGGTTATGGTATGGGCAGGCGTCTGTTATGGACGAAGAACACGGGTGCATTTTATTGATGGCATTTTGAATGCACAGAGATACCGTGACGAGATCCTGAGGCCCATTGTTGTGCCAACATCCAAGAACATCACCTCATGTTGCAGCAGGATAATGCACGGCCCCATGTTGCAAGGATCTGTACACAATTCTTGGAAGCTGAAAATGTCCCAGTTCTTGCATGGCCGGCATACTCACCGGACATGTCACCCATTGAGCATGTTTGGGATGCTCTGGACCGGCGTATACGACAGCGTGTACCAGTTCCTGCCAATATCCAGCAACTTCGCACAGCCATTGAAGAGGAGTGGACCAACATTCCACAGGCCACAATTGACAACCTGATCAACTCTATGCGAAGGAGATGTGTTGCACTGCATGAGGCAAATGGTGGTCACACCAGATACTGACTGGTATCCCCCCCAATAAAACAAAACTGCACCTTTCAGAGTGGCCTTTTATTGTTGGCAGTCTAAGGCACACCTGTGCACTAATCATGGTGTCTAATCAGCATCTTGATATGGCACACCTGTGAGGTGGGATGGATTATCTCAGCAAAGGAGAAGTGCTCACTATCACAGATTTAGACTGGTTTGTGAACAATATTTGAGGGAAATGGTGATATTGTGTATGTGGAAAAAGTTTTAGATCTTTGAGTTCATCTCATACAAAATGGGAGCAAAACCAAAAGTGTTGCGTTTATATTTTTGTTGAGTGTACATGTCTGAGACAAATATATGGATTGAAATGCAATTCAAATTGCATTTTTGCAAATCCGGTTTGGTCTGAATGCTCAGATCAAGTTCCTGGTGTGCTTTGTAATGTCTGTGACTTTTCATGCAACATGAAGCCCCCCCTAAGTGAGCTTGCGTGGTGAGACCTGTGGTGACTCTCTACCCACCAAGTTGGCCTGGCTCTGGTCCAAACTGAATCGAAACTCAAGTTAGTTTGTTCACACATGAACAGAATGAATGGAAACAAATCTTACTACATTTTTTACTATGTGCAGGTGTAATAAGACATTGCAACCTATCAAAATCATTTGCCTTGATAAATGGCTTCAAACTGTTATCATAGTCAGCATTTTTAATCAATTGATTGTTTCAGCTTTAATCCTTCTGAATTCTGCACATAAACATCTTACTTTGGAGTCATATGAAACTGTTCTTCGAAAAATACGTTTGGGAAACAGACTGCAGCAAATACATTGGTGACCTCACTTTGACATGACAGCTATTACGACTTTCTTAGCTGCACCCATTCGCCTCAACATCCATTTAAAAGTGTAACTGGTATTTTCACTCCATTCCCCAGCTTTTTCTTCTGTCTGGTTTCTCTCTGCACGGATGCACAGGCGATGCACTATCTGGAGTCCGTTCCTCTGACAGATGACAGGGCTGTACTGTAGGTAAAGGTCAGTGCAGGCAGAATTGGATGTAGTGGTTGGGAAAAGGTCACAGCATGCAGGGAAGGGAGTGGATCTGCTGATTTCACAGCCACTGCCAAGATGGTGCAGAGAACATCAGAAGATGGGAGATAAATGGGAATGAGGGATTTTGGAAAAAAGAGAGAGTAATGAGCTGGCTAGAAATATGGCATTATATGTGGCGATAAGGTCAGCAGTCAGCGGTGGTAGCAGCTGTATCTGGGGCAAAATGGCAAAGGTGAGCATGATCAGGTACCTCCCAAAATATAATGATTCTTTCCAGCTGTATGAATGTGTGTGTTTGCAGACATATATTCTATATCTGTATAGTACCAAACCGGATGAATTATCAGTGCTGTCCTGCAGGCTGAGCAGTGCTCTGAGTCTTCCCATCTGTTAATGAAGTCATCACCTGCCCAGTCTGGTGTGGAAGGAAAAGAGGGGGGAAAGAAGTGTGTGAAGGTCTACGGGGGGGGGGGGGGGATATGAATAAGAATTGTTTTGTTTGTTTGTTTGTTTTTAAAGTGCACTAGAGAATAACAGCATGGGAGAGAGCAACTGTGAGACAATTGAAAGTGAGAAGAGATGATACGGAGGGGAATGTGGGGAGAGATATAACAGGCGAAGAAAGCGAAGGAGGGAAAGCAAGTGAGCACCGTGTGTCATTGCCCCCCTGGTGTGAACAATCCATCTCAAATTGATCTTCCAGCTTGGCCCAGCAGGGCATTCTGAATCAATCTCAAATTGATCTCAGTGCCAGAGGTCGAGAAAACTAGCAGTGGAGCTTATCAGAAATATAGTGGTGCTGGGAAGATCTGACAGGGAAACTTATCACACTGCACAACAGGAAATGGGCTCTGAGCCCCCGGGGCAGCAAATGGACAAGCCTGCTGCCTGCACGCTCACAAACATACAGACGATCAGGGGCGCACACCGCTTCAATGTCTCTGCGTGCACACAACCTAGCTGCACAGTGGCACGCGCTGTGTGCAGCACCGCTTCACGCCTACAGGTCATCCCTCCAAAAATGAAAGGTTTATCAAAACCATGTGTGTCAATATATTATAAATTAGTGTAGATGCAAGAGATTTAAAGCCTGGAACTCTTATTGACTTATAACATTTAATGTGTTCTCAGTAACGTCAAAGTGAAAGACTGGAGGGCAGACGTTCAATACTGCTGTGCATTTAGATAGTCAGCTTAGAGGAGCGAAACATGTCTGGAGGTCTGTAAATAAATAAATAAAACTCTATAAACAACTGTCCGCTGCACACAGCCTATGAACACTTGAATGCAGCCAAGAAGTCATGTGCAGGAATTCAACACTTTATATACAGCAGTGTGCAGAAAGTTTAAGGCATGTTCAACATGCCTATAACGTTTTAAAAAATAACTGCTAAATCTCTGATATTAATATGGGTTAAATAAAAATGAAACTAACAAAAATTCAATTCAATTGATTTTATTTATACAGTGACAAATCATCCTTTAAGTCATAAGTCAAACTTTAAACCTTACCCATCACGTGAGGGAACACATTGATGACAGCAGTAATTAAAGGAAGCATCCTCAAGCAGACCAGACCTAGTTACCACACTAATAAGATCATTTGGCAAATTCACCGTGGACAAATCAGTCACTAAAATTAGTGCTAACCTCAATCTACGAGGGCTGTCCGTAAAGTATAGGTCCTTTTTATTTTTTTCAAAAACTATATGGATTTCATTCATATGTTTTTACGTCAGACATGCTTGCACCCTCGTGCGCATGCGTGAGTTTTTCCACGCCTGTCGGTGACGTCATTCGCCTGTGAGCACTCCTTGTGGGAGGAGTCGTCCAGCCCCTCGTCGGAATTCCTTTGTCTGAGAAGTTGCTGAGAGACTGGCGCTTTGTTTGATCAAAATTTTTTCTAAACCTGTGAGACACATCGAAGTGGACATGGTTCGAAAAATTAAGCTGGTTTTCAGTGAAAATTTTAACAGCTGATGAGAGATTTTGAGGTGATTCTGTCGCTTTAAGAACTTTTCACGGTGCGAGACGTCGCTCAGCGCTCTCAGGCAGCGTCATCAGCCTGTTTCAAGCTTAAAACCTCCACATTTCAGGCTCTATTGATCCAGGACGTCGTGAGAGAACAGAGAAGTTTCAGAAGAAGTTGGTTTCAGCATTTTATCCGGATATATTCCACTGTTAAAGGAGATTTTTTTAATGAAAGACGTGCGGACGGGTCCACGCGTCGGGACGCAGCCGACGCGGCGCGGCGGCACAGGAAAAACACCTCCGTGTTGATAACCATTTGTAAAATCCAGGCGGCTTTTGATGGCTTTCAGTGGAGTGAGTATATGAGAAATTGTTTATCAGCTGGAGATGTTCCAACTTGTCCTCAAGGCTTCCAACAGAGGTGTTTTTCCTGTGGTGGAGCGAGCCGACGCTGCAATCCGCCCGCAAGTCTTTCATTAAAAAAATCTCCTTTAACAGTGGAATATCCGGATAAAATGCTGAAACTGACTTCTTCTGAAACTTCTCTGTTCTCTCACGACGTCCTGGATCAATAAAGCCTGAAATGTGGAGGTTTTAAGCTTGAAACAGGCTGATGACGCTGCCTGAGAGCGCTGCGCGACGTCTCGCACCGTGAAAAGTCCTTAAAGCGACAGAATCACCTCAAAATCTCTCATCAGCTGTTAAAATTTTCACTGAAGACCAGCTTAATTTTTCGAACCATGTCCACTTCGATGTGTCTCACAGGTTTAGAAAAAATTTTGATCAAACAAAGCGCCAGTCTCTCAGCAACTTCTCAGACAAAGGAATTCCGACGAGGGGCTGGACGACTCCTCCCACAAGGAGCGCTCACAGGCGAATGACGTCACCGACAGGCGTGGAAAAACTCACGCATGCGCACGAGGGTTCAAGCATGTCTGACGTAAAAACATATGAATGAAATCCATATAGTTTTTGAAAAAAATAAAAAGGACCTATACTTTACGGACAGCCCTCGTAAATGTTGTTCCAACCCCCCCAAAAAAATTGGCCCACATCCCACGACCATGTTCTGAGGTTCAGAAGCTCCAAAGTCCACACATCCGGTGTCCAGTGACACACGCTTCTCCCCCTTCCATCAATTCCTCATGATAATCTAAAAAGACAAAAGACTGATTAAAAACAGGGACAGCAAACATCCACCACAATAATGTAAAAAGTCAAACAAAAACAACAAAAATAGTCCAAAACTTAAATAAGAAGCAAAAGTCAAGCAATTTGTAAAACTATTCAGGCATGTGTGCAAATAAGTGTAACAAATGCATGATGCAACAATAGTTTGAGGTAGAAACATTCAGAAAGAGGCTGATTGATTTGGCATGGTATTGTTAGGATTTCTTCAACACGTTTCTTCAACAATTTCAATTCCTTCTCACTTTTTCCAATACTAATCTCCAAAATTTCATTGGTAAATAACAATAAAACATTTTAATGGTTCTGTTAATCCCTTAATGTTTGGTGTAAATACACACTCACCTAAGGACCCCTTCACACATTATACGAATGTGGTCGAATTGCGAATGAACTGCGCATGAAGCAGGAATCGTATGCAATATGTCTAAAATCATAGCTGCCTCCAACACCTCATAAACCTGTTGCTACAACTATTCGCACACACCAGCAGCTGAAAGACAGAGTGTGCCCTGTGAGAGCCCATTTGATCCCTCTCGCGGCAGGTGTTGGCCAGATTTCAGGTGACACACACAAACATCACCGCTCGCTTGGCACTTTAAGAATATGTGGACATTTGTGCTATTAGAATGAAAACAGTCAGCAGGCAATCACTTTCGAGCTGCTGGTTACATTTTCTAAGTACCCCCGCGACTGTGAAGTTGCCAAATTGCATGTGACGTGCCAGACTGTTGGCTCCCCCCACAACACGTGTGCGCGTGTTTCATGCGCTCCCCCCCAACATGTGCATGTGTGTGGTTTGATGCATTCCCCCCCCCCCCTCCCGCGCAGGCGAGGCGCCTCTCATCTGATCACAGAGTGACACCTTGGTCTGTGCACTGAACGGACGGGGGCATGTGTGTGCTTGCTGTCCTCATGTGGAAATACATAAAAATGCTCGCTTTTGCAATGGGCTGGAAAATAGACCACCAGTTCACATGGCCATGCAGCAGGCGATCTGAATGTCACGTCTGTCTGACAGGACATGCATGTCAGGCCAGACATGCGTGTCCTGTGAGCGGCGCAGGACTGTTTGACAAGCCAACAGTGTGACAAATACACCACTTTCAGTCACGTATCAGCAGAAATACACCGTAACAAATGCTGCTTGGTCAGTTATCACGGTGCTTTTTTCTTTTTTTTTTTTTAAATATATTTATCTGTTTGTTGATTTCAGCCATTTCACACTCCTGTTATAAGACAGGTTCGAATCCCGTGAGTAGCAGTTATTTTTTAATTAACCAGGTTATTTAACCATGGGGTTTTGTATTGCCTCCCCTTTTATTTATGATTTATATCAACCCAGTGATATTCACTAATTATACAGCTGGATGCAGCTTGGATGAAAATCAAACCTGTTTCATATTCTGGTCGCCTGTCGTGAGGGGATACCGTTGCTGAAGCGCAGCAAGCGTCCAACCTCTCGCACTGTGCATATGCAAACACCGATGCAGAATTGGAGAGAGCATAAACAGTGATCATCTCTTTGGGAGAGAAGGTTCTGTTTATTTTTTCCCCATTATTCTTCAACTCATGTAAAGTCTTGCAGTTTTTTTTAAACTTTGATGTCTCCCATCGAGAGTTTTTGTAAAAATAAGAAATGTAAATGAAGTTTGAAAAAAAAGAAAAAAAGAAAAAGACAAAAAAAGAAAGCTTCTGTTTACGTTTTGCTTCTGGAAACACAAGTCCAATGTATGCTTTTTGAACGTACAATGTGAGCAGTCAGATCGCATCAGAGCATCGGGCTGTACAGTGTGAGAACATAAATCGTGCGCTCTGAACTTTTACACCCTGCGGTTTTGTCGCACAATTTGAGCTGGAGCCAAGTACAACGATTGAAAATATCGTACAGTGTCTGCCCAGCTTAAGCTTTTCTCAACAGTATGACTTGGAAAAGAGTAGCAATAGATGATTAGAAAAGTAGCAAACATTAGGATGGATATAAAGCCTTTTAGAAATATTAAACCGTTGTGAAAAAGCATTGATAAACTATCAGGAAGAGGACAAACAAGGGACTATAACATAACACTGAATTTGAATGACAACTATATCTGATAGTCTCACCACTGGAGATTCTTTTAATCATTTTATTGAATCAGTTCAAATGCTCAGTCAGACGTTCCCACAAAGTACATGTAAACAGTTTTGCATGCACAATATGAATGAGCTAAAGTTTACTTTGACCAATGGTACAGAAGTACACAAAATCCTCACTTCACTGTCTAGCTCACGGTGTCAGGATACGAGGTCTGTTAGTAAAGTATCCGACCTTTTTATTTTTTTCAAAAACCTGATGGATTTGGATCACGTGTGCTTGCATGAGCCAACCTTGAACCTTCGTGCACATGCTCACCTCTTCCACCATTCAGAAGATTCAGACGGCTTTCGGTGGCTTTTCAGTCGTGTGACTATCCGAGAAATTGTGGACGAGCTGGGCATGTCACAACATGTCCTGTGAGACTTCAACACGGTGGCGCTTTTGCTCCGCCATCAGCTTCGTGCCGAAGCCATCGGCATGAATTTCGCTGCAACTCTTTTCATGGCTAAATCTTCTGTCACAGTGGAATGTGCCGAAAAAGTGCTGATGTCCACCTCTTCCACAATTTCTCGGATAGTCACACGATGGTCCCACCTCACCACAGCGTTCACTTTGGAAATGATCTGGTCATTTCAGCATGTTGATGGTCGCCCGGAGCATGGCTCGTTCTCCACCATTGTGCGGCCGTCTTTAAACCGGTTGTACCGCTCCTTAATCTGTGTGATGCCCATAGCATCGTCACCAAAAGCCGTCTGAATAATCCGAATGGTTTCCACCTGGCTGTCGCCCAGTTTCTGGCAAAATTTGATGTAGTCGCACTGCTCCAGTCGTTCCGCCATTTTCCTTGCAAAGAAAAAATGAAGAGAGACTACACCTATCCTCACACAAAGGCTACTTACCAGCAAATGACGCAATTGACAGGCGTGAAAAAATTCACGCATGCGCACGAAGGTTCAAGGTTGGCTCATGCAAGCACATGTGATTCAAATCCATCAGGTTTTTGAAAAAAATAAAAAGTTCGGATACTTTTCTAACAGACCTCGTATTCAAAGAATACAACAAGATAATAAAATGCCAAAGATACATAATAAACAGAACCAGAGAAAACATAATACAAAATGATCATAAAAGGGCAACCAAGAGGATCAAATAAGGGGAGGCGGACGACAACAGGTTACAAACCAATAATTTTGCCCCAAGCCAGGACCCACCATGACACAATGAGGTTGTTGAGGCCTTCAATTCAATTTCAGTTTCAATTTATTTTCATTTATATAGCGCCAAATCACAACAGAGTTGCCTCAAAGCGCTTCACACAGGTAAGGTCTAACTTTACCAACCCCCAGAGAACAGTGGTAAGGAAAAACTCCCTCTGAGGAAGAAACCTCAAGCAGACCAGACTCAAAGGGGTGACCCTCTGCTTGCGCCATGCTACAACCATAAATTACAGAACAATTCACAGAACAATTCACGGATGAATATACAAGAAATGCTATTGGCGCACAGGACAGGAGGATCGCCAACACGAATACAACTCCCATCTCTGGATGGAGCTGCACCTTAAACAGAGAGAAAAAACAGCCCGCTCCAATTACTAATAAAAGAGTAAAAAGCGTAAAACAAAACTGTACCAGTATGCTAGCCATATGAAAGGTAAAATAAGTGCATCTTAAGTCTGGACTTGAAAATATCCACAGAATCTGACTGTTTTATGACGCAGGGAGATCATTCAACAGAACAGGCGCACGATAAGAGAAAGCTCTGTGACCCGCAGACTTCTTATTCACCCTAGGGACACAAAGTAGTCCTGCACCCTGAGAACGGAAAGCCCGGGCCGGTACGTAAGGTTTAATTAGGTCAGCTAGGTAGGGAGGTGCCAGTCCATGAATAATTTTATAGGTTAGTAGCAGAACCTTAAAATCTGATCTCACTGGGACAGGAAGCCAGTGAAGGGATGCTAAAATGGGTGTAATGTGGTCAAACTTTCTGCTTCGTGTCAAAAGTCTGGCTGCAACATTTTGAACCAACTGGAGACCCCTAATGCTAGACTGTGGTAAACCAGAAAATAGAACATTGCAGTAGTCCAATCTAGAAGAGATAAATGCATGGATCAGGGTCTCAGCATCAGCCATAGACAGGATGGGACGAATCTTCGCTATATTTCACAGGTGGAGGAAAGCAGTTCTAGTAATATTTCTAATGTGGAGGCCAAAGGACAACAAAGGATCAAAAATTACCCCAAGGTTCCTCACTTTGTCAGTGTGATGTATGACACACGAGCCGAGGCTGAGCATTAACTGGTCAAATCGATGCCGATGTCTCACTGGACCAAGAACCATCATTTCAATCTTATCAGAGTTTAAAAGTAGGAGGTTTCTAGACATCCAACTTCTCACTGCTGCAAGGCAATCTTCTAAGGATTTTATGTGAACGAGATTACCAGCAGTTATCAGCATGTATAACTGCGTATCATCTGCATAGCAGTGAAAGGTAATCCCAAAATGCCGCAATATGTGCCCAAGGGGTGCTATATAAAGGGAGAAAAGCAGGGGGCCTAAGACAGACCCCTGTGGAACCCAAAATTTCATGTCACTAAGGTTAGAGGTAGTGTTACTGTACAAAACACAGTGAGAACGACTGGTCAAGTATGACGTCAGCCATGCAAGGGCACTCCCAGTAATCCCAGAATGATTTTCCAGCCTATCAAGTAGAATATGATGATCCACAGTATCAAATGCAGCACTGAGATCTAACAGCAACAGAACCCTAGTGGTGTCCGAATCCATTGTAAGCAGAAGATCATTCACCACTTTAGTGAGAGCCGTCTTTGTGGGATGATATTTTCTAAAAGCAGACTGCAGTGGCTCAAAGAGATTATTCTCAGTAAGATAGTCTACGAGCTGCCGTGACACCACTTTTTCCAGAATTTTAGAGAAAAATGATAGATTTGATATCGGCCGATAGTTTGTCAATACACTAGGGTCAAGATTAGGTTTCTTAAGTAATGGTTTAATCACTGCAGATTTGAAACATTTAGGAACAGATCCAGAAGTTAAAGAAAGATTAATCATTTCCAGCACAGTTGGCCCAAGAGTGGGCCACAGGTCCTTAAACAGTTTTGTTGGTATAGGATCAAATAAACAGGTTGTGCTTTTTGTTGACATTACGAGTTTCGTCAGCATGCCTAGTGAGATACTATCAAATTCTGTAAATCTAGGTAATACCTCAGTAGTGGCGCCCACCTCAATAGCAGGGTGTAATGGCTGGGTTAAGGCATGCTGGGATATGTTTAACCTGATGTCTTCTATTTTCTTCCCAAAGTAATCCAGCAAGTCTTGTGCTGTAAAAGGAGAGTGAACTACGGGTGGTTGTCCATGCATAAGTGTTGCCACCGTGTCGAACAAGAACTTTGAGTTATACTTGTTTTTGTTGATCAAATCAGAGTAGTAACTCCGCTTTGTAGCCAGTAATGCATGCTTATAGTCTAAGATAGCATCACGCCACACAAGGTGAAATACTTCTAATTTTGAACAACGCCATTTCCATTCTAGACCTCTTGCTTTATGCTTGAGGTCACGCAGATAATCATTGAACCAAGGTGACTGTGATTTGGGGGAGCGCAGTTTTAAAACAGGTGGTGCTATCATGTCGAGTGTAGTTTTGACCACCGAGTTTAAACTATCCACAAGTCTGTCTACTGACTGGGTATTTGTCAAATGTGAAGCTAAGACATCAGCCAGTTTAGCTTCGAGTTCAGTCTTAGTTGAGGAGTTGATGCATCGCCGTAATGATATATAAGGTTGTTGTTCCACTAAACACGGCAGCGAAACTGTAAACTTAATAAGTGAGTGATCAGACACCACTGATGTAAGAGGCATGATGTCAATATTCGTGACAGCAATACCATGTGTGAGAACCAAATCCAGGGCATTTCCACTAATGTGCGTCGAATCCCAAATGCATTGCCAAAATCCTAATGCATCCACAATTTCCATAAATGATTTGCAGAGGGGATCAGAAGGCTTATTTATATGAATGTTAAAGTCACCAATGATCAGAATGTTATCTACACTATTTGACAAGTTAGAGATGAACGCACCAAATTCATCTAAGAATTCAGAATATGGGCCAGGAGGCCTATATACAGTGACAACGTAATACGACTAATTTTTATTCTTCTGACCTTGGCAATGTGTGATATCCTGAGCAGAGCAGAGAATCAGATGCTCAAACGAGTGATATTTGTAACCCCCAACAGCTAATAAGCTAAACCTAGATTTATAAATAACAGCAACACCCCCGCCTTGCTTCGCATCACGACGGACGTGACTAAATGTATAAGCTGGTGGGCAGGCCTCATTTAAGGGGGGGACAGTTGTAGGTTTAAGCCAGGTTTCACATAGCCCAATCATATCTAAGTGATGATCAATAATTAGATCATTGATCAACAATGATTTTGAGGACAGTGATCTTATGTTAATGAGACCCAGTCTAAGGACCTCAGTGGGGTTGACAGTTGAATTGTTTGGGTTTAGGGGTGGTTCCAGAGTAGCATATATAAGATGCCTAGAAGTAGGTTTAGGTTTAAGACATTCCACACGCCTTGTAGGTAGCAGACACGAAATCTTTGCTATTGCTGGAACAACCACTGGGCCATCCTCAATTTCAACATCATCCAATATAGTAATGGGTATTAAGTTTGGAAAGCAAATCCCTCTATGATTTTTATGGACATGACTACAGAAGCAGGCCACAGTCTCAACTTGTTGAAATTCCGTCCCTGGCAAATAAATTGCACTATCACCATAGTGGATTTTCTGCACTAAATTCCCCACTAAGGTAATGGATTCCACACCCACATTTGTCATAAGCCTTGCAGGGTCTCTAATCACTTGCTCCGTGGCCTGCTGTAGATTCCTAATGTTACCCTCCCTGTAGAGCTCTATCTATGTTCTCAGACAAGATGGCGGCGCCTTCCCCAGTAGGGTGGAGGCCATCCGGCATCAGCAACCCACGGCGGCCCCAGAACGAAGGCCAGTCATCAATAAAGCTAAAGCCTTGCTGTCTACAAAACTGCGCCAGCCACCTATTCAACAGTATCAGCCTGCTAAATGCCTCATCAGTACCCTGGGAGGGGAGGGGACCAGAGACTATTAAGTCCTCTCTATGTCCATTTTTGTGACCTCTGATTGCTTCATCCTGATATCATTGGTGCAAACGTGAATAACTATGTGACTATATCTCAGGTCATGTTCCTTCATCTGTCTTCCCTTCTGCAGCATCAGCACCCTAAGATGAGATGCAGTGTCGGGAGGTCTGGCCCCAGGAATACATTTAACGTCAGCCGGTGTCTGTAACCTGACTTTGCGGGTGATAGAATCCCCTATCACTAAAGTCCGGTGTTTCGGCCTGGAGACAGGAGTGGAAGTCACTTGTGGGCTCAGAGAATTCACATCTGGCAAATTCAAGGGGGAGAACTGATTCACAGTTCGCACTGGCGAGTGTGATTGGGGTGCCACAACCGGGCACCAAACCCTACGGGGCTTCCTCCGCCTAGCCACAGTCCAAAAGCCGTCGCCCACAGCCAGCGTTTCTAAGCTGATGCTAATGGGCTCGCTAGCTGGCCCAATACTAACCTCATCTGGAGTGCCCGTAACATCTAACTCCACTAAGCTAGAAAGCTTCTCTAACTTACGGACACGGCTCTCTAAGAGAGCCACCCTATCTTCCAACATCACACAGGATTTACGGAGGGTGTAAAGTAGAATTAGTAGTGTACTTTGTGCACTAAGAAATTCAAGAATGTAGCCAAGCAAACACGAGCTAACCAATAATGGATAAGCTAACCACTCCTAAGACTCACACAGACGCAAATAAATGAATTAAATTTCACAGCAGTTACACTGAAAAACTAACAGAAGCATTAAACTGTTGTGAAAGTGTAGGTACACGGACCCACAACAGGGGGCGTAATGAACGGACAATGGAGGAAGGTGAATAACAAGGTTTACTATTGTGAAACGAGCACAATGAATACAACAATCAACAATTTGGGGTCGAATCCGCTGGTGTCGTGTGGGCAGGCTCGAAGGTAGGAGACGTCCGTCTCAGTCGAACCGGAACCACCCAGATCTCCTCTGCCACCGAACCCTGGAAATACTGGAACCGCCAAGTCCCGAAGTCCCAGGTGGCCACTGCCTCCGCTCGTCGGATCCGGTACTGCTGGCGGGAGAGAGCAACAACACAGGCGTGGATGCGACAGCACCCAGTAACGGAGAGGGGAGAAGCCGCCTCCACCTCTAGTCACAATATGGCAGGCAGGTGAGTACTTATCCAAGCAATTACAGTAATCAGCTGTCCTGAAAAGGTTTAACAAGTCTTTTAGCTAGTTAGTCAGAATATAAATGCAGAGAACGTTACCTCAGTCTAAAGGCGATATCTCGGCACTGAGGTGGAGACGCCGTCCTCCTGATACACCTCTGTGCTGAGTGGAACAGCTGTGTCCAGTGATGGGTGACAGCTGTCACCCAGGCTGCTCCCATAAGGCGGCAGCGCCCTCTGGTGCCTGGAGCCCGCACTCCAGGCAGGGCGCCCTCTGGTGGTGGTGGGCCAGCAGTACCTCCTCTTCAGCGGCCCACACAACAGGACCCCCCCCTCAACGGGCGCCTCCTGGCGCACGGCCGGGCTTGTCCGGATGGCGACGGTAGAAGTCGGCCAGGAGGGCCGGGTCCAGGATGAAGCCCTTCTTCACCCAGGAGCGCTCCTCGGGACCGTACCCCTCCCAGTCCACCAGATATTGAAAACCCCGGCCCATCCGACGGACATCAAGGAGCCGGCGTACAGTCCAAGCCGGTTCCCCGTCGATGATCCGGGCAGGAGGCGGCGCCGGACCCGGGGTGCAGAGGGGTGAGGTGTGAAGGGGCTTGATCCGGGAAACATGAAAAACTGGATGGATCCGCAGTGAGGCCGGAAGCTGGAGCCTCACTGCGGCGGGGTTGATGACCTTGAGGATCTTGTAAGGTCCGATGTACCGTTCTTGAAGTTTCGGCGAGTCTACCTGCAGAGGGATGTCCTTGGTGGACAACCAGACCTCCTGCCCAGGACGATACTTGGGGGCCGGGGCCCGCCGCCGGTCTGCATGTTTCTTCGCCCTCGTCCGGGCCTTCAACAAAGCAGAGCGGGCGGCACGCCACACCCGATGGCACTTCCGTAGGTGGGCCTGGACCGAGGGCACACCGACCTCTCCCTCAACCACCGGAAACAAGGGGGGCTGATACCCCAAGCACACCTCAAACGGGGAGAGGCCGGTGGCTGATGACACTTGGCTGTTGTGGGCGTACTCGATCCAGGCCAGGTGGGTACTCCAGGCCGTCGGGTGCGCGGCTGTCACATAGCGAAGTGTCTGCTCCAGTTCTTGATTCGCCCGCTCTGCCTGCCCGTTGGTCTGGGGGTGGTACCCAGACGAGAGGCTGACCGTGGCCCCCAGTTCCCGGCAGAAGCTCCTCCAGACGTGCGAGGTGAACTGGGGACCGCGATCGGAGACGATGTCTGATGGTATGCCATGCAGACGGACGACGTGGTGGACCAGGAGGTCCGCTGTCTCCTGGGCCGTTGGGAGCTTCGGGAGGGCCACGAAGTGGGCCGCCTTGGAGAAACGGTCCACTATCGTGAAGACGACGGTGTGTCCCTGGGACGGCGGGAGACCCGTGACAAAGTCCAGGCCGATGTGGGACCAGGGGCGATGAGGCACGGGCAGTGGCTGTAGCTGCCCTGAGGTCTTTCTGTGGTCGGCCTTGCCCCTGGCGCAGGTGGTACAGGCCTGGACGTAGTCCCGGACGTCGGCCTCCAGGGATGCCCACCAGAAGCGTTGCCGGACGACTGTCACGGTCCTTCGCACCCCAGGGTGACAGGAGAGTTTAGAACCGTGACAGAAGTCCAGGACTGCAGCCCTAGCCTCTGGTGGGACGTATAGTCTGTCCTTTGGTCCGTTTCCGGGGTCCGGGTCACGGGTCAGGGCCTCCCGGACGGTCTTCTCTACGTCCCAGGTGAGGGCGGCCACGATAGCGGACTCCGGGATGATGGGATCCGGGGGATCCGACGGTTCCGTTTTGACTTCGTCTTCGTGCACCCGGGACAATGCATCCGATCTTTGATTCTTGGTCCCGGGATGGTAGGTGATCCGGAAGTCAAAACGGCCAAAGAACAGTGACCAGCGGGCTTGCCTGGGGTTCAGCCGCTTGGCGGTCCTGATGTACTCCAGGTTCCGATGGTCAGTGAAAACCGTGAATGGCACGGCTGTTCCCTCCAACAGATGTCTCCACTCTTCGAGGGCCTCTTTCACAGCAAGGAGTTCCCGATTGCCGACGTCATAGTTCCGTTCAGCGGGGGTCAACCTGCGGGAAAAATAGGCACACGGGTGAAGGACCTTATCGGTCTTCCCGCTCTGGGAGAGCACCGCTCCTATCCCTGAGTCCGAAGCATCAACTTCAACCACTAACTGGCGGCTAGGATCGGGCTGCACCAGAACTGGTGCAGACGAAAAGCGCCGTTTCAACTCCTTGAACGCGGCTTCGCACCGATCCGACCAGGTGAAGGGGACTTTTGGTGAGGTCAGGGCTGTCAGGGGGCTAACTACCTGACTGTAGCCCTTAATGAACCTCCTGTAGAAATTAGCAAAGCCGAGGAACTGTTGCAGCTTCCTACGGCTTGTGGGTTGGGGCCAATCTCTCACCGCCGCAACCTTGGCCGGATCTGGGGCGACGGAGTTGGAGGAGATGATAAACCCCAGGAAGGACAAAGAAGTGCGGTGGAATTCACACTTCTCGCCCTTCACAAACAGGCGGTTCTCCAACAACCGCTGCAGAACCTGCCGGACATGCCGGACATGAGTCTCAGGATCCGGGGAAAAGATGAGTATATCGTCCAGATACACAAAGACGAACCGGTGCAGGAAGTCCCGCAAGACATCGTTTACCAACGCTTGGAAGGTCGCGGGAGCATTAGTGAGACCGAACGGCATGACCAGGTACTCAAAATGGCCCAACGGGGTGTTAAATGCCGTCTTCCATTCGTCTCCCTTCCGGATCCGAACCAAATGATACGCATTCCTAAGATCAAGCTTGGTGAAGATCTTGGCTCCATGCAAGGGGGTGAACACCGAATCCAACAAGGGCAACGGGTATCGATTGCGAACCGTGATTTCGTTCAACCCCCTATAATCAATGCATGGACGAAGCCCGCCATCTTTTTTACCCACAAAAAAGAAACCAGCACCCATCGGAGAGGTGGAATTCCGGATCAACCCGGCAGCTAATGAGTCCCGGATGTAGGTCTCCATTGATTCGCGTTCCGGCCGTGAGAGGTTGTACAGCCTACTGGACGGGAACTCACTGCCTGGAACCAAATCAATGGCACAATCATACGGGCGGTGGGGAGGAAGCGTGAGAGCCAGATCCTTGCTGAACACGTCAGCGAGGTCATGGTACTCCGCCGGCACCGCCTTCAGATTGGGCGGGACTCGGACCTCCTCCTTAGCTTGGGAGCCGGGAGGAACCGAGGAACCGAGACACTCCCGATGGCAGGTTTCGCTCCACTGAACCACTACCCCGGACGGCCAATCAATCCGGGGATTGTGTTTTAGCATCCAGGGAAAACCCAAAACCACACGGGAGGTGGCCTGAGTCACAAAGAACTCGATCACCTCCCGGTGGTTACCTGACACCACCAGAGTTACTGGAGGTGTCTTATGCGTGATTGGTGGGAGTAGGGAGCCATCTAGCGCCCGAACCTGCACAGGCGAGGTAAGAGCCACCAGAGGGAGCCCTATCTCCCTCGCCCATCTGCTGTCCAGCAGATTCCCCTCAGAGCCCGTGTCCACCAGTGCTGGGGCCTTCAGGGTTGAATCCTCAAACAGGATCGTGACTGGGAGTCGTGTGGCAATGTGGGTGTGTCCCACGTGAATGTTTTGGCCCACCCCTGGCCCAGTCTCTAGGGGCGGGCGTTGGAGTTGTAATCGCTCGGGGCAGTCGTGTGCGAGATGCTCACTCGAGCCACAAACAAAACAAGCTCCGTGGGCCCGCCTCCTTTGTGCTCCAGGTGCCCTAAATGTTGCCCTGCTCGTGTCCATAGCTTCGTCAGCAGGGGGAGCCATAGGCGCACGGAGCGCAGGAACAGAGGAGCGTGGGGAGGGCGGAGCTCGATCGGACCCGGAAGGGAGAGGGACGACGCGTGCCTGGCCACGCCCTTCGCCTCGTTCCCGACGGCGTTCTTCTAACCGGTTGTTGAGTCGTATGACCAAATCGATTAGCCCATCTAAGTCCCGCGGTTCGTCCTTCGCCACCAGGTGCTCTTTTAGGACCAGTGACAGTCCGTTTACAAAGGCGGCGCGGAGGGCAGTGCTATTCCAGCCGGATCTCGCCGCCGCGATGCGGAAGGCGACTGCATAGGCAGCTGCGCTCCGACGCCCCTGTCTCATTGACAGTAGTGCGGTTGAAGCGGACTCTCCTCTGTTGGGATGGTCGAACACCGTTCTGAGCTCCCGTACAAACCCATCGTATGTATGAAGGAGCTGTGAATGCTGCTCCCAGAGCGCTGTAGCCCAAGCGCGTGCCTCCCCGCGAAGCAGATTTATTACATAAGCTACTTTGCTAGCATCAGTCGCGTACATCACGGGACGCTGTGCGAAGACGAGCGAACACTGCATCAGAAAATCCGCGCACGTCTCCACACAGCCTCCGTACGGTTCTGGAGGGCTTATGTATGCTTCTGGGGACGGAGGAAGGGACCGTTGAACGACCAGTGGAACGTCACTTTCACGCGCAGGGTCCTCGGGAGGGAGAGCCGCAGCGGCGCCCGGAGGGCGCGCCTCCACTTGTGCGGCGAGAGCCTCCACCCTGCGGTTTAGGAGAACATGCTGCTCGGTCATTAAATCGATCCGAGAGGTGAAAGCGGTGAGGATCCGCTGCAACTCACCGATTACCCCTCCCGAAGCCGCCAACGCGCCTTGGTCTTCCATTGGCCGTTCAACAGCCGGTTGACGCCCCTCGGGGGTCCATGACGCTGGCCGAGATATCCTGTTGTGAAAGTGTAGGTACACGGACCCACAACAGGGGGCGTAATGAACGGACAATGGAGGAAGGTGAATAACAAGGTTTACTATTGTGAAACAAGCACAATGAATACAACAATCAACAATTTGGGGTCGAATCCGCTGGTGTCGTGTGGGCAGGCTCGAAGGTAGGAGACGTCCGTCTCAGTCGAACCGGAACCACCCAGATCTCCTCTGCCACCAAACCCTGGAAATACTGGAACCGCCAAGTCCCGAAGTCCCAGGTGGCCACTGCCTCCGCTCGTCGGATCCGGTACTGCTGGCGGGAGAGAGCAACAACACAGGTGTGGATGCGACAGCACCCAGTAACGGAGAGGGGAGAAGCCGCCTCCACCTCTAGTCACAATATGGCAGGCAGGTGAGTACTTATCCAAGCAATTACAGTAATCAGCTGTCCTGAAAAGGTTTAACAAGTCTTTTAGCTAGTTAGTCAGAATATAAATGCAGAGAACGTTACCTCAGTCTAAAGGCGATATCTCGGCACTGAGGTGGAGACGCCGTCCTCCTGATATACCTCTGTGCTGAGTGGAACAGCTGTGTCCAGTGATGGGTGACAGCTGTCACCCAGGCTGCTCCCATAAGGCGGCAGCGCCCTCTGGTGCCTGGAGCCCGCACTCCAGCCAGGGCGCCCTCTGGTGGTGGTGGGCCAGCAGTACCTCCTCTTCAGCGGCCCACACAACATAAACAGGTAAAAAAAAGCAGCAGCTATAAAATACACTAAACAGTTAATTAACTAACAAGAGTGTAAGAAAATGAAATGAAAAAATGATGACGGGGTATGAAATAGCTAATGCAAGCTAATCGCTAGCGAAAATGCTAGCCGCTCCTAAGCTTTTACACAGGAGTAAAATAATTACTTAAAATTCACAGCAGTTGGACTGAAAAACGAACAGAAGTATTAAACAGGTAAAAAAAAGAACAGCTATAAAAAGTAACGACGGAGAGGGGAGGGGTCGACCTAGCTAGCGAATGCTAACCGCTAGCGAATGCTAACTGCTAGCGATTCACAACAGGACTGTTGTTAAATAACGTTCAGAATAGATTCAATTAATAACCAGAAGAGTGCTAAACAGAAATAAAAGAAGCGTATACAACCGTGTGAAGTTCAGAGCGGCGTCACAGCAACAAACAATCCATCAGAAGCAAGTTGTCAAATCTGTGAAAATCAGTAAACAGTACTGCTTCGTAGCCGGCCTTGGCTACAATAATGTACATTTAATGGAAATTAACTATTGCCAAGTGATACGTTTAGGTAAATGGACTGCATTGCCATATTTCTATAAATTGCACCAGAGTATTAATCACATTTCTCCAAAAATTTGTCATGAAGAGGAACAAGACATATGTAAACTGCAACTACTCATAAGTCTAGCAGAAGCTAATAAGCTAAACTATGTTACTGGATGAGGCACACAAAACTCAGGTGTAAACTAAAATATCAATGTGGAGCTAAATGCATGCATGTTTACCTCACTAAATGTAAATAGACTTTTTCATCGTTTATATCTTTTTAAAACATCATAGTTGGCCTTACCTTAGCCATCCTCCCCACTGTAGGTGTGACTGTCCCACAAAGTGCAAATAAGGTGAGTACAGAGAAGCATGAAGGTTATTCCCTCTCTTTATTTAAGAGCATATGAAGGTTATTTCCTGTCATTATTCAAAAGTGTGGTCTTTCAGCATGAGAGCATGATTTATTAATTTCACTCTTTCTCTAATACCAGCTCATTATCCTAATTCAGATCTACTTGTTCTTCTTGTTTTACTTCTTCTTCTTGTTTCTTGTTGTTGTGGCTGGCATCCAACCTAAGAGTAATGGGCCTTTCACACTGAATACGTCAAGCCAATCCGTCAAGGCTTCCCAATCCGTCGGATGCGTTTCCAGCGCGTCGTGACGTCAAGACGCTTCGCTTTGGAAGCGGCAAGGGTGCGGAGATTGCTACGTCACACTCTGGCTGTTTCCACAACCTGAAAAAAGTTCAGTGATCGCCATCTTGAATTTGCGTCGCCTGAACCACAAAAAAGCTTTAAAAAACAGCAGTAGAATGATTCTCCCATCACCCGGCTGGGAGAAGCTTTTTTTTTCAGCTACTTTTCGGAGTGACACCGACCGAGGGAGGGCTGATGACTTGGTGGGATATCGATCGAACCGCAACAGCGGGCCGTCCCGCACGGAGAAGCTGGCATTCAGGCGTCATTCCTGGGCAGACCGAGTCAGGCAGCCAGGGGGATGGAGCAAACCCACTCAGTCCGAAATCTCCCACTTTTTGGATATATGTGAAGTCCTAGTTTGCCCAGCGGAGTTTAGTTCTGGAGCTGTATCAAGGTGAGAATAAAGTAAAAATAAAATGTGACGTTTCTGCACTGCTGTGAAGGTTCATTGATCGGCTCACGTTAGCTTAGCTTTTTAGCACAGTTGATCTGAGTGAATGCTTTAATTTGTAAATGGTTCAGTCATTCTTATTTTTACCAAATAAAGCTACAGCTTTTTTCGGAGACCACAAATTTCAACTTTCAATAACTTTTTTGGGGGGGAATTTTTTTCCATCTTTTATTCCGTTTTTTTTTCTTTCTTTTTTATATATAAACTGTTTAGTGTTTCTTTATATTTAAAGAAATATTTTTATTTGTCCCAATCAGGAACATTTGCTGTGCAGACAACCATACTTCCACTGATGAGCTGAACACCACGAAGCCCAGTCGAAAGAAAATATCTCTGCTCTTCAAAATAGGACAAAAGTGTCTTCAGCAACACCACCAGAGTTCAAACCTGCAGAAGAGACCTTCATCTGGTCCAGAGAATCCAGCATAACATCACATGCTTCTAAATAAAAGGCTCTTTCAACAGCAACTATTTTATTATTTTTTAAAAAGCTGTTTCATTTTATATTTTAACAATAAATGAACAGATCATTAAAAATGTCCATGAATCAAAGTCAAAAGACATTTGCACAGGTAGAAGCTCTCCACCTATTGTGCTCAAATTCATATTTTAGAAATGACTCTGTCCTGATAACAACATTAAAGGCAATTACATATTTTGCCGAAATTACAAGTTGAAATGACTAGAAAAAAAATTATCATGAGGTTTATGTCACAGAAATCCTACTTTACAATCACACTGCAGTCATTGTTAAATTATTTCCTGTTGCATTTATAATAAACATTTGTATTTATTTACAGTGTCTGTTTTTCTGGTTGAAATGAGATATAAATAATCTACCAGACGTAAAAAATGTACAAATTTCCATGTTATTTTGTCTAAAAATAAATGTCTGAGGTTCCTTATGTTAAACAAGAAATTATCTAATCTGAAATAACAGGTGGTTTTAATTTACAGATGAAAGGTTTCTAAAGAACCATTTATTGATTTATTTAGCTGTTTTAATTACAAGTGTTCTAAACTTTTTTTTAACAGTAATCAGAAATTCTCAGGTAACAAACAACAACAAAAAACATTTTGAAGGATTTTTCTTCAGAAAACTCTATAAATGAGCAGTCCTGTGACACGTTTGTTTTGTACAGATCAGTGGTTTCTGCACCAATCCGTTTTGTACAGATCAGTGGTTTCTGCCACTAGTCTTCCACAGGGCTTAATTTGAGGGGGAGCAAGCCGGAGCGCGCTCCGGAACCTCGGACGCGCACTCCAGAACCTCTGACGTTGGCTCCGCCAGCTATTTATACTGGATCCGTGATCCGCCACCTCTCTTGACTAACAAAATAAAAAAAAAAAAAATCACCGCCTGCTGTGCGGTATTGCGTCAAATCTGGCAACAGGTCCAGAGGCTACTCTCGCTGTTTTGATCCAGATGTTGACCGTAGCCGCAGAGCTCCGTGGCCACCGAGAGAGGACTTGGATTCTTTGCGGGTCCCACATCCGTACCCCCGGAGACAGTGAGTGAAGGGAGAGCCGCGCATTGTGTCCTGCGTGTGTCTGTTTATAATCTTCTCGCACAGAAGAAAAAAGAGAGTGTTTACACAAGAGAGAAAAGTGAGAAAATGTTAATGCCTGTTTGAGAAAAGTGTGTAGTGAGGGGTTTTACAGCCTTAAAACATCTATAATAAGTGTAAAAAATAGCGCTGACTACGCAGATTTCGTTTATCGCGGGTTATTTTTATGCTGCGTTCACACCGGGCGCGATCAGACGCTACAAATTCGCGGTGGTCGTGTGGTGATGGACGCGCCTCCTTCGCCCGGTGTGTCGCTCTGCTTGGGTGGACCTTCGCTGCGAAAATTCGCCGCGGTGCATCATCAAATAGGAGGAGCTTCCATTCGGCATCAAGTCATCATGACGGACCTTGATCACACGGAGCGAGTTGTTGTGAAAAGCTCCCAATACAGAGAGTATCATTATTTGCTGCAGGAGCTGCGTCTGGATGATGGCCGCTTTCAGCGGTCCTTCCGCCTCTGCAGGACCCAGTTTGAGGACCTCCTGTCCCGTTCATGCGCGCACATGTAAACAATTAAAAAAAAAAAGAAACTCTGCTGCTTGTTGCAGCTCGCTCCTCCCCCAAAAAACTCTGTCATAATTGTGTTTAGAAACCAGTCACCATTTGTTTTATTATACATCTGTGTAGTTAATTAATAAAATATTCTCCACACAGACGATTCGCTCGCGCGCGCACGTAAGAAAAAAAAAAAAGAAACAAACAAACTCCGCGGCTTGCTGTGAGGCTGCTCCTTGCTCTTTCCCAAAAAACTGTCATAATTGTCTTTAGAAACCAGTCACCATTATACATCTGTGTAGTTAATAAGTAAAATAATCTCCATGGACCCTCACGCGCGCACGTAAAAAAAAAGAAAAAGAAACTCCGCTTCCCCTGCTGTGGGGCTGCTGCTTGCTCCAAAAACTCTGTCATGATTGTGAAATAAAGGACAAAAGAGACATAAGTCCTGCTCACAGGCTGCTACCAGAGACAGGACATGTTCACATCTTCAGTCAAACTCCAGACATCTCCACGTCACTACATATTCAGTCCCTGATTGGTCATCGCGGCGCGAAGAGACAAAAAAGTTCAGATTTTTCAACTTGGGGAGGAGGGCGACACGATGTGACGCGACACAATATCGCGCTACAAACGTGCAAAACGCTCAAAATCGCTTCACTAGCGTCCATCGCGCTGCGTGGTTTGGCGCCAAAACGCGTCCTTACATAGGGATTACATGGCAACCTGTGGCTACAGTCGCTCGCGTCGTGCCCGGTGTGAATGCGGAGAACATAACTCCCGCGGTAAACGTGGGACCACTGTACATCATTAAACAGGAATTTGTACTCTATCTGGATTTGGTGTGACTACTAGTGTTATTAGGCCTACAATACATGCCCAGTTTATTTTTGGTGTGGCGCACAGCGTTGTTCGCAAGCCCCCCCCCCCCCCCCCACCCTTCTTTTTTTTTCTGCACCGGAGCCACCCATCCTCTGCGCTCCGGGACCTCCCACTTTACAAATTAAGCACTGGTCTGCCATGTTTTGGCCCGACTCGTCGTTCCTATTGGACAGCGCAAAGGTACGTCACAGCTCAGAGCTTTGAAAGTTGGATTGGATTGAACTTTGACCGCATCAGCCTGCCGGCAAGCGGCGATGCACACTCCCGTCAGAAGCATTGGTTTAGCTTGGCTTTTGACGCAACGCTTCTGACGCATCTAAAAAGCAACGCGTCTCATTGAAAATAATGCTTTTTAGACCAATTTTTGACGCATTTGACGCTTCCGACGTGTTCAGTGTGAAAGGCCCTTTAGAATAAAATCAACTTTTTTGGATCGTGCCATTTTTCAGCTCAATCGCGCGTCCTGCATCGTGTAGTATACATGGAGTAACGAGCTGTGTTTAACCTCTCACGACCACCTCCTGATCGGCAATCGTATGGTCGGATGAAAATCAAACCTGTTTGATCTTCTGTTCGGCCATCGTGAGGGCATCCCGCTGCTGAAGCGCTACAAGCGTCCAACCTCTCGCACTGTGCATGTGCAAACACCAATGCGGAATTGGAGAGAGCATAAACAGTGATCATCTCTTTGGGAGAGTAGCTTCTGATTCTTTTCCCCCTTTCTTCAATTCATGTAAAGTCTTGTATTTTTTTTTTAACTTTGATGTCTCCCATCGAGAGTTTTGTAAATATAAGAAATGTAAATAAAGTTTAAAAAAAAAAAAAGCTTCTGTTTGCATTTTGCTTCAAGTCCAACGTGTGGTTTTTCAACATACAATGTGAGCAGTCAGATTGCATCAGAGCATCGGGCTGTATAGTGTGAGAACATAAATCGTGCGCTCTTAACTTTTACACCGTGCGGTTTTGTCGTACAGTTTGAGCTGGAGCCGAGTATAATGATTGAAAATATCATACAGTGTCTGCCCAGCTTTAGGGTGAATACTGCCATGAACACTACTGGCCGGTAGATGGCAGGAGAGGCCGTGAAAACTTGCCAAAACAAAATTCCAGATAATCCGTGTCTGCTACATTTTAGATGCGTGGAATTTAATAAACCCAAACTGATTTTCAGACATCTTATATATATTACTTTGGAACAAAGAGGACAGACAGTGTATGACATAAGCAGGACTCTAAATAGCAAACAGGAATCGACTGCAATGATTCCAATTGAAAATAATGGAGAAGCAACCTGAGCTTCTTCTGGCATTTTTACATAAACACAATAACAACGTCTATAAACCCAGAGAATATATTCATGAGAGTTTTAGGCACAATATACAAAGAGTTTAATGCTCCGTGTGGAGCCTGATCAGAGCGTCTCAAATGCATTTCTTTTGTCGTGAATGTACTGACATTACCCATAATGCACTGCTGGGCAAAGCATGCCCACACTAAAACCTTCAAAATTAGTGCATTACTTGAAAACTAAAATATATAACTGATATTTTCACTTTATAAAACTTCAGACGTGACATTAATTTAAATAACTTGTCCGAAATTAGTTTGGTTAAAAATTTAACCATAAGTTAAAACTATGCATCTGGATGACTTGGATGATATCGCCAGCATATCAGTATGGGGTCAAAAGAAATGAGCTTTTCTTTCTTTCTTTTTCTTTCTTTCTTTCTTTCTTTCTTTCTTTCTTTCTTTCTTTCTTTCTTTCTTTCTTTCTTTCTTTTTCTTTCTTTCTTTCTTTCTTTCTTTCTTTCTTTCTTTCTCTTTCTTTCTTTCTTTCTTTCTTTCTTTCTTTCTTTCTTTCTTTCTTTCTTTCTTTCTTTCTTTCTTTCTTTCTTTCTTTCTTTCTTTCTTTCTTTCTTTCTTTCTTTCTTTCTTTCTTTCTTTCTTTCTTTCTTTCTTTCTTTCTTTCTTTCTTTCTGTGACCAGTTCTCCTTTGCCTATGGAGGATAGAGCGGTTTCTTTTAGAACCGGCTCTCCTCTGTTTATGGAGGATAGAACTGTGCATCTGCTACAAAACATTTAACAGGTAGGTACTCAACTGATTTTAGATTTCATAAATGTTTGTAACTTTTCAGCTTTGTTTACCACGTCTGCAAAAATACGTTAGCGGTCTAAAAATTATCGGAAGTCCGATAATGGTTTTCAAAGTTATCTGAAAAGCTAATCCGATAATGAAAACATTATCTTCAATAATTAGCGGTTAGCGGATTACTGGAACTGTGCCCACCACTGGTTGCAGGCAATAGTATGTGTCTGCAAAGGTGGAGGCTGCATGTTTACGGCTGCAATTTCACGGCTGCACTTTCAGTCCACACGCTGCTTCTTTTACTGACGTCGATTCAGAACATTTCTTTGGAGGCTGCGCCACCTACCTGTGATTCAAGAGTGTGACTTGCCATTTTCAAATTTGATTTCACTCCAAATATACTTACAATTTAACTAAATCAGTTAGTACATCTCTAGAGCCTATAAGGCTGCACTTTCAGGAGCACATAGTATTGCACAAAAAGTAGTACTTTAGGTCCTACCTATAATTGTAAAGGTTAAATGTACCCCAAATTTTTTAAAAAGTTAAACTTTTAAAGGTTTATTTCACCCAAAAATATTACTTATTAATAAAAAAAAACTGTTTTATGCATTGGAACAAAATCAAATCAAATCAATTTTATGTATATAGCACCAAATCACAACAAACAGTTGCCCCAAGGCACTTTATATTGTAAGGCAAAAGCCATACAATAATTACAGAAAAACCCCAACGGTCAAAACGACCCCCTGTGAGCAAGCACTTGGCAACAGTGGGAAGGAAAAACTCCCTTTTAACAGGAAGAAACCTCCAGCAGAACCAGGCTCAGGGAGGGGCAGTCTTCTGCTGGGACTGGTTGGGGCTGAGGGGAGAGAAACAGGAAAAGAAAAATGTGGCAGATATTTAGATTTATTTTTATATTATTAAACCAAAATAAAAGCTTAAAACACACACACACACACAAAATGCCAGAAGAGCATCAAGTTATGTGGACATCACTGAAGTAGCTCCTCAGACTGATCTCAGAGCCTCCTGAGAGACACACAGACAGACATTAACTGTTGTGAAAGTGTAGGAACACGGACCCACAACAGGGGGCGTAAAAGAACGGGCAATGGATAAGCCAAACAGTAACAATTTAATGTTGTAAATTGTGCACAACGGAATACAGACAACAATCAGTTTGGGACTATAGTCAATTACACGTGGGGTGACGTGTGGGCAGGCTTGAGGATAGGACCGTCCAGAACCGAGCCGGATCCCACACGGCCCTCACCGCCAACGGATCTGAAGAACACTGGATCCGCCAAGTCCTGGGTCACCAGGTGGTCACCGTCTCCAGCTGTCAGACCTGGTACTGCTGGCAGAGAACAGAAACAGCACGTGAGTGTGAGTACGCACACTCGGTAATCCCACAGTCTGTGTTCTGTAAGGAGGGAGCACCTCCACCTCCAGTCACACACTCGTGCAGCTCCTGTCTAACCACTTATCTGGTTGGGGTGTGAAGTGAAGCCGTCGCTGATCACACCAAACGCCAATCCCACAGATAAGGCAACACCCACAGGAAAACGGCTGCAAAGAAGTTCAGACTATTAGTCAGTTTAAATTCAGCAGAGAAATTACCTCCAAGGTTGCTGATTTCTCGGCGGGGAGGTGGAGTTGCAGTCCGGCCTTTATGGTGGTGGTGATGTGGATGAGTGACAGCTGGTGCTGATGACGAGTAACAGCTGTCACTCCCGGTTGCTATGACGCCCTCTCGTGCTTGAAGCCCGCACTTCAAGCAGGGCGCCATCTGGTGGTGGTGGGCCAGCAGTACCTCCTCTTCAGCGGCCCACACAACAGGACCCCCCCTCAACTTGCAGGGGAATGTCTTTCGTGGAAAGCCAAACCTCCTGCCCAGGCTGATACGTAGGGGCCGGGGCACGTCGGCGGTCTGCATGGTTCTTGGCCCTTGTCCGGGCTTTGAGCAGGGCAGAGCGGGTGGTACGCCACACCCGACGGCACCTCCTCAGATGGGCCTGGACCGAGGGCACCCCGACCTCTCCCTCCACTAGCGGGAACAATGGGGGCTGGTACCCCAAACACACCTCAAACGGGGAGAGGCCGGTAGCAGACGATACTTGGCTATTATGAGCGTACTCGATCCAGGCCAGATGGTCACTCCAGGCCGCCGGGTGCGCGGAGGTCACGCAGCAGAGGGCCTGCTCCAGTTCCTGATTCGTCCGCTCTGCCTGCCCGTTCATCTGGGGATGGTACCCGGACGAGAGACTTATGGTGGCCCCCAGTTCCCTGCAGAAGCTCCTCCAGACCTGGGAGGAGAACTGAGGACCACAATCCGAGACAATGTCTGATGGAATCCCATGCAGACGCACGACATGGTGGACCAGGAGGTCTGCAGTCTCCTGGGCCGTCGGGAGCTTCGGGAGGGCCACGAAGTGGGCCGCCTTGGAGAACCGTCCACTATCGTGAGGATGGTAGTCATGCCCTGGGACGGCGGGAGGCCCGTGACAAAGTCCAGGCCGATGTGAGACCAGGGACGATGAGGCACGGGCAGAGGCTGGAGGAGGCCTTGGGCCTTGTGGTGGTCGGCTTTGCCCCTGGCACAGGTGGTGCAGGCCTGGACATACTCCCGGACGTCGGCTTCCATAGACGCCCACCAGAAGCGCTGCTGGACCACTGCCACGGTCCTTCGCACCCCTGGATGACAGGAGAGCTTGGAACCGTGACAGAAGTCTAAGACCGCAGCCCTGGCCTCTGGTGGGACGTACAATTTGTCCTTCGGACCTGTCCCGGGTCCGGGCTCCGTGTCAGGGCCTCCCGGACGGTCTTCTCCACGTCCCAGGTGAGGGTGGCCACGACAGTGGACTCGAGGATGATGGTTTCCGTCGGGTCTGACAGCTCAGTCTTGACCTCCCCTTCATGCACCCGGGACAGGGCGTCAGATCGTTGGTTTTTCGTCCCAGGGCGGTAGGTGATCCGAAAGTCAAAACGCCCGAAGAACAGTGACCAGCGGGCTTGCCTGGGGTTCAGACGCTTGGCGGTCCGAATGTACTCCAGGTTCCGATGGTCCGTGAAAACCGTAAATGGTACCGAAGCTCCCTCCAACAGGTGTCTCCACTCCTCAAGAGCCTCCTTCACCGCAAGAAGTTCCCTGTTGCCGACGTCATAGTTCCTTTCGGCCGGGGTCACCCTGCGGGAAAAGTAGGCACGTGGATGGAGAACCTTGTCGGACTCCCCGCTCTGGGATAGCACGGCTCCTATCCCTGAGTCAGAGGCGTCCACTTCAACTACAAACTGGCGATTGGGATCGGGCTGCACCACAACTGGTGCAGTCGAGAACCAGCGTTTCAACTCCCTAAACGCGGCTTCGCACCGATCCGACCAGGTGAAGGGGACTTTTGTGGAGGTCAGGGCTGTCAGGGAGCTAACTACCTGACTGTAGCCCTTGATGAACCTCCGATAGAAATTTGCAAAACCGAGAAACTGTTGCAGTTTCCTACGGTTTGTTGGTTGGGGCCAATCTCTCACCGCCGCAACCTTGGCCGGATCAGGGGCGACGGAGTTGGAGGAGATTATGAACCCCAGGAAGGACAAAGAAGTGTGGTGGAACTCACACTTCTCGCCCTTCACAAACAGCCGGTTCTCCAACAACCGCTGTAGGACCTGACGTACCTGCTTGACATGGGTCTCAGGATCCGGAGAAAAGATGAGTATATCATCTAGATATACGAAGACAAACCAATGCAGGAAGTCCCGCAAGATGTCATTAACCAACGCTTGGAACGTCGCGGGCGCATTGGTGAGGCCGAACGGCATGACCAGGTACTCAAAGTGACCTAACGGGGTGTTAAATGCCGTCTTCCACTCGTCTCCCTCCCGGATCCAAACCAGGTGATAAGCATTCCTAAGATCCAATTTTGTGAAAATTTGGGCTCCATGCAAGGGCGTAAACACTGAATCCAACAGAGGTAACGGGTATCAGTTGTGAACCGTGATCTCGTTCAGCCCTCTGTAATCAATGCATGGACGGAGTCCGCCGTCCTTCTTGCCCACAAAAAAGAAACCAGCACCCATCGGGGAGGTGGAGTTCCGGATCAACCCGGCAGCTAACGAGTGCCGGATGTAGGTCTCCATTGATTCGCGTTCCGGACGTGAGAGGTTGTACAGCCTGCTGGACGGGTACTCAGCGCCCGGTATCAAATCAATGGCACAACGTACGGACGGTGTGGGGGCAGCGTGAGTGCCAGATCCTTGCTGAAGACGTCAGCAAGGTCATGGTACTCGGCTGGCACCGCCGCCAGATTGGGGGGGACTAAAACCTCCTCCTTAGCTGTCACACCGGGTGGAACCGAGGATCCTAAACACTCCCGGTGGCAGGTTTCGCTCCACTGAACCACAACCCCAAACGGCCAATCAATCCGGGGATTGTGTTTGAACACCCGTGGAAAACCCAAAATCACTCAGGAGGTAGAAGGTGTTACATAAAACACAATCTCCTCCCTGTGATTCCCAGATACAACCAAAGTCACGGGCTGTGTCTGGTGTGTGATTAGTGGAAGAAGGGTGCCATCTAGGGCCCGTACTGACAATGGTGATGGTAAGGCCACTAGAGGGAGCCCAACTTCCTTTGCCCATCTGCTATCCAGCAGATTCCCCTCTGACCCCGTGTCCACCAGTGCTGGGGCGTGAAGGGTTAGATCCCCACTCAGGATCGTGACTGGGATACGTGCAGATTTTCGGGATTTCCCCGCGTGGGTATTGTGACCCACCCTTAGCCCAGTCTCTAAGGACGAGTGCTGCTGTTTTGACCGTTTGGGGCATTCTCTCTGTGTGTGCTCGGTTGAGCTGCAGAGAAAACACTCTCCACGGATCAGCCTCCTTTGTCACTGATCTGATTGCTTTTTGGCCCTGCTCGTTTCCATAGCAACGTCAGCAGGCGGAGCTGTCATCACGTGGAGAGCCCTGGCTGTGGAGCGTGTGGAAGTCGGCTCCCTTTCGGACCCGGGAGGAAGAGGGACGGCTTGTGCCTGACCACGCCCTTCGTCTCGCTCCTGTCGGTGTTCTGTTAATCGGTTGTCTAACCGTATAACCAGGTTGATAAGCCCGTCTAAATCCCGCGGCTCGTCCTTCGCCACCAGGTGCTCCTTAAGGACCAGAGACAGTCCGTTTACAAAGGCGGCACGGAGCGCAACAGCATTCCAGCCGGCTCGCGCTGCCGCGATGCGGAAGTCGACTGCATACTTTGCTGCGCTCCAACACCCCTGTCTTATCGACAGCAGCACGCTTGAAGTGGTCTCGCCTCTATGAGGGTGGTCGAACACCTGTCGGAACTCCCTCACAAACTCAGGGTAAATCGTTAGGAGCCGTGAATTCTGCTCCCAGAGCGCCGTAGCCCAGGCGCGTGCCTCTCCTCGAAGCAAATTTATAACGTAAGCCACCCGGCTAGCGTCTGACGCGTACATGACAGGACGCTGTGAAAAGACGAGCGAGCACTGCATCAAGAAGTCCACGCACGTCTCCACACAGCCTCCGTACGGCTCCGGAGGGCTTATGTATGCTTCAGGGGAAGGTGGGGGGGTTCGTTGAACAACCAATGGAATGTCTGTCTCTGGCATTCGGTCAGCAGGAGGAGGTGCTGCAGCAGCACCATGAGCATGCGCTTCCACCTGGGCGGGGAGAGCCTCCATCCTTTGATTGAGAACAATGCTCTGCTCGGTAACTAAGTCCAACCGAGCAGTAAAAGCAGTTAAGATGTGCTGCAGCTCACCTAACACGCCTCCTGCTGGCGCCTGTGCACCTCGCTCTTCCATTGGCCGTTCAAGCGATGGTTGACGCCCCTCGGGATCCATGACGCTGGCCGAGAAATCCTGTTGTGAAAGTGTAGGAACACGGACCCACAACAGGGGGCGTAAAAGAACGGGCAATGGATAAGCCAAACAGTAACAATTTAATGTTGTAAATTGTGCACAACGGAATACAGACAACAATCAGTTTGGGACTATAGTCAATTACACGTTGGGTGACGTGTGGGCAGGCTTGAGGATAGGAGACGCCCGTCCAGAACCGAGCCGGATCCCACACGGCCCTCACCGCCAACGGATCTGAAGAACACCGGAGCCGCCAAGTCCTGGGTCCCCAGGTGGTCACCGTCTCCAGCTGTCAGACCTGGTACTGCTGGCAGAGAACAGAAACAGCACAGGTGAGTGTGAGTACGCACACTCGGTAATCCCACAGTCTGTGTTCTGTAAGGAGGGAGCACCTCCACCTCCAGTCACACACTCGTGCAGCTCCTGTCTAACCACTTATCTGGTTGGGGTGTGAAGCGAAGCCGTCGCTGATCACACCAAACGCCAATCCCACAGATAAGGCAACACCCACAGGAAAACGGCTGCAAAGAAGTTCAGACTATTAGTCAGTTTAAATTCAGCAGAGAAATTACCTCCAAGGTTGCTGATTTCTCGGCGGGGAGGTGGAGTTGCAGTCCGGCCTTTATGGTGGTGGTGATGTGGATGAGTGACAGCTGGTGCTGATGATGAATAACAGCTGTCACTCCCGGTTGCGATGACGCCCTCTCGTGCTTGAAGCCCGCACTTAAAGCAGGGCGCCATCTGGTGGTGGTGGGCCAGCAGTACCTCCTCTTCAGCGGCCCACACAACATTAACATGTCTATAAACAGGCTAAGCATTAATATATCAGATAAACTCTCCATCTTTCACTTTCATGGGCCCAATAATTTTCATTTGTAACAGTTCATGTCAATATACCCCCTTTTTAAGTGAGCCCCACCTACGATCAGAAGTGTCTTCCTTCTTTCTTTGATTCCGTGTCCAGCCGTCTGCCAAATTCGTCCACTTCACTGGAAACAACTGACAGACAAGAAAATCTCAGCTGGTTTGAGCCCGCAGACTTAATAAGCGCAGCGGAGGCAGAGAGCGGGAGAGGAAGAACGGCGCCCGCTGTCGATGTCGTTGCTGATCTGAGCACACAGATCTGTATCTCACATTCATTGCAGCTTACTTTTGGATGTTGAAACCAGGACATGTATAAGTAACATTACTAACAGATAAAATCAATTTCAATGCGGGATCGGACTGAAGGCGGGAGCGCGTCGTCTTGTCCCTGACGTCATGGAAATGATACGGCTGTACAAACAGTTTTCGCTGAGGGCTAAATTTTAGCTGCAAATTTGTCATTTTTAAACAAAGATTTCTCCGCTGAATTACAAATTTGGGCTTACAGATTTACTTTACTGCATTCACAAGGGTCTTATAAATACATATCAGCTATTTCTTTCTGAAATCTGACCACATTTATTTCAATGCAGTTCTACTTTAAGAGTCCATTCACTTCCAGGTAATAACAACTTCTATTAGTAAACATGTTAAAAGATTATTGTGTATTGTTTAATCTAAAAAAAACACAAATTTTACCCTTACCTTTGATGGTAAAGTGGACCACGGAAGTACATATTGTCTGCTTCTTGGGAGGAAAAAGCGTGCGGCCTGAGAGTGCAGCCGTAAACGTGAAATGTGCATGCTCCGGCTCTGCAGAGACACCCTATTCGTTGCAGGTGCAACCAAACAAGGTTTAAAAAAGTATGATGATGCCTCACACTGACACTGATGCCAGCGTGCTGCCTTGAAAGACATACACCAAGAGCACCTTAAGGGGATTAAGGGCCTTACAGAAATTGTCATGGCAGCATTATCACTTTTTACTGAGATACACAACACGTAACGCGTACATAAAAAGTTGGCTCACTTTTGTCGTGTTGGCTAGTTGGCGTGCGCTGCTCTCCAATTTAGCCAGTGTGTCCTCATCAACCTGGCTGCATTAGCTGCTGTTCATTGTCGTACTATCCATGAGAAAATTATCCGGAATATCCATATTGGGACCAAAACACACTTCTCGCATTTTCATCTTTTCCTCTGCGGACAGTTTTTTTTCCCCCCTCTGCGGACAGTTCTTGGGCTGCGCGCGCTATGACGTCATCTGTTTACGCATAGTGGGCGGGTATAGCCAGGTACCGTCAACGTAAATCTACAATACCAGCCCAGCAACGCCCCAGTAAAGTGATAATAATATTGAATAACTAATATTTTGCTATATTTTCCAGTATTTCTTTTTCTTTCTTTTTTTATTTTTATTTTTTGAGAACTATCACATCTGAGGGGGCGCGGTTGATGACGTGAGGGGCGTCGCCCCCAAACGCCCCTGCGTGGCGCTGGTCCGGCAGCATTGCTTCCATTCATGCTAACTAGGGATAAGATTTTATCAAAATCGATGCCATTATTGATTCTGCTTATCAAGCTGATTCTTTATCCATTCCCTTACCAATATGTGAATTTTCTGTGTACTAAAAGTAGGCTTTACAGATTTTCTATGTCAACAATATTTTATTGAGTCTTAAAGTAAATAAATGTGAAATTGGTCACTGGATCCTTGATCTCTGGACATAAATAAAAATTAATAAAATCTGTACATGGTCACTGTGTCAGAACGGGCAGAGCCCATCACCAGGAGCGGTTGGACCCGCAGTACAGACTCCCAGACTTGACTTAGGTGTAAGAGATAACGTGGTCTTTATTTCAGGCACAGGTTCGGTACACATGTGGTCAGTCAGCGTAGCAGAGGTACAAACAGGATCAGGCTGAGACGCAGTCATAAACAAGCAGGGTTCAGAGGCACGAGCAAACTTAGACATCCGGGATGAAGCAAAAGACAAGACAAAAACAGGACTGTGCAGGGCACTGGAAAGTGTACTGTGACAACAATCTGGCAGTGTGCTGTGAGACTGTAAGGGCTTAAGTAACAGGTGCTGTGAACAATGTGCATGTGCAGACTAATTAGGTAACAAGGTGCAGGTGTGGAGGGAGATTCCAGAAAGGGGGCGTGGCTAGTAGACAAAGATCAAACACTACAAGAGAGTGATGTAAGGAGCAAAGATACTTGGGCTGGTGTAGGGAGTGTGAGTGAGGTGAAACAACACAGACAGAAATAAGGTGAGAGACAAGGGGCAGGTGCAAAGAGTGTGAATGAAAGAAAACAAAGCAGACAGAATCAAAGTGAGGGAAAAACATAAAGTCAGGTGCAGGGTGAGGAGTGAACATAAATAACTGGATGTGAGTGCAATCTAAGAACAAAACTGAAAAGCAAACCAGAGGATTACAAACACAGAAGATAACCTTCATAAAAACTGCTCTCAGAATAATACACTAAGACAAAACTAAACTGGAGCAGACTAAGAAACCAAAGTGGCTAAACAAATTACAAAATAAAACAGAGACTGAGATAACAAAACCTGACACTAAAGCACAACAGATAATATAACAAATGAGAAGAACAAAATAAACAAGTGGCAAACAATGAAAACACAAACTGGTTGAACAAAACAAGAATGGAACTGGACAACGGCTAAAGTATAAAAGTAGCACAGAAACAAAGTGACAAAGCAAAATAGAACATAGCAGAAACACATGATGAAAATAAACCACTAATAAATCAAAGCGGGAACAGAAGATGCAGCAAAGAAAGGGGCAAAAAAGGGATCAAAGCCTGGCTCAGGGCCGGTCATGACACACTGGATCCTTGATGCACATGATGGATCCTAGATCTCTGGACAAAAATAGAAATAAACAAAATCTGTTGTTTGTGTCTAAAGCATTTTCTTTCAGCTATTAATGAGACAAATGTAACTTCGTAGCACTGAGCTGAACTCTTGCAGCCGACTGCTGCACGTCAACATCAATGTAATTCATAAAGAACAGAGGATGTCTCAATTTGGGGGAGGAAAAAACCCGGTTTTGGTCTGTTGTAGTTTGTTGTCTGTATTACAATGTTTGGAAAAGGTGTCATTTGATTTAAAACAGCGATTCACTTTGAAGTAATTAATTCAGACCAAAATCTGCGGGGCAGAGAGCCACGCAGTGTTTAGAGTCCCTTAGTCCCATAAAACAGGAATGGAACAGAGGATGATTCTCGTTTCTTGCCCACAACAAGACAAGAGTCCCCATTAGTGACTTTAATCCACACAAAGGTGATGTAGCGAAAATTCAGGACTCACACGGAGGCACCATAAAAATGTAACAAAATTACATGACTCGCAACAGGGACCATAAAGATGTAACAAATTGGTCAATTCTAGATCGGCTCACACAGGAGCACCAAAATAAAATGTAATTAGGTATTGTTAAACTCCCAAATTGAATTAGATTGGCCTGGACCTAATTTAATGGGTCACCAAAATAATTAACAATTTTAGGGTTTAATAATTATTATTATTATTATTCTAATTTACTTGGGGCACCACTCATTTGAAGCATAGGTACTTTAAACATTCATTAATTTATCAGTCTCAAATTAATCAATTAGTCTCAATTGAATTAATCAGTTTTGGGTCTGAAAGTCTGAATTCTACAATACGATTGACCAAAGGTTTCCTTACGAAAACAGAATGAACCACAGCAGAAATATTTACAATTTATTTACAATTATACAAGAAATGAACAGTTTACTGTCATTTTTGTGGACATTGATTAAATAAGTTAATTTATGGACACAATTTGCTTAACTCATGAGACATGAAAGAAAGAGAGATGAAGCTTAAAGACTTTAAGTAAATAAATCTGATTAGAATTTAGTGATGAAATTTGAAGCCAATTAATTTTAAGAAAATTATTAAACAAACATGAATATGGTTAAAAAGCAGCCACTTTGTATCCATTGACAACAAACCCTTTTTTTGGAACCTTTAACTGGGTCACTTAGCTGATCCATTGAAAAGGTGGTTCGGACGATCTGTCCGTCCGTCGTTGAGGTAGGTTCTGCAGCATGCTCACTTGGGTCAGGGGTTAACTCAGTGGTCTTCCCGAGTAATCCCAAAGGCTTGTGTCGGCTGGCTTTACTGACAGGATGGGTGCTTGCAGTCAGATCGTCAGCTTGTTGGACCCCAGAGGTAGAAAGCGTTTGTTGAAAATGGTTTCTGGTAGCTTTTAAAAATTTGTTGGAGCCAGATTAAAAGTCTTCGTGAATTTAGAAAAAAGATAAAACTTTAAGAGCATTGGACAAATAGCCGACAGAAAACGAAAATTGCTTTTCTGTAAATTCACTATTATTTTGAAAAGTTCAGCTAGGAAGTTCTCTTAAAACTTAGAAAGATTTGACGCATCTTAAAGCGTCAGGTTAAAATTCTCAAAAATTGAGACAAGAATAAAAACAAAGAATGAATGCCACATGGTAGCTTCAGCTAGGATAGCTTAGCATGGGGCCAAAAATAATGAAGCATTTTATAAAGGAAGAGAGCGAGGCAAGGGAGACAAATGAGAGGAGCGAAGAGAGGAGCGAAGAGAACTCTGTTCTAACTTTTTAAGGAGGACTGACGTCACCAAACTCCGCCCATTTAGGGTGTGTAATCTCACAGAAAACTTCATGTCTTCACAGGGCAGACCCAAGTGATTCAACTATTTAAACACATTAACTATTTTGGTATAATATTGTTCTAAGACACTGGAATGGATACACATTAATAATTGTCACTTAAACACATCCTTTGGATAAACAGAATCCTTCACCATCAACATACTGATAATGCAGAAAGATCACACTTAAACACACATCAGTTACAAGGAACACATATCAATAAAATGGAATGATATGCAAAGCATTTCGTTTGATTAATCAATACAGACACCATTAACTCTTTATATATGAATGAAAAAAATACTGATGCAATTCTTTTATTTTAAAAGAATTTCTTTCTTCACTTAGACCTAAAGATAATACCTGTTATCAAGACAAAGTTTATCATGGGGGAAGGTCCTCTGGCAGTGTGGAGTCAGAAAATTTGGGTTCTTCTGGCCTGGAGAAGCTCAGATTCTGACGTGAAGCAATTATAATGTCATGTAATTCATAGTGACCGAAAATTCACTGATAAAAAAGCAAGGACTCCCCTTTGAAGAACTTTGAGTTACAGTTCTGTTTTGCTGTGATGCCCAGTGTTGGCCCATTGGGGGGGGTTTATTTCCAGACCTCCAAATGGCACAGCAATTTCTCAACTGGGAGTTATGACACCGTCTCTGTCTGCAGTTCATAACTTGGGTTTTTGTTGAGACAGCATTAATGTATTTAGTTAATTAGGGCGAATCGAGGCCATGCACTACAGTGACTCATGATTGACATCTTTAAATGGCTTTCATGGGAGTTAATGAAGAAATTGCGGACCTGCCACTTCTGAAAAGCAACGAAGCAGAGAACCAGCGAAGCAGCGGGTCACAGTCCTGCTTCGTTGCTTCAAGCTTCAAGCAATGAAGCCCACAGTGCTAACCCTAACCCTCAAAAACAATGGCAGCTCTGGCGTAATGTGAACTGAAGGACTGATAAGGGAATTGTTAAGCAAAAAGGCCGTTGATGTCGGTGGATTGAATCATTTCCTATCAATTCTTAACAGGAACCAGTTTTTGATACCCATCCCTAGTGCTAAAACTTTACTCTCATAGATTCACTCCCTGCTACACCCGCAGATTTGTTTTCCTTTGTAAAAAGAGCTGACAATTCAGAAAATATTAACTGCTCAGAAAATTACGAGTGCATCCTACATTTATCAGTACGTTAGGATTTATGTTGAAATGTATGGGATGTAAATACATGGGCATTGTTTTTTTATTATTACAGAGGTAAAGATACATTGATATTTCATTTCTGACCAATCAGGGTCCAGCTTAATATTGTTCTTGATACCCATCCTGATAAGGCAATGGAGAAATTTAAAGCTGTCCATGATTTCAGATGCAGGACTGTGAGTTCACTGGAAATGGGAAAGTACAATGTTGGTGTAAGATCATATCATGATTAATTTTCCCTTGAATTTTTTGAAGTAGTCTCTGTGATTTATAATGGGACTGTATTTGTTCAGAGGTTTAACAGAGTTTATTACTGAGCAATCATTTGCTAAGGGCTACTTTTTTATGTTGCTTTGCTTGAAGTTCATTTTTTTAAATGGCCTAGATTTTTAAAGACCCTCATATGATTTTAGTTAGAATTGGAATATTTGGATATTTCAAATCTGACTTTCTGTTGACACTCGAAATGAAGAGGACATCAATTTGAATTTTTAAAAGGGGTGCCTAAAACCTTTGCACAGTAATGTACGTGACTGTTTTCAAGGACCGGCTGCATTTCTTTAACCATAATGTCTCAGCCATATTAAAGGTGTCACCAGTGACATTGTGATGAAAAATCATGGCATCTTCTCATGCCTTTTAACATCCACGGATACTCTCATTGGGTTCTATGGCACTGTGCACACTACTCTTTCAGTTCCTGTCACGTTATGGGTCATCGACTGAAGCTGACAGTGAGATATGGAGGCAATCCTGGGACCAAATCGCACAGATAAATATTTCAAAAGTTCATTTTGATGACTGAGAGGGCAGCAGAATGGCACTGAAATGGAAAAGGGGAAGATACACATGTAGTGACAGATGAAGAGTGAAATGTAAAAGGGTGAGGAGAGGTGGAGTGTGTTTGAGCATGTCACCATTGGGAGGGCAGCAGGAGAGCCAGACTGAAAAAGACAGAGACGTAATGACAGTTAGCAAAGGGAATAAGAGCACTGAGGTGGTTGAGGAATAAGTGTGAGAGCACACTCCAAGGACTACTTCATTAGTGACACCGTGGCTCACCTGCACTAAAAAAACCAACATGGGTGTTGTTGGTTTTTTAAACCTTCTACCTATATTGTAGAAGCTACATGAATGAAAGTCTAACATATACCTTCTACAATATAAAATCAAGTTTTATGGGTGAACACATTCAAATCATGTAGTTTTAACATAACATGTAACAACTTAAAATTTAACTTGCTCAGTGAATATAATAAAATTATGGAAAGTGTTTCCACCCAAGTAAGATGTGTTAACATAGCCAGAAAAAATTTTGCTGAGTGACCTAAATGTAAATTTGTTGGGTCAACATGATGAATTTGCATTACTGTTGCTTAATTACCATGGGTCGGGCCAACTATATTTCGAAGGGTAAATGTAATAAAAAAAACAGTAGGTCCCTTTGGCTCCTCACTTGTTTGCACTCAGGGTCACTACAGCAAATCAAAGGTGGATCTGCATAAATTATGCTGGCTGATCCAACACAGCAAGGTTGCCATGTAACTATACTATTTTAAAAGTTGTAACTACTTACAGGGCTGGGATGGTGACCAAGTGGTTAGTGCACTTGGTTTCAGTATGAAAGGTTCCTGGTTCAAACCCTACCACTGCCACATTTCTCCATGTAATGTGGAGTTGCATCTGGTGTAAAACCTGTGCCAATTCAACATACAGATCCATCTCACATTTGCTGTAGTGACTCTGAGCACAAACAAGGGAGCAGCTGAAGGGGCTTATTTTTGTTTTTGTTACATTTACCCTTACAAATCTAGTTGGCCTAAACCATGGTAATTGAGTAACAGCAATGCAAATTCATCATGTTGACCCAACAATTTACATTTAGGTCTACATTTACCTTTTCTAATCTAGTTGGCCTGAACCATGGTAATTAGGTAACAGTAACGCAAATTCATCACGTGGCCTAACAAATTTACACTTAGGTCACTCAGCAAAATTGTTTCTGGCTAGGTTAACACATTTTACTTGTGTGGAAATACTTTACATAATATTTTTATGTTCACTGAGCAAGTTATTTTTTGGAGTGTGGAGCAAAATATACACATAAGTGCATCTGAAGTAATGTCACTGCACACCAAATAAATTCTTTTCCAGATAAACAGATGTTTCTACAGCTTAATTGGACTCCTACTGTGGTAAATTCAGTTGATTGGACATGATTTTGAAAGGCACATACCTGTCTACATAAAAGGTCCCACAGTTGACTGTGCATGTCAGAGCACAAACCAAGCATGAAGTCACAGTGGCCTCCATCATCCATAAATGGAAGTTCAGCTCCACGAGGACTCTTCCTAGAGCTGGCCTCACGTCTAAACTGAGTCATTGGGAGAGAAGGGCCTTAGTCCATGAGGTGTCCAAGAACCCGATTGTCACTCTGTCAAAGCTCCTGCATTCCTTTGTGGAGAGAGGAGAACCTTCCAGAAGGACAACCATCTCTGCGGCAATCCACCAATCAGGCCTGTATGGTAGAGTGGCCAAGTAGAAGCCACTCCTTAGTAAAAGGTACATGGCAGCCCACCTGGAGTTTGCCAAAAGGCACCTGAAGGACTCTCAGACCAGGAGAAACAAAATTCTCTGGTCTGATGAGACAAACATTGAACTCTTTGGCGTGAATGCGAGGCATCATGTTTGGAAGAAACCAGGCACCATTCCTACAGTGAAGCATGGTGGTGGCAGCATCATGTTGTGGGGATGTTTTTCAGTGGCAGGAACTGGGAAACTAATCAGGATTGAGGGAAAGATGAATGCAGCAATGTACAGAGACATCCTGGATGAAAACCTGAACCAGAGCGCTCTTGACCTCATACTGAGGTGATGGTTCATCTTACAGCAGAACAGTGACCCTAAGCACAGAGCCAAGATATCAAAGGAGTGGCTTCAGGACAACTCTGTGAATGTCCTTGAGTGGCCCAGCCAGAGCCCGGACCTGAATCTGATTGCACATCTCTGGAGAGATCTGAAAATGGCTGTGCATCAACGGTCCCCATCCAACTTGATGCAGCTTGAGAGGTACTGCAAAGAGAAATGGACAAAACTGCCCAAAGACAGATGTGCAAGTCTGTGTCTGGCACTGGGACTGGAACACTTCATGTAACTGATGTTTGAAAGGAAAAAATGGAGACCTTTATCAACCTTTGGTTTCCATGGACACAAACATGCGCAACTCAAATTCACATCTCTACAGCTTTATCCTCCTCGTATTCTTTCAGTCAAAGCTGTTTCCTAATCATGAACATCACATTAACATCTGCACACATTGTTGTACTTGTATTTCTGTGCAGTCCTTCTTTTCATAAAATTATTTGCCATTACTGCTCCTATTTTCATATGTATTAAGTTGTGTGTTGTATTATTTGCTAAATTGTATGTACACCCGAACATAGTTTAGTTCTGACAAAGTGAAGCCCATTTTTAAAAAATACAAAATTCTTATTCTGAAAGCTCAAATTGCTGCTTACAAAACCAAAGTGTGCAAGATTCATGCACATTATAATTATTTAGTCCTGCTACATTAATCTTGAATTACCTAAAAATATTCTACTAATGGTTTATGTTTCTGTGGCATCGTCTCATTTCAGCATGTTAGTCGCACAGCTGGAGTCCAACTTGTCTCCCAGCTTTAATATATTTCACAGTCTTCGTTGGATTCCTCTGCCTCTGTCGATGTCTATCTGGTAAAACGCCAAGCAGACAGAGAGAGAATGTTGACAGAGCTGATGTTAGCTGAGGGTTTGTCCAGTGAGGATCACAGACTGCAGTCTGAGGTTGACTCAGCAAATGGCAATCCTGTCGATCACACTTAAAACCACAGGCAACCTATCCTCAGGGCCTTTCTGAAAGGCAGTTATTATTTGCCTAAATATTGCCTGAATGTTCAAGATCTTATCCAAACATGGATGCTGTCTTCAGTTGCTGGATCTCCAGGGGCTGAAGTACGACTGCACAGTCTAATGTGACATGATTGGCATGAGACTGTGAGTACAAACTATGTCGACCATCGAATCACTCATCTGTACTGCATGATGTACCCCATACAACATTCTTTAACATCCACACATTTTTCAGTAGACTGTAGTAGATCTCACATGCTCTACCAAACAGTTGAGCTAAACATTAAAGGGTTAAAAAAATTGAAAGTCAGCCTCGTCATATGAGGCTGACTAATAAATACTCTCACTGTTTCACGATCAGCCATTTCCTGCAAAGTTGACCTGTTGATCACCACCTGCTATAATGCAATGTTTAGCTATTACTGATTTGTTGGTGAGGTAGCTATCTTGTAATTCAGATTTGGCAGCCAATCTGTAGTCTTAATGTCATCGTCGAATGCGGCATTGTCTCTGAACTTGCAGTGATGACACAGTACTTACAATAACTTGCTTTGTTGTGCATTACATAACAACGTAGTGTGACCGGAGGACCTATCTTTGTGGTCGGGATGGCGGTGGGATTCGAACACTGAACTGCTCAAACTGAAGACCAAAACTCTACCAGGTCAGCCAAAGGGGAATTCCCCGCTAACCAAGCTAGCAGGAACATCTTTTCAATCTGGACTTCACCTTGCTACATATTTCCCCACTATTTTAGACTTTGTCCCGAATTCACAGGTGCACTTCGTGAAAGGCACAGGATGTATCTACATCCTGCCGACAATGCCAGTTTGTGGCTGGAGGACCTATCTTTGTGGCCGGGATGGCAGTGGGATTCGAACACCGGACTGCTTGAACTGAAGAGCAAAACTCTACCAGGTCAGCCAAAGGGGAATTCCCCGCTAGACAAGCTAGCAGGAACATCTTTTCAATCTGGACTTCACCTTGCTAGAGTAGCAACCCTGAAGTGACTGACATTCACGAGGAACATGTTATCACTCTTCAACATCTATCCTTGCAAGTTAATAGTGAGACAGTCAGACTGTTGATGTCAAGCATTATGTCTTGGACTTACATATATTTGTTATGGTTTCTGTTGCATGGACTGGGTATTTTGGGTAGAATTGTGGAAACCAGCAGCTTAGGCACATTTACTGGTAATGAAAGGTTTACTGACCTTGACCTCACAAATGACGCTGTGATCTTTGTAGAATCATTGTAATTGCAGCACTTGGATCACGGTGAGGATGTAGGCTTACTTTAACCCGCTGGACTCCACCATCAGAAGTGTATCTGTGTGCAGCAAAAGTGTCAAAATTTTAAAGGGATTCACTGATCTTGGCAGTGACATTCATGTCTTTGGGTCCTCTGCCTTTCAGATTGAGAGATGCCTAGAAAGAGTTTATGGAGTCATGAGGTCCCTGGACAGAGGTGTTTGGCAGTGCTGATACTGTTGCAGGAGAACAAACATTCAAGTCTTTAGGGTCCTGGTGCTTCCTCTCTTACTGCACAGTTGTGAGTTTTGGAAACTAATCCGTGACCTAAGGCAATGACTGGTGTCTTTGGTATGAGGCCTCTTTGGAGGATCCTTGGTACCGTTGGAATGACTTGGTGTTGAACAAGCAGTTACAGAAGACTCAAATCAGGTGTACCACTTGCATAGTGAGAGAGCATCAGCTACAACATTTTGGCCATGGTGCATGTTTTGTCTGGGTGTGACTCAGCATGCAGGTGTCTAAGCGCTGAAGACTCCAGCAACTAGAAAAGGCCAAAGGGATGGCCATGAGGATCTACTGTCCTCTCTTCCACATCCAGTATATAATCCCCCACTTACATGATCCTTTTGTCCACAGCTCCAAGATTCACATGCAGCATTCTTCCACGCGCTGGACCAGTCTCTTCATCGTGATGCAGTGATGTCCAGCAGCGCATCGGGTGGTGTGCGTCCTTCGATTTGATTTTTTCTACAATAACATTGTAAATCCCTTTGGCTGGTCCCTTGTATCTAGGGAATAACCCTGTTGTGTCTGATGATTTGTGGACGTTAATGCTGGATTTTATGGTCGCAAATTGTGTTTTACAGTAAAATGGACATTTGCGACCGTAATCCAGCATTAACGTCTGCAAATCATCAGACACAAGGGGGTTATTCTCACTGTAATCCAGTTCCATCATTTGCACGGTTTATTTTATATAGTAATTCGGTCAGCAAAGCTTACTGTAGCAAGGGTTGGCATCGTCTTTGCTCCACCAGTTTCTCTCGCTGTCAGCTGACAGCGCCATTATTGACATCTGCATAGCAACGCGGTCAGGGTGTGGAGTAATAAATCAAATGTGAAACAAAAGTTTTGCCACCGTCAACGCAAAACATTTGACTCTCTATTCATCTCCGCTATTTTGACGTGCACCCCGTTAGCTCATGTGTGTGGCCCAACCCTCTCATAGTTCACTCGATACGATCACGATAGGCGTCCCAGTGAGTGCATTCGGAGGTGACGTCATACGATTTTGGGGGCATAATGAGAGGAGCTTTGTGAATGAAGCAAGATAAGAGCATCACCCAGCGAATGCCTCATGAAACCAAGCAATTTCCCTCGGAACTGCCGTTTGCAGGCTGTCAAAGCACCGTGAGATAAGACCCTTAGGTTAGTTTTAGTAGCAAATAAAAAAGATCAAATTGCTGCTTTTGCCCTTTATGCAATCAAATTGGAATAACTTTCAGCTTTTAATTTTTCAATAATTCTAGGACAAGCACGAGGGCTTCACAACATGAAATGACCCAGGGGCTTGACAGAGTTGAATAGACTGAGGATTAATTACTCCAGGTGGACCTTTTAACTTTATGAGTCTCTTGTGACAGGGTAGTTTTAGGGGACTCAGGTCCCTGCAAAGAGACATGTCTTTTGCTCCTTTGCTCTTTGCAAAGGGGAAGAGACCTCCAGTTACCTGCCACCTTACTGCTGCATAATGTACCTAATTAGCACTAAATATCTTGCACTCTGAAATTTCCTATTGCTGCTCCCAGCATTACTTTGAGGTTCTGATAATGATGCAGGACTAAAACAGTTATCCCTCCTGCAGAGAAGCCACTTATAGGCACATCAGGTGATGAGTTAAACAGCCCCTATTCCCATTACCCCAGTTCCAAAGCTACAAAATAAAACACTGAATCAAGGACAGCACGTTCAGTTTGCTGATGTAGGTGTCACTTGTGAATTTGTCTGCAGATGGGTTTAAATCCAAACAGTTTGCATCCATGTAGGGCACAGGCTGACAACAGAACCAGGTGTAACCTTCACAGCATGGAACAAGAAATCAGTACAGTTACAGACACTTAAAGTGGGGCACAGCCAAGACATTCTGAAAGTTTTACATGGAGACAGGGTGCTTCATCAAAAATTAAGACAAAAGTCTGCAATAGTTTGTGTAAAAGTTGGTCCAGACTTTTGTCATTGAAGGTGGATACCATATTTGAGAGTAAGTATTTTAGGGCTGGCAGAAGGGGTGTGCGATATGGGCAAAAAAATGATATCTCAATAGTTTTATGACTTTGACAATAACAATAATTTGACGATTTACACAAAAACATTTTTGAAGAATGGTTTGGTATTAGTCGGCATTATTTGTTGCTTACTAATGACATTAATTGACACAATGTTTAAGGAAAATGGCTCTTGTTTATTTCCTTAGAACTTAAGCTTTTAAGTACACTTGGATTAAATAAAGTTTGCTGAGTGTGTTGTGCAGACAGCTTAGCTGATTTAGACTTTTTTTTTGGCCACAGAGTCTCAAAGTTTTTCTTTTTCTTTATAGTCCAATGAGTTAGTTTGCAGATGGTAAAAACAAGTTCACTGTTGAGCTGTTTTTAAACAGCAATAGGTCACAGGTATATTTTGTACACTGCCGTCTTTTGAGCGAGATCCATCTTTTCAAATCCAAACTACTTCCGTGCTCGTATGGTTGAACCACATGGAGGAAATGAGGCCTTGTCCACACTGATACAGCACTTTCTTTTCGTTGTTTTCAAATAGTGTTCTGCACCGTCTGCAGATTTATCTGCGTCCACACGAAAACGCACAAAACTAGGGGTCGACCGATATGGATTTTTAAGGGCCAATGCAGATTATATTATATTTCAGACTGATATTTGCCTGCAGTAAAGTGTCAAAAAGGTGCAAAAATTTAGGATAACACACTCTTAACACAAATCTTTTTTAACTGTTTTGCAGCATATGTTTAATTCACAGAACCTTTCAACATGACATTCACACAAAAAGTGAAAGGACCTATAAATAACAGTGTTGAACAAATAATTACATTCAGCACAGCTCCAGTCTGCACACTATTTTCTTTCATTCCAGCCTTCAGCACTGACAGGCTGAACTTGTGACATCTAACAACTCAAGTAGTGTTGTGGGGGGACTTGGCTACAAACCAGAAAGCAGTAATTCATATTTTAAAACAGTAGTTTGGGCTAATTAGCTCCATATGATGGATACTTCTCACACATCAATGGGCCTTAGTGAAGTGGCATAAATTAAAGTAATTTAAGATTTTTTTATGTTTTGTAATCTACTGTAAGAGCCACAGCTTCAGGCAATTTAATAGACATCATATTTAAATATGATGCATAGTTCATGTTTCTGTTATATTTTAGGTTATGCGCAGGTCATAAATAAATTTCAAAAGGTTAAAAACACATTAATATTGGATGGACATAGCATTTCTTCTTCAAAACTACTTTTTCAAAGAAAAATCTTTTTCCTTCAACATTTTGTGTGGGATTGCTTTTTTATTATTTTTTTTAACAATATAACACCTTTAATAATTGTCTTATTTGAATAAGCGCTGAACCTGGACTGATTATCACTGTCCAACCTGCTTTTTAAAGGTTAACACCTAGATGAAAAACTTTCTGAATCACAGTTTTTCCACACTTTCCTGTTTCATAAACATGAAGCTGTATGCTGAAGATGATCGTTTATGGTTGTTAGCTGCTTTAATGAGCATTTAGCGCTAAAGTCTGCTGTTCACACAAATGATCATGTGATCATTTGTATACAGTTTGTACAGTTTTTCAATAGTTACAGCTCTCCCCTGTTTGTCCATGTTCAAACATAGATGCACACATACACATACATAGAGCCCAATTGATTTTTAATGTAAACACGATTTACTGCCCCCTGCTGGAATGGCATGTGAGTCCAGAATGCAATTATCAATGTCCATTGTTCAGTGTTGTTAGCTAACATCCGTAGTTTCTCCAAAAAAATTAGTCATATCAATTTTCCGTTTTCGCTGCGATCATCCGTGACCCAAGATACATAAGCATACCAAATGTCAATTGTCAAATTTGTGTCAAGGTGCCTTAACACTTCAGCTTACCAGCAAGTAACTCGACTTCAGTAGCAATAACATTGCTCACAATATACTGGAACTGGAACTGAACAGATTTGACACTTAATGAATTAGAATGGATCATTTTTTATATTTGTGAACTGCAGCAGGAATTAGAATCGACCATGTCTCAGCAGACGCAATTGAAAGTGGAATCCACACACACACATGCTCACATACGAACGCATATGCATGCGCACACACACACACGCACGCACGCACACACACACACACACACAAACAATGCTTTTACACATCATCCTCAGGGAGACATAACATTTGGCAAAGATGGTCTTCATTATTTTCTCTGAGAACCTACTTAAACATTCAGCAACTGCACGTTTAGTCAGTGACAGGACAGAAGCTAATCGATCACATCACCATGTAATCTGCTCCTTGACATCCTTCACTGCTTGGCCCACTAGTCCACATCATTTAGATAAACCATATGTACATCAGCCTGCGATAAATGACTACAAGACCATACATAAGAGGTACTAGACTAATGGGAAATCTAGGAGCTCATAAATTTACATCCAGGAGGCATCAAGGTTAAATTATAGCCTGAGAGCAGTTTATTCAGACAGAACCAGAGCTACATAGATAAGGGTTATGTTTCAGATTGCACTTGTGCTGCGATGCTTTTGCTTACATAGCGCAGGAGAGCTAATGACCATTTAGGACTGATTGCAGCCACTGTCAGAGCAGAAGAGCGCTGATAAAGAGGATGAGTGGAGTGCGCTGCATCAATAAAGCACTGAACGGGAGATAGTAGGACGACAAAAGCATAACGGGCAGTAGATATCAGACAGCAGGGAACAGGAGAATGAACAAGCAGAGTCCCACAGGACAAAGATTTTCTCTGTTTGCCACTCGGTTGTAATCTCTCCATAGTGTTTTCATTGTGCTCACCATCGGGAAACTCACACTTCAGTGGCAGGAAAGAGCACAGTCACGTCATGCTGCCAAAGCGCTCACTGGAATAAAGAGAGAACAGAGTGGACGAGAGAGGGATAAGTGGACTGTTTTTAAAAGACACAAGGATGATGGGACAGAGAACGGAGTCAGTTTGTCCTACAGCTGTCAGGGTGTGGGCATTCCAAATGGATACTGCTGGCTTGTAAGATCAGCCTGACCCGTACCAGGTGTAGAGTACAGTTGTACACTTACTGTTCAGTCAGCCAACCAGAATGCCAGAACAGGAAACAATGAGTGAGCTTCATGCCTGCAGAATCAATGTTGCTGTGACCCAAGTCAGGGGCTGCATAGTTCTAGGGCGATGTCACAAACCATTCTGACATGAAAAGGTCTAGCCCATAGATCATTTTGCTATTGCATCGTTAGCTTTTCCCACCTCTTACCCACCTTGCAACCTTGACAGCTGCACAGAAAAAGGCAGCATTGTGGGTGTACACTGCAAAAACAGGGGTGTCGAAAAACAAGATAAAAACCCTAAATCTGAGGGAAAAGGTACTCAAAACAAGTGAGATATATCTGTCCATGCAGCAAGATAATTTCACTTGACAAGATTCTTAAATTAAGATTGTTAAATCTAGAAATAGTAAGCATGTTAAACACTTAAAATAAGAAATTAACTCTTAAAACAAGATAAACTGTCTAACACCTCTAAAGCTCAGTGTTTTTTTTTCTTGGTAAGAACTAAATAATTTGCAGTGTAACGTGTAGTTTGGTTGTCATTTTTACCCGAGGCCAAAATATGGCCATCGGGTATTGCAAAGATTTTCCATCTGTCCGACTGACTGTCCGTCTGCCTGTGCTCAGCATAAGACAAGCATGGACAAGTTCAAAGATGGCTAACCTTGGCCTATTTTAAGTGGTCAAAAGGTCACATTCTTTCAACACACATTTGATTACATGCTCATATGGCCGCGATTACTTTAGCATTGCATTCTATATTTTTCAATATTCAATTCAGTTTATATGTCACCAAATCACAACATAAGTCACCCCAAGGCACATCACAAGGGTCAGGTCTAACCTTACCAACCACCCTGAGCAAGCACGTAGTCAACAGTGGTAAGGAAAAACTAACTCAGGCATTTCTTTGAGGAATAAATCACATTGAAATGCTAAAAATGCCTGTGACTATTATTAGCAGAATGGTCACTGGTCAACAAAAAACTTTTTTTTCTTGCATGGACTTTGAGAACTGATTTATTTTTGGGTGCTGAATCCGAATCTGAGCTCAGATTTTGCAATCTGCATGTTCCATACTGATGGATTACGCAGAAGTTGCTCATTCACTCATGAGTTTGACGCCACGAATCATGCACAAAAGCAGCTTCAACAGCATAGTTTTTAAACCAGACTCACGAAATGTGAACAAATAGCCGTAATATTGTTTACAGCACTGAAAAGGTGTGTGAGACTGTGGCTTTTGCTTCAGTGCTTGATACGAGAAGTAGCCAAGAAGTTCGAAAAATACCTGTTTCCAGACAAAGTAGTAAGGTTAAGAAATGTTAGGTTAAGAAATGTTAATTTTTAAACATGTGTCTGACTGTAACAGCATTAGTTTCTTAACAGGAATGTTTGTTATTGTGTGACAGGTTCAGCATTTTACAGTTTAGTGAAGACTTTGCCCTGATTCTTCTTTACGCTAAGGTAGTTAACATGTCTATGACTTCCAAGCAAAGGAAGTGTTGCAATGACCCAGATATTTTCTGTTATATCTGTGGTTGCTTCACTTTACCGCCTCAAAGACGCACCATCAATATTTTTATTCAAAAGAGTGTAACTTGCTTATTTCGGAGTACCACTTGGTGACCAGGACAAAACTGGGTGCCTCACAAAGTTTGCACAACTTGTGTCGAAACACTGAGATCCTGGTCGTGAGGAAAGACTGCTAAGCTCAAATTTTGTGTACCACAGGTTTGGAGAGAACCAAAAAACCGCTGAGATGACTGCTGCTTCTGCCTTGTAAACGTCAAGGGCTTTAAAAAGGCTACACGATAGTAGGTCTGGCAGTACAGAGAAACTCAATCTGCATCCCATGCTTCATGTACGATATCCGCTTCTTCTTCATCATAAGTTGATGAAGATGTGGAAGAAGTAAACTGATCCTCATCAATGTCTGGGAGCTTGGTGAAAATGGGTATGAGTATTTCATCCTCCCTTGATTTTGTGTCAGGACGGCTCAGCACAAATACAGTCCAATTAACAGAAATCTGTTGTAGCAACAGAGAACTTTAATCTCTGCACCAAGCAGTTGAAGGGAAAAGTTTTTAAAAAGTGCTTTGGGGCAGTTTTTTCATTGAGTCTACGATTTTTAGAGCAGTTGGCAAATCTGTATACCAAGAAATCCAATAACTATGACCTAGGCTTAAGTCAGGATACACCCTGGACAGGATGCCAGTCTGTTGCAGGACTAGCACCTTTAATATTCTTTCAAATGTACATTATATTATACAGTAGAATAACCATTTGTTCATGATGGATCATGAAGAATTGTTGCATATTTTAATTAAGATAGGATGAAAATAATGTAGGTGTCATTTACATGTAATTTACATTCAGTGGTGGGCACAGCTAACCAAAAAGTTAGCTTCGATAACAGCTAATCAGCTAACCGAAAAGTTATCTTTTGTCAAGCTAAACCAATAAACCACCCAAAAATTTATCAGAAGCTACAGCTAACCGATAACTTTCAAAATTGAGTTTTAACACAGCAATCACAAACCCAAACAATGATTCTCCACTTCTGTCTTTGTGTGCCCTGCCCCCTGCTGGAAGCTCCTGTTTACTACGTATTTTGCAGCAGTGAAGCAGTTGAGAGGCATTAAACTTAACTCTAGCACCAAACTGCCACAGCATACAGCAGTTCTGCCGTGAGGCAGAGGTCTTGGAAAATAAAGCAGTTTTGACTTATGGTTTTGATTTATAAATCAAATTAATCCGGATACAATAACTACATTAACGACAATTCTGTCATTTGTACAAATATAACACATATTTTTTAATTTTAAATAATGCACCAATTCTGAATTTGTGTAACAAACACACAGATGCCAAAGGGATTATGGGTAAAATGAGCCTCCGCTAACACTGATTGGTTGACTCATTCATTCTATGTAAAAACAAACACGTTAATGTGACGTGTGTGTTACATTACTGAAAGGTAAGGTACCTTGACACTTGCATGCATTTAACTCCGGCACTGCCATGCAATTCGTCGTGCCAATGTGACCACTGTGTTCCATTGGACACTGCTTTTTGTGGATGCTGTGTTATATAAAATAATTATTTTGTAGCAGATTAATCATTTGCTCTCAGAGTTTGGCTGATGAAACCACCTCTAATTGCTCCGGAATCACAGAGGAATTTTGTACAGCTGCAGCTGTTCTCATGCTCTTCATGATGTGGAGAATGCATTTGGAATTATCTGAAATGTTTGTAATATTGTAATATAACATTATATAATATATATAATATTGTAATATCAAATTTGTATTATTTATATTGTAATGGCTTGGTAAACAGTTCCATTTTCTTTCTTTCTTATGAGTATCTGTTCAATTATGTTTGTTGTAGATTTAACATCTCTTTATAATCATTTATTAAGATGGGCTGCACCGTGATGCAGTGCGCTGACGCACTGACTCATACTGACACTGTTTTTGATTTTTTTATGCAATGTTCACACGTAGTTCACAAAATTAAGGGCCCCTTCACACATAGTGTGAAATGCACACAGTAGACGTGATGCAGTAATTGTGTGCAAACCGTGTAATGTCGTCCCTGCCTCCAACGCCTCGTACACCTGTTGCTACAACTATTTGCGCACACAAGTGCCTGAAAGACAGAGTGTGCACTGTGCGAACCCATCGCACCCTCTCGTGGCAGGTGCCGGCCAAATTCCAGGTGACACGCACAAACACCTAACACTGTTTGCATGGCACTTAGAAAATGTGTGGCCAGTCGCACTCTTGGTACGACAACAGACTACAGACAATCACTTTCAAACTTGCAGAGAAATTTGTCTAAGTCCCACACGAGTGTGGCTTTGGTGTGTGCCCTGAGATGGCAGGAGGTGTGTCCTCCCACTGAAGCAGCTGTGGAAATCTGTGGATCTGGACATTCCAGCTGGACAACATGTACTGTGTTTGGACAGACATGGACAAACAACTGCCCACTGTGACACACGTGTGTCTGTTTGCTGTTATCAAGTGGACATAAAAAAAACATATATCACTGTGGCGACTTGCTGCAGAGAGCAAATGCGCACACGGCGCGCACATGGACAGGCTGCTCCCAGGTTGAAATGGACTGTCAGATCACAACACGGAGCCAGCGATCTCACTGTCACTTGAGCTCTGTTCCACATGACGCGGTGTCCTGTTGCGCGTTATCCACATGACACGCGTGCATGGCCGGTTGGAGACGTGCATGAATGAGATGAACGAACTGCTTCTCATTCATGTCATTTCATGACTGTATATCTGTGACCATGGGTCATTTACAGAGGAACAGAACGGATCATAATTGTACTGCTTTCTTGATAAATGCGAGCAGTACAAGTACAATTTTTTTTGTAATACTTCCATGTCCTTCCTGATATGAGGCAGAGTCCCGCAGCTTTCAAAGAACAGCTCCGTAGCTCAGTGGTAAAGTCTCTGACTGGTAATCAGAGCTTTTGGATGGCGCACGTTTGCGTCCAGTGGGTCATATGTTTTTTGGTTTTTGTTTGTTTTTTTTTTTCCACATAAGCAGCAGTAATTGACCAGATGTCGACCAAACTTCGCACTAGGTGTGAAGGGGCCCTAATGCATGCCAGAGATTTTGAACATTCCAAAATGTTCTTTGTGCACTTGCACACAGCCACGCACAGTTTACAATGATTTACAATGCGTTTAATCTCTGGCACAGCAGATTGCGTACCAGTACGTGGCTCAAATTTGTGCAAGTGTCAAGGTACCTTTACAATGCATGGCTTTGTAAGACAACAAAACATCAGGTTTCCTCAGATTGGTGGCATTTTTCGCTTCAGATCTGAATTATGAGTCTGAAAAGGATTATAGGTGAAGACTCAGAGGTTGTGAAAGATTGAGAAAAGACAGACCGCAAAGGGGGTAGCAAAATTTAACATGTTGAAAAAATTTTCTCCTGTGAATATACACTCACCTGCCACTGTACTGTGCATGATGTAGTTTAGGAAAATGTTTTGCATGGAAAAGGAAGTTCAGCAACTCACAAATGGGAATAGTCTTGAAAGGCATTTAATGTAGAAAATGTATGAAAGATTAATGCTGTTCACAATTTTTTGTCTTTATTTTATTCACAGCCTCTTTATTAACTGCTTTTTATGCTGCAGAGCCACACGCATCACTTTTTTAACCTTTATTTAACCAGGATAGTCCCATTGAGATCAAGACCTCTTTTGCGAGGGAGACCTGGACAATTATAAAGTTTCTAATCCACCTAACCCGCATGTCTTTAAATGTGGGAAGAAACTGGAGCACCTGGAGTAAACCCACGCAAACATGGGGAGAACATGCAAACTCCACACAGAAAGGCCACAGGTGGGAATCAATTCCATGACCTTCTAGCAACAGTGCAACAATGCTAACCACTAATCCACTGTGCTGCCTGTTAAAGGGGAACCTGGGGATTTTACAATCTAAGCTCTATTTTTAGAAGTTCTGTTGGTCATCTTTTCAATCAGGACAAATATTAAATTAATAGGTGAAACATCAATTTACCTGTGACAGACTGGCGTCCTGTCCTGGGTGCACCCCGCCTCGCGCTCTATGGCTGCTGGGATAGGCTCCAGCCCCCCACGACCTTAATTGGACTAAGCGGTAGAAGATGAATGAATGAATGAACATCGATTTAGAACAGAAAACTGGCTAATTAATGTATTGGCACAGAGCAATCTAAAACCTCTCAGATTCTGCAGTTAGTTAGAGTTAGCCCCTTACCTTAACTTATCCATCCTCCCTAGTGCTGCTGTACACTGAATGGTTACAAGTCGACTGTAAAACACTGCCCTTCATCGACAGTCAAAGGGAGGATGTCTAGGCTAAGGTAAGTGGCTAACTGTATAATCAGTTGTTTTAAAAGTTTTTTTATATTTAGTAAGATAAACATGTGCATTACCTCAGCATGGACCCTCTCCATGCTATCGGACACTTAATGGCATTTTGCCTGTTCACTGGCTACCACAATCTGTTTACTGAGAGTGATTGTAGCTTGTACGATGCTAATAATTTAATTTGTGGTTAGCATGTGATGTGCTTGCATTCTAAATCAGTATTGTGCTAATTCATTGTTTTTGTCCTGAGTGGAAAGCTGATCCCCCTCCCCACAAAAAAAAACATCTAAAATTAAGTGTCTAATGTAAAATTCTGAAGTTCTCCTTTAAGCTGTTTCTGTATTGTGATGATATAATGTGTTTTGTCACCATAATAGAAACAGTTCATCATCAGCAGACATACTGGACAAAAGATGGCACCCAGGATCTTTATTTTCCAGAAATAATGCCAAGAATCTTTGACATAGTAATGGTATTTTGGCTCATCATCAGCAACATTTAAATTTCATCTGTCACTTTAGCCAGTCAAATTACATCACTAATAATTCATGAAGAATACAAATCTTCTCTCACCTACTTAGTGAGTGTAAAACCGATGCTTTTCTTCCTGCTGTTGTCGAGAGTGGAAGTTGGAGCAAATCTCGAGGAGGCACAGATGATTTATAGCCAGCCATGACTAATGGATTGCTTTAGCGCTTCAGAAATTATGAAAAGAATTTAATTAGCCTTTAGTGACCCTGCTGTCCACCATCATCCCACTGTCTCTCTCTCTCTCTCTCTCTCTCTCTCTCTCTCTCTCTCTCTCTCTCTCTCTCTCTCTCTCTCTCTCTCTCTCTCAGATGTTTGCTTTTTCACTTTGTATGTAACTACAGTTTGTTTGCTGTGTTTAACCATCATAAAGGTATCTTCACCAAAGGTGCCAAATGACATAATAACAGCTTTTTAATTACACCGTGGTAAAACTATCAATAACTTATCAGTCATTGCAAAATTACTTTACTTCTCACTGGAAAGTGGGTTTGTAACATATTTGTGATGAACACTGAAGCTCTTAGTCTACATACATTGTTCCCTCATAACTTTTATTTACTTCTTGTATAGATAGATAGATAGATAGATAGATAGATAGATAGATAGATAGATAGATAGATAGATAGATAGATAGATAGATAGATAGATAGATAGATAGATAGATAGATAGATAGATAGATAGATAGATAGATAGATAGATAGATAGATAGATAGATAGATAGATAGATAGATAGATAGATAGATAGATAGATAGAAAATCAATATTTTGTTGATGCACCTTTGGCAACAATTACAGCCTCAAGTCTTCTTGAATATGATGCCATAAGCTTGATGTACCTATATTTGTGCAGTTTTGTCCATTCCTCTTTGCAGCACCTCTCAAGCTCCATCAGGTTGGATGAGGAGCGTCGCTGCACAGCCATTTTCAGATCTCTCCAGAGATGTTCAATCAGATTCAGGTCTGGGCTCTGGCTGGGCCACTCAAGGACATTCACAGATTTGTCCTGAAGCCACTCCTTTGATATCTTGGTTTGTGCTTAGGGTTATTGACCTGCTTGAAAGATGAACCGTCACCTCAGTCTGAGGTCATGAGGGCTCTGGCGGAGGTTTTCATCCAGGATGTCTGTGTACATTACTGCATTTATCTTTCCCTCAATCCTGACTAGTCCTCCAGTTCCTGCTGCTGAAAAACATCCCCACAACATGATGCTGCCACCACCATGCTTCACTGTAGGGATGGTACCTGGTTCCCTCCAAGCATGATGCCTGGCATACACGTCAAAGAGTTCAATCTTTGTCTAATCAGACCAGAGAATTTTGTTTCTCATGGTCTGAGAGTCCTTCAGGTGCCTTTTGGCAAATTCCAGGTGGGCTGCCATGTGTCTTTTACTGAAGAGAGGCTTCTGTCTGGCCACTCTACCACACAGGCCTGATTGGTGGATTGCTGCAGGGATGGTTGTCCTTCTGGAAGGTTCTCCTCTCGCCACAGAGGAATGAGCTTTAACAGAGTGACCATCAGGCTCTTGGTCACCTCCTAGACTAAGGCCCTTCTCTCCCAATCGCTTAGTTTAGACGTGAAGCCAGCTCTAGGAAGAGTCCTGGTGGATCTGAACTTCTTACATTTACGGATAATGGAGGCCACTGTGACTTCAGGCTTGGTTTGTGCTCTGACATGCACTGTCAGCTGTGGGACCTTTTATGTAGACAGGTGTGTGCCTTTCCAAATCATGTCCAATCCACTGAATTTACCCCAGGTGGACTCCAATTAAACTGTAGAAACATCTCAAGGGTGATCAGTGGAAACAGGATGCACCTGAGCAAAGACTGTGAATATTTATGTACAGGTGATTTCTTAGTTTGTTTGTTTTTTTATATATACATTGGTAACACACATTGTCTTTATGGGGTATTGTGTGTAGAATTTTGAAGAAAAAAATGTTTCATCCATTTTGGATTAAGGCTGTAACATTAAACAATATGTGGGAAAAGTGAAGCGCTGTGAATACTTTCTGGATACAAAGTATAGATATAGATAATATTAAACTGCACAGTAAATATTTTTATTGTAGTATTACATTTTGTGTTAGGTACCCTCTTACAGCTGGCTGGGGACAGCGGATGAAAATTAGCTCTTGAGCTACAAATACATAAAAATTAAAAGCTAAAGATGCAAACCGTTTAGTTCAACATTGAGTGATTAAAAAAAGCTGTAGCGTGGTTGATTTCTCACAACAAGAAGGCTGTGGGGGCTGTTGTGTGGAGTATGTGTGTTCTCCCAGTGTCTGCATCATGTCCCCTTCCACAGTCTGTAGATTATGCATGTAAATTTGACCCAAATTTAAAATTTCTCAATTACATTAAAACATTCATACTGAGAGAGGCAGTGAGAGAGCACAGTAAATGATCAGTTATTATTACTGCTGCCATCTCACAGAGGACAGCAGTTCGAATCATTTTTTTTCCCAAACCATATCTTTGTGATGTCATACAAAAAGAATACTCAAAAAGAGATAAAAGTAGAATTTTCTCATAAATCCATATCACCATTAAAATGTAATTGTTTTTCAAGAAGTGAAACATTGACATCACTTTAGTCTCCCTCAAATTGGTGGCATTGTGGCATCTCCTTCTGATTGTTGGTGACTTCAACATTCATGTAAACAAGCCTTCTGACCCCTCTGAAAATCATTTATAGACATTACAGATTATTAGGATTCCAGCACTGCATTCAGGGTTCAATACACATTAGTGGAAACACCCTGGATTTGGTCCTAGCTCGTGGTATTACCATCTCAAATGTTGACATTGTTCTCTTACGTCTGTGGTTTCAGATCACACACTGGGATGAGACATTTATTTATCATCACGGCGATACATCAACTCCTCAACAATAAATGAAGTTGGAGCGAGACTGCCTGATATCTTATCGGAACTTGATCCTTCAGTAGATAGTCTTGTGGACTCAGTGATTCTACATAAATGCATATTGGTGTGCTTTGGCTTTTTCTGTCCTAATTTCAAAGAAAAAAGTAACTTAACTAATTCCATTTATTCTTCCAGACGTTCTACGGGTACGGAGTGATGCAGGCTGGCTGTATGCTGTCCAATCTAAGCGTCCCTTTTACACACAGAGCAGGCTGACCCAGCTTCATGGAGACTACAGGACACAGAGGGACAGAAGCAGTGACTCGCTGAAATGTTGATGACTGACTTTACGGCAGTGAGGAGAAACAAACAAAACTAAGACAATGTTATTTTAAAAATTGATTCTTCAACATTTTGAAACAATTAGAAATTGTTAAGGACAAGAATCGCAGGACGTCTTTGCGCATTCTTGAATGTGCATCCCAGGTGGACATCAGGGTGGTGTAACTGCAAACGGTGCACGATGTGCAGCACCAGAACATGCTCCCTAACCTGACTCTATACAGTCCAATTCAAACCTGTGAGATAACAAAATTAAACTTGATCACATCAAACTAATTTTAGGGCCCCTTCACACATAACACGATTGAAGCCAACTCACGCACACAGGGGGAATTGCATGCCATTTGTGAAAAATCTGAGCCACCTCAAATGCATCGTACACCTGTTGCTACAATGATTTGTGCACACAAGCAGCCGAAACACAGCGAATACCCTGCATGTGCTCATTCGATCCCCCTCTTAGCAGGCGTCAGCCAAATTCCAGGTGTCACACACAAACATCTAACACTGCTCACTGCATACTTAGAAAAGCAGGGGCTATTTGTGCTCCTGATAGGAGACAACAGGCAATCACATTTGACCTGTCTGTGAAAATTGTCAAAGTGCAACACAAGCGTGGTGTTACCTAGCAACATACATGGGTGTAACTGTGCCGACCCCCCACACCACACACAAACACACAAATGGCGTGTGGAGTGTGGAGTCGCCCCACTCCCAACACAAGTGGCTTGTGGAGTTTGTTGTCTCTCCCACCCTCCACCAATGCACACACACACACACACACACACACCATGAATCCAGCATTGTCAGCTGTGGTTGAGGGTCCCGGAGCCCAGTCGCTTTGCTCATACGCTTTGCTGTGGACACAGCGCCTGTCAGCTGAGCGCAGACTGTCAGCCGGACATGACCGTGTACACAAGGTGTCAAATTAAAAACACAGACACCAGACAGATGTAGGACAAACAGTCTGATGTAGGACAAACACATAATAATACGTACATTAAATTAAAATCACAGAACAAAACAACAGAAAGTGAGCCTTTCTGTTCTGTGAGCTGCAAGGTCCGCTGACAGACGTGGGCATGTCCCCTTGTGACGTGCAGCTGGTCAGATAGCTTTGCTCACAAATCATAGCTCGAGAACACCTGTACTGGCTTGTAGGATATTAAGTCACATAACTCCAGTGTGATGCGCGGACGTCAGCATGCTGTCCTCACGTGGAAATCAATTAAAACACATATTACTTCAGCTGACAGTCACATCTGCGCACCGCAATGCTGTTGAATATCGTGCCATGCAGCAAATCACCCCATGGAATGCCCCCACAAGGTGCGTGTCACTGTGGGATTTCCCCATATTGTAATAATTAAAACACATATCACATTTGCAGCAGATCATTGTGCGCTTGGCACGCCATGCCGGCTGCATGTGTTCACGACATGAGAGCCCGGCTCTTCATGAGACAGGAGCCAGCCGGCTCAAGCGCATCAGGTAATTCATGTTAAACATGAAAGAGAGAACAGTAATCCAGGTTATTTCATTACTTCCTGGTGTACGTCTCAGCGGAAGCTAAATCCGCTCTTTATAACAGGAATTAAGTACTAGAAATTGTAGTGTTTTATTACATTTTCCCTTCGCTGCTGTGTGTGCAACTTTCCATGTGCTCTCACTGTGTTCATGCGCGCGAACACGAGCATGCACAAAACCGTTGCCACGGTATCGTGTACGCCTGTCCAACCGTGCTTCCCTCACGACAGCAGGTGGAATGTTTCGCAGTTACCCATTTTGTTTTTGGTTCGCGGATTTTCTTCCGGTTTCTGCAAGTTTCATGTTATGTGTGAAGGGGCCATTATGTTTATGCTGGTCACATTGATGTGTCCCGTCCAAATTCTTGATTATCAGCATTGTTGAGTCACTAGAAAGTCTCATATTGAGACATAGATGAAGACTTGCAGACCGTTTTCAAACATTTTTCTTAACTGTTTGTCTCATTGCTGTGCAACCCCGGAAAGCATTTTCATTTGCTTTTGACAGGGGCACCGCCGGGGATTTTGGGCCCCATGAAAAGAAATCTTACTGGACAATTCCCCATATTATTTTGTCAGTATTATAATTGTATTATGGCCTCTCTGGGCCCTTGTCAATCATGGGCCCTTAGAATCTTTCTCCTTATTCTCCTCTTTTTGGCACTCCTGGCTCTTGATATATAAAAACTAAAGCGTTAAGAGGAAAATATATGCCAAATGCCTACCAAGACACAATAATCGTCATGACTTATTTGTTAGTTGGCGCAAATAACTTGCTGCATTCTCACTGGTTTGGTTTGATTACAGATCTTGATAATTCTGCATTTTCAAGTTATTGCATGGTAAGATGGCGGCACAGTGGCTGAGTGGTTCACACTGTTGCCTCACAGCAAGTAGGTCCTAAGATCCCTTCCCACCTGGTCCTTTCTGTGTAGAGTTTGCATGTTCTCCCCGTGTTCACGTGGGCTCCCTCTAGTGTTCTGGCTTCTTCCCACTTCCAGTGACATGCATGTTAGGTGAATTGGGCACGATGACCGTGTGCATGTACCCTGCCTCTTACCCAATGACCGCTGGGATAGACTTAAAACTCCCCTGTGACTCTTAATATGAATTAGCAGGTATAGAAAATCAATGAATGTATGGAAAGAGCTCAGATGTACTGAAAATAAAAACTTGTACTGTTTCCTGCAGCTTTTTGCAATCCCAGAAGTATGTTGGTAGTACTTTATCCGAACTAACAGTAACCAAGTCTTCAGCTCATGCCAGGACGTGATGGAGATCTTATTGATTATCCTGTTTTAATGTGTACAGCACTTTGGTCAACCCCAGTTGTTTTAAATGTGCTCTATAAATAAAGTTTGAGTTGAGTTGAGAAGATATGGAGAGAGTAAACACCTTACCTCTAGGTGAGGATGTGCAGCTGAGTTCCATTGTGAGCAGAAAGTGTAACTCATCTTCTTCATCCTATAGGACTCAGTGATGTTTTGCTCATCATCCATTCTACTTTTATTTCCCTTTACAAATTCAGATCAATAGAAAGGATTCAGTAGAAATGCCCTCCTTACTGGTTTTGAATTGCACTTGGTACTGTATTTTTGGAAAGTCTGCAGCTCAGACATCCGCACTTGTTATAAATTATTTTGTAGTTTCTTGTCTCTTGAGCTCTGAGAACCAGCTGGTTTGAAAGAGAAAAGAGTCAGAGATTTGATTACTCAACAAGTACATCTAAAAAAAAAATGGAATATTTATTTAATAATTTTTCTCAGTTCTTTCAGAAAATTTTAATTTTATTTTAACTAAAATGTTTCAAGCATTTTTTTATTTAATCTTCATAATTATGCCCTGCTGCTCCATAAAATAGGGAAAATGTATCTCAAAATGTATTTCATTAGAATCAATCCACAAAAAAAGATTTATAGTCCAGAAATGTTAAGCTTCTGAAAAGTATATTCCTTTCCCTCCCTCTCCTGACAACCACTCAGTCTAACGAAGACTGTGACTGTGTCCTTTTTCATCAGTAAAATCCATGATATCAGGGCAAACTTTATCCCCTCTGTTTCTCCAAATATTTAGCAAACAATAGCTCCTAATTTTAACTAGATAAACATATTGAGAAGTTAAGAACAAAGTTCAGTGAGAAACATTAAAGACGACTTTAATACGACTTAATTCAATATGGAGGCACTGATGGAACGTTCTGTTATTGCTTACCACGCTGACACAAAAAAAGTTCATTACAACAAACAACTGCTTGTACAAACAAATGCTTGTCCAAACAAAGTGATCACATCACCCTCTTACCACGTCAACACACCCATATTGCAGCCAACCACATAGTCCCACTGATACATGATGACAAGGCAAAGACCAACCACCTGGGGGCAGGTCGATTGCAGAAATAAAAACAACTCAGCCCTAGTGTGGTGGCTCTCTGTTGCAATGGTGCATGTGATGTTTGCTTCTGGAAGACCCCTGAGTTGCCTTAGTGACTCTGTTCTCAGTGTAGGCATCTCTTAAGACAACATCTATTTTTTGAAGTCCGTCTCCTGTCAGTTATTGAGTTCACCACATAAAACTACTGGGTGGGGTTGAGGAGACAGACAAACCCCTACACTTTTGATGACTTTAATCAAAGACAGTTAATGCATTTGTGGCCTATAGCACCCTTCACCTAATAAGCAAAATGGGATGGAGATATGTCCAAATACTTATGGAACTATGTGTATATCAAAGCAGAGTGCTTGGGAGAGTGGGATGGGGCAATGTCCATATTCTTATGGACTTTAGTGTATGTTAAAGCAAAGTGGGATAAGCCATTGTAAATAAATAAATAAATAATGCTTACAGTACAGACCAGAGTGTGTGTGTGTGTGTGTGTGTGTATATATATATATATATATATATATATATATATATATATATATATATATATATATATACAGTATATCAATGTCTGTGACGGGACTGGACTGGGTCCCACTTTGGCATGACAGACTCACGGAGAGAGTGAGGTCACATTAAACAAAGAGGAAGCATGACAGTTGAAATAAAGAATGACAAATAGAGAGCGAGGGAAGCAGAGTGAGCAGAGAGATAGAAGGATTATTAGCGACTGTGCAGGGATTACAGAGGAATGATGAGATGTGGCACACCCCCCAGTGTCATCTCACTCTTATTTAGTATCACTCCTTCATTTCTTTAGGCTGTTCCAGTAACCACAGAAACACACTAAACAATCTATATATGTTCCATCATTGTCGTTGCGCTCCGCTCTGATTCCTTCTCGCACACGTGCCTCACAGCGTGTGTCAACATTAACAAAGCTTTCACACAGAGGTGCAGCACAAAACATTTCGGGTGGGTTTTTCCACCCTGGATGCTGCACCAAATCAAATCCAACATCTTTTTCCAGCTGGCTAGAGATCATGAACACGGTATTCTTTCCAGATGAAGTAATTGTGCTCTACAACTTTAGATACACACTCATGCACACCAAGTAAGCTTTCTATTGTAAATTGAAATGTGAGATTGGTATTTGTAGCCACATGAAAAGTACATGTCCAAGTATTCCTTTATTAATCACTCAGTGTTTTGCTCTTTTCCTGCACCGCCCCTACAGGTCTGACTTTGAGCTGGACTACAACAGCTACCACGAGGACTACTATGACAGGTACTGTCGGAAAGTGACGCAGACTCCTTCACCGTCACTGTCACAGTTGTCATTTATCTCATCTTGTCTGTTCAACCTGGTCTCACGGCAAGTCATGATTCAGCAGCACGAAATATAATTAATCTATTGGTTTGTGATATTTTGACAAAAAGCGCCTCACAGCTCAAATTCATTCTCATTCATTCCGTAATGGCTGCACAAAATTAAAACTGAAGCAGTGGGGGGGTCGGTGGTGGTTATGGTTAGGGTGGGGTGAAGGAGCAAGATTAGGTTATGGTTAGGGTTAGGGTTGGGGGTGGGAGTAGGGCAGTGATGCCGGTAACGCGTTACTTAGTAACGCGTTACTCTAATCTGACCACTTTTTTAGTAACGAGTAATCTAACACGTTAATCTTTCCAAATCAGTAATCAGATTAAAGTTACTTCTCCATGTCACTGTGCGTTACTATTATTTTTCATTGTGGGTCGATAACAGCATTAAACTTGGTCTGTGGGCAGGAGGTCGGGGTTCGACTGAACGTCCCACTTTAAGCGAACTGTGAGCTTTTAATCCGCGTTTTTTGCAGCTGCTCAACTCGTCCTCACCTCTTAAAGCGCGGTGATCAGCACACCTGCACTGAACTTTACAAAGACATTTTTATGTTTTTTCCCCCTTTATTTAGAATTCTGAGCTGCTCCGTATCGTCTCGTTAAAAACAGCTGATCCTCCGCGACGCGTCAACAACTAACACTATTTTCCACTCAAATGCACCTAAACTCTCTTTCTGAGGACCACATGATGTGAAAACGCAATAAAACTTTCTTACCTGTAAATCTGGTCATGTTTTCTGCATAAATAAATGTTATCCATTCTTTGTGCGCAAACGCCAAAGCAGGGGCGAATCTAGATGGAATGGGGGCGTGGGGGAGGGATGTGCCCCCTCCCCCACAACACCCCTAGATTAAAGGTGCAATTTTGAAGCCGTTTTTTACTACAACTAATATTGCTTAAAATAATCATTTCGACAAGTAAAATGTTTAGAGAGAATTTAAATGTTAGAAAAATGTTAGAATTTAATAGTTACCTTTATAAACAATGTAGGCTCGAAATTGCAAGTTTTACTGTTACAGTGCTGTCAACAGTTAAATATGAGGTCAAGAAAGAGGTCTTTATTTTACTTTTTATAAAACAAGTATTTATTTTCATTGAAGTCAAGAAAGGGTGACTATAAAGTGAGTTTTGGCAAAACAAGTATCATTGTCATGTTGAGGTGGCAGAGGGTTGTTGTCGGCAGCTGGGAAAAGTAACTAAAAAAGTAACTAGTAATCTAACTTAGTTACTTTTACAATTGAGTAATCAGTAAAGTAACTAATGTTGTGTGGGCCGCTGAAGAGGAGGTACTGCTGGCCCACCACCACTAGAGGGCGCCCTGCCTGGAGTGCGGGCTCCAGGCACCAGAGGGCGCTGCCGCCTCACAGGAGCAGCCAGGACGACAGCTGTCATCCATCACTAGAGACAGCTGATCCCAATCAATACGGAGGTATATCAGCAGGACGGCATCTCCACCTCATTTGCCGAGATATCGCCATACCTAAGAGGTAACGACTCTCAGCCGTTCGTGAGTATTGTTCTGTACGTGTTTTTGCAGGAGTACCTGTTTAATCTCTGGACCGCAGGAGCTGGTGACTGGGAGCTAGGACTGCACTCCTTTTCCCCCTGAGAGATAACTGCTTACTCTGCACATTCTTGATTGTTGTTGACGAGAGGTGGAGGTGGACTCTCCACCCTCCGTGTTGCTGGGTGCAGCCGCATCCACACCTGACTGTTTCTGTTTCCTGCCAGCAGTACCGGATCCGGCGAGCGGAGGCAGTGGCCACCTGGGAATTCGGGACTTGGCGGCTCCAGTATCCCCGGGGTCCGGTGGCGGAGGAGATCGGGTTGGTTCCGGTTCGACTTGGACAGACGTCTCCTATCGTCGAGCCTGCCCACACGACACCTTTGAATTAGACTTAATCTCTCTATTGTTATCAGTTGTATTTGTTGTGCCCTTTTTTCACAACAGTAAAAACAGTGTTATTTGATTCCTCCATTGTCCGTTCATTGTCGCCCCCTGTTGTGGGTCCGTGTTCCTACACTTTCACAACTAAGTTACTTTTACAATTGAGTAATCAGTAAAGTAACTAAGTTACTTTTTCAAAGTAACTGTGGCAACACTGGAGTAGGGTTAGTAATAGTGAGTTAAAAAAAAAGCTCCATCACGAAAATTTGACTAATTTCGTCACGGGAGCACGAAAAAAAAAAAACGTGAGACTGGGTTGGTCTGTTAGTACTCAGCAGCTACAAGGCTTCTCTTCATGCTCACGTACACACATGCACACATGAACGGACAAACACAATTAGAGTTTGGATGTGTTCTGCAGCAGACACCTTTGAAGGATTTGCTAAAAAAAAAATTTCACCTACACCTAGAGTGGTTTTGTTATTTTCTGCACTGTGGAGCTTAGGGCCCTGTCCCACTGGCAGTTAGGAGGATTTGCGTATGGAATGCGCACAAAAGTGGCCCACATCCGCCAAACAACCGCAATATCCGTGTAACATTCCTGTATGAGTCGGCCGACATCCGAACACGTCCGTGAACATCCGCAGAGGCACGCATGTCTGCAGCCAGGATTTTTGAGTGGCTCAAAAATCCTGAATCACTTCCTGAACACATACTGAAGACATACGCTGGACATACACAATCAACGCGCCGCATATCTGCTGTCATCCGCTGATATCCGCAACCGACGGGTTGGCGCGGCTTGGCGGCGGACCGGGACAGCGTGCAAAACAGATATAACGCGTGCCCAGCATGGCCACATCACGGTCGTAAATGGTATGTCACGCATGCAGACAGAGTGGGCACGGATGAAGCGAGTGCATCACGGCCGCTGTACATCCGATATGCGATCATATGTGGATGCATTCCAAAACACATAAATGCTGGCCAGCACCAGCCCAGCTGTGGATACTGATCCCGGCAGACCCGTTTGCGCTTCCTTTGTGTCCATGATGCAAATGCGCCACCACCGCAGTTCCCGCCACGCATGTGCACTGCGTCCCCATTGCAGCCGTTGTGCTGCCGTGTTCGTCGCTCTGCGTCCGATCCCTCTCCTCTATCCATGCATTTTATACATCCGTGTTTGGCCGTTGTGTTTACGCAATGGCCGCGATACGTTCCACTACATCTACCAGCTGTGCCCCTCATGGGGGCACCTCCGCGGTCGCCTTTGCTTCTGTTCCCTGTTTTATCCGCTTTTCCTCATGTATTCGCTGTGCACTCATGATGTCTACGTGACCCACCCTGGGACATTTGTCATTTCCGCCCACCTTTGTTGCGGACGCCCAGCTTTTGTCTCCTCATTTCATGCGCAAATCCTCCTAACCGCCAGTGGGACAGGGCCCTTAGGCTTCCACTTGTGTCTGTTGATTTGGATATTGATTTGTCGCCAGGATTATTCAAGCTTCTCTACTGATTTTCAGTAAATTTATGGAGGTGTGGGGTATTGACTACGGGGGGAAAAATATGACATTTTCATGTGTAGCCAAAGCCAGAAGCTAATCTGGGCATGTTTTGTTTTTGTTTTGTGTGCTTTCTTTTCTTGGGTGTGGGACGGTATGGAAAATGCAAATTAAAAACAAAAAGCAAAACAGTGATTCTGACATTTACTTTGACTGTTCCATTGCAGGGTGGATGAGCCCAAGATATGTAATGTTTTGTGTGGCTAACTTCATTTCATTTGATAATCAGTGGTGGGCACACTTCCAATAATCCGATAACAGATAATTATCGAAGATAATGTTTTCATTATCGGATTATCTTGTTGGGAAAGTTTAGTGACACGGACCCACAACAGGGGGTGCAAATGAATGTACAATGAAAGAGTCGAATATGAACACTTTACTGTTGTGAATGAGCACAACCAAAACACAGAGGATTACAGAATTTTGCAAACAGTCAATCTACAAAGGTGACGTGTGGGCAGGCTCGAGGATAGAAGACGTCTGTCCTGAGAGGAGCCGGAACCACACGATCTCCTCCGCCACCGAACCTGGAGAATACTGGAGCTGCCAAGTCCCGAGTCCCCAGGTGGCCACCGTCTCCGAATGTCGGATCTGGTGCTGCTAGCGAGGAGCAAAAACAGTGAGATGTGGGTGCGTGAACACCCAGTAACAACAATGGTGGGAATTCCACCTCCACCTCTAACACAGTTCAACTCAGGTTGTCTCTGCTGTTCAGTGTGACAAGTGAACGCCCTTCACTTTGTCACCACTCCGCACTCCGCCAGACGACAACAGTGAGTAGTCTCCTGAAACAATATCACACAATAGAAAAGTAACATGCGCACGGCACAATCACGGCTGAGGTATTACCTTCACAGATAGAAGATATCTCGGCAACGAGGTGGAGATGACGTCCGGTTTTTATGGAGTGGAATGATGAAGTGAAGATGGATGACAGCTGTCATGAGATAATGAGTGACAGCTGTCACCCCCGGCTGTGTCCGTGGCGGCAGCGCCCTCTCATGCCTGAAGCCTGCACTTCAGGCAGGGCGCCCTCTGGTGGTGGGCCAGCAGTACCTCCTCTTCTGGCAGCCCACACAACATATCTTTTTAGATAAATTTAAAAACCATTAGACCAAGCTGAACAGTGAAAAACATTTTTAAAACTGTTAAAGCTGTTGAGACCTACCTGTTAAAAGTTTCCTAATAGGCATGTTGTTCTACCCTCTGCAAACAGAAACCACTCTATCATCTGTATGCAAAAGAGAACTGGTGACCAAAAAAAAGTCATTTCCTTTAATACCATACTAATATAATCGCAATGTCACCAAGTCATCCAGAGGCATACATGTTTAACTTATGGTTCAAATTTTAACCACTCATTTTAGACAAGTTATTTAAAATTATTGTCATGTCTGAAGTTTATAAAGTGAAAATATCAGATATATGTTTTCGTTTTAAAGTAATGTGCTAATTTTTAAGGTTTTGTGAGCACATGCTGTGCCAGGCAGCAATGCATTATGGGTAGCATAAGGTAATCTCAGACGTTCACCGCAGGACAAATGCATTTCAGACACTCTGTTCAGGGTCCACAGATAACAGCATTAACCTCTAGTGCCTAAAACTCTCGTGAATATATTCTCTGGGTTTATAGACGTTAGTGTATTTGCGTTTGTTAAATTCCACGCATCTTTAATGTAGCAGACACGGATTATCTGGAATTTTGTTTGATATTTTTTCAAGGCCTCTACTGCCATCTACTGGCCTCTACTGCCATCTACTGTTCATGGCAGTATTAAATGTCTGGGTACATGGCTGCTCTCAAAGTGTTGGTATTGTCCATTGTCCAGGTGCTTTTTGTGTGCATATACGCGGTCTATTAGATAAGAAACCGACACTTTTATTTTTTTTTTTAACTATATGGATTTGAATGACGTGCGATTACACCAATCATGCTTGAAAGTTTTTTCACGCGTGTCGGTGATGTCATTTCCTTGTGGGCAGGCCTTGAGTGAGATATGGTTCAGCCCTCTCAGCTGAATTCCTTTGATTCACACGCTGCTCGAGATGGCGCGCGTTGCTTTATCAAAACTTTTTCTGGACCTGTGAGGAATATCTGAGTGGACACTATTCGAGAAATTTATCTGGTTTTCGGTGAAAAGTTTAACGGCTGATGAGAGATTATGGGGTGTTTCTGTCGCTGTAAGGACTTCCCACGGAGCGGGACGTCGCGCAGCGCTTCCAGGCGCCGTCGTCGGCCTGTTTCGACCTGAAAACATCCTAATGTAAGGCTTAATTCACCCAGGACATCGTGAGAGAACAGAGAAGATTCAGAAGTGGCCGGCATGAGGACTTTATGCGGACATTCCACTGTTTAAGGACATTTTGTAATGAAAGACGTGCGCCGCAACAGGAAAAACACCTCCGTGTTGAAAACCATTTGTAAAATTCAGGCGGCTTTTGATGGCTTTCAACAAGTGAGTAACTGAGAAATTGTTTAACAGCTTGGGCATGTTCCAACTTGCCCGTTAAGGTTTCCAACGGAGGTGTTTTTCCTGTCGCGACCCCCCGCGGTTGGGTCCGGCCCGACATGCGACTCTGCCCGCACGTTCTTTCATTACAAAATGTCCGTTAACAATGGAATGTCCGAATAAACTCCTCATGCCGACTTCTTCTGAAAGTTCTCTGTTCTCTGATGACTTACTGGGTCAACAGAGCCTGAAATGTGGAAGTTTTCAACTTGAAACGGCGAGACGCTGCCGCCTCGAAGCGCAGATCGCCGTCAGGCGCCATGGGCCATCCTTAAAGCGACACATCAGCCGTTAAAATTTTTACTGAAAACCAGCTGAATTTATCGAATGGTGTCCACTCAGTTGTGCCTTACAGTTTTTGAAAAAATTTTTATCAAACAAAGCAGCAGTCTCTGAGCCATTCCTAAACAATGAAAAAACGAAGAGAGGGTGGGCGACTCCTCACTCAAAGACTGCCCACAGGTGAATAACGTAACAGACAGGCGTGAAAAAACTCTTGCATGCCCACGAGGGTTCAAGCATGTCTGATGTAATCACACGCGATTCAAATCCATATGGTTTTTGAAAAAAATAATAAGTTCGGATACTTTTCTAACAGACCTCGTATGTTAACTTTGTATTCTAAAACTACGGTTAGAAGTAATTCCGACTCCTTATCGGTCCACACGAACAAGGTTGGCGCCATGTTTTTAGTTTTTGTGGAAGTGACGACAAGAAAATAAGGCTCCTGATTGGATAGAATTTTAATCAGTACCGCCACCCAAAGGTTTGGCAGACTAATTACAACACATTTATACGGTTCGATGTGAATGGATTTTTTTTTAAACGACGTAGTGTGGATGAAGTTTTTTCCCCAAACTGAAAGGGTAAGATACTCGGTTTTACAAATACCCGACAACGTGTGTACATGGCCTTATGTCTGTGAAAGGCACTATATAAATAAATTTACTTACTTACTTACTAATATTGAGTGCACGTTTTACAACATCATAAAAGTTTTAAAACATGCAATTGCGATGACACTTCCAGGGCTCCGTAAAAATGCCTGTTTTTACAAATAAAAATGGAATATTTTACAAAAGCACATTTATCTTTAAACCAACACACGACACACGTCACATTAACGTGTTGGTTTACATAATGGATTACTGACCCAATCACTGTTTAGCACTTTTACCCAGAATGCTTTGCGGTCTGTGTTTGTTACAAAACCTCAGAATTAGTGCCTTATTCAACATTAAAACATATATATGTTATATTTTAACTTTGTACAAATGACAGAATTGACATTAATGGAGTTATTCTATCAGTATTTTCAAAAAACCATAAGTTAGTGTTGTGTGGGCCGCTGAAGAGGAGGTACTGCTGGCCCACCACTACCAGAGGCCGCCGCCGCCCCACAGGAGCAGCCTCGGTAACAGCTGTCACCCATCACCTGAGACAGCTGACGGCAATTATCACTGGGGTATATCAGCAGGACGGCATCTCCACCTCATCGCCGAGATATCGTTCTACCTGGAAGGTAATAATCTCAGCTTACTGCTTGACAGTAACCTTTGTGATTTTTGTGAGTGATTGCAGACTTTTTTTCTCCAACGAGAGGTGGAGGTAGCTTCCCTGCCGTACAGGTTGCTGGGTGCAAACGCGCCCACGTTAATTGTGTTCTTGTTCCTCGCCAGCAGTACCAGGTCCGACACGCGGAGGCAGTGGCCACCTGGGAGTTCGGAACTTGGCGGCTCCAGTATTCCCGGGGTCCTGTGGCGGAGGAAACCGTGTGGTTCCGGTTCTACTTTGGAGAGGCGTCTCCTATCTTCGAGCCTGCCCACACGACACCTTTGTGAATTGAACTTTGTCCATTGTTGTAATTTGTTGTGTTTGTTGTGCACGTTCGCAACAGTAAAGTGTTGTTATTTGACCTATTCCATTGTCCGTTCATTTGCGCCCCCTGTTGTGGGTCCGTGTTCCTACACTTTCCCAACAGTTAGTATGACTTTATTTTTCAAGACCTCCGCCTGACCGGAGTGTTGAAATTGATAGGGAGCTGGCCTTATGGCTGCTCTTGGTGTGCCTCTGTGGTAGGAGTGCTGTTGTAAACAAGAGCTTCCAGCAGGGATATAATGTTGAAAGAAAAACGATTATGATTAGTAAAGAGTTGAGTTCGTGGGTGCTATCAGGATTTGTCTGTGCTGCTTCCTGCAGGGGGGCAGTATGGTCAAACATTCTTGCTTATTCTTTAGGTCTTTTACCGCTTTTGATGCTTTCAATAGCGATCGTGTTAAAAATCAATTTCAGCTCTTTAGTAACTGCAAATGTCCCATAGACAACACCGGAATTTATCGGTTATCGATTATCTGTAACTTCCGATACATTTTTGGGTGGTTTATCGGTTTATCTTTATCAAAGATAACTTTTCAGTTATCTTATTATCTGTTATCGAAGTTAATTTTTTGGTTATCTGTGCCCACCACTGTTGATAATATACAACAATTCTTGTATTTCTGGGCTGCAGCACATTCCATCTCAAACTTCTCAATGAATGCAAGAGAAAATGATTGAAATGTTTCAAAACAGTGTTCCTCAAAGATAGATTTGAAGGGATTTGCATATTTCTTCCTCTACAGTGCATAATATCATTTAACAATTCAAGGAATCTGGAGGAATTTCAGTGTGTGAAGGGCAAGAGCACAAGTCTAAACTGATCACCCATGATCTCCAATCCCTCGGATGGCACTCATCATTCATCAGTAGCTGATACAACCACATTATCAAGGGATTACTTTGGAAAACCTATGTCAAGCACTAAAATTCAGATTTACATTTACAAATGTGTAATAAAAAAGAAGCCTTATGATTTCCTAAGTTGCCACCTTCTCTGGGCTTGAAGACATATGGTTTGGACCATCACACCATCATGTACTGTGGTCAAATGAATCAGTATTCCAGACCTTTTTTGGAAGAAATGGATGCCAATGACAAAAAGGACCACTTGGTATCCTCATTGCCAAAACATCTTTCAAGTGTTGGGAAACCAAATGGCAACGTTATAGTGGGTATTGCTTTAGCTTCTTGATTTTGTTTTTGTTGTTGCTATTGTTTTTCAATGTGTTGCAGGCCTTAAATCCAGGAATGGATGTGTATATTAACAAATTAAATGAAGCTGAGCAGAAAAAAAACCTTGAGAAATCTTGGGTTCATATGGTCTGCACAAGTCAAAGTAAATGTAAGAATCACTATGGAGTTTATTGTTTGTTTGTTTAGATTTTTTTTTCTCTTTTTTTTTCTTTTTTGCATTTTCTCTGCCATCCCAACTTTTTTGATTTGGGGCTGTAATTTCTTGAACCACTGAAATAGATCTTTCAGTGGGTCAGCAGTTTGTCTTCAGTGTGTGCTTATCTTTTCTATGTTACTGCAAAAATACAACCTCATGCGGTTTACGCTTAAGTGCAGCAGTTAGGTAGATAAAGTAGTTAGACTGTGCCATGCTCAGAGTCAGCTCGTGTGATTTGTCCTGGAATAAAAATTGCTCTGGGACCTTCCAGGTCCTTTGGGCCGCGCTCATAAACAAACCACTCAGCACATCCAAATAAAAGTGGCTTGTCACAGTGTACACATGCACACTTATCCACTTCATTCCACTACCTCTCTCACATGTCAACACTCTGTCACACTGAGCATTAAATGCCCCCCCACACACACACACACACCACCCTCTAACACTTGCTTTGCCTGCTCTGCATTTTCTCATCTTTGCTGAGAGGAGAACATTTGCCACTGATTTTTCAATTTGTTTTTTACACGGTGCAAGATTATGCTGAGTGCACTGCTGAAATCTGTGCATGTGTGCAGGCATGCATGAATGTATGCATGCGTGCATGTTCATATTTCTGTGTGGTTACAGATGCAGGTATGTGGGGGATTGTGTATGTGCATTTTGTTTTGTTTCTGGCTGCTGTCCTCTGGAGTGAATACGAAGGAATCGTCTCTTTCGCCATCCATAACCGTCCACGTCGACATAACCGCTTTCCATGTGGGGTCTAATCCACTGAGACAGACGCTTTCCCACTCTTACGTGCTTCTGTAATCTTCACTTGTCTACAGTCTCTCATTGTTTGAGCTTCCATTCTGTGAGATGACACTTCAAAGCCGCTGTAACAGCACATTGTCTCTCTGGCCTGCAAAAGGCTCTAAAGGACGTTAAACTCTCTTAAGGTTTTTGGTGTCTGTGTCTGCCCACACGGACAATCCTCAAAGCCTCTAATCTCACACTTACTGCAGCCTCGTACAGCTCATCCTTCAGCAAAATCTCTGTACACTGAGGTTTTACTAAATGCGAAACAATACAGAAAACATTAAGAAGGCAGAGCTCTGCTCAGACAGTAAATCTACTTTATTTTCAAACTACACATCCTTGCAGCTGACAGCTTGCCTCTCTGTTGTTAGCTTGTGATGTACAACAGAAGTGCTTTTCACTCCTTTGGCTTAGCAGAAACCAATTGGGCCTATTGTCTTCTTTCCAAATATATCCAGATTCTGTCGCCATCACAACTGAGATCAAGTGCAACTCACATGGATCATAGGAATGCTTCCAAAAGTAGAAGGTCACCCTGTTAAACAGATAAAAGGGGAATTTTTGAAGCAGGTCTGGAGGACTGCCAAAAATATTGTTTGCTACACCGTAAGATACCCACCTAACCTCTAATATTACTAAGATACGAAAGCATTTCTCTTCTACTTTATGTCATTACATATGTCTTTACATTCTGTTAACTTTATTTCTTATAAATTACAAAATTAATAATTTTGTATCACTGAGCTATTACAGCAAATGGTCATTTAATAAGGGTCAAAGCTGGTGAATGATCCTGTCCAAAAAAAAAAATGCATTGGGATAACACAATGAAGTATTCCCATTGTGTTCCTCAATAAAAAATAAAACACAAACAGATAAATCCACCTTGCATGCACAGCCATTCCAGCACTGCGACCGAACAGACCAAGGCTGCTGACATGCTCAGCCACTTCCAGAAGTGCTGTTCCTTTCCGATCATCTCTGCCATTTTGGAGCACTTCCAGAGCAGCTCTTGTGTTTCTCCCACAAGGAATGTCAGATCCTAAATGTTTTCTCCAATCACTCACAATGTAGTTACATCCATCATCAACCCCTCACAAAGCTCTCTCACAATTCTCGCACGTTCTGAGTAACAGAGACTGCATTCAGAAGAGTTTGTGACACTTGCGTGACTATATGGTGAGGAACTTTGTCATGGAAATTCTGTGAACAGTTCAAAAATCAGGTGACACCCTGTGACTGTGAGAGGATGGTGAAGCCCATATGATATTGCGCAAATTCCCTCACCCATGCCATTTGCAAGCTGTCATGGTCCAGTGAGATTTCATTAAGGTCAAAGGTCATATGAACATTTCTGGACATCTGCAGTAAAAATATGAAAAAAAATAGTTGCAAATAGCGACTTGGATGAATCCTGACTAATTCGTTCATTCATTCGTTTCCTGACCCCACCTAGTCCTGCTCAGGGTCACGAGGGGTTGGGGGCTATAACAGCGGTCACTGGGTGAAAGGCAGGGTACACTCTGGATAGGCAGCCTGAATAATTTTAAGGGCATATTGCATTCCAATCAACACTATCTTGTAAAAAAGTACACGAGCAAAGCACCGCGCCGCAAAGCACCGAAAAGCTCGCTCTATGGTCGACGAAGGCACAAACCGGAAATGGCACAAAACACAAACTGGAAATGGCACAAAAAATCTGCCCAGTGGGGAAAAAGCCACAAACCGGACAACATTGTCATAAAGCAGCAAACCGGAAATGACATGGTGAGATGCTGAAGAGCTTCGCTCATTCATGTCCGCAACATATACATATTATACTAAATTATGAATCATACTTCCAATCCTTGAACTTGCATGAGTCCTGATGTAGCTGATAAAATTAAAATGAGCCATATAGTGTCTTAAAGATGCACTCAGATTCAGAGCTATTTTTAGCCAAAAAAGGGATGCAACCTAAGATGCTAAGTACTAGCTGTCTGAAGGTCACTCCACCTGTGTTCAGCTACAGACCACTTCATGATTTACTCCAGTAAACACAGTCAATCTGGGTTGTTTTTTGTTTTTAGGTTGTTGTTGTTTTTTTTTTTCTTTAAATGTAATATGGCTTTAATTTGGTTTTCAAATCAAATTATTGTAAGCTGTAATCAACATTTGTCCATGTCCGCCTCTTTGTAAACCCGAAGTGTATTCATGAAAAAAAGCCAACGTGTACGTCGCAATAAGACTGAATAATAATGCTCATATACCTTGAAAGTGGTGTCTGATTTCACTCCCGTTGACAGTTTGCACACAGAGCTCCACTGTGTGTCACTGTCTTTTCTCCACAGGAAAACAACGTTCGGACGTCTGCCGGAAGCTTCCTTAACTTTGCCATCAGTTTAGCTCAGCTTATTCAATAAATCAACAGTTTTTTTAAAGACCATTTTCACGCTGTGATCGGCTTCACATCTGCTCTGTCCCACCTAATAAGTAACAATAGTCGTGTGACTACATCCTTGCAAAACACACATTTTAATTATTTTGACGTATTCACCATTAAAGTACACAAAAACACAATTTTAACACTGTCACAAATTACATTTTACCCCCATTCATTTTAGGGGCGTGACGTGAGATGATGTCACCAAAATTCATATTCCTGACAGCTTGAGGTATCTAAGTGTTGATCAGATGCACGTGAAATCAGGCTAATTTCCCCATGTTTATGACTTAATTCTCTGACCATATGGTACCAAAAATAAAATGAAATAATGAAAAACTTAAATCAATATTTTCATAATTCTTTATTTATTTTAAAATATTCAGCTCATTTCACATTTTATTTACTAGTGATACACACTTTAAGCCCAAATTTTGCTATTTTAACATCAGCAGGGGTGGTGGCCAAGTGGTTAATTGGTTAATACGCTTGGTTTCACTGCAGATGGTTCCGGGTTCAAATCCCACCCCTGCCACATTTCTCTGTGTAATGTGGAGTTGTGTCAGGAAGGGTATCCGGCGTAAAACCTGTGCCAATTCAACATGCAGATCCACCTTGGATTTGCTGTGGCGACCCTGAGTGCAAACAAGGGAGCAGCCAAAGGGACTTACAGTTACTGTGATGCTATAAAAGGGGTGAAAACAAGACTTTCCCATCATATTTCCTCAGAAGAAGTAACACCAGGCTGCCAATGCCAATATTTGACACTCAGTTATGTATGTGTTTGGCATAAGTACACGTGTATATGTGGCAAAAATAGGTAACAGTGGACATGTAGGTACGACATGCAGTGATAGGAACCTCCTGTTCTCTCAACAGAAGTCTTCTGATTCTTATCTCCAACATAAATCCTTGTCACGCTCTTCAACAGAAGACAGTTTTGAAATGTTAACCCTCTGGGGCCGATGTCGCCGTATATGACCAAGCTTTACTAAATTTTAAATAACTTTTTAATGAGATAGAAACATACTTTTTTTTGCTGAAAAGTTAACTCTGCTGACTTTCAAGCCAGCCATCGGCCATCTTTGTACTCTTCATAGAAGCTGTGTGATGACGTGCGTAATGTGAGTTTCCAATCGGAATTGGTTCACCGTCACATGGTTTTCCAAAATCCAATCGTAGGGCAGATTTACCTCACGTGAAAAGCCAAAAATCATTTTCAGGAGTGATATGTTACTAGTTGGCCCATTTGAATAGCCCCCTGGATGCTCCAATGAGTACATACTATTGAGCTCCAATGCACCCTGCACCATTATGCACAGCGATCAGTGAAAGCAGACGGTGCAGATGGAGAGCCTCTGATGACAAGCTCACGTGCTAAACAAAGAGTGTATAACTATCAGAATTGCTCCACTAGTTTGCATGTGAATGTTACTGGATAACTCTGTTGCTTTCTCAATGGAGAGATGGGGGAGGGCCACTCCTCAGACTGTAAAGAGCCAAAGTGAGCCAAAGTGTGAATGAAAGCTGCTTTAGGAGCAGCACAGAACACTCCAAAACGCAGTAGAAGTAGAAGTTTGTGATGTAACCTTTAATAGCAGACAGAAATTGCTTTGAGATGAAGACAAACAAAATGCAGAGACCATTTTGTATACGTTCTTCAAAATGTGCATTTGTGTTTATTGTTTGAACCTTTTTGTTGTACAGTCTTTCACACAAGACCTCAAATTACCTTTATAAAGTGTCAAAACAGTTATTATAGTTTGCTATGTGTTTTGAATAAATGTGTGGAAAATTATTTCCGCTTTTCTTTTTCCTTTCTTATTTCTAATTGTAAACCTTTATTACACTTATAAAACTCAACATAAGCATATATATTATGAAAGCATGAGTTGTCCTGAAAAAAAAGACACATAAAACTTGATTGTGGGATACAGGGAGAGCTGTTAACATAATAATAAAACATTTATGCCAGGCGGGTGAACTGTCCAAAAAATGCCCTTGGACCCCAGAGAGTCAGTGACTACATTTTAGCTTTGTGAAAAAGTGTGGTAATAACCATGGGAGTACCGCATAGGGTGGGCGACATGGGGTCCAAACAGTGCAAGTTTATCTCCCAACCAATCACCTCAGCAGGTGGATCTACTGATGTACTTCACCCCATAGCCTGAAGTCCTCACCATCTTTGAAATCATCCTCTGTGGTGCCCGGTAGCTTCGAAAACCTACGCTGTCTTGGCCCTCCTTCATTGCACACTATTGCCCACCCCTGGGAAAGATTACCCCTGGACAGGACGCCTGTCCAACTCAGATTACTTCCAAAGCCCAAACCAGTATCCATGTAGAGTTGAGTTACCTGAGACAATGCAGGTGAAGTATGTTGTCCAAAGACACAAACAGCTACCTTAGCCAGAAATCAAAAGCATGTCTGCATATTGGAAGCCCATGTAACTTTCCATCTGGGCTACCTGCTGTAAATGATCAATAATAACAAATAGAAATTTGGGATTTTTGAGCAATTTAAGACCAACTTTTGCTCACCAGAGTCACTGATATCTGAGTATTTGGCGAGTCTTGTTGTTCCGTTACAGCCTGTAGAAAATTTGTAGATAACTTGTAGATAATTTGACACTAAAACTAATGACCATATAAGTGGTGGCTCACCAGTTACTGCACTGAATAAAAGAAGCATGCATACATACACACAAGTGGAATGTGACAGATGTTGCATAACGGTTTTGGTTGTTACAGTACAAAGGTCATGGATTTCAAAGAATTTTTCTCTGATATCTGATGTCAGATACTTTCTTTGTTTTAATCTGTAACTTTGTGTCATACACACAGACACACCAGAGTGATCACATAACCTCCCACCCTCCTCTGTCGGCTGGTAGAAATCACAGACAGAAGCATTAGTAAAGTCATTTGTAGATTTTTATATCCCTGGGTCCAGGTCTTCTTTCAGTGAAGCTCAGTGTTATTTGCTGGCTTTGTTCCTACTGGTCACAGCAACTGCACTTGTGCAGGCCAAATTTAAGGTCAAGTCAGTGCACATATTCTCACAGTTTGTTTTTTTTCCTTTAACCGCTGTATAGATTGAGTGTGATACCCCTCTGCTAGCCCAGCGTGGAACTATTGATTTGAGCTGACAGATCCAATTACATTCTGTGACAGAGAAATAGAACTGTCCACAGGGATAAGGCAAGAGAAAGACAATATAGATTCATATTTATCCATGCAATTTATCAAGAAGCTTCTATCACCCACTTGCTTGTGTTTTACACTGTGATATGTGTCAACAATATGACCTAAAATGAACCAGACCTTTGCAGAATTACTGATGTCACTGCACAACTCACTATTTAGAACCCTACACTTGTACACGATGTAAACATGAAAAATTTGCATAGCTAAAAAGAAAAAACTGATAACCTAAATTTTTTTGGAAGTTTAAATGGATTACATTTATAAATATCTAGAAATGTTTGAAGTAATGATATCTTTTGATTGCCATTAAATTAAATACACTGATTAAATTAACTCACACAACAAGATTCCAGTAGTAGAACACCATGCTTCACCACTTATACCATTATCACAAAACACTGTAGTACTTTCTTCCCATAAATTTTTGTAACCCATATCATTTTCCTTTTACTGTTTGATTCCAGCATATATACCATCTGAGTCTGCCTCAGTAAACCAAAAAGGAAAGAGAATAACATCAAAATAAGTTTGAGAATACTGGTTAGTCTGTGTCAGAGCGTAGCGTGTGTAGAGAAGGTAGCTGAGTATACAATATAAGGACCTGGGCTGCCCATCTGTAGACGCGGATTCGAATCCAACTCGTACTACCTCTCTGTGTCATTAGACCAGCCTCAGCTGGGGAAGTGACTCTTAACTCATCGACTGATGCACTTCATGCTACAAAATCCAGAGATAAACATGGGTACCAACTTACCTCGGGACTATATAGGACTTATTTTGTGAAACACTGTGACCTTAATGGACAACAAAATAACTTAAATATATACAAGAAAAAAAAGGCAGTTTTATAAAAAAAAAACCTATATGGATTTGAATCACGTGCGATTACACCAGACATGCTTGAACCCTCGTGCACATGCGTGAGTTTTTTCACGCGTGTCGGTGACGTCATCCGCCTGTGGGCAGGCTTTGAGTGAGCACTGGTCCAGCCCTCTCAGCTGAAATCCTTTGTCTGAGACGCTGCTGGAGACGGCGCGCATTGCTTTATCAAAATTTTTTCAGGCAACACTACCAGACCAAAATCTCTCAGCCGTTAAATTTTTTTACCGAAAACCAGCTGAATTTATCGAATGGTGTCCACTCAGTTGTGCCTTACAGTTTTGAAAAAATTTTGATCAAACAAAGCAGCAGTCTCTGAGCCATTCCTAAACAATGAAAAAAATCGACGAGAGGGTGGGCCACTCCTCACTCAAAGACTGCCCACAGGCGAATGACGTAACCGACAGGCGTGAAAAAACTCTCGCATGCCCACGAGGGTTCAAGCATGTCTGATGTAATCACACGTGATTAAAATCCATATGGTTTTTGAAAAAAATAATAAGGTCGGATACTTTTCTAATAGACCTCGTATTAATATAGAAATATGGGCAGCATGGGCCCCGCCTGCTGCAGCCTTCACCCACTTTACCTCAATTCGGATGACGGACTGCTTAAAGTTTAGTGCACATAAACAATGTCAAATGTATATGTGTTGTCTTTAATTCTGATGTGTGCCATTATTACAGTAAACAAGTAATAATTGTGAATTAATTGTTGTATCTTGTCTGAGGTAATTGGAGTGTAAACGGAATTTTGTTGTTGTTGCACTCGTGTAATGACAATGACAATAAATCTCATCTGTCATATCAGTCAGTGTGTTTCATTTAGTTGGACACCCTATTCACAAACCTGAAGATCTATTTTTCAATTCAATTTATTTTCATTTATATAGCGCCAAATCACAGAGTTGCCTCAAGGCACTTCACACAAGTAAGCTCTATCCATATCACCCCAATAGAGCGCTTCGCTCTCAGACTGCAGGCTTACTTGTAGTTCCTAGGGTTTGTAAGAGTAGAATGGGAGGCAGAGCCTTCAGCTTTCAGGCTCCTCTCCTGTGGAACCAGCTCCCAATTCAGATCAGGGAGACAGACACCCTCTCTACTTTTAAGATTAGGCTTAAAACTTTCCTTTTCGCTAAAGCTTATAGTTAGGGCTGGATCAGGTGACCCTGAACCATCCCTTAGTTATGCTGCTATAGACGTAGACTGCTGGGGGGTTCCCATGATGCACTGTTTCTTTCTCTTTTTGCTCTGTATGCACCACTCTGCATTTAATCATTAGTGATCGATCTCTGCTCCCCTCCACAGCATGTCTTTTTCCTGGTTCTCTCCCTCAGCCCCAACCAGTCCCAGCAGAAGACTGCCCCTCCCTGAGCCTGGTTCTGCTGGAGGTTTCTTCCTGTTAAAAGGGAGTTTTTCCTTCCCACTGTAGCCAAGTGCTTGCTCACAGGGGGTCGTTTTGACCGTTGGGGTTTTACATCATTATTGTATGGCCTTGCCTTACAATATAAAGCGCCTTGGGGCAACTGTTTGTTGTGATTTGGCGCTATATAAAAAAAAAATTGATTGATTGATTGATATCCTTACTAACCCCCTGAGCAACAGTGGTAAGGAAAAACTCCCTCTGAGGAAGAAACCTCAAGCAGACCAGACTCAAAGGAGTGACCCTCTGCTTGGGCCATGCTACGGACATAAATTACAGAACAATTCACAAAATGAATATACAGGAAATGCTGTTGGTGCACAGGACAGGAGGGTCGAAGAAGATCTGTTTCAATCATTCAACATGTTTACATTTTGATAGAACATTACATGATTATGCTCATTTAAGTTGATTTAACTCAAATCAACCAAGTCCATTCATTTTCGATACCTGCGTATTCCAATTAAGGGTAACTTGGTGGGTGGGGGGCTAACTGGAACCTATCCCAGCAGCCACTTGGTGAGAGATGAGGTATACCCTGGACAGGCCACCAGTTTATTGCAGGGCCAACATACAGTGGGTAAAATAAGTATTTAGCACATCACCATTTTTCTCAGTAAATATATTTCTAAAGGTGCTACTGACATGAGGTTTTCACCCGTTGTCAGTAACAACACATGTAATCCACACATACAAACAAATCAAACCATAGATGTCCATAAATTAAGTTATGTGCAATAATTTAAAATGACAGGCAAAAGTATTGAACACCTGAAGAAAGGGAGGCACAAAAAGACAAGGAAAGCCTAGACACCAGCTGAAATCTATCAGTAAATAGAAAGCAATCCTGCCCCTTGTCAGTGCAAATTAATATCAGCTAGTTCAGTCCCAACTGATGGCCTATAAAAAGTTGTCTCATTGTCACACAAGAAACAACTCATGATGAGTAAAAGCAAAGAGCTTTTTCAAGATTTTTGCAACCTTATTGTTGCAAAACATACTGATGGCACTGGTCAGAGAAGGATTTCTAAACTTCTGAATGTTCTAGTGAGCACTGTTGGAGTCATAATCTGAAAGTGGAAAGAACATTATTTCACCATAAACTGGCTACAACCAGGTGCTCCTTGCAAGATTTCTGACAAAGGAGTGAAAAGAATTATCAGATGAGTTGTTCAAGAACCAAGGATCACTTCAGAAATACCTGGAATTATCAGGTACAATTGTTTCACAGAAACGTAGAACAGAACGTCACGGTGTGGGGCTGTTTGTCAACATACGGTACTGGCAAACTTGATATCACTGAAGGAAAGATGAGTAAAAAAAAAGTACCGATTTTGGATAAAAATTTACCAGGATGATGTTAAGATTAGGAGTTATGGCAGCTAACGGAACCCAGGACTTAGGTAAATAGTGTAGAACCCCAGGATGCAGAGCAGCTCAGACACGAGGGTGAGGATGGATAACAGTTTTACTCAGGTGAGTAACACCAACCCAGAGTTCAGTTGCGGAATAGTCTTGACACTGGTGTGAGAAAACAAAGGAATAATCTTCATAAATGTGTAGACAAAGTCAGGAAATCCTTTTCTTAAAGGTGTGGACCAAGTCAGGAAATCTACTTAAAGAAGTGGATAAAACTCTTAATAAAAGTGAGGAACAAAACCCTTTTCATGGAAGGGGTGTGTCAGACAGAATTCAACTTAGCAAATCTCCTTTCTTTAGGAATGGTGAGTCAATACAGACTGAATCAAAGGTTTAGCTTCTTCATAAAAGTGAGTTTAAACTGAGAACTCTTTCTCCTTAGGTGGAAATCAATGCTGGAGTCTTCTTTAACAACAGACTCTGACTCAGACTCTGTTCAACTGAGGAATGTCTCGTATTTCTTAGTTGTGGAATTCCAACTCATTGACAGGGTTAAATAAAAACAGTCCTTTCTTCTTACCAAAAGGCATGGACTTGGAGACAGGAGTTAACTTAAAAAAAAAAAAAAAAAACTTTCTTGCTTAGTAAATGAGTTCAACTTCAGAGTGCAAAAAAACAGGTTAATACTCCTGTGAGGACATAAAGGGTCACCAGAGGGAAGCAGAGAATGCTAAACACTGAAAGGTGATAGAGGCCAAATGCAGAGAATACTAGACAAGAAAAAGGGTGAAATTGACAAGATGTGATATCAGAGCTGGAAGAGACTGTGAGAAGGAAATGATTAAAAACTACTGAGACAGACAGAAAATGACAGACAAAAGCTGGGATATGCAAAGAATGATAGACCAGAAAACAAGATAAAAGGCTGGGAAATATAATGATAACCTAAAGAGGTGGAAGAAAATAGGAGATCAGAGCAGATAAAAGCTGGTAACAGATGTGAAACAGATGAACAAAGAGGAGACTAGGACCCCAACACTGTTCAACTGTCAGCCCCACTGAGGTCCTTAGTCCGCGTCTCATTAACATAAGATCACTATCCTCAAAATCGTTGTTGATTAATGATCTAATTATTGATCATCACTTAGATATGATTGGGTTATGTGAAACCTGGCTTAAACGTACAGCTCTCCTCCCCTTAAATGAGGCCTGCCCACCAGCATATACATTTAGTCATGTCCCTCGTGATGCGAGCAAGGCGGGGGTGTTGCTCTTATTTATAAATCTAGGTTTAGCTTATTAGCTGTTGGGGGTCACAAATATAACTCGTTTGAGCATCTGATTCTCTACTCTGCTCAGGATATTACGCATTGCCAAGGTCAGGAGAATAAAAATCAGCTGTATTACTTTGTCACTGTATATAGGCCTCCTGGCCCATATTCTGAATTCTGAGATGTATTTGATGTGTTCATCTCTATCTTGTCAACTAGTGTAGATAACATTCTGATCATTTGTGACTTTAACATTCATATAAATAAGCCTTCTGATCCCCTCTGTAAATCATTTATGGAAATTGTGGATGCATTAGGATTTTGGCAATGCATTCGGGACTCGATGCACATTAGTGGAAATGCCCTGGATTTGGTTCTCACATGTGGTATTGCTGTCACGAATATTGACATCATGCCTCTTACATCAGTGGTCTCTGATCACTCACTTATTAAGTTTACAGTTTTGCTGCCGTGTTTAGTGGAACAACAACCTTATATATCACTACGGCAATGCATCAACTCCTCAACTAAGACTGAACTCGAAGCTAGACTGCCTGATGTCTTAAGCAGGGTTCACACGGCAGGATAATTAGGCCGATATCGGACCCGATCTTCCCCTTCCGACAATCTTAAGGACACCCCGACAATCGTGATGATGCTAAAGATAATCTTATCAGATATTCCTCCCATGTGTGGTGTGTTAAGAGCGCGCTGATCTGCAAGGAAGGACGTCAGGGGCGCTCCGATCACAAATCGGGGATATTCAACATGTTGGATTTTTTTGGCCCGATATCGCAGCGTGTGTTGTGTCCTCTGACCACAAACGAGCACGCAGCCTGCTGAATCTGACGTGTAGCCAATCAGAAAGTGAGGTGATGGATGCACGGAGTGGAAAATAAAATCAAAACAGCTGTTCTGACTTACCAGAAAGTCCGGTGGTCGCGCTGTCTCCACTCCTTTAAAGAACGCCTTTTCTTTTTCGTTTTGTGTCGTTGTTTCCCTCTGTTTTAAATAGTCCACAAAGTACCTCAGTTTGTTTACTCTGAAGTCACGTTTAATCTCGAGAGATTTTGTGAGATTTCGTGTCTGAGCTGTAAATGTTTGTGTGTGAAATCTGTTCGTGTGTGGTGTTGTTGTCCTTACCGTGTGGCTGAACACCACACACTGTACAACCAAACCTGTTAGATCCATGATTTTTTATCTTCATGTGTGTGGTCTCTCAGGTTTTGGAAACCTAAAGATAATTTTAAAATCCTGTCATGTGAACCAGGCTTTAGCTTCACATTTGGCAAATACCCAATTAGGAGACAGTCTTGTGGATAGTTTAAACTCAGTGCTCAAAACTACACTCGACATGATTGCACCACCTGTGTTGAAACCGTGCTCCCCCAAAACACAGTCACCTTGGTTCAATGATTACCTGCATGACTTCAAGCATAAGGCTAGAGGTCTAGAACGGAAATGGGGTGGTTCAAAATTAGAAGTATTCCACCTTGCGTGGCGTGATGCTATCTTAGACTATAAGGATGCATTACTGGCTACAAAGCGCACCTATTACTCTGATTTGATCAACAAAAACAAGCATAACTCAAAGTTCTTGTTCGACACGGTGGCAACACTTTACAGCACAAGATTTCCTAGATTACTTTGAGAAGAAAATAGAAGACATTAGGTTAAACATATCCCAGCATGCCTTAACCCAGCTACTACACCCTGCTATTGAGCTGGGCACCATTACTGAGGTATTACCTAGATTTACAGAATTTGATAGTATCTCACTAGGCATGCTGACGAAACTCGTAACGTCAACAAAAAGCACAACCTGTTTATTTGATCCTATGCCAACAAAACTGTTTAAGGACCTGTGGTCCACTCTTGGGCTGACTGTGCTGGAAACATATCATTTTTCTCTAAAATTCTGGAAAAAGTGGTGTCACGGCAGCTCGTAGACTATCTTACTGAGAATAATCTCTTTGAGCCACTGCAGTCTGCTTTTAGAAAATATCATTCCACAGAGACAGCTCTCACTAAATTGTTGAATGATCTTCTGCTTGCAGTGGATTCGGACACCACTAGGGTTCTGTTGCTGTTAGATCTCAGTGCTGCATTTGATACCGTGAATCATCATATTCTACTTGATAGGCTGGATAATCATTTTGGGATAACTGGAAGTGCCCTTGCATGGTTGATGTCATACTTGACCAGTCGTTCTCACTGTGTTTTGTACAGTAACACTACCTCTAACCTTAGTGACATGAAATTTGGGGTTCCACAGGGGTCCGTCTTAGGCCCCCTGCTTTTCTCCTTTTATATAGCACCCCTTGGGCACATATTGCGGTGTTTTAGGATTACCTTTCACTGCTATGCTAGTGATACCCAGTTATACATGCCGATAACTGCTGGTAATCTCATTCACATAAAATCCTTAGTAAATTGCCTTGCATCGGTGAGAAGTTGGATGTCTAGAAACTTCCTACTTTTAAACTCTGATAAGACTGAAATGTTGGTTCTTGGTCTAGTGAGACATCTGCATCAATTTGACCAGTTAAAGCTTAGCCTAGGCTTGTATGTCATACATTACACTGACAAAGTGAGGAACCTTGGGGTAATTTTTGATCCTACATTGTCCTTTGACCTCCACATTAGAAATATTACGACGACTGCTTTCTTCCATCTGCGAAATATAGTGAAGATTTGTCCCATGGCTGATGCTGAGACCCTGATCCATGCGTTTATCTCTTCTAGATTGGACTACTGCAATGTTCTATTTTCTGGTTTACCACAGTCCAGAATTAGTGCTCTCCAAATGGTTAAAAATACTGCAGCCAGAGTTTTGAAACAAAGCAGAAAGTTCAACCACATTACACCCATTTTGGCAGACCCAGATGGAACCCAGGCAAACATGGGGAAAGCATGCAAGCCCCACTTATTCCCCTGACGCCCAGTTTTGTCATCAGAACAGAAAGATGCACAAAATCTCAAATTAGCCTCGTTTCAAGTTTCAAAAGAGATCAGATCAAGCTCTAAAATTATGCTCAGGCACAAAATGGACACTAAAATAAGGCTGAAGTGAGAAATTCACTTTTGTCTCTCAAGCTGTCTATTTATATGGAGAGAACAAATAGACGTAAATGTGTTCACGCTTACCTCAGTACATGGAAATAAACTTTTTAAATGAAAGAATATACAGGCAGTAACTTCTGTTATTTGTAGAAGTCACTCTCACTGATAATCAACTCGTGGACTTAGTGGAGAGCAGTGCTCCCAGTGGGCGAGGAGGCTGAGGGAAGTAGCTGGTTTGCCTAATTAGTAGCAGCAAGAAGCGGATTACTCTGTAGATTTTAACTTGTCCCACAGGCTTACGTTGTATGACTATTTAGCCCTTGACGGTGTTAGCACACTAACACACTACTCAAGTTATCCTTTTAATTTACTTTACTTTTTGCTAATAGTAAAAAGTAAAGTAATGCACAAATATTAGAACATATCTCATGTATTCAGCAACCAGGAGGTAGTGATGACATCATCAAAAACAAGAAAATGGATTTTATCTCTGAGAAAAAAGTAATGTATTATTGTTATTACCACTACTACCCCTAACCCTAAATTGAACTTAAGCCTAAGACATTTTTCTGAATGTTAAATGCAAAACACGATTTGCATACACACAATGCACAAAATGTCACACAGCTTTTTGTACAATATAAGAAACAAATCATGAGAATACATTGCAATACTGGGCTGATGATTATGGCTTTTGTGAATATTTTAACCCAAAAACATCTAAAAATAGAGCCAGGTTAAAAAAAAACCCAGAGTTCCTGTACAGTAAAAAATAAAATAAAATTGCAGTGATCAGCTACCTCAGTTTTGTTTTATTTTGTCTTCACCAACGAAGTTGGAGGAGGTTATGTTTTTGCCCCGGATTGTTTCATATACCCACAATTTTTCATATATCGTTGTGAAATTTTTACAGAGGATTCATATCCTGATAGGCATGAACTGATTCAATTTTCAAGGTCATACGTCAAAGTCAGGAAAAATCTTGGAAAATCCGTATCCTTTAACATTAAACGAGTTTTCAAAAGTTCATATCGCTGTCAAAAAACATCAATTTCTTGTACATTTGAGAGCGTTATGTTGGATGGTATTCTTTATCGACTGACAAAGTTTGATCCAGTGTCACCAACTGAACAGTGCCCCCTAAAAATTGGCCTTCACTGCACAGATGTGCTGCTGCTGCGCCTACTTCATTTCAGAGCATCAGTAGTGACCCACAGATTGTCACCTCGTTTCTGCTTAAAACTGCCTTGTTTCTGCATAAAACTGACTTTAAAATGATTTAAAGAAAAAGAAAAGTTAACATAATTTATGATTGGGTTGGTAGATTATGATATTGAGAGCCCATATGAAAAATTGTAGGCATGTGTGAATATTTATGTTAAAGGTATGAGCATTTTTTTATGGCTGGTCTAAAGCCACCAGCAGGCTGCCATGCTGTCTGCTATAACAGTGATGTGTGACATTACATGGGCACAGAGGTTCACAACTCCGCCATTGTCGCTCTTCAGTATAGAAGGGGCAAAGCACATAAGCTACAATCAACATCCCGGATCCCGAATCAGTATCGGGTTCTGATAATGACGTAATTCGTGGATTGGAATTTCCCGAGCCAACCTGGATTTTCCAATACTGGAGAGAAACCATGTCTGTGAAACCAGTCTCGTGCTACCTGTTCTCTGTTCTCTGCTGTTTACTGCTGAACGGGAGGAGAGGAGGGGGAGGTTTCTGCACTGAAGGCGAGCTGTTTCTTCTGCGCACCACAACCAAGAGTTTCAAGCCTCTGGTAACAGCAAATTTCCACCCGGATCTGGGGTTCAAATGGTCTGTGCCGCCGAGCAATGAACTGAATTGTTACTGAAAAATCAGCCGCTTCAACGTCCCAAGGCTGTGAAATGCTTTAACAGCAGCTCAGTGCACATCTGAGGAGGACAGCTGAACGGAGATTCAATTTCTCTCCACTGAATGGAGTAAAAAAAACACCAAAATCCTTCAGTCTTTACCCAGAGTACTCGCATGAGTGCCGCTGATGATACATTTAGAAATTTAGTTTATTTTACAGTTGAAAGGCTTTGTGTTTGCTCAGCAGGAAAACGGGAGGGAGAGAGAGAGAGTGAGGGAGGGGGATGTAGCTTTCTGTGCCCATTCTATGTCACAGCAGTTCCGCAAGCAATCTGGGTTTTTTTCTGATTGGTTAAAATTGTGTCAGTGGCGGCATTTATGAAATCGTTGATGATGGATGAATTCTGCTTAAATGCACTTACTAACTTAATAACTTTCGGAGGCATATATTTCAGTTGTAAGAGCTCCTTATTTTCATTGATACACATCAGTTGTTAGTTTATAGCACAGTCTATCTTCCCAGCTATATTTTGTCAGTGGGTTTTCTTTTCCTTTAAGAGGTTTTACTTTGTCATCTGATGGTTAAGAAACATATTATTCCCTTTGATCGCTTTGGGTATAGAGAGTCAGACTCAGATGCATGTGCAGTGAAGGCAGGGTGGACCAATTTTTAGGGAGGACTGTTCGGTCAGTGACAGCAGCTCTGATCCAGATTACAGGTTTTGTGGCCACTGAAAACCCCATTTAATGTATATTTTACATTATATCTTAATCAAACATGTCCTAATCACTCTCATATTTGAAAGTGAGGTGCAGACTGGCACTCACTGTCGCCTGACAAAGTTTGATCCAGATCTGACCCAGATTGTGAATTTTGTGGACATTTTAATTTAATATTGGGAAACCCATTTGTGTACATTTTGCATTATATCTCAGTCAAAAGTGCCTCAATAAGTCTCATTTTTCTGTTATGGATTTACTTACACCACCAAAATTGGATGGAGGTGCCAATTTCATGCCTGTTTGTCTAACAGTCAGAAACCAAGTCCTAAAAAGCAATGACAAATTGAGCATAGCAGAGATAACCAGTGTTCTGTGAAAATTGCCTGAAAAAGAATTCAGAAAGTGAAAAAGTTGAAAAACCTGACAACACTACAAAAGAAACTTTGATTCAGGTGCATGAACAAAATACATACTCCTGACATTTGATGACATCTAATTTAGCTTATGAAAAGACACTTCTAACAGGACTTTGACCTTGAAATTTTTTTCAAGGTAAAAATTTGGGGAATTGGAAACTAGTGTTGGTGGAGGTTTGTATTCTACGAGCGTGGTGCTCTACTATTTGTTTTGTTTTGTTTTTTGCTGTTTTTATAACTTATTCAGGTTTATATTACCAAATCCAAAAAGTTGCTATAAGAATTTTGTTTTATGAAACTGATATGTTGAATTTTTCAGGGCCTATGACTATCAGCGTGTGCCAGCATCACTGTCCCCATCACCTCTGGATACCAGCGTGGCCAAGAGATCACGTTCCTCCTCCTACTCCACGGGCCACAGACGCAGCCGAGACAGAATCCACTCCAAAAACTCCAGACCTCACTCCACTACATCAGCCAAGTGTGAGTAACGTACAAGAGGGCCTGTGAATGAAATATCTATCTATCTATCTATCTATCTATCTATCTATCTATCTATCTATCTATCTATCTATCTATCTATCTATCTATCTATCTATCTATCTATCTATCTACTGTATGTGTGTGTGTGTGTGTGTATATATATATATATATATATATATATATATATATATATGTATATGTTGTGTGACCCGCTGAAGAGGAGGTACTGCTGGCCCACCACCACCAGAGGGCGCCCTGTCTGGAGTGCGGGCTCCAGGCACCAGAGGGCGCTGCCGCCTCACAGGAGCAGCCAGGGTGACAGCTGTCACCCATCACCTGAGACGAGACAGCTGATATCAATCAACAGGGAGGTATATCAGCAGGACGGCATCTCCACCTCATTGCCGAGATATCGCTCTACCAAGGAGGTAACGTATCCAGCCAAACAGATCATCTTTTGACCATTAAATACTTTTTGCCTTTACACAGAAAGAGAAAAGACAGCAGGAGACTGTATTTTGGATAAGTACTCACATTCCTGCACTCACCTGTATTTTCCTGACAAGAGGTGGAGGTGGTGTTTCCACCCTGTGTGTTGCTGGGTGCAGCCGCACCCACACCTGACTGTTTCTGTTCCTTGCCAGCAGTACCGGATCCGATGAGCGGAGGCAGTGGCCACCTGGGGTTCGGGACTTGGCGGCTCCAGTATCCCCGGGGTTCGGTGGCAGAGAAAATGGGGTGGTTCCGGTTCGACTCGGACAGACGTCTCCTATCGTCGAGCCTGCCCACACGACACCTTTGGAATTCGGTTACTGCTGTATTTGTAATCTGTTGTGTTTGTTGTGTGAGTTCACAACAGTAAAACTTTGTGATTTGACTTTCTCCATTGTCCGTTCATTTGCGCCCCCTGTTGTGGGTCTGTGTTCCTACACTTTCCCAACACGATATCTCGGCCAACGTCATGGATCCCGAGGGGTGTCAACCGGCTGTTGAACGGCCAATGGAAGAACAGGACGCGCAGGCGTCCGCAGGAGGGGTAATCGGTGAGTTGCAGCGGATCCTCACCGCTTTCACGACTCGGTTAGATTTAATGACCGAGCAGAATGTCCTCCTGAACCGCAGGGTGGAGGCTCTCGCCGCGCAGGTGGAAGTGCGCCCTCCGGGCGCCGCTGCGGCTCTCCCTCCCGTAGACCCTGTGCGTAACATTGACGTTCCACTGGTCGTTCAACGACCCCTCCCACCTTCCCCGGAAGCATACATAAGCCCCCCAGAGCCGTACGGAGGCTGTGTGGAGACGTGCGCGGATTTCCTTATGCAGTGTTCGCTCGTCTTCGCACAGCGTCCAGTTATGTACGCGACTGATGCTTGCAAGGTAGCTTATGTAATAAACCTGCTTCGCAGCGAGGAACGCGCTTGGGCTACAGCGCTCTGGGAGCAAAAGTCATGGCTCCTTCAGACATATGATGGGTTTGTGAGGGAGTTCAGAACCGTGTTCGATCACCCCAATAGAGGAGAAACCGCTTCAACTGTGCTACTGTCGATGAGACAAGGGCGTCGGAGCGCAGCTGCCTATGCAGTCAACTTCCGCATCGCGGCTGCGAGGTCCGGCTGGAATAGCGCTGCCCTCCGCGCCGCCTTTGTAAACGGACTGTCATTGGTTCTTAAGGAGCACCTGGTGGCTAAGGACGAACCGCGGGATTTAGACGGGCTCATCGATCTTGTCATACGGTTAGACAACCGGTTAGAAGAACGTCGGCGGGAACGAGACGAAGGGCGTGGCCGGGCACGCTCCGTCCCTCTCCCTTCCGGTTCCGACCGCGCTCCGCCTTCCCCACGCTCCACGGCCCCTGCGCTCCGTGGGGCCACAGCTCCCCCTGCTGACGAAGCTATGGACACGAGTAGGGCAACATTTAGGGCGCCAGACGCACAGAGGAGACGGGCCCACGGAGCTTGTTTTGTTTGTGGTGCGATAGAGCACCATATGAGGGACTGCCCCGAGCGGTTCAACTCCAACGCCCCGCCCCTAGAGACTGGGCTAGGGGTGGGCCGAGACATTCACGTGGGACACACCCACATTGCCACACGACTCCCCGTCACGATCCTTTATGAGGACTCAACCCTGAAGGCCCCAGCACTGGTGGACACGGGCTCTGAGGGGAATCTGTTGGACAGCAGATGGGCCAGGGAGATAGGGCTCCCTCTGGTGGCGCTTACCTCGCCTGTACAGGTTCGGGCACTAGATGGCTCCCTACTCCCTCTGATCACGCATAAAACACCACCTGTAACTCTGGTGGTGTCAGGAAATCACCGGGAGGTGATCGAGTTTTTTGTGACTCAGGCCACCTCCCGTGTGGTTTTAGGATTTCCCTGGATGTTGAAGCACAATCCCCGGATTGATTGGCCGTCCGGGGTAGTGGTTCAGTGGAGCGAGACCTGCCATCGGGTGTGTCTAGGTTCCTCGGTTCCTCCCGGCTCCCGAGCTAAGGAGGAGGTCAGAGTCCCGCCCAATCTGGGGACGGTGCTGGTGGAGTACCACGACCTTGTCGACGTGTTCAGCAAGGATCTGGCTCTCACTCTTCCCCCCCACCGTCCGTATGATTGTGCCATTGATTTGGTTCCGGGCAGTGAGTTCCCATCCAGTAGGCTGTACAACCTCTCACGGCCTGAGCGCGAATCAATGGAGACCTACATCCGGGACTCGTTAGCTGCCGGGTTGATCCGGAATTCCACCTCCCCGATGGGCGCAGGTTTCTTTTTTGTGGGCAAAAAAGATGGCGGACTTCGTCCATGCATTGATTATAGGGGGTTGAACGAGATCACGGTTCGCAACCGATACTCGTTGCCCCTGTTGGATTCAGTGTTCACACCCCTGCATGGAGCCCAGATTTTCACCAAGCTCGATCTTAGAAATGCGTACCACCTGGTTCGGATCCGGAAGGGAGACGAGTGGAAGACGGCATTTAACACCCCCTTAGGTCACTTTGAGTACCTGGTCATGCCGTTCGGTCTCACAAACGCTCCTGCGACTTTCCAAGCGTTGGTTAACGATGTCTTGCGGGATTTCCTGCACCGGTTCGTCTTCGTATACCTAGACGATATACTCATCTTTTGTCCGGACCCTGAGACCCATGTCCAGCATGTACGTCAGGTCCTGCAGCGGTTGTTGGAGAACCGGCTGTTTGTGAAGGGCGAGAAGTGTGAGTTCCACCGCACGTCTTTGTCCTTCTTGGGGTTCATCATCTCCTCCAACTCCGTCGCTCCTGATCCGGCCAAGGTTGCGGCGGTGAGAGACTGGCCCCAACCCACAAGCCGTAGGAAGTTGCAACAGTTCCTAGGCTTTGCTAATTTCTACAGGAGGTTCATTAAGGGCTACAGTCAGGTAGTTAGCCCCCTGACAGCCCTGACCTCACCAAAAGTCCCCTTCACCTGGTCAGATCGTTGCGAAGCCGCGTTCAAGGAGTTGAAACAGCGCTTCTCGTCTGCACCTGTTCTGGTGCAGCCCGATCCTAGTCGCCAGTTAGTGGTTGAAGTGGACGCCTCGGACTCAGGGATAGGAGCCGTGCTGTCCCAGAGCGGGAAGACCGATAAGGTCCTTCACCCGTGTGCCTATTTTTCCCGCAGGTTGACCCCAGCTGAACGGAACTATGACGTCGGCAATCGAGAGCTCCTTGCGGTGAAAGAGGCTCTTGAGGAGTGGAGACATCTGTTGGAGGGAACATCCGTGCCATTCACGGTTTTCACTGACCACCGGAACCTGGAGTATATCAGGACCGCCAAGCGGCTGAATCCCAGGCAAGCCCGCTGGTCACTGTTCTTCGGCCGTTTTGACTTCCGGATCACCTACCGTCCCGGGACCAAAAATCAAAGATCGGATGCCTTGTCCCGGGTACATGAAGATGAGGTCAAAACGGAGTCGTCGGATCCCCCGGATCCCATCATCCCGGAGTCCGCTATCGTGGCCGCCCTCACCTGGGACGTGGAGAAGACCGTCCGGGAGGCCCTGACACGAGACCCGGACCCCGGAACCGGACCGAAGAACAAACTCTACGTCCCACCAGAAGCCAGGGCTGCAGTTCTGGACTTCTGTCACGGTTCTAAGCTCTCCTGTCATCCTGGGGTGCGAAGAACCGTGGCAGTCGTCCGGCAGCGCTTCTGGTGGGCGTCCCTGGAGGCCGACGTCCGGGGTTACATCCAGGCCTGTACCACCTGCGCCAGGGGCAAGGCCGACCACCGCAAGACATCGGGATTGCTACAGCCGCTGCCCGTGCCTCATCGCCCCTGGTCTCACATCGGCCTGGATTTTGTCATGGGCCTCCCGCCGTCCCAGGGAAACACCGTCATCCTCACGATAGTGGACCGATTCTCCAAGGCGGCCCACTTCGTGGCCCTCCCGAAGCTACCAACGGCCCAGGAGACAGCGGACCTCCTGGTCCACCACGTCGTCCGTCTGCATGGGATACCATCAGACATCGTCTCCGATCGCGGTCCCCAGTTCTCCTCGCACGTCTGGAGGAGCTTCTGCCGGGAACTGGGGGCCACGGTCAGTCTCTCGTCCGGGTATCACCCCCAGACCAACGGGCAAGCAGAACGGGCCAACCAAGAGATGGAGCAGACCCTACGTTGTGTGACAGCCGCGCACCCGACGGCCTGGAGTACCCACCTGGCCTGGATCAAGTACGCCCACAACAGTCAAGTATCATCAGCCACCGGCCTCTCCCCTTTTGAGGTGTGTTTGGGGTATCAGCCCCCGTTGTTTCCGGTGGTCGAGGGAGAGGTCGGTGTGCCCTCGGTCCAGGCCCACCTACGGAAGTGCCGTCGGGTGTGGCGTGCCGCCCGTTCTGCTTTGTTGAAGGCCCGGACGAGGGCGAAGAACCATGCAGACCGGCGGCGGACCCCGGCTCCTACGTATCGTCCTGGGCAGGAAGTGTGGTTGTCCACCAAGGACATTCCCCTACAAGTGGACTCCCCAAAACTACAGGAACGATACATTGGTCCGTTTAAAATTCTCAAGGTCATCAATCCCGCCGCAGTGAGGCTTCAGCTTCCGGCCTCACTGCGGATCCATCCAGTGTTCCATGTTTCCAGAATCAAACCTCATCACACCTCACCCCTCTGCACTCCGGGTCCGGCACCACCTCCTGCCCGGATCATCGACGGCGAGCCGGCTTGGACTGTACGCCGGCTCCTGGACGTCCGACGGATGGGCCGGGGTTTGCAGTATCTGGTGGACTGGGAAGGGTACGGCCCCGAAGAGCGCTCCTGGGTGAAGAGGAGCTTCATCCTGGACCCGGCCCTCCTGGCCGACTTCTACCGTCGCCACCCGGACAAGCCTGGTCGTGCGCCAGGAGGCGCCCGTTGAGGGGGGGGGTCCTGTTGTGTGGGCCGCTGAAGAGGAGGTACTGCTGGCCCACCACCACCAGAGGGCGCCCTGTCTGGAGTGCGGGCTCCAGGCACCAGAGGGCGCTGCCGCCTCACAGGAGCAGCCAGGGTGACAGCTGTCACCCATCACCTGAGACGAGACAGCTGATATCAATCAACAGGGAGGTATATCAGCAGGACGGCATCTCCACCTCATTGCCGAGATATCGCTCTACCAAGGAGGTAACGTATCCAGTCAAACAGATCATCTTTTGACCATTAAATACTTTTTGCCTTTACACAGAAAGAGAAAAGACAGCAGGAGACTGTATTTTGGATAAGTACTCACATTCCTGCACTCACCTGTATTTTCCTGACAAGAGGTGGAGGTGGTGTTTCCACCCTGTGTGTTGCTGGGTGCAGCCGCACCCACACCTGACTGTTTCTGTTCCTTGCCAGCAGTACCGGATCCGACGAGCGGAGGCAGTGGCCACCTGGGGTTCGGGACTTGGCGGCTCCAGTATCCCCGGGGTTCGGTGGCAGAGGAAATCGGGTGGTTCCGGTTCGACTCGGACAGACGTCTCCTATCGTCGAGCCTGCCCACACGACACCTTTGGAATTCGGTTACTGCTGTATTTGTAATCTGTTGTGTTTGTTGTGTGAGTTCACAACAGTAAAACTTTGTGATTTGACTTTCTCCATTGTCCGTTCATTTGCGCCCCCTGTTGTGGGTCCGTGTTCCTACACTTTCCCAACATATATATATATATATATATATATATATATATATATATATATATATATATATATATATATATATATATATATATATATATATATATATATATATCAGATGTCTTATTCAGTGGCTGCCAGAGTTGAACTGAGTTCAACTGGTGATCCAGGGTGAATGCAACTTCTGAAATGACATGTTACTGAACAATGACAAAGAAAATATACAATGAATAAGTCATCAGAGTGTGAAAGTGTGACAGCTCCCTAACGCGGTGGCTCTGTTTTTTGTGTGTGTGTGTGTGTGTGTGTGTGTGTGTGTGTGTGTGTGTGTGTGTGTGTGTGTGTGTGTGTGTGTGTGTGTGTGTGTGTGTGTGTGTGCGTGCGTGCGTGTGTGCGTGCGTGCATGCATGCAGTGGGCATGGGAGAGCTGCAGGTGATTAAAAAGGAGCTGACTCTGATAAAGACACAGATCGATGGGCTGCTCGACAGCCTCGACAGGATGGACACACAAAGGAATGACTACAAAGGTGAGACACATTCAGAAAGACAGCGTAGGCAGGACGGTGTTAGACACAGTGATCTGTTGATACATCAGAAACACTTTCAGGTGGACTCCAGCGAGGTTCAGCTTTGCACCGATCACAAAATGATTCAGTTTATCTGTGCAGCAGGGAAAGGAGGGAATGCAAAACAACCTGGCCTGGCTGATCATACTTTTGCCTCAGTTATGTTTAAGTTAAACTGACGGTGAGATCAGGATAACTGTGATAAACGTGCAGAACAAACAGTGTTCTACTCAAGTATGGGACATGACGAAGATTCAGACAATATTCTATTCAATATTATATTCAGAATATATTATTATTAGTGGCGACCAGAGGAGTGCTTGGTGGCGCTGAGATCTGCTGCTGCCCTCAGGTGGACATTTAAATACAGCACTGATACTGTGCCAACACCATTAGCAGGTGCACGGTAATACCAACGCTGAGCTTTATTATCCTCCCAGAGGAAATCGATTTTAGTGCAATCTTAATTAAACTGATTGTAAACTAAAACACCATTTGTTCCATTCCACCTCCCTCACTTCCTCCATCACTTTGGCTCTAAAACGTTACTGCATAAAACCATTTTTACATCAAGCTGAGTTTCAAAATGCAGTGTGTAGTTTTCCTGTCTGCACTGTCTGACCTTGGCGAATGATAGCTCTTGATATTCATCCATCTCCTGCTCATATTAAGCCCCTATCTAATTTGACGTTCTTCTCCCTCTCACTTGCTCCTTGTCTGTCTGTCTTCATTCTGTCACTCTTGTCTCAGAACTTTCTGTCTGTGCCCTTGAATAAACATGTCATTTTTATAAGCAGCCCTCACCAGATGAAGTGGTGCACATTATTCACACCAAACTCTTTTCCCCAAAGTCCTTGTCATGTTCATATGTTTTTTTGTGTGGTTTTGTAGGGTCCCCCCTTAGGGCTGACATTCCATCTGGATCACCGTACCCTCTGACAGCCAGCAGCCCTGAACACTCCTTCTCCTCCCTCTCCCCACACACCTCCTACCTTCCAATCCACAAGGGGAGCCCCAACCTGAGGGAGTCCTCTGATGACCATCACACGGTAAATCCACTTAGCACATCAGCATATTACAGTTCTCTAAATGAGTGTCAGTGTAAGAAGGAGACTAGTGAGGGAAGCCACCAAGACACCCATGGTGGTAACTCTGAGGGAATTACGTGCTGCTGCAGCTGTGATTGTCTGTTGCTTCACCAGTCACAGTATCATGGTAGAACCCTGTTTAGTTGGAGTTTTGTTCGTTTGGGGGGTGGTGCATCGCATCAGTGTCCATGGGATATTTTTGGGTCCAAACCTATACATCGCTTTGTAAGAGTGCTTTCACACAGACGTCATTTGGGTTGTATACTTGAGCTTTTCTGTTTTATCCAGTCTTGTATAAAGTATCTCAAAGTGATACTTGAGTGAAAGTACAAGTATCTTACCACAAAATTACTTTGGTAAAAATTGAAGTCTCCTTTAAAACTATTACTTGAGTAAAAGTCTTAAAGTATCTGGCATTTTACTGTACTTAAGTATCAAAAGTAAATTTGTCATATAAAATGTACTGTAAGTAAAGTATTGAGTAAAAGTAAAATCCAAAACGAGTGGAGAGTGAAACGGCGACAGAAAAGAAAGTCAGTGTGGTGTCTGGAGAAACCAGGAGGGGGCCTCAACCTAAAAGCCTGGATCTGCCTCTGGCGGAGCAGTTGGTGTTGGGATGAGTGTCGTTCTTTTTCTGAAGACCACGCAGTCTTTTTCCTGGAAGACCCACACACACTTTTCTGTTAAACACAACTGCCAGGCTCTTGTGAAACAGAACAGTCATTTATAGCTACACAGTTGTGCCAAATTTAAGTTAAAAAAAAAAAACCTTCCAAGCATCACCACCACCAACCACTACAAAGCAACCAAACACAGCGCTCTTTGCGTTCTGGAATCCAAAACGCGGCGCCACTTTTACGCAGCGCTTCTCCGCGAACATTTTAAATAAGATAAATAAAATGAAACAGACACACTGGCTCATTTTGTTGTTAGTATTCCTCCTACGTGTGTGTTAATTCCGATTGTGCACTGCACTCCACTGTATGTGTGTGTGCGCCAGTGTGTGCGTATTTGGTGTCCAAAATGCAGATGATTTTCTCCCTCTGCAGTCTCCTCTTCCTCAGCACGGAAGAGGAGACTGAAGATATTTTATTTTATTTTAATTTTTGTCTTTTAAACGTGTTTTATGTCAAACATGGCATTTGTTGCTGCAGGGGTGAAAGGCGCCGCACTCCGGTTGAAGATGACTGTATCTGCTGTGCTCCAGTTTATACTTTCACCTCTGCAAACAGGCATTGCCCAATCAAGTTTCTTCTACTTTTATATTGTAGTAATGAGTAACGAAGATGTTTAAGAGAAATGTATCGGAGTAATATACATTTTACTGAGGAAATGTATTGGAGTAAGGTGAAAGTCGCCACAAATGTAAATAATGAAGTAAAGTACAGATATGTCAAAATTCTACTTAAGTACAGTAATGAAGTATTTCTATTTCGTTATATTACAGCACCAGTTTTATCGCTGAGGTGTCAAAGCACCTTGAGATTGTGGCCCAGTCAGACGATTTCTGCTTTAATCTAAGGAGGTGATCTTGGTCCAGCAAAAAAAAAAAAAAAAAAAAAAAAGAATCATGGTTCAATTCCTTTGTGGCTTGAAATCATTTATTTGGGTAATTTAGACATTCAGATTGCTTACAGAACATTTTTGCAAAGTATACTTTTGTCACTCACTCTACTGGTCTCTCGTAAAACAGAATTTCCATGAATGACCATATTATTTGCACTCTTCTGCTGCTTTCTTGTCAGCAACAACACAGTTTTAGCACAATCTAGTTTATTTCATAAATTGAAACTAGTTTTGCATCGTACCAGTGAAGATGTTGCTGCTAGTAATAATGCTATAAAACCAAAAACCCTCAGACACTTTATGACTTATATTATCTTGCTGAAAATGTGTATAATAGCCTCCTGTTAAGATTCTATTTGAAGCATACACTGAAAAAGAGAATGTTTGAACCAACTTAAAAAGTATTACAAACCTGAATGAATTAAGTTGTTTGAACTTGTAAGTTAGAGTTGATTTAACTTTCAAACATAAGTTCAAACAACTTAATTCATTCAGGTTTGTAACACTTTTTTTAAGTTGGTTCAAACCTTCTCTTTTTTCAGTGTATCAACATAGATGCATCGTGTAATTTCCTTCAAATGTGTGGTGCACTGGGTCAAGAGCAAGAACCAGCTAACATGTCCATTTGTAAATGGTGTTCATGGGTGATTTTAGAGAACTTCCTGCCTTCACCAATTTTCTTATGTTTTGAATTGGGGTTATTGTGTATGTATGTATTTATTTATTTATTTTGTATGTACAGACAAAAATTTACAAGCGATGCAAACCTACAGTAGGAATCCATCTGCTGTGGTCCAAAGCTATGTTTTTAGTGAGTGAGTGAATGTTTCCTTCATTTGAAGCAGTTTTAGTGTGAAAACACTACATAAATTAGATGATGTAATAAGGTTGACACTGTCCTGTTTAAATCGACAGTTTGAAATGTAGTATTAATGTACTGTAATACACTACACTACACTTTCATCTTATTTCATTTCATTTTCAGTCTGACATCTCAGGGATATGTGTGTATGTATGAGTATGTGAGGGGTTGGGGTGGTGTGGGTGGGGGGTTCAGGCCCGGATCCAGATCGGTTTGGACCGATGCAGTTGCATCGGTCAAATTTTTTTACACATCATTCGTCATCGGTAAAAAAAAAAAAAAAAAAAAAAAACATTGAATAATCCCGAATAGTGCCGAACGTGTCCCCGCGGTGAACACAGCTTTGGTTTTCATGTCAACCTATAGTCCATAAATTATACGGATTTTTCCAAGTTTCAGAGTCATACAAATACATACAAACGTACAAATAAAGTCAGATATTTAGGGTTTGGTCTGCAGCAGCTCTGTAATCAACCGTTTCAGCAGCGCAACTCCACTTTGAAGCCATGAACCATTGAAGCAATGCTTCTTTGATTCGCTACTCTTCAGAAGCGGTAAATCCACTTCTTAACCCCTCGCAAAGCCATTAAAATATCATGAGTCACTTTTGTGCGTATTAAAGTCACTAACTGGGACTCTTGTCTTGTTGCTGTCAAGAAACGAGAATCATCCTCGGTTCCGTTCACACAGCTTGAAACACTGTGCGGCTCTCTGCCGAGACAGAGTCCGGTCTGAATTAATAACTTCAAAATGAATTGCCGCTTTAAATAAAATGACACCTCTTTCCAAACGTTGTAATACAGACAAGAAACTACAATCGACTAAAACGTTTTTTCCTCCCAAAATGATACGTGCTGTATTTCTTTACAAATTCCTGAAGTGAAGCACAGCAGATAGAGTTCAAAAGAAGAGTTCAAGAAAGAAAGAGTTCAAGAAAGAGTTCAGCTCAGATATATGGAAAGACATTCATGCCAATAATGTCTGAAAGGAAATGCTTTTGACAAAAACTACAGATTTTGTTTATTCCTATTTATGTCCAGAGATCAAGGATCCACCATGTAGAGTTTATTATGTCCAAAGTTTAAGGATCCAGTGACAAATTTCATATTTATTTACTTTAAGACTCAATAAAATGTTCAGTTTCAATTCAATTTCAATTTAATCGGCTTAGAAAGTGCCAAATCACACCAAAATCTAAATATACTAAAACAAATACATCACAATTGTACACATATCACAGTTGTGATATGTGTACAATTGTGATGTATTGATTTTAGTATATTTAGTCATGGACATGATGAATATTGTTACCTGCTTGTTGGGGAAAGTGAGGAACACGGACCCACAACAGGGGGCGCAAATGAACGGACAATGAAGAAGTCATATAACACGGTTTTACTGTTGTGAATTCGCACAACAAACACAACAGATCACAATTGTAAGAATAAACCAATTCCACTGGTGACGTGTGGGCAGGCTCGACGATAGGAGACGTCCGTCCGAGTCGAACCGGAACCACCCGATTTCCTCTGCCACCGAACCCCGGGAATACTGGAGCCGCCAAGTCCCGAACTCCCAGGTGGCCACTGCCTCCACTCGTCGGATCCGGTACTGCTGGCGAGGAACAGAAACAGTCAGATGTGGGTGCGGCTGCACCCAGCAACACGTAGGGTGGAAACACCACCTCCACCTCTAGTCACAAACAGTATTGCAGTGAAGGGTACTTATCCGATATGGATCAAGTTCAGTCTTCAGCTGTCTTAAGCACAAGCAAAAACAGGTTAGTCCTCAGAAATATGATGACTGGCTGAGTGCGTTACCTTCCTGGTAGAACGATATCTCGGCAATGAGATGGAGATGCCGTCCAGCTGATATACCCCTCAGCTGATGGATGTCAGCTGTTTCAGGTGATGGGTGACGGCTGTCACCTGGGCTGCTCCTCTTCAGCGGCAGCGCCCTCCGGAGCCTGGAGCCCGCACTCCAGGCGGGGCGCCCTCTGGTGGTGGTGGGCCAGCAGTACCTCCTCTTCAGCGGCCCACACAACACTGCTGGACTGTTTCTAATTTTGATTGGTATCAATGGAAAATGTTTTCTGTGACCTGTCTGTATCTCACTATTTTTAAGAATATATGCAGTCATACGAGGTTTATTAGAAAACTAACTGGCAGTTTTATAAAAAAAAAAAAAAAAGCTATATGGATTTGAATCACGTGTGATTACACTAGACATGCTTAAACCCTCGTGCGCATGCGTGAGTTTTTTCACGCGTGTCGGTGACGTCATCCGCCTGTGGGCAGGCTTTGAGTGAGCACTGGTCCCGCCCTCTCGGCTGAAATCCTTTGTCTGAGACGCTGCTGGAGACGGCGCGCGTTGCTTTATCAAAAATTTTTCAGGACCTGTGAGGGATATCCGAGTGGACACTATTCGAAAAATTCAGCTGGTTCTCGGTGAAAAGTTTAACGGCTGATGAGAGGTTGTGGAGTTTCTTTCGTTTTAAGGACAGTGTTATGTGGGCCGCTGAAGAGGAGGTACTGCTGGCCCACCACCACCAGAGGGCGCCCTGCTTGGAGTGCGGGCTCCAAGCACGAGAGGGCGCCAGACCCAGAAGAAGTGACAGCTGTCACTCATCGCACCAGCTGTCACTCATCTACACCACTTTATAAGCCGGACTGCAACTCCACCTCCTCGCCGAGAAATCAACTACTGAAGAGGTAATTTCTCTGCTGACTCATATCGTTGAGTGATAACCTGAACTTCTTTTGCAGCCGTTATCCTGTGGTGTTCTTCCTTATCTGTGGGATTGGCGTTTGGTGTGACAGCGACGGCTTCGCCTCACACCCCAAACCAGATAAGTGGATTAAACAGGAGCTGCACGAGTGTGCGATTGGAGGTGGAGGTGCTCCCTCCTAACTGTGTGCAGACTGTGGATTACTGAGTGTGCGGACTCACACTCATTCATCTTGTCTTCGCTTTCTGCCAGCAGTACCAGGGTCGACAGCCGAAGACAGAGGCCACCTGGGGACTCGGGACTTGGCGGCTCCAGTGTTCTTCAGACCGTTGGTGGTGGAAGCCGTGTGGGACGCGGCTTCTCTCTCGTCGGGGGTCTTCTATCTTCGAGCCTGCCCACACGTCACCTGGTGTTAATTGACTTTACAAATTTTGTATATTTCGTTGTGTGTTGTCACAACATTAAATTGTTACTTTTTGGCTTATTCATTGTCCATTCATTTGCGCCCCCTGTTGTGGGTCCGTGCTACGACACCTTCCCAACAGACAGCTCACAAAGCGGATCAGCGCGGCGCGGTTGGAGGTGGCGTCCGTCTGGCTGTTTCGAGCTGAAAACATCCTAATTTAAGGCTCTGTTCACCCAGGTCGTCGTCAGAGAACAGAGAAGTTTCAGAAGAAGTCGGCATGAGGAGTTTATGCGGACATTCCACTGTTAAAGGAGATTTTGTAATGAAAGAACGTGCGGGCAAATTCGCTGAGTCGGTTCCGTGACGACGACGCAAATCCGTCTGCGCCGCAACAGGAAAAACACCTCCGTGTTGAAAACCATTTGTAAAATTCAGGCGGCTTTTGATGGCTTTCAACAAGTGAATATCTGAGAAATTGTTTAACAGCTGGGCATGTTCCAACTTGTCTGTTAAGGTTTCCAATGGAGGTGTTTTTCCTGTCGCGACCCCCCGCGGTCGGGTCCGGCCCGACATGCGAATCTGCCCGCACGTTCTTTCATTACAAAATCTCCTTTAACAGTGGAATGTCCGCATAAACTCCTCATGCCGACTTCTTCTGAAACTTCTCTGTTTTCTGACGACGACCTGGGTGAACAGAGCCTGAAATGTGGAAGTTTTCAGCTTGAAACAGCGAGACAACGCCGCCTCGGAACGCAGATCGCCATCAGGCACTTACAGACCAAAATCTCTCATCAGCCGTTAAAATTTTTACCGAAAACCAGCTGAATTTATCGAATGGTGTCCACTTAGTTATGCCTTACAGTTTTTGAAAAAAATTTGATCAAACAAAGCAGCAGTCTCTGAGCCATTCCTAAACAATGAAAAAATCAACGAGAGGGTGGGCCACTCCTCACTCAAAGACTGCCCACAGGCGAATGACGTAACCGACAGGTGTGAAAAAACTCTTGCATGCCCACGAGGGCTCAAGCATGTTATTAATTATTTAAGATGCATTTACACGATGCATCATGTTAAGAATTATTTACACATTATTCACTTTGCGTGTTTTTAGGAATCCGCTAGCTTAGCGTAGCTACTAGCTCTTAGCCAATTTAGCATGGCGGCTTCTCCTGTCTCTCCCGCACTTTTCTGCTCTGGGTGTGAAATGTTTAGTTATTCCTCGGCCTCCTTTAGCAGTAACGGTACTTGTAATAAGTGTAGCTTATTCATAGCTTTGGAGGCCAGGCTGGGCGAATTGGAGACTCGGCTCCGCACCGTGGAAAATTCTACAGCTAGCCAGGCCCCTGTAGTCGGTGCGGACCAAGGTAGCTTAGCCGCCGTTAGTTACCCCCTGGCAGATCCCGAGCAGCCGGGAAAGCAGGCCGACTGGGTGACTGTGAGGAGGAAGCGTAGTTCTAAACAGAAGCCCCGTGTACACCGCCAACCCGTTCACATTTCTAACCATTTTTCCCCACTCGACGACACACCCGCCGAGGATCAAACTCTGGTTATTGGCGACTCTGTTTTGAGAAATGTGAAGTTAGCGACACCAGCAACCATAGTCAATTGTCTTCCGGGGGCCAGAGCAGGCGACATTGAAGGAAATTTGAAACTGCTGGCTAAGGCTAAGCGTAAATTTGGTAAGATTGTAATTCACGTCGGCAGTAATGACACCCGGTTACGCCAATCGGAGGTCACTAAAATTAACATTAAATCGGTGTGTAACTTTGCAAAAACAATGTCGGACTCTGTAGTTTTCTCTGGGCCCCTCCCCAATCGGACCGGGAGTGACATGTTTAGCCGCATGTTCTCCTTGAATTGCTGGCTGTCTGAGTGGTGTCCAAAAAATGAGGTGGGCTTCATAGATAATTGGCAAAGCTTCTGGGGAAAACCTGGTCTTGTTAGGAGAGACGGCATCCATCCCACTTTGGATGGAGCAGCTCTCATTTCTAGAAATCTGGCCAATTTTCTTAAATCCTCCAAACCGTGACTATCCAGGGTTGGGACCAGGAAGCAGAGTTGTAGTCTTACACACCTCTCTGCAGCTTCTCTCCCCCTGCCATCCCCTCATTACCCCATCCCCGTAGAGACGGTGCCTGCTCCCAGACTACCAATAACCAGCAAAAATCTATTTAAGCATAAAAATTCAAAAAGAAAAAATAATATAGCACCTTCAACTGCACCACAGACTAAAACAGTTAAATGTGGTCTATTAAACATTAGGTCTCTCTCTTCTAAGTCCCTGTTGGTAAATGATATAATAATTGATCAACATATTGATTTATTCTGCCTTACAGAAACCTGGTTACAGCAGGATGAATATGTTAGTTTAAATGAGTCAACACCCCCGAGTCACACTAACTGTCAGAATGCTCGTAGCACGGGCCGGGGCGGAGGATTAGCAGCAATCTTCCATTCCAGCTTATTAATTAATCAAAAACCCAGACAGAGCTTTAATTCATTTGAAAGCTTGACTCTTAGTCTTGACCATCCAAATTGGAAGTCCCAAAAACCAGTTTTATTTGTTATTATCTATCGTCCACCTGGTCGTTACTGTGAGTTTCTCTGTGAATTTTCAGACCTTTTGTCTGACTTGGTGCTTAGCTCAGATAAGATAATTATAGTGGGCGATTTTAACATCTACACAGATGCTGAGAATGACAGCCTCAACACTGCATTCAATCTATTATTAGACTCTATTGGCTTTGCTCAAAAAGTAAATGAGTCCACCCACCACTTTAATCATATCTTAGATCTTGTTCTGACTTATGGTATGGAAATAGAAGACTTAACAGTATTCCCTGAAAACTCCCTTCTGTCTGATCATTTCTTAATAACATTTACATTTACTCTGATGGACTACCCAGCAGTGGGGAATAAGTTTCATTACACTAGAAGTCTTTCAGAAAGCGCTGTAACTAGGTTTAAGGATATGATTCCTTCTTTATGTTCTCTAATGCCATATACCAACACAGTGCAGAGTAGCTACCTAAACTCTGTAAGTGAGATAGAGTTTCTCGTCAATAGTTTTACATCCTCATTGAAGACAACTTTGGGTGCTGCAGCTCCTCTGAAAAAGAGAGCTTTAAATCAGAAGTGCCTGACTCCGTGGTATAACTCACAAACTCGTAGCTTAAAGCAGATAACCCGTAAGTTGGAGAGGAAATGGCGTCTCACTAATTTAGAAGATCTTCACTTAGCCTGGAAAAAGAGTCTGTTGCTCTATAAAAAAGCCCTCCGTAAAGCTAGGACATCTTTCTACTCATCACTAATTGAAGAAAATAAGAACAACCCCAGGTTTCTTTTCAGCACTGTAGCCAGGCTGACAAAGAGTCAGAGCTCTATTGAGCTGAGTATTCCATTAACTTTAACTAGTAATGACTTCATGACTTTCTTTGCTAACAAAATTTTAACTATTAGAGAAAAAATTACTCATAACCATCCGAAAGACGTATCGTTATCTTTGGCTGCTTTCAGTGATGCCGGTATTTGGTTAGACTCTTTCTCTCCGATTGTTCTGTCTAAGTTATTTTCATTAGTTACTTCATCCAAACCATCAACATGTTTATTAGACCCCATTCCTACCAGGCTGCTCAAGGAAGCCCTACCATTATTTAATGCTTCAATCTTAAATATGATCAATCTATCTTTGTTAGTTGGCTATGTACCACAGGCTTTTAAGGTGGCAGTAATTAAACCATTACTTAAAAAGCCATCACTTGACCCAGCTATCTTAGCTAATTATAGGCCAATCTCCAACCTTCCTTTTCTCTCAAAAATTCTTGAAAGGGTAGTTGTAAAACAGCTAACTGATCATCTGCAGAGGAATGGTCTATATGAAGAGTTTCAGTCAGGTTTTAGAATTCATCATAGTACAGAAACAGCATTAGTGAAGGTTACAAATGATCTTCTTATGGCCTCAGACAGTGGACTCATCTCTGTGCTTGTTCTGTTAGACCTCAGTGCTGCTTTTGATACTGTTGACCATAAAATTTTACTACAGAGATTAGAGCATGCCATAGGTATTAAAGGCACTGCGCTGCGGTGGTTTGAATCATATTTATCTAATAGATTACAATTTGTTCATGTAAATGGGGAATCTTCTTCACAGACTAAGGTTAATTATGGAGTTCCACAAGGTTCTGTGCTAGGACCAATTTTATTCACTTTATACATGCTTCCCTTAGGCAGTATTATTAGACGGCATTGCTTAAATTTTCATTGTTACGCAGATGATACCCAGCTTTATCTATCCATGAAGCCAGAGGACACACACCAATTAGCTAAACTGCAGGATTGTCTTACAGACATAAAGACATGGATGACCTCTAATTTCCTGCTTTTAAACTCAGATAAAACTGAAGTTATTGTACTTGGCCCCACAAATCTTAGAAACATGGTGTCTAACCAGATCCTTACTCTGGATGGCATTACCCTGACCTCTAGTAATACTGTGAGAAATCTTGGAGTCATTTTTGATCAGGATATGTCATTCAAAGCGCATATTAAACAAATATGTAGGACTGCTTTTTTGCATTTACGCAATATCTCTAAAATCAGAAAGGTCTTGTCTCAGAGTGATGCTGAAACACTAATTCATGCATTTATTTCCTCTAGGCTGGACTATTGTAATTCATTATTATCAGGTTGTCCTAAAAGTTCCCTAAAAAGCCTTCAGTTAATTCAAAATGCTGCAGCTAGAGTACTGACGGGGACTAGAAGGAGAGAGCATATCTCACCCATATTGGCCTCTCTTCATTGGCTTCCTGTTAATTCTAGAATAGAATTTTAAATTCTTCTTCTTACTTATAAGGTTTTGAATAATCAGGTCCCATCTTATCTTAGGGACCTCATAGTACCATATCACCCCAATAGAGCGCTTCGCTCTCAGACTGCAGGCTTACTTGTAGTTCCTTACTTGTAATTCAGATCAGGGAGACAGACACCCTCTCTACTTTTAAGATTAGGCTTAAAACTTTCCTTTTTGCTAAAGCTTATAGTTAGGGCTGGATCAGGTGACCCTGAACCATCCCTTAGTTATGCTGCTATAGACGTAGACTGCTGGGGGGTTCCCATGATGCACTGTTTCTTTCTCTTTTTGCTCTGTATGCACCACTCTGCATTTAATCATTAGTGATCGATCTCTGCTCCCCTCCACAGCATGTCTTTTTCCTGGTTCTCTCCCTCAGCCCCAACCAGTCCCAGCAGAAGACTGCCCCTCCCTGAGCCTGGTTCTGCTGGAGGTTTCTTCCTGTTAAAAGGGAGTTTTTCCTTCCCACTGTAGCCAAGTGCTTGCTCACAGGGGGTCGTTTTGACCATTGGGGTTTTACCTAATTATTGTATGGCCTTGCCTTACAATATAAAGCGCCTTGGGGCAACTGTTTGTTGTGATTTGGCGCTATATAAAAAAAATTGATTGATTGATTGATTGATGTCTGATGTAATCACACGTGATTCAAATCCATATGGTTTTTGAAAAAAATAATAAGGTCGGATACTTTTCTAATAGACCTCATATTTTTATTGATTTTATCAACTGACAAAAAAAAAAAAAAAAAAATCATATATAGATTCAGGTATAACTGAAAGATTTTGGCAATAAATTTGATCCTGTTTACAGTCAGTTTTTGTTATAGTGGGTTTTTTTTTAGGACATCATATTTATACAAATAAGTGTTCACTATGGTCCATGAAGTATAATAAATATATTAAAAGAAGTGCGACAGTGTATGGTGCACACAAATAAAAGAATGAAGATTATTGAATAACAAGATGCGTGCGATTTTTATTTTATCATTGGCCAAAATGCATCTGTCAGATTTTCACTCTGGATCCAGCCCTGGGGTTTTGGTGTGATAGATGTGTGTTTTTACTTAAATCTTTGTTTTTTTCTTTGCATCCCTGCGAGAAACACCCTTTCATTTTGCATGCACTACAACTGTATGTACAGCTAAATGACAATAAGGGTTGTTTTGATTTGATTTGATGATACTCATAAAGCCTCATAATGTCTTTAATTTGAGATCGGATATGTAGGATATTTGGAAAATATGCACGAATTTCAAAGCAACAAAACACACTCAAAGATTAAATAGATGCAAAGAGAAATTAGCCAAAATTATAGAAAAACTATCAAATAAAAAACAAAATGGTGACATGAAGAGGGAAATGCCTTTCTGCAACAAATCTATTTAATATTGATATAATATCAAAATCTGATCATTAAAATGACATGATCTTTGTAAAATGCACTTTAATTTATTTCTACTGGTCTGTCTGTGTGTCTAACTGTCTCACTCAGATGAGCAACAACAGCTCTGACCACGAGGAGGAAATATGAGGCTGGCAGAAGACACGGATTACGTGCCAAACATTGAGGAAGAGAAAAACAATCGAGCCAAAATCTCTGAAGCTCCGCTCGTACATATCAAACGACACATTCAGCTGAATCACAGCATCCTGGTGTCTATAAACAACTGGCGCAAGATACTGCTGATTGATACACAGAGATTATAGCAGACAGCTTGGAGCAGTTTCTTTTTTAAGTAGGCATTTATGTTCCATCATAACTCTCAACACAGTATTAGTCGAAATAAAACAGAGCAGTGTTCTGATCACATATTTACTCTTGAAAACAGGCAGCATTATTTTCACAGTATTGATGTGGTTTTATGACTATAGTTTACATCATAGTTTATGTGCATTTTATGACTGCTGTTGGTAAAAGTGCTACATTAGTTTCTACTCAGAAGGAATAAGATAAGTGTTACGTTTTCAGGAAAATTAATGCCTAATGTTTTACCACCATTTCATTTCCAAAAACATGGGCTTTTCTAAAGTATGTAAATGACCTGCATTTTCAGAATAAGAACATAATTGGAATACTGTTATGTTGTTAATCACTCGTTCACGCATCTTCAACTGCTTACTCCATATTAAGGGGTCAACGGGGCTGGAGCCTATCCCAGCAGTCAAAGGGCGTGAGGTGGGGTACACCCTGGATAGGATGCCAGTCTGTCACAGGGCCACATTTAGACAAACAAACACATTTACACCTACAGACAATATAAGGTTTTCAATCCATCTAACCTGCATGTCTTTGGATGTGGAAGGAAGCCGAAGGACCCGGAGGGAACCCACACAAACATGGAGAGAACACACAAACTCCACAAAGAAAGGCCACAGGTGGGAATCAATCCCATGACCTTCCCGCTGTGACGCAACAGTCCTAACCACTAAACCACCGTGCTGCTGAAACAAATCTGCATATTGAAATTTGATCTTTTAAGAGGGTTTTCTGCTTACACTGAAATCACACATTCATATGATAATAAACCACTTACAGTGGGGCAAATAAATATTTGATCCAGTGTCAATTTTGCAAGTTTTCCCACCTACAAAGAATGGAGATGTCTGTAATTTTTATCATAGGTACACTTCAACTGTGGGAGACAGAATCTAAAAAATAAATTAGAAAATTACATTGTATGATTTTTAAATAATTAATTTGCATTTTGTTGCATGAAATAAGTATTTGATACACTAGAAAAACAGACCATAATATTTGGTACAGAAACCTTTGTTTGGAGTTACAGAGGTCAGATGTTTCCTGTAGTTCTTGACCAAGTTTGCACACACTGCAGCAGGGATTTTGGTCCACTCTTCTATACAGATCTTCTCCAGATCTTTCAGGTTTGGAGTATCAGCTCCTTCCAAAGATTTTCTATTGAGTTCAGGTCTGGAGACTGGCCAGGCCACTCCAGGACTTTGAAATGCTTCTTACGGAGCCCCTCCTTAGTTTTATTTTTTTTAGGTTCTGTCTCCCACAGTTGAAGTGTACCTACGATAAAACCTACAGACTTCTACATTCTTTGTAGGTGGGAAAACTTGCAAAACTGACAGTGGATTAGATACTTATTTGCCTCACTGTATGACGGGGAGATTCAACTGTCAATCACCAATACATATCAGGAAAGAAACACGTTTTTTGTAATATACATATGTCCTTATCATGTGGCATTTTTCATAGAATACAAGTATGTTCTCTTCTTATACGAATTAGAAGAATGTTAATATTCTCTTCCACAATGTGTTTGGCACTTTAACACGTGCACAGACGTGGGTCAGTGTGTAATATTGTGTATTATTGTAAACTTTACTGTAATTGTTCAGCTGTGTGATTTTAATCTTGAGTAGGACTTCCCATGTTTTTTTAAAGAAAACTGATGTTCTAATTCTTAGCGGGTTACATGTTTTTGTTTGCACTGTTAAAAGTGGAAATACTCAATGTCACAGTAGTAAAAGTATTTTCATATTTACAATAAATCATTGACATTTGTGGATTCTTTCATTCATTTATTTTTCATTATCTGTGCTGAATGTAAAGAGGAAAAGAGTGAAAGTAAAACATTTAGAAACTGTAGAAATAATTGATAGTCTTCTGCTACAAAATGTTTTGACTGAATCTCTTTGAGAAAATGGGCGTTACTACCAGAAGGGGCATTTAGACAAGATAACACTTACATCTCACATATTTGACACTGATTATATGGTGCTGTGTGGCCTTGACATTTGATCAATTCTGACCAAAATTTAACAATTTTATCCTAACACACAGCCGTTACACCATGCTTATTGTACAACCCCAATTCCATTTAAGTTGGGGCATTGTGAAAAATGTAAATAAAAACAGAAGACAATGATTTGCAAATCCTCTTCAACCTATATTCAGTTGAATACACCACAAAGACAAGATATTTAATGTTCAAACTGATAAACTTTTTTGTTTTTGTGCAAATATTTGCTCATTTTGAAATGGATGTCTGCAACACATTTCAAAAAAGCTGGGACAGTTTTATGTTTACCACTGTGTTACATCACCTTTCCTTCTAACAACACTCAATAAACATTTGGGAACTGAGGACACTAATTGTTGAAGCTTTGTAGGTGGAATTCTTTCCCATTCTTACTTGATGCATGACTTCAGTTGTTCAACAGTCCGGAGTCTCTGTTGTCACATTTTGCGCTTCATAATGCGCCACACATTTTCAATGGGTGACAGGTCTGGACTGCAGGCAGGCCAGTCTAGTACCTACAGTCTTTTACTATGAAGCCACGCTGTTGTAACACGTGCAGAATGTGGCTTCGCATTGTCTTGCTGAAATAAGCAGGGATGTCAATTAAAAAGACGTTGCTTGGATGGCAGCATGTGTTGCTCCAAAACCTGGATGTACCTTTCAGAATTGATGGTGCCATCACAGATGTGTAAGTTGCCCATGCCATGGGCACTAACACACCCCCATACCATCACAGATGCTGGCTTTTGAACTTTCCGCTGGTAACAATCCGGATGGTCTTTTTCCTGTTTTGTCTGGAGGCCACAAGGTCCATGATGTCCAAAAACAATTTGAAACATGGACTCATCAGACCACAGCACACTTTTCCATTTTGTGTCTGTCCATTTCAAATGAGCTCGGGCCCAGAGAAGGTGGCGGCGTTTCTGGATGTTGTTGATGTATGGCTTTCCCTTTGCATGGTAGAGTTTTAACTTGCACTTGTAGATGTAGTGACAAACTGTGTTAACTGACGGTGGTATTCTGAAGTGTTCCAGAGCCCATGCGATAAGATCCTTTACACAATGATAAGTAAGTCCCTTTGGCTGCTCCCTTGTTTGCACTCGGGGTCGCCACAGCAAATCCAAGGTGGATCTGCATGTTGATTTGGCACAGGTTTTACGCCGAATGCCCTTCCTGACGCAACTCCACATGTTGGTTTTTAATGCAGTGCCACTTGAGGGATCAAAGGTCACGGGCATTCAATGTTGACGGCCTTGCCGCTTACATGTAGAAAGTTCTCCAGATTCTCTGAATCTTCTGATTATATTATGGACTGTAGCTGATGGAATCCCTAAATTCCTTGCAATTGAACGTTGAGAAACATTGTTCTTAAACTGCTGGGCTATTTTTTTCATGCAGATGTTCACAAAGTCGTGATCCTCACCCCATATTTGCTTGTGAATGGCTGAGCCTTTTGGGGATGCTCCTTTTATACTCAATCATGACACTCATGTTGTGTGGGCCACCAGAAGAGGAGGTACTGCTGGCCCACCACCAGAGGGCGCCCTGCCTGAAGTGCGGGCTTCAGGCACGAGAGGGCGCTGCCGCCACGGACACAGCCGGGGGTGACAGCTGTCACTCATTATCTCTTGACAGCTGTCACCCATCTACACTACACCATCTCACTCCATAAAGACCGGACGTCATCTCCACCTCGTTGCCGAGATATCGTCTACCTGTGAAGGTAATATTCTCTGCTGTATCTGAACTTAACACTGACTTTATAGTCTGAACTTCTTTGCAGCCGTTTTCCTGTGGGTGTTGCCTTATCTGTGGGATTGGCGTTTTGGTGTGATCAGCGACTGCTTCGCTTCACACCCCAACCAGATAAGTGGTTAACAGGAGCTGCACGAGTGTGTGATTAGATGTGGAGGTGACTTTCCACCTTCTGACTGTTTTTGTTACTGGGTGTGCACACACCCACATCTATCTCACTGTTTGTGCTCCTCGCCAGCAGTACGAGATCCGGCAGTCGGGGACGGTGATCACCTGGGAATTCGGGATTTGGCGGCTCCAGTATTCACCAGGTTCGGTGGCGGCGGAAATCGTGTGGTTCTGGCTCTTCTCAGGACAGACGTCTTCTATCCTCGAGCCTGCCCACACGTCACCTTTGTGTATTGACTGCTATCAGATTCTGAGATTGTCTGTATATTTGTTGTGCACATTCACAACATTAAATTGTTACCTTTTGGCTCATCTATTGACCGTTCATTTGCGCCCCCTGTTGTGGGTCCGTGTCACTACACTTTCCCCAACAACTCACCTGTTTCCAGTTAGGTGTTCTTTGAGCATTCATCAACTTTCCCAGTCTTTTGTTGTCTCATCCCAACTTTTTTGAAAGAATTCCACCTACAAAGCTTCAACAATTAGTGTCCTCAGTTCCTAAATGCTTATTAAGTGTTGTTTGAAGGAAAGGCGATGTAACACAGTGGTAAACATACCACTGTCACAGCTTTTTTGAAACGTGTTGCAGGCATTCATTTCAAAATGAGCAAATATTTGCACAAAAACAAAGTTTATCCGTTTAAACATTAAATATCTTGTCTTGTGGTGGATTCAGTTGAATATAGGTTGAAGAGGATTTGCAAATCATGGTATTCTGTTTTTATTTAAATTTTACATAATGTCCCAACTTCATTGGGACATTATGACTGACTTTGAACTGTTTGAATTAAACAGTCTGTCATCACAGAAGACAAAACCTGCTAAATATTAAATGAATCATTCTTCCACATTTTTGTCCGTGCACGTTCAGGTTGGATAATGCATGCGTGTGCAGGGTTCTGTTTTTATTTTTCATTGCTATCATTTGTTTTCCAACTGGAGAAAGTCCAGTGAAAGGTGCAAATTATACAATGAGGTCATTTTTCTGCCGATTTAGCTGATGCTGCTCATGAATGAAGATGAAATGCACATGCATACACACATGCACCCACATAAGATAAATTCAAACTGAGTGTGAAAAATGAACCATTTAATATTTAGTTCATTTTTTTCTCCCTCTCTCATGCGCTCTCAGTGCGCATGAACAGTGAGGAAATATAACGGCAAACCGCTCAAAATTCAGCATATATGTGAAAAAAGTGGTAGATCTCCATGGAAATGTGTGTGATGTCATCTGTAGCACAAACTCCACATGACGTGAGACAACATGCAAAAGGGCTGATGAAGCGACTACACAGAAAGGTGTTTTTGCATCACCTCTGCGGATCAGGCCCATTTTAAGCTGTGCAACAGACAACTGCTGCCGTCCTGTGTAAACAGGGCCTTAGAACACCTCAATTGTAGTTTTACACTATACAGTATAAAGGAAGAATGAAGCTGTTCTTTCAGACGGCATTTTCTTCTTAGTGGATGTGAGCTTTCTTATCTTTTTTAAAATGGATAATTACCTTCCCAGCAATCAAAATATGTGATCAGGTGGCATCTTAAAACACGCTGAAGTCTTTGGATACTACTGAGGTGAGGTATCCTGAAGAAAATAGCTATTTTGAGTTCACCAAGAAGTGTGCCTGTTGCTTTGAAGCTACAGTGTGTAAAATTTTGTGGTATTTATCAGCAAATTGATGTGCACATTGATGAGCCTAGAATGAGCCCTTCGTGTCTAGAGGGGAGTGGGCCCCTTCATGGAGGCTACCATGTTGCAATGCCATATTGCTACCGTAGTCCAAAACTCTGCTTGTTGCCTTTTGCAGTGCAGCTGGAAGACTGACAAAAAAGGAAGAGCAATCTGTGGTTGCTCCCCTTTACAATGTCTACTGTTTGTTAGTGCAGGCAAACAACTTTGAGAAGGCTCATTTTTGTGAAATAGACAGTCATATTTATTGATCATTGCAAGAGAAGGCAAAAGAGCATAACCCCCTGTCACCAAAGAAGCAAAAAGGTGAAGGGAAACAAAATTGTTACTGGTGACAGCATAATGCAATCTGAAACTTCACCAGTAGATGGCTCTAAATCTTACACATTGCAACTTTAAAAGAAAAGCAGGTGCTGCTTCACATATGCTCTGTGGTTTCACAGTTCAGATATGGTCTTTTGCTGCATGTCACAGCAATCTAAAATTGAAACTCTTTCAGATCTACATTTTGCTCAGAGCTGGTTTCTACTTGTCTAGTCACAGAATTATGTGACTTTCGAGATGTTTTACATAAAGCCACAATTATTTTTAACAATATTAAAAATACAAATAAATACATTTAAAAACCTGATTTATAACCAAGAAAGTTGGTTGGCCCTAAAAAGACAGCAAAATGAAGCACAATTTAGCAACAGTAAAGCAAACCTAGTTGAGTCATTGAAATAAGAATACAAAAGAAGTTTCAGAACAATCCACAGAAAAAGGACACCACAACACTGCTTTCATTGAGCTTTTCTAACAGAGTTACTTAATTAAACAGGGTTAAAGTTAAACAGTGACCATGTGCAATTCATTCAGAGGTCTTAAAAGATAATCTAACAATCTGACTGATTCTGTTGTGTGGGCCGCTGAAGAGGAGGTACTGCTGGAGCACCACCAGAGGGCGCCCTGCCTGAAGTGCGGGCTTCAGGCACGAGAGGGCGCAGCCGCCTCACGGGAGCAGCAGGGAATGACAGCTGTCACTCATCACCACCTCATCACCATCTCCATAAAAGCCGGGCAGCAACTCCACCTCCCTGCCGAGATATCATTCTACCTCTCAGATAAACTGCTCAGCCGTATTCCTGAATTATTCAGTGACAGGTTTTTGCATCTGTACTTTTGCAGTTGGTGAGTGCTTGCAGCTGGAGGCTGGGTTTGTGGTACGTGGAGGGCTGACGGCTTCGCTCCCCATGCCAAACTTTGATAAGTACTCACAGATTTCTGCACGTGCCTAGTTTCTGGGTTGGAGGTGGAGGCTTTCCCTCCGTTGGAATTACTACCGCGTTTGCTGACTGTTTGCTGGATGTGCACACACCCACCATTAAACTGTTTCTGCTTCCTGCCAGCAGTACCAGATCTGACAGCTGGAGATGGTGGCCACCTGGGGACTCAGGACTTGGCGGCTCCAGTGTGCTCCAGATCCGTGGGCAGTGGAAATCGTGTGGGACCCGGCTCTTCTCTGGACAGACGTCTTCTATCCTCGAGCCTGCCCACACGTCACCTTTGTATATTTGACTTGATTCTAAATCTGCTATTGTCTGTATTCCGTTGTGCACATTCACAACATTAAATTGTTGTCTTTTGGTTCATCTATTGTCCGTTCATTTACGCCCCCTGTTGTGGGTCTGTGTTACTACACCTTCACAACAGATTCCTTCAGTCTATTATTATTTTCCACAATATTCTGAACAATTTGAGTGGAATTTGAGTGGAATTGTTTGGACTTTGAATAACACTTCTGTGGTAAATTCAAGCCTAAAGCTTGAGGTGGAATGAGTTACCCAACAGTCAAGCATAACAATGAGAGAATGTCATGATGTTTGTGTTAATTCATTGTGCATGTGTACATGTTCCACTGAACTTTGTGCATTTATAATCCAGGCCCACAAGTTCAAAGTGCTGAAAACAAACTATCCCAGAAAGGAATGATTGCACAACAGGTCTTCTGCTGACAAAAAAACAAACAAACAAAAAAAAACAGATAAGCACATCTGTGTGTATCAAACCAAACCAGACAATGCGGATAATGTGACACAAAACTGAAGTTGTTGAACAGGTTATTAAATTAGGATTTGGTTTGGACTGCTGACCTACTTTGGGTATTTTTTAATCATCCACATGAGTGCTTCCAGACTGCAGCGGCTGAAGAATCACGTGGTGTGTGAACAACAGGTAAAAATACAGCTTTAATAATGAAAAACATGTTTGATTTAGCAAGAAAATGTAAAGATGCAGAAATGTATGTGTAGAATGTTACACGATAAACAGCTGCAGCTTTATTGCTGAGCAGTAGATTTTACCAGCAATGAAGTAACTTCATCAACACTGAAACTTGACTGAATTCAGTACCCAGTGAGTCCATTGAGCATTTTTATCACTGCTGCCATCGTGTAAAGTTTTCTTTGTTAGTGTAGCTATTAGACATTGTTGCCGGTGTCGTAGACCAAATGGTCCCCCCTAAAAATGGGTTCCCCCTGCCTTCACTGCGCATGCGTCATTTTGGAGCATCAGCAGTGATTCACCGATTACACTATGTAACAAATTTTTATTTTTGTTTTGTTCCTGGATACATAGTGTGTTTTCCTAACCTGTTATGCCTTAAATAAACAGAAAATAGCTGTTATTCCACAGAAACTTTGCTTCTGTGATCAGGACAATGATATTTTGAAATTTGTCTGTTTTCAAGAATATTCTCGATTCGCTTCACTACTACTGAGTAGTCTTCTAGAATATTCTTTAACTGCTAGAACTGTACAGAATTTTCTAGAAGTTTCCAGAATTATCTAGAAAATTCAAGAAACTTTTAGAACTTTCTAGAACGTTAAAAAAAAATAAAATCAAAGTTTGTGCTGAATGTAGTCATTTTTCCATAGACTTTAGACATAAGCAGTTGAAATATAACACTTAGAACCCAGGAACAAAAATTGTGTTACATAGTGTTATCGCCTCGTTTCTACTTAAAACTGCACTTACAATACAGAACATAACACAATAACAATTGACAAAGAGTCCATGCAGTCATCCGGTCTACCGTCAGGGGGTGAGGGAGTTGGGGAGGGGGGGTCATCAAGCCACTTGTTGGATCTATTCCTACAGCAGAGTCCTTCCGCGTCCACAGAAATCATCCAATCCAGCATGTGGATCCAGCTACATCTCGGACAGAGAGAATAAGAAAACAGAATCAGTTGTCCAGAAAAAACTATACTTGAGATATAATTCATCAGCATTAAGCAACAGGAAAGCAGAAGAAAAACTAAGGTGATTGCCGGCTACTAGCCCTAAGCTTCACTAATGCCCCTGTCACAGATAGCAAGAATTTGCCGGAAGCATGCCTGACACGGCAAATATTGCCATAATCCGATGCAGTCAGGAGGAAAAGATGCGTGGTCAGCAGTGTCAGAGCACTAGTGCAGCAGATAACTGAAACAATCATGTAAATGGTGATAAAAGCATCATATTCAGCAGAAATACTCCTTAAACACTCCTCTATTTGAAAAAAACGATTGGCCACTTGACTTTTCAATCGGTGGTCAGTGTGGCAGCAGTTAAAATTTGTTTCACTTGACAATATGTTTCGCCACTAGGCGGAGCCTTTGCGCCACAAATGTATTAAGACTACTTTTCACATGCATTTATTTTCGTGTGTATTTTGTTCATTTTTACATTTCTTTTATATTGTATAGCTGAAGAGGCAACTATATTCTGTTTCATAGTGAAATTAAAATTGTTACTTTATTTAGTTTCGTCCAAGTAACCGAACGAGGTAACATCCTGTTTGTCGCTAAGAAAAAAAACAACAGTTGAGAAAGACGGACCTCGTATTTTAGAAGCTATAAAGGAAGAAAGAAATAAGCCATTTAAGCTCCTGGTTTGTCCACTAGCAGGCCAAAGTGGTATGCGTGTTTTTCTTAGTTTCCAAATAATTTGTTTAAATCACTTGAGATTCATTGTTTGTATATCACTTGTTTCACCAGTTCTACGGTGTATCTGTGAAAAGTTGAAGACCACATTAAACATCAGTAAAAAAGAACTCGTGCCTCTCTTGTGTGAACAAATCTGGCATAGTAGAACACTCCACTGCTTCGGAGAAGGCAACGCGATGGTCGGACCGAAGCTAGCAAGAGATGCAACAACATTGCAAAGGAAGTAACACGTGTTGTATGTATCGTTGCACTGAAGTAAAGAAGCAAGCTAACAAGTATAAGTTAATCAAGCAAGCACATACTGCTTTCATAATCTCAACTGCATCTAAGATTCAAGAATAAGCTTAAATCAGTAAATGTCTGTGTTATGGCAGATGAAGATAAAGGTACCAATAAGCCCAGTGAAAGCAGTGCAGAGCCTGTTGTACAAGGTGATGAGAGTAAAGATACAGAAGAGGGAGCAAATGGAGAGGATACTCCACAGCCCTCAACATCTGATGACAGCAGACATTCTGAAGTACTATGCAGAAGTCAGAGTAAACCTTCACTCACTGAAAAGGGAAAATCTTTACAAGAGGCAAAAATAAATAAGCTGACAAAGGATTTGGAGCGCATCTATAAAAAGTGGAAATACCAAATAAACCTTTTCAAAAAAAAAATGGTGAAGAAAAAGGATACTGACTTAATCCCTGAGGCAGTGAGTGATATCAACAAACTTGTGACTGAATTCTGCAACAATTACAATGAGCTCAGAAAGACTGAAAGTCCTGGGTTTGAAATACGAAGAAAATGTGATGTGTGCTCTGCTATCAGTGAAGCCGCCATAGCAAAGGCAAAGTGTCTTTTAGAAGAAGATGGTGATCCAGATAACATTCCCTGGCCAGATGCAGAGTCAGTGTTTGAAAGTAGTTCCTACAGTAGCTCTTCTAGGAGTTCATTTAAGTCAAAGTCCATTTCTGCAAGGTCCAAGTCATCCTCAGTTACAATACAACAAAGACAAGAGGCTGCAGCTGAGGTAGCAGCAAGTGAAGAAGTAATTGAACTGATGAAAACACAGCATCTACGAGGGCTGTCAATAAAGTAGCGGTCCTTTTTATTTTTTTCAAAAACTATATGGATTTCATTCATATGTTTTTACGTCAGACATGCTTGAACCCTCGTGCGCATGCGTGAGTTTTTTCACGCCTGTCGGTGACGTCATTCGCCTGTGAGCACTCCTTGTGGGAGGAGTCGTCCAGCCCCTCGTCGGAATTCCTTTGTCTGAGAAGTTGCTGAGAGACTGGCGCGTTGTTTGATCAAAATTTTTTCTAAACCTGTGAGACACATCGAAGTGGACACGGTTCGAAAAATTAAGCTGGTTTTCAGTGAAAATTTTAACGTCTGATGAGAGATTTTGAGGTGAGACTGTCGCTTTAAGGACTTTTCACGGTGCGAGACGTCGTGCAGCGCTCTCAGGCGGCGTCATCAGCCTGTTCAAGCTGAAAACCTCCACATTTCAGGCTCTATTGATCCAGGACGTTGTGAGAGAACAGAGAAGTTTCAGAAGAAGTCGGTTTCAGCATTTTATCCGGATATTCCACTGTTAAAGGAGATTTTTTTTAATGAAAGACGTGCGGACGGGTCCGCGCGTCGGGACGCAGCCGCAGCGACGCTCCGCCACAGGAAAAACACCTCTGTTGAAAGCCTTAAGGACAAGTTGGAACATGTCCTGCCTGTTAAACAATTTCTCATATACTCACTCCACTGAAAGCCATCAAAAGCCGCCTGGATTTTACAAATGGTTATCAACACGGAGGTGTTTTTCCTGTGCCGCCGCACCGCGTCGGCTGTGTCCCGACGCGTGGATCCGTCCGCACGTCTTTCATTAAAAAAATCTCCTTTAACAGTGGAATATCCGGATAAAATGCTGAAACCGACTTCTTCTGAAACTTCTCTGTTCTCTCACGACGTCCTGGATCAATAGAGCCTGAAATGTGGAGGTTTTCAGCTTGAACAGGCTGATGACGCTGCCTGAGAGCGCTGCGCGACGTCTCGCACCGTGAAAAGTCCTTAAAGCGACAGTATCACCTCAAAATCTCTCATCAGCCGTTAAAATTTTCACTGAAAACCAGCTTAATTTTTCGAACCGTGTCCACTTCGATGTGTCTCACAGGTTTAGAAAAAATTTTGATCAAACAACGCGCCAGTCTCTCAGCAACTTCTCAGACAAAGGAATTCCGACGAGGGGCTGGATGACTCCTCCCACAAGGAGTGCTCACAGGCGAATGACGTCACCGACAGGCGTGGAAAAACTCACGCATGCGCACGAGGGTTCAAGCATGTCTGACGTAAAAACATATGAATGAAATCCATATAGTTTTTGAAAAAAATAAAAAGGACCGTTACTTTATTGACAGCCCTCGTATGTGAAGAAGAAATAAGAGAACTTGAAGTTGAGGATGCAAACAAAAGAGCTCAATTTCTAGCAGAGAGCACCAAAATTAAAACAAAGTTAGAAGGAAAGAGAAAAGAAGTGGAACTAATAAAAGAGATGCAAAAGCACAATGCAGCACAAGCAAGGCTAAAGGTGTATGCTGAAAGTGTAAACAGTGAGGATGAAGAATCACCTTTTGTTGTTAATCCTCAAGTAAAGCAGGACAGCTCCCTCCCACAATTCAACTTTCCAAATGTGCACTGTCAACCATTTATGTTTTCCCAAAACAGAGCTCCTATCAACCACCAATCTGCACTCCCTCAAGCATTTGGGCCTCAAACAGAAATTCCAACTGTGAATGAAGGAGCCACCATAGATCTTGTGAAGACACTCACTGAAGCAATAACAGCCAACAGAATCCCAATCCCGGAGCCTGCAGTCTTTACAGGTGACCCGTTGCAATACAGTGATTGGAAGTTGTCTTTCCAGACATTAGTTAACCATAAAAATCTGCCTATCCAAGAAAAGCTCTTCTTCCTAAGAAAATATGTCGGAGGTTCAGCTAAGAAGGCTATAGAAGGTCATTTTTTTGTTGGAACAGACACAGCGTATTGTAATGCCTGGGAAATACTTGACGACAGATTTAGAAATCCATTTGTGATAGGCAAATCGTATCGAGATAAGATTCAGTCATGGCCTAAAATCACATCTAAAGACAGTAAAGACCTACGTGAGTTCGCAGATTTCCTGAGCAGTGTGGAGTCAGCCATGCCCTATGTGCAAAGTTTGCAAGTTTTAAATGAGAATAGCAGCAAAGCTACCTGATTGGCTAAGCGCACGATGGAACAGAAGAGTAACAGAGTTCCAAGATGAAAACAGAATGTTCCCTGATTTCAGTTATTTTGTGAAATTTCTTAACAAAGAAGCAAGAATTGCATGCAACCCTATCACCTCTCTGCATGCAATAAAGCCAACTGGATCAGATAAGCATCCGTTCAAAGACAAGTCAAGAAGAAAAACCATGTTGGTTGTTAAAACATTTAGCACATCCTCAGATGAAAAGGTGAACATCACGTGTCTTTTGTAAGAAACCTGGTCACACTCTTCACACTGTCGAAAGATTATGGAAAGGTCAGTTGAGGACAGGGTTAAATTTGTGCAGTCTGAAATACTGCTTTGGCTGCCTTAAATCCGGTCATAACTCCAAAAACTGTACCTCCAGAAGTGTGTGTGACAAGTGTCAAAAGCCTCATCCAAGTTGTCTTCATCAAGACAGAGAGAAAAGAGGAAAAGAACAAAAATCAAGGAATATTCAAGAACAATCAAAGATTAATCTGGATACAGTAAACGTCTGAAACATAAGAAGAAGAATCCAAGCAAGTTACATCCAACAGAGTTGTACAACAAGGATCCAAAGGCTGTACTTCCTCAGTCATTCCAGTGTATGTTTCGACTGTGGATGAACCAGAGAAGGAAAGACTTGTGTATGCTTTACTCGACTCTCAAAGACACAGCTGAGTCACTTAACGCCATAACTGAGCCAGTCAAACTCAAAATTTCCACAATGACATCTAAAACAAAGGTTGTTTCAAGTCACAAGTTAAAAGATCTACAAGTAAGAGGCATGTACAGTGGTCCCTCGCTATAACGCAGTTCACCTTTCGTGGCCTCACAGTTTCGCGGATTTTTTTTAGTGCAATTTTGCATGCTTTTTTTTTTTTAACAGCGCATTGCATTCTGCGTCCTTATCAGGCGGGCCGGTCGCGGCACAGGTCGGCATCACCACAATTGCTCTCACTGCCTCCGATGCGCTTTCTGCGGGCTCGGTAAACGTAAACCGCCCTCCTGTCTGCTGTGCGGAGCTGCGCCAAATCTGGCAACAGGTCCAGAGACTACACTCGCTGTTTTGATGCGGATGTTGACCGCAGCTGCAGAGCTCCGTTGCCACCGAGAGACAACTTGGATTCTTTGCGGTTCCCGCATCCGTACCTCTGGAGGCAGTGAGCGAAGGGAGAGCACGCGCATTGTGTTCTGCGTGTGTCTGTTTATAATCTTCTCGCCCAGAAGAAAAAAAGAGTGTTTACACAAGAGAGAAAAGTGAGAAAATGTTAATGTCTGTTTGAGAAAAGTGTATAAAGTGTGTAGTGAGGGGTTTTACAGCCTTAAAACATCTATAATAATTGCAAAAAATAGCGCTGCCTACTTCATGGATTTCACTTATCGCGGGTAATTTTTAGAACGTAACTCCGGCGATAAACGAGGGACCACTGTACTCTGAAACAAGAATCAAGTTGCCTACAGCCTATACCAGAGATTATATTCCTGCCAATAGGTCCCATCAAGCAAAAATGCAGAGAACTGGTCTCATCTGAACCATGTGTGAAAAGAAATGGCTCCCATGCTCAATTGTGAAGTTGGACTGTTGATTGGATATAATTGTCCTCAAGCTTTACTCCCTCTAGAAGTGGTCAGTGGTGAAGCAGACCAGCCATTTGCACAGAAATCCCAGCTTGGGTGGAGCATCATCAGTTACAGAAACTCTGAAGGTGTGTATGAAGATGAAATTGGAGTAAGTCATCGTGTTATTGTTAAACAAGTCTTACCAACTTTAGAACCCACACATACTCGTAAACTTAAAACTGAAGTCCACTTTGTGAGTAGAAACAAAGTCAAAGAAATAACAACTCCAGCAGAGATAATCAAAGCTCTGGAGATGGACTTTGTTGAAAGGAGTGTTGAAGAAGAAACAATGTCACAAGAAGATCTGTTGTTTCTGGCTAAAGTAAAAAGAGGCATAAAATACAAGCAAGATGGCCACTTGGAAATGCCACTACCCTTCAGTAAACAAAGACCTGATTTGCCAAACAACAAACTTTGTGCAGAACACAGGCTCAAGTGTCTGGGGAGGCGCCTCAGAAAAGATCAGCGCTACTTCAAAGATTTGGCATTTATGGAAGACATCATAAAGAGAGGGTATGCTGAGAAGGTGCCAGAAGCTGAACTAAGTAACCATCCAGCATGGTATATCCCTCATCATGGCATCTACCATCCGCAAAAGCCAAATAAGATCCGTGCCGTCTTCGATTGCTCGGCAAAGTATCAGAATACATCCCTGAACGAACATCTTCTGTCAGGCCCAGACCTCACAAACACCCTCGTGAGGGTGTTGTGCCATTTTAGGAAAGGACATGTGGCTATCATGTGCGACGTAGAACGCATGTTCCACCAATTCCATGTTTTCGCACAAGATCAAGGTTACCTTCGATTCCTGTGGTGGGAAGACGGTAACATGGAAAAGCAACCATCAGTGTTTCGTATGAGAGTCCATCTGTTTGGTGCTGCGTCATCACCAGGATGCGCTAACTTTGGGTTCAAGCATCTAGCTGCTCAAGGCGAAAACAAATTCAGTCAAGCCGTTGTGAAGTTCCTTCAACGCAACTTCTATGTGGACGATAGTTTGGCAAGTGTGGACTCATAGCAAGAAGCTACTGAGCTTATAAAAGAGGCTAGAGAACTATGTGAGACAGGGAAACTGTGTCTCCACAAGTTCGTCAGCAACAGCAAAGTGATTGCCACTCTTCCCAAGGAAGAATGTGGATCAGAAGCACACAACCTAGATCTAGCTCTAGGAGAACCAAAGATGGAGAGAGCCTTAGGAGTTCAATGGTGTGTAACCTCAGACATATTTCATTTCAGAGTTGTCGTAAAGAACAACCCTTTCACTAGAAGAGGAGTGCTCTCCACTGTGGCTTCAATATTTGATCCACCCAGATTTGTAGCTCCATTCATTCTAGTTGGCAAAAGAATCCTTCAGAGAATGTGTCAGGAGAAACTGGACTGGGATGAGCCGCTTCCAGAAGACCTCGAGTCTCAGTGGGAAGCTTGGCTACGAGACCCCCAAAACCTGTCCTCGATAAAAATCTCACGTTGTTATGTCCCATCAACATTCAACCAAGTACAGAGGTACGAGCTGCACAGCTTTTCTGATGCCAGCATATATGGTTATGGTGTGTGCTCTTATCTAAGAACTGTGACCAAGTTTGGAGAAGTTCATTGCACCCCTGTAATGGGGAAAGCACAAGTTGCTCCAACTAAAGTGACAACTATCCCAAAGTTGGAGCTTTCAGTATCGGTAGTAGTGGCGAGAACCACTAACTTTTTAAAGAGAGAGTTAGAAATCCAAAACATCCAGGAGTACTACTGGACCGACTGCAAAGTCGTTCTTGGTTATATCAACAATGACACAAGACGATTTTACGTATTCGTTGCCAACAGAATACAGAGAATCAGGTCAAGTACAGAACCAAGTCAATGGCAATACATAGCCTCAGAACAAAATCCCGCTGATCATGCATTGCATGGAGTCATGACAAAGGAACTAGTAGAATCGAACTGGTTCACAGGACAAAGTTTCTTAAAGCAAAAGGAACTACCAACGGAAGGTCTTCAAGTGAAAGAGATTAGTTCTCAAGATCCAGAACTCAAAGTCACACAAGTCTTCGCTGTCAATGCTAAGGAGGAGAAACCCATTTTACGTCTAGAAAAGTTCTCAGATTGGACAAGGTCTGTGAAAGCTATTGCAAGATTAAAGAGATGTGCAAAGTATGCAAAGAACACAAAAGAAATGTCCAATGAAAGCACTTCCCTGGAAAAAAGGAAAGAAGCCGAGGAGTTCATTATTCGCACAGTCCAAAGTGAAGTATTCAGAACAGAAATTCAGTCCCTCAAATATAAAAAGGAAGTTAAGACATCAGACTCCAAACTAAACCAGTTGGATCCTTTCCTGGACAACTGCAGTGTTCTGAGGGTGGGAGGCAGACTAACTAAAGCATCACTCCATCCCAACATCAAGCACCCAGTCATCCTGTCAAAGGAGCATCATGTTTCACGTCTACTCATCAAACAGAAGAAGAAGAAGAGAAGATACATCATCAAGGTCGAGGGATGACAGTCAATGAAATACGCGCTAATGGCATATGGATAATTGGCTGCAGTACAGAAGTGTCATCATTCATATATAAATGTGTCAAATGCAGAAAATATAGGAAACAATCAAGAACAGAGAATGGGCAATCTGCCATCAGAAAGATTGGAAGCCACCCCTCCATTTACGTAAAGTGGTATGGATTGCTTCGGACCATTCTGTGTAAAAGAAGGGAGGAAGGAAGTAAAGAGATATGGACTGTTGTTTACATGTATGTGCTCGAGAGCTATCCACTTAGAAGTTTTGGATGACCTGCAGCACAGACTGTTTCCTCAACGCACTTCGTTGCTTTATTGCAGGGGTGGCCAAGTTCGGTTCTCGAGAGCCACATTCCTGACACTCTTAGTTGTCTCCCTGCTCCAACACACCTGAATCCAATGAAAGACTCGTTAGCAGACTTTTAATGAGCCTTTCATTGGATTCAGGTGTGTTGGAGCAGGGAGACAACTAAGAGTGTCAGGAATGTGGCTGTCAAGGACCGAACTTGGCCACCCCTGCTTTATTGCAATACGTGGCAACATCGGTCAACTACATTGTGATCAAGGCACGAATTTCATCGGTGCAAGGAATGAGCTTTTAACCCAAATAACTCAAGAGAACGTGAAAAAACTGGGTTTAAGTTTTGCATTTAACCCACCTGCTTCAAGTCACATGTGCGGCGTCTGGGAGAGACAGATTTGTACAGTAACAAATATCCTAAGATCCATTCTCGACCAGTCAGCTTCAAGATTAGACACTTCATCATTGAGAACATTTATGTATGAAGCCATGGCAATAGTGAACAGTCAACCGCTAACTGCAGAATGCATCAACGACCCGGTCCCAGACAGCAAATGGATCCGGGCCGGATGTAGTCCAACATCCGGTACCAATCCTGAAAACCAGTCTCGTCCAGACAGTTTTTGCACCCTGGCCCAGATCTGGCACAGCTCCACTTTACTGTTCTGGAACAGATCCAGACCAGATCCGTGAAAGACCAACCGTTTACAGCCCATATCTGGCACGGATCTGTGACAGATGTGGTCCGCATCACGGATCTGTAAAGTGGAGCCGTGCCGGATCTGGGCCAGGGTGCAAAAATTGTCTGGACTGGATCTGTTTTCAGGATTGGTACCAGATGTTGGACTACATCTGGCCCGGATCTATTTGCTGTCTGGGGTAGGACCAGAGCCGTTGACACCAAACCACATCTTGACAATGAAAGCAGCAGTTATCTTACCGCCACCTGGAGAATTCGTCGAAGAAGATCTGTACCTGCAGAAAAGATGGAAAAGAGTGCAGTATTTGGCGAATGTATTCTGGACCAGATGGCGGAAGGACTATCTGTTAAACCTGCAACAGAGAAGTAAATGGAATAAAAACAGAAGAAATGCGAGGATAAATGACATTGTTCTTCTACAAGAGGACTGTGTTCCAAGGAACGAGTGGAAGCTCACCAAAGTCATGGAAGTCACACCAGGAGACGACGGCAGAGTCAGAAAGGTCAAACTCCTCATCAGTGACTCTACTCGAGACAAGAAAGGAACGCGAATAACAAAGACTGTATTAGAAAGGACTATACATAAGACTGTGCTTTTACTTGAAGCGGAGTAAGGTCTATGTAATGTGTATTTGCTAATGTTTGCTAAGTTCATGGCTGCATTCATTTCTGTTTGATCACATACTGAAGCAGTAGTGTGATGATGGTGGGATTGTGGCAGCAGTTAAAATTTGGGTCACTTGACAATATGTTTCGCCACTAGGTGGAGCCTTTGCACCACAAATGCATTAAGTCTACTTTTCACATTTATTTTCGTGTGTGTTTTGTTTATTTTTACATTTCTTTTATATTGTATAGCTGAAGAGGCAGCTATATTCTGTTGCTTAGTGAAATTAAAATTACTTCATTTAGTTTTGTCCAAGTAACCGAACGAGGTCACTTCCTGTTTGACGCTAAGAAAAAAAAAAAAAAATAGTTGAGGAAGACGGACCTCGTGTTTTAGAAGCTATAAAGGAAGACAGAAATAAGCCATTTAAGCTCCCGGTTTGTCCACTAGCAGGCCAAAGTGGTATGTGTGTTTTTCTTAGTTTCCAAATCATTTGTTTAAATCACTTGAGATTCATTCTCTGTATATCACTTGTTTCACCAGTTCTACGGTGTACCTGTGAAAAGTTGAAGACCACAGTAAACATGAGTAAAAAAGAACTCGTGCCTCTCTTGTGTGAACAAATCCGGCATAGTCAGGTAGGGGTCAATTGAAGAATTACACAGAGGTCAAAATTAAAAGATGCTCCAATCATATTGAAAAAAATTCCACATTATTTGCCTGATCATAAAGATTCCAAAAAGGTATAGTTTGGACTATCTGTGACTGAATTCTATGGAGTTACAGGATAAAAACAGCAAGAATGGTGACAGCTTAGTTTCATTTTGTACAGGGGTCAAAAGTTAAAGTTGCGCAATTTTGGTAAAAAGTGATGCAAATTATTGGTTGAGCTAATAGGATTAATAAATGGAATAGTTTTGACAGTATTGAATGCTTGATCTCCAAAGTAAAGGTCAAACAAGGTCTACGTCTATTGGATTCTATGACGTGACATATGTTACCCCGTAACGTGATAAGTAAGAATGATACATGGTTCAAACTATTCCTTTTTAAAACTGTGTTAACTAGTAATTTGCATCACTTTTTACCAAAATTGGAGCAGCTTTAACTCTTGACTCCTGTAAAAACGGACACTGACCTTTGTCACCATTCTTGCTGTTTTTATCCCATAACTCCATAGAATTCAGTTACAGACCATCCAAACCATACCTTTTTGGAATCTTTATGATCAGGCAAATAATGTGGCATAGGTTTGAATATGATTGGAGCATCTTTTAATTTTGACTAACCATGTATTTCTTCAATTGACCTCGACCTGAACGTCAACTGAAAATTCAAGTGGCCAATTGGTTTTCTCAAAAGAGGATTGTCTGAGGACTATTTCTGCCAAATTTGATGCTTTTATCACCATTTGCAGGATTCTGCTCTAAATATTCTCTTATCTGCTGCACTACACAGACTGCCTCATCCACACCTGTCAGATCGCATCCAGAGCGTATGTAGATGACACAGACAGCTGTCAGATGGCCATAAAAGACGCTGCAGACTGCCCAATCTCCAAATGTCTGGATGGCAGACACAGGCTGGAGTGCTGTGTACCTCACGCGCATGTGCGTGCAAGTGCGCGTGTGTGTGTGTGTGTGTGTATGTGTATGCGTATGCATAACGCTGCATGGGCCACTAAGTGTGCGCACAGGGCGCACATGTGCGCGCCTGCCACTGGACAGCTTTGCTCAAGTTTGCTGGCATTGGGCCATGCAGTCCCTCAGACGGAGCCTTTCCAAGGAACTTTCTTTTTTTCTTGTTTGCACACTTCAGGAGCACAACATGGTTCTGGACACCACGATGGTTGCATTATCACATGGACTTAATTTTTTTTGGGGGGGGAGAGGATTTTTAACCGCAGGCGACTGTCCCGACTTCATGTCCATGTTCGTGCTGTGAAACACTCCTGGACCACTGTTGGAGGTGATATTCATGTTTATTAATGGTGTAATGGCCTGGCACAAGTTCAATGTTATATCTCCTCCAGAGTCAGAAGGTGATCATTTATTACAGCGTGAGATCCATCCAGCGCCGAGCATGACGCATGCAATGATGTGTTACTGTGCACCACAGAGAGGCACAGCTGCCCGTGTTATGATGGAGATAATAGTCTACAATTATAGACTTTTGATGAGGTGTACCAAGGTCTCAGTGAACCCCATCCTGACCAGGTCCACATAATCACGGGTACACCGAAATCAAAACTTTATAACTGTTATTATATGGTAAACAAGAAAATTGGGAGTTTGTCAAACATACTAAAACTGAAAAATCTATCTCAACTTTCAACTCTTTATTATTACTGTCATACTGAACCAACAGGTCCAAAATACTTCATGAGCACAATCTCTAAAGCCCCTTTCTCACCAGGGCTGCCTCAAGCTTCCTGTGGTGTCATGACGACGCAGGAATGTCTGCGTCAGGTGCACACTGCAGACAGACTGTGCACTCAGATTTCTCTTCTAGTTTATATTTGTTCTTGTGCTGAGCTGCAGGGCTCCGCTCTGAGTTCTGTTATAGTTTATCTTTCCTACTTTGACCACGAGATGCGCATCTCGCGTGAACAAACCGTCTGAGTAAATGTGGAGATATCTGGAGTTATACTTGATGTGGACATGTCCTGTCTCTAGCAATCAGTCTGTGAGCAGGACTTATGTCCTTTAACACAGTGATGAGTATCACAATTGTCAGATGAGGAAGGCAGGAGACAAATGCAGGACTCACTGGAACAGTTCTGGTTCAGAGAGGCTTTTACTGAGGTGCTTAGCAAGGTTCGGTACACAAACAGACAGTCCAAGAAGAGCAACCAAATCCGAAACATCAGGCAGAGGCGTAGACAAAAACACAGGCAGGCAGTCAAAACACCAAGAGACAGCTTAACAAAACGTAGTACTGAGCTTGAAGCACTGGCACAGGGCACAATGATCAGGCAACACCAAGTGCAACTAGTAGCATCTAAATACTCCCGGAAACAAGTGTAGAAAGGCCCAGAACAGGGCGTGACCCACTCACCGAGTACTGCCCCCACCAAGCACAGTGAAGGCAGCCAAGAGACATACAGACCCAAAAACACAAACACAAACCACCCAGCCACAAAAGGGAACAAACAAAAACCCCAACACTAACATGATACATGACAATGAGAGAGTTTGCGGAGAGCGAGGAGCGCAGGCAGCCTTTTTTCTTTTTCTTTTAATTGCTCACATGTGCGCGCACGAACAAATCATCCGTGAGTGGACTGGAGATGTCCGGACTTTTTACTGAACGTTGACATGTCCTGTCTCTGGCAGTCAGTCTGTGAGCAGGACTTTTATGGACTGTATTTAAACACATTTGTGAGAGAAGACTGAGGAGCTGCTGCAGCCAGCAGCGTTTTTTTTTTTGTTTTTTTTTGTGCTCTTAGTTTTTACTGCATTGTGTACATGCCGTTGTCATGACGACACACAACGCAACTCGAAGCGGGCCCATGTGAAAGGGGCTTAATAAGGAATAGTCTTTGTGAAATAATGCACAGGCATCATGTAGAATCTTGTCAACAAACTGACAGCCAAAGTAGGCGTTGTATCAGGTTATCTGATTGGTCGTTATCGATAGAATGCGTCACTCGATTGGCTAGCGCTACACTGTACGCGAGGTGTACTTGGCACCAGCGGTCAACTCGGCATGGTACAGCTCAGAAAGTGGCGAATGGGCCAATCAGAAGTTGGCAAAATCACATACCATATAATAATTCACATTATTTATGTCATCCATGGGAAGGAATGGACAAATATCTGTACTGTAAGGTCTATTGTGGATATAATAGCCTGTTCAGATTTGCGGCGGCGTGCGGAGAGACCCGCTCTGTTTGCTAATAAAATTAATTTAAAAATTAATCAAAGATAGATGTAAGAATTCACTCAGTCATTCAAGATCAAATGGAGTATGCTTGAATAACTGTTACAACACTAAGCTCAATATTTCAGTGATGTCTGCATTTGCATTGCATTTATGACACACTCAGTGCATAGATGTGTGGATGCAATTATTTTTTTCACTCACTTACTCATCTTCAACCGCTTACTCCAATTAAGGGTCGCGAGGAGATTAAGCCTATACCAGAGGTCATAGGGTATGAGGTGGGCTGAACCATGGACAGGACGTCACCCAGACAGCAAATAGATCCGGGCCGGATGTAGTCCAACATCTGGTACCAATCCTGAAAACAGATCTGGTCCAGACAGTTTTTGCACCCTGGCCCAGATCCGGCACAGCTCCGCTTTACAGTTCTGGAACAGATCCGGACCAGATCTGAACTGGATCCGCAAAAGACCAACCGTTTACAGACCATATCTGGCACGGATCTGGCGCAGATGTGGTCTGCATCACAGCACCGTGGCAGGAACATGGTGCATAACAATAAGCAATTTTATCTGCACTTGGTAGAAACTATCCATTAGCGGTTGTAAACTGTACTCTGTAATCGTGATCGTCACTGAGGCTTTTTTAAGTGCTTATTGCAAAGCGTTTTGTTTCTTTACGACAATCAAGTTTTATAAGTCCAGGGACACTGATCTGTGTGTTACAGATACAAATTAGTTTCCTCAGATCCACGGAACGTACCCCTGTAAAACTTGTTCCTGCCATGGTGCTGTGATGCGGTCCACATCTGCCCCAGATCCGTGCCAGATATGGTCTGTAAATGGTTGGTCTTTTGCGGATCCAGTTCAGATCTGGTCCGGATCTGTTCCAGAACTGTAAAGCGGAGCCGTGCTGGATCTGGGCCAGGGTGCAAAAACTGTGTGGACTGGATCTGTTTTCGGGATTGTTACCAGATGTTGGGCTACATCCGGCCCGGATCTATTCGCTGTCTGGGCAGTCCATCACAGGGCCACATACAGACAAACAAACACAATCACACCCACACACACACCTACGGACAATATAAGGTTTTCAGTCCATCTCACTTGCATGTCTTTGGATGTTGGAGGAAACCGGAGCACCCAGAGAGAACCCACACACGGGCTGGAACACGCAAACTCCACACAGAAAGGCCACAAGCGGGAATCGAACCCATGACCTTCTTGCTTTGAGGTAACAGTGCTAACCACTAAACCACTGTGCTGCCCATTTAACCAATTCAGAGGGCTGATCCAGGAACGTTTTTCTTTTTTCTTTAATATTGCCAGATTTTACTGTGTTCACTTCATCAGAAATAAATATTTGTATGCTCATGGAATATATGGAAAAATGGATACATGTTTCTAGCCAATTTGTTCTTTTTACATCAAGAGAAGTACAGCATGAAGAGATTCTTGTATTTTTCTTCTCATTCAGACTTAGTGGGGGTATGAACTCTCAGATCACTTTTAGTTAACCGGTGTTTAAAATGTTCATATTGATATTGTTCTGTAGACCACAGCAATGGCAGGTTCAGGTAGTCCCCTGACCACCCATGTGCTGAACACTGCCACGGGTGTCCCCGGCTCCAGCATGACCCTCAGCCTCCACCATCAGGATCCTTCTACAGCTACCTGGTGTTTGATTACAACTGGGTATTAAAACAGAACAGGACCATCCAAAGCATCAAGCGTAACCATTAGGTAATGCTACTGATCACAAAATAATAGTACTTTGTCCCATCAGAAGCACTAATGAAGATGGACGCTGCCCCGGGCTGATCACAAAACAAAAGTTTACACCTGGTGTGTACAAACTGCACTTTGATACTGCTCAGTATTGGCAACGTTTGGGAGAAACCTGCTTTTACCCGTATGTGGAGGTGAGAATTCAGTTGAAATTTTATCCAGAAACATACTCATTCAGACTGCGCTGTGTTCTCACATTTATGTGAAGCGGTGATGTTGCCATATTTCTATTTCTGGTACAACTCAATCCATAAATATTTGGACAGTGGCACAATTTTTACACCCCCACAGTGAAGTTAATATTAAACAATCAAGATGTGCTTGTAGGGTAGACTTTCAGATTTCATTCAAAGGGTCTAACAAAAATAATGCACGAGCCATTTAGGAATTATGGCCACTTATATGTAGTCTCTCCATTTTTAGAGCCCATAGTGCAACTTTTGACTGCTGCATCACCAGTTATACAGCTGTGCTCAAACGTTTATATACCCTGGCAGAATTTTTGGTTTTATGGCCAATTCTTCAGAGATTATGAATGATAACACAAAAGCTTTTTGTTCACTCATGGTTAGTGGTTGAGTGAAGCCATTTATTGTTAAACAACTGTGTTTACTCTTTTTAAATCATAATGACAACAGAAACTACGCAAATGGCCCTGATCAAAAGTTTACATACCCCTGTTCTTAATACTGTGTGTTGCCCCCTTTAACATCAGTGACAGCTTGGAGTCTTTTGTGGTCATTGTGAACGAGGCTCTCTGATGGTAAAGCTGCAACTGAATATGTCTTGGACTTTATTTACATCAATTATGAAGAAATACAAACAGTATGGCACTCTATGATAAATCTGTATGGAGTAGACAGTTCTTAAAAACTGAGTGACTATGCAAGAAGGAGAAGAGTGAGGAAAGCCACCAAGACACCCAGACAAGCCAGAAGAAGTTATTTGCAAACATTTCCCATAATCCCCCTGGACTTTGCATTTTGTATCCACAGTTACACAGCTGATGAAGCATGATGGAGTGGTATGGAGGAGGATTTTCTTAAAAAAGAAGACCTTAAAGTTCAGCTACAAATTGCCAGAAGGTACATCTGAGATGCAAACCTAGATGTGTCTGTTTTGGTGAAAGAATATCCTTCTCCACTCTACTCCACTGTGAAGCTAAGAGTGGTGATGCAAAATACAAAACTTGCACTGTGCACAATTTCTCCAATCACAGCCACATAAGCCTATAACTTCTGTGTTGTCTGGGTGTCTTGGTGGCTTTCTTCACTCTTCTCCATCTTGCACAGTCACTCAGTTTTTGAGAACTGTCTACTCCACACAGATTTACCATAGAGTGTCATCATTGATTCACCGATTTGGAAATGTTCATGTGTCCACCCTGTTGTGGGCTGCCTGTTCCTGCTGCTGCTGTTTCTCTTCTGCACAGGTGGCGCGCCTCAAGCTGATTGACACACCTGCTACTCATCTTGTCAGTCCCTGTATATAAACCCCGGGCTTCACTCCATCTTCGCCAGAAACTCAGCGTATCTTTCACGGTAACTGGCCTCTCGTTTGTATGCAGTGATTATTCTCAGCTCCCACGCTCGTTTGATTGCGCGCAGCAATTTTTCCTGCAGTCTGTCTGAGTTCCCAAGCTCAGCATTTTTTGTTGTTGTTTTCTAGCTTCAGCTCGTTTCAACTGCTTCAGCTCGTTTCAACACTCTGGACTCAGCTAAGATAAACTCTCACTTAATTTGACTGTGAATAAGAATTGATCTACTTCTGGAACCGACTCGGTTTGTGTGCTCAGTAATTCACTCACCTGTGTATCTTCTCCAGATGCCATGTCGACAGCTTGCAGGCGGCTATCTGGCTTCCGGATTACATCATTTGGGGTTCGACGCCATGCTGACCGGCACCGGACCCCCTCCCCCCACTAGCAGCCCGGGGAGGAGGTGTGGCTTTCGTCGCGGGACGTAACCCTCCAGACGGACTCTCCCAAGCTACCTCCCAGATACATCAGTTCCTTCATCGTTGACCGGGTGGTCAACCCCTCAGCCATCCGACTCCGGCTAACGCATTCACTGCGGATCGACCTGGTCCATGTATCCCGACTAAAACCGGTGCACTCCAGCCCTCTGTGTCCTCCAGCTCCTCTGACGCCACCTGCCCGGATAGTGGACGGTCACCCAGCCTAGACTGTCCGGAGGATCCTGGACGTTTGGCCCTGAAGAACGCTCCTGGGTCAAGCAGGGCCTCATTCTGGACCCTTCCCTCATCCAGGATCATCCTAATCGTCCTGGTATGTTGCCTGGGGGCTCCCATTGGAGGGGGGGGGGCGTACTGTTGTGGGCTGCCTGTTCCTGATGCTGCTGTTTCTCTTCTGCACAGGTGGCGCGCCGCAAGCTGATCGACACACCTGCTACTCATCTCGTCAGTCCCTGCATATAAGCCCCGGCTCTTCACTCCATCTTCGCCAGAAACTCAGCGTATCTTTCACGGTAACTGGCCTCTCGTTTGTATGCAGTGATTATTCTGAGCTCCCACGCTCTTTTGATTGCACGCAGCAATTTTTCCTGCAGTCTGTCTGAGTTCCCAAGCTCAGCATTTTTTTGTTGTCGTTTTTCTAGCTTCAGCTCGTTTCAACTGCTTCAGCTCGTTTCAACACGCTGGACTCAGCTAAGATAAACTGTCACTTAATTTGACTATGAATAAGAATTGATCTACTTCTGGAACTGTCTCAGTTCATGTGCTCAGTAATTCACTCACCTGTGTATGTTCTCCAGACGCCAGCTTGCAGGCGGCCACCTGGCTTCCGGATTACATCATTTACGGTTCGATGCCACCTGGTCTGCGGTTCCCTGGTTCCACCGCAGAGTGGGCCCTGTCTCCACCTTGCAAGGCTGCCTCTTAATCCACATTCATACATTCTTGTAAATAAACCAGTGTTCTGCCTCACTCCACTCTCATTTCTGCTCCCAGCTTTTGGGTTCCCTGCTCTACTCCAGCCCGAACTGTAACACACCCCTTCACTTGAGTAAAGGGAACTGACTGTAAAAGTGATGATTTGTATTCACACTAATCCTGATATATACTTTGTCCAGTTTCTTATGTGCTCTAAAAGTGGGAGTACATAAAAATGGCCTTAATTCCTAAATGAATAATTCATTACTTTTTCTTCAACTCCTTGAATGAAATTTGACAGTCAACACTAAAAGCACATCTTGATTATCGCCATTGTAGTGGTGTAACAGGAGCAAAATTACTTCACTGTGCAAATACTTATGGTCCTGGCTGCAACATCCGCACATGCTGATAACAGTGTTATCTCTATTAAATCTCTGTTAAAAGTTGAACTCTTTATGTTGCAGATTGTCTTCACTATAAATGATCCTGGACAAAAGTACCACATCCCTCTGCTGCTGAGTCGTTTCTCTTACAGTACCTACAGGGGGAGCTAGAGAGCAGAGCATGATGATCCTCCTGATGCCACGTCACACATCACAACGCTAATTCACTGTCAGTCATATACACACATAATACATGTGTGCTGCACTTGAAGTGTTTATACAGTTAAACCAGTTTTACATTTCTAAAAACTACTGGATGTATGTGTGGAATAATAAATACTGTGTATCTTTCCTGTTCACTGTCAAATGCCTGTATAAGCATTCTCACACTGATACAAGTATCCAAGTAACCAGTGATACTCGTGACACAAAGTTATTGTCTAGTATTGTTTGACCGGTTGTGTGCGCGTGTGTGATGTTTCACGCTAGTGTTTAAGAAGGCCACAGACACAGCACTGCTCTTCAATGTCTTTTACTGCAGATCTGTTAAAACACAACCAACACACTTCCCATTGTGTGTATGTACGACTGAGGCCAACTGCAGCTTATCCAGTGTCAGAGATTAACTGGACTTTGTGATTGTATAGTATTAAATATATATTTTTATACAAACTGTCATTACAATAAATATGCATTTTAAAATCACATCATAAATATAATTACAAACAAAAACGGTCAAAATTAACAGAGCTAACACACACAGATTGTTGTCAGTTGCCTAGCAACCACTAAGATTAGCTGTTATACAAATAATGTTTATGAGTTCAATGGTACGAATATTTCATGAGTTGAAAGCTGAAACATTCAACAAGGCAAAGCCGAGTTGAATGGTATGTTCCACCTTTCACCAAAGTAAATATTCGTTCCATTGAGAATGTAAAAACATTCATTATTTGTTTTATATCACGGCTAAAATAGATCCTTGTCATTTGATATTTGAATGCCCGTGACCTAACCCAACATCATTGTGTAAAGGATCTTACCGCATGGGCTCAGGAACACTTCAGAATATCACTGTCAGTTAACACAGTTCGTCACTACATCTACAAGTGCAAGTTGCCATACATCAATAACATCCAGAAACGCTGCCGGCTTCTGTGGGCCCAAGCTCATTTAACATGGACAGACGCAAAGTGGGAAAGTGCTGTGGTCTAATGAGTCCACATTTCAAATTGTTTTTGGAAATTATATATGTTGCATCCAGATTGTTACTAGCGCAAAGTTCAAAAGCCAGCATCTGTGATGGTACGGGGTGTGTTAGTGCCCATTGCATGGGCAATTTACACATTTGTGATAGCACCAACAATTCTGAAAGGTACATCCAGGTTTTGGAACAACACATGCTGCCATCCAAGCAATGTCTTTTTCAGGGACGTCCCTGCTTATTTAAGCAAGACAATGCCAAGCCACATTCTCCACGTGTTACAACAGCGTGGCTTCGTAGTAAGAGTGCGGGTAGGAGACTGGCCTACCAGCAGTCCAGACCTGTTGCCTATTGAAAATGCGTGGCGCATTATGAAGTGCAAAATACGACAACGGAGACCCCGAACTGTTGAACAACTGAAGCTGTATATCAAGCAAGAACGGGAAAGAATTCCACCTACAAAGCTTCAACAGTTACTGTCCTCAGTTCCCAAAATTTTATTGAGTGTTGCTAGAAGGAAAGGTGATGTAACACAGTGGTAAACATACCACTGTCCCAGCTTTTTTGAAACGTGTTACAGGCATCATTTCAAAATTAGCAAATATTTGCACAAAAATAATAAAGTCTATCAGAACATTAAATATCTTGTCTTTGTGGTGTATTCAATTGAATATAGGTTGAAGAGGATTTGCAAATCATTGTATTCCGTTTTTATTTACATTTTTCACAACGCCCCAACTTCATTGGAATTAGGGTTGTACATTTTGCTGTTCCACTGCTGCTAAAGTCCAAATTGTGGCATGTAGTCCAGTGATGCTGTGCACGACTTTGGCCTTCCATGCAAAAAAGAAGAAAAAAAAAAAGTGTGTAGTTCCTCAGTCCAGCCAAAACTCACGTCAGCTTTTCATCTGAACAGCTCTTCATGCATCCAGACAGCTTACAGCGGAGTGGATTTTGTGTATGTGTGTGTTACAAGAATTAGCAGCGTCAGTTAACTTGTTCCGCGCGTGCACGCACACACACACATGCAACCACGTCAGCGCTTGTGTGTGCGCGTACTACCAATAAAAGACTGTACATCCTCAGTGCAGCAAAAAAAAATCATGTCAGAAATTAGTCCAGCTTTTCATTCTTTCTTCCTGCTAACAGCCTCCAGACAGCGCAGTGGATTTGTTTTGTGTGTGTGTGTGTGTGTGCGCGTTGTGTGTGTGTGTGCGCACACCCTGTATGGGCGTGCATGCGTGGGTGCATGTGCACGTGCGTGCATGAGCATGTGTGTGTTTCTGTGCACGCATGTGTGCGTGCATGTGCACACGCATGCATGTGGGTGTGTGCACATGTGCAGAGTGCAATGGTACCAAACATATGGAACCAAATTTGCACTCTAAATGGAACTACACTCTAAATCAATGCAACACAAATGGGACAATTAATCCATGTCATGTGACATACAAAGCACCAATCAAATGACAAGGATCCATTCAGCTGTTATACGAGGGCTGTCCATAAAGTATAGGTCCTTTTTATTTTTTTCAAAAACTATATGGATTTCATTCATATGTTTTTACGTCAGTCATGCTTGAACCCTCGTGCGCATGTGTGAGTTTTTCCATGCATGTCGGTGATGTCATTCGCCTGTGAGCTCCTTGTGGGAGGAGTCATCCAGCCCCTCGTCGGAATTCCTTTGTCTGAGAAGTTGCTGAGAGACTGGCGCTTTGTTTGATCAAATTTTTTTCTAAACCTGTGAGACACATCGAAGTGGACATGGTTCGAAAAATGAAGCTGGTTTTCAGTGAAAATTTTAACGGCTGATGAGAGATTTTGAGGCGATACTGTCGCTTTAAGGACTTCCTGTTGTGTGGGCCGCTGAAGAGGAGGTACTGCTGGCCCACCACCACAAGATGGCGCCCTGCTTGAAGAGCGGGCTTCAAGCACGAGAGGGCGTCGGCTTTGCTGGAGGTGACAGCTGTCATTAACACAAGCTGTCACCCATCACCACCACTACAAAGACCGGACTGCAACTCCACCGCCTCGCCGAGAAATCAACTACCATTCAGGTAATTTCTCTGCTGACTGACACTTTGTGTGTAATAACCTGAACTTCTGTTGCAGCCGTTTTCCTGGAGTGTGTCCTTATCTGAGGGATTGGCGTTTGGTGTGAAAGCGACGGCTTCGCCTCACACTCCAACCCAGATAAGTGGTTGACCAGGAGCTGCACGAGTGTGTGTGATTGGAGGTGGAGGTTTTCCCTCCTTTACTTAATACAGACTGTGGGATTACTGAGTGTGCGAACTCACACTCATCTGGACTGTCTCTGTTCTCTGCCAGCAGTAGCGGGTCTGACTGCTGAAGACAGCGGCCACCTGGGGCGCAGGGCTTGGCGGCTCCGGTGTTCTTCAGCTCCGTTGGTGTTGGAAGCTGTGTGGGGATCCAGCTCTTCTCTCTCCAGGCGTCTTCTATCGTCGAGCCTGCCCACACGTCACCTGGTGTATGATTGACAGTCCACCATATTGTTATTGTCTGTACGTTGTTGTGCGATTCACAACATTAAATTGTTACTTTTTGGCTTATCCATTGTCCGTTCATTAACGCCCCCTGTTGTGGGTCCGTGTCACGACACTTTCACAACACTTCCCACGGTGCGAGACGTCGCTCAACGCTCTCAGGCGCCGTCATCAGCCTGTTTCAAGCTGAAAACCTCCATATTTCAGGCTCTATTGATCCAGGACGTCGTGAGAGAACAGAGAAGTTTCAGAAGAAGTCGGTTTCAGCATTTTATCCAGATATTCCACTGTTAAAGGAGATTTTTTTAATGAAAGACGTGCGGACGGGTCCGCGCATCGGGACGCAGCCGGCGCGGTGCGGCGGCACAGGAAAAACACCTCCGTGTTGATAACCATTTGTAAAATCCAGGCGGCTTTTGATGGCTGTCAGTGGAGTGAGTATATGAGAAATTGTTTAACAGCTGGACATGTTCCAACTTGTCCTTAAGGCTTCCAACAGAGGTGTTTTTCCTGTGGCGGAGCGTCGCGGCGGCTGCGAGCCGACGCTGCAATCCACCCGCACGTCTTTCATTAAAAAAATCTCCTTTAACAGTGGAATATCCGGATAAAATGCTGAAACCGACTTCTTCTGAAACTTCTCTGTTCTCTCACGACGTCCTGGATCAATAGAGCCTGAAATGTGGAGGTTTTCAGCTTGAAACAGGCTGATGACGCCGCCTGAGAGCGCTGCGCGACGTCTCGCACCGTGGGAAGTCCTTAAAGCGACAGTATCACCTCAAAATCTCTCATCAGCCGTTAAAATTTTCACTGAAAACCAGCTTAATTTTTCAAACCATGTCCACTTCGATGTGTCTCACAGGTTTAGAAAAAATTTTGATCAAACAAAGCGCCAGTCTCTCAGCAACTTCTCAGACAAAGGAATTCCGACGAGGGGCTGGACGACTCCTCCCACAAGGAGTGCTCACAGGCAAATGACGTCACCGACAGGCGTGGAAAAAATCACGCATGCGCACGAGGGTTCAAGCATGTCTGACGTAAAAACAAATGAATGAAATCCATATAGTTTTTGAAAAAAATAAAAAGGACCTATACTTTATGGACAGACCTCGTATAAAACTGAATAAAACAAAGACTAATCATTTTGAAACATATATTTGAGCCAACCAACACACTTCCCATTAGTGTGTATGAACAAGTGAGGCCTGTTTAGGAATAAAAAGAGAAACAATTTTAATAAAAATATTGGGGATGTTTAACAATTTACTCTAATAATGTATTTACATATGAAAAATATTTTAAAATGGTTAAACTCGAGATTAAAAACAATTTAAAAGTAGTTTCAAATGGACTTTGTGTGAAAAAGCAAAGTGCGCACGTTTCAAACATGCAGTTGTGCCTCACTACCACCAGGTGGCTTTGAACATAAACATTAAAAACATTTTGGTGAAATTAAACATTTTATCTCTGTTACAAATGTCATAATCAATTCATCACGTGAGTACTTTATCAAGAAAAAAAAAATACAAATTTAGATTTGGTTCATGTTCTTAAATGTGAGGATTTCTATTCTATTCTTACTGGAGATTAACTTTTTTCTTGGTGTCAAACTGAGATATACGAAAGATGACAATGTAATCACTTAAAATGTTATCTTTATTTTCTGTGTTTTTGACAGCCTTTCATTCAAAAGTAAAATGTCTTAAACTGGCTTCAATCTTATCAGCTTAGAGGTCAAATCAGATCTGGGAGCAGGAGCTAGTGCCGCGTGCTGCCACATCCACCACACTATGTATCTGCCTTGAGTTCTGGATGGCAACCACTCGGTCAGACCACCTGGTTTTGAGATTGGTGATGATTTTGGTTTAATACTGTTTCACACTCAGAATAGACATGTTTATAGAGTTCATAGTAGTAAGTCCCTTCGGCCGCTCCCTTGTTTTCACTTGGTGTCGCCACAGCAGATGCAAGGTGGATCTTGCATGTCGATTTGGCACAAGTTTTATGCCGGAGGCCTTTCCTGAAGCAACTCCACATTACATGGAGAAATGTGGCAGGGGTGGGGTTTGAACCGGGCACTGAAACCAAGCATTTTAATTGGCTGTTAAATACAACAGCTCTTTGAAACTTGATTTATAAAGGGTATATAAGAGAAACCAATTTGAATAGATTTCAAATAAATATATTGTAACTTTTAGACTGCTATTCTGAAAATCTCTCCTAGGATTATGAGGGATTGTTGTTGTTGTCTTTTTCATTCATTCATTCATTCATTGCCTGCCACCTATCCAGGTCACTGTTGCAGTAGACAAAGCCGCTCACCCCACACTTCCCTATCCTCAGCCAAATACTCTCATCCTGTAACTGTAGTGTAAGAGTGTAAGACCACATACCCAACGGAAGAATCTCATTTCTGACGCTTATATGAGGTCTATTAGAAAAGTATCCGAACTTATTATTTTTTTCAAAAACCATATGGATTTGAATCACGTGTGATTACATCAGACATGCTTGAACCCTCGTGGGCATGCAAGAGTTTTTTCACGCCTGTCGGTTACGTCATTCGCCTGTGGGCAGTCTTTGAGTGAGGAGTGGCCCACCCTCTCGTCGATTTTTTCATTGTTTAGGAATGGCTCAGAAATGGTGTGGTTCCGGCTCTTCTCAGGACAGACGTCTTCTATCCTCGAGCCTGCCCACACGTCACCTTTGTGTATTGACTGCTATCAGATTCTGAGATTGTCTGTATATTTGTTGTGCACATTCACAACATTAAATTGTTACCTTTTGGCTCATCTATTGACCGTTCATTTGCGCCCCCTGTTGTGGGTCCGTGTCACTACACTTTCCCCAACAGGATATCTCGGCCAACGTCATGGATCCCGAGGGGCGTCAACCATCTGTTGGACAGCCAATGGAAGAGCAGGGTGCGCAGGCGTCAGCTGGAGGCGTGATTGGTGAGTTGCAGCACATCCTCACTGCCTTTACCGCTCGGATGGACCTGATAACCGAGCAAAACGTCATCCTTAATCGCAGGATGGGGGCTCTCACCGCGCAGGTGGAAGCGCGCGCTCAGGGCGCTGCTGCAGCTCCTCCTCCTGCCGACCCGGTGCCGAATACAGACATTCCACTGGTCATTCAACGACCCCCCCACCATCCCCTGAAGCATACATAAGCCCCCCAGAGCCGTACGGAGGTTGTGTGGAGACGTGCGCGGACTTTCTTATGCAGTGTTCGCTCGTCTTTGCACAACGTCCCGTGATGTACGCGTCTGACGCCAGCAAGGTGGCTTACGTGATTAATTTGCTTCGAGGCGAGGCACGCGCTTGGGCTACAGCGCTTTGGGAACAGAGTTCACGGCTCCTCGCCTCTTATACTGGGTTTGTGAGGGAGCTCAGAACTGTTTTTGATCACCCTAACAGAGGCGAAACCGCGTCTACCATGCTGCTGTCAATGAGACAGGGGCGCCGCAGCGCAGCCGAATATGCAGTCGACTTCCACATCACGGCTGCGAGATCCGGCTGGAATATGACTGCGCTCCGCGCCGCCTTCATAAACGGACTGTCGTCGGTCCTGAAGGAGCACTTGGTGGCTAAGGAGGAACCGCGGGATTTGGCTGAGCTTATCAATTTGGTTATACGATTGGACAATCGGTTAGAAGAACGCCGACAGGAGCGAGGCAAAGGGCGTGGTCAGGCACAAGCCGTCCCTCTTCCTCCCGGGTCCGAAAGAGAGCCGTCTTCCCCACGCTCCACAGCCACAGCGCTCCGTGTGGCTACAGCTCCCCCTGCTGACGGTGCTAGGGACACGAGCAGGGCCACATTCAGACAGAGGAGGCTGGTCCGCGGGGAGTGTTTTGTCTGCGGCTCGAGTGAGCATCAGCAGAGAGACTGCCTCAAACGGTCAAAACACAAACGCCCGCCCTTAGAGACTGGGCTGAGGGGGGGTCAAAACATTCACGTGGGTCATACACATCTGTCAACATGACTCCCAGTTAAAATCCTGAGCGGGGATTTAACCCTTCAAGCCCCAGCACTGGTGGACACGGGGTCAGAAGGGAATCTGCTGGATAACAGATGGGCAAGGGAGGTAGGGCTCTCTCTGGTGGCGCTTTCTTTACCAGTGAAGGTGCGAGCACTAGATGGCACTCTTCTCCCTTTTATCACACACAAGACACTACCTGTAACCCTGGCAGTGTCTGGGAATCACCGGGAGGAGATTGAGTTTTTTGTAACTCCTTCTACCTCCCGCGTGATTTTGGGCTTCCCATGGATGATTAAACACAATCCCCGGATTGATTGGCCATCTGGGGCTGTGACTCAGTGGAGCGAAACCTGCCACCGGAAGTGTTTTGGATCCTTGGTTCCTCCCGGTGTAAATGCTAATGAGGAGGTTAAAGTCCCTCCCAATCTGACGGCGGTGCCAGTTGAGTACCACGACCTTGCTGACATCTTCAGCAAGGATCTGGCGCTCACCCTTCCCCCGCACCGTCCGTATGATTGTGCCATTGATTTGGTCCCGGGCGCTGAGTACCCGTCCAGCAAGCTGTACAACCTCTCACGTCCTGAGCGCGAATCAATGGAGACCTACATCCGGGACTCATTAGCTGCCGGGCTGATCCGGAATTCCACCTCCCCGATGGGTGCAGGTTTCTTTTTTGTGGGCAAGAAAGATGGCAGACTCCGTCCATGCATTGATTACAGGGGGCTGAACGACATAACGGTTCGTAATCGATACCCTTTACCCCTGTTGGATTCAGTGTTCACGCCCCTGCATGGAGCCCAAATTTTCACCAAACTGGACCTTAGGAATGCGTATCACCTGGTTCGGATCCGGAAGGGAGACAAATGGAAGATGGCATTTAACACCCCATTAGGTCATTTTGAGTACCTGGTCATGCCGTTCGGCCTGACTAACACCCCCGCGACATTCCAAGCATTGGTAAACGACGTCTTGTGGGACTTCCTGCACCGATTCGTCTTCGTATATCTGGATGACATACTCATCTTTTCCCCGGACCCTGAGACTCATGTCCAGCATGTACGTCAGGTCCTGCAGCGGTTGTTGGAGAACCGGCTGTTTGTGAAGGGCGAGAAGTGTAAGTGTCACCGCACCTCTTTGTCCTTCCTGGGGTTCATGATCTCCTCCAACTCCGTCGCCCCCTGGCCAAGGTTGCGGCAGTGAGAGATTGGCCCCAACCAACAAGCCGCAGGAAGCTGCAACAGTTCCTCGGCTTTGCAAATTTCTACAGGAGGTTCATTAAGGGCTACAGTCAGGTAGTTAGCCCCCTGACAGCCCTGACCTCTCCAAAAGTCCCCTTCACCTGGTCGGATCGGTGCGAAGCCGCGTTCAAGGAGTTGAAACGCTGGTTCTCCTCTGCACCAGTTCTGGTGCAGCCCGACCCTAGCCGCCAGTTTGTGGTTGAAGTGGACGCCTCTGACTCAGGGATAGGAGCCGTGCTATCCCAGAGCGGAGAGACCGATAAGGTTCTTCACCCGTGTGCCTACTTTTCTCGCAGGTTGACCCCCGCTGAATGGAACTATGACGTCGGCAATCGGGAACTCCTTGTGGTGAAAGAGGCTCTTGAGGAGTGGAGACACCTGTTGGAGGGAGCGTCTGTGCCGTTCACGGTTTTCACTGACCATCGGAACCTGGAGTATATCAGGACCGCCAGGCGGCTGAACCCCAGGCAAGCCCGCTGGTCACTGTTCTTCGGACGTTTTGACTTCCGGATCACCTATCGCCCCGGGACCAAGAACCAGAGATCGGATGCCTCGTCCCGGGTACACGAAGACGAATTCAAAACTGAGCTGTCGGATCCACCAGAGCCCATCATTCCGGAGTCCACTATCGTGGCCACCCTCTCCTGGGACGTGGAGAAGACCGTCCGGGAGGCCCTGGCACGGAGCACGGATCCCGGAACTGGGCCGAAGAACCGACTGTACGTCCCACCAGAGGCCAGAGCTGCAGTATTGGACTTCTGTCACGGTTCCAAGCTCTCCTGTCATCCAGGGGTGCGAAGGACCGTGGCAGTTGTCCGGCAGCGCTTCTGGTGGGCGTCTATGGAGGCCGACGTCCGGGAGTATATCCAGGCCTGCACCACCTGTGCCAGGGGCAAGGCAGACCACAAGAGGTCCCAAGGCCTTCTCCAGCCGCTTCCTGTGCCTCATCGCCCCTGGTCCCATATCGGCCTGGATTTTGTCACGGGCCTCCCGCCATCCCAGGGCAACACCACCATCCTCACGATAGTGGACCGATTCTCCAAGGCGGCCCACTTCGTGGCCCTCCCGAAGCTCCCAACGGCCCAGGAGACAGCAGACCTCCTGGTCCACCACGTCGTCCATCTGCATGGGATACCAACTGACGTAGTCTCGGATCGTGGTCCCCAGTTTTCCTCTCAAGTCTGGAGGAGTTTCTGCAGAGAACTGGGGGCCACCGTGAGCCTCTTGTCCGGGTACCACCCACAGACGAACGGACAGGCAGAACGGGCCAACCAAGAGTTGGAACAGAACCTCCGCTGTGTGACATCTGCGCACCCGACGGCCTGGAGTAACCATCTGGCCTGGATCGAGTATGCATATAACAGCCAGGTGTCTTCTGCCACCGGCCTCTCCCCATTTGAGGTGTGTCTGGGGTACCAGCCCCCATTGTTTCCCGTGGTGGAGGGAAAGGTCGGTGTGCACTCGGGTGTGGCGCACCACCTGTTCTGCCTTGTTAAAGGCCTGGACGAGGGCAAAGGCCCATGCAGACCGCCGGTGGTCCCCGGCCCCTGCATACCAGCCCGGCAGGAGGTGTGGTTATCAACGAAGGACATCCCCCTCCAAGCGGACTCACCTAAGTTGAAAGACAGGTACATTGGACCATTTAAAATCCTCAAGATCCTCAGCCCTGCCTCAGTGAAGCTCCAACTCCCGGCTTCACTGCGGATCCATCCGGTTTTCCATGTGTCCAGATTGAAACCACACCACACCTCACCCCTCTGTGCTCCCGGTCGGGTGCCGCCTCCTGCCCGGATCATTGACGGGGAGCCGGCTTGGACAGTGCACCAGCTCCTGGATGTCCGTTGAATGGGCCGGGGGTTCCAGTATTTGGTGGACTGGGAGGGGTATAGACCCGAAGAACGCTCCTGGGTGAAGAGGAGCTTCATCCTGGATCTGGCCCTCCTGGCCGATTTCTACCGCCGTCACCCGGACAAGCCTGGTCGGGCGCCAGGAGGCGCCCGTTGAGGGGGGGGTCCTGTTGTGTTGGCCGCCAGAAGAGGAGGCACTGCTGGCCCACCACCAGAGGGCGCCCTGCCTGAAGTGTGGGCTTCAGGCACGAGAGGGCGCTGCCGCCACGGACACAGCTGGGGGTGACAGCTGTCACTCATTATCTCATGACAGCTGTCACCCATCTACACTTCATCGTACTACTGCATAAAACCCAGATGTCATCTCCACCTCATTGCCGAGATATCATCTACCTGTGAAGGTAATATTCTCTGCTGTATCTGAACTTAACACTGACTTTATAGTCTGAACTTCTTTGCAGCCGTTTTCCTGTGGGTGTTGCCTTATCTGTGGGATTGGCATTTTGGTGTGATCAGCGACGGCTTCGCTTCACACCCCAACCAGATAAGTGGTTAACAGGAGCTGCACGAGTGTGTGATTAGAGGTGGAGGTGACTTTCCACCTTCTGACTGTTTTTGTTACTGGGTGTGCACAAACCCACATCTCACTGTTTGTGCTCCTCGCCAGCAGTACCAGATCCGACAGTCGGGGACAGTGATCACCTGGGAATTCGGGACGGCAGAAATCGTGTGGTTCCGGCTCTTCTCAGGACAGACGTCTTCTATCCTCGAGCCTGCCCACACGTCACCTTTGTGTATTGACTGCTATCAGATTCTGAGATTGTCTGTATATTCGTTGTGCACATTCACAACATTAAATTGTTACCTTTTGGCTCATCTATTCACCGTTCATTTGCGCCCCCTGTTGTGGGTCCGTGTCACTACACTTTCCCCAACAGAACCATGGTCTCAGATTTGGAGGTCCTGATCCTCATCCTGGTTGCTTCACAATCAACCACAAACCTGTCCACTGCACATCGGAGGTCATAGTCTGAAGAGGCCAACAGAACCACGTCATCTGCAAAAAGCAGAGATATGAGTTCACCAAACTGGACACCCTTCAATCCTCAACCTTGAAATCCTGCTCATGAAAAGCATGAACAAAGCTGATAATTGATCATTTTTGATAACTGATAAGATTATTAATTTTATTTATTTATAATCCTTAGTTAGCCCTAAATTATTCACAAATAATTTTCCAGACATCTGCAATATTTTTAAATGTTAAGCAAAACAAAACATATTTTTGTTTAAATTCTGGCATTTATGTTACACTATCCTCTCATACCAGTGTGCTCGCCTTTCAAAAAAAAAAACACCAAAAAGGCATAAATATTATAATACTACTAATAATAATAATCATCATCACCATCATCATCATCATAGTTCATTATTATTATTATTATTTTAGAATACCTTTTCTTCACAATAACAGTTGCACCATTAAATGGCGTTCTGTGCTCGATTGCTTTGACTTGTATGGCGGTCAATCGATTATTCGCTTTACGTGCCTCTTCCCTGGGTAGTCGGGCCTGATCCTCATTTTTGCAACATAAGTGTTATATTTCTCTGTTAGCCCTTTTACGTCTTTTGGTTTTGGATTCGGGTTGTAAACAATGGAAGACAGCGAATTAGAAGCAATTAGGCGACAGAGAATGGAGCAGCTCCAGGCAAAACATGGGGTAAGGACAATGTTTTGCCTGGGAAACAGTGTGTTGCTAGCTAGCTAGCTAGCCTCATCAGTGCATCGGTTCAGGAGGAGCATCCAGTTTAACTTGTGCCACATCAACATGCAGATTGGGTCTGCTGTGGTCATCCCAAAGCAAAAGGAAAGAGGCAAAAAAGAAAGTTTTTTCTTCTTGTTTTAAAAGCCAGGGAAATATCCAGACAATTCCAGGCTGATGAATAATGTGTTACCGATAATATATTGAATAACAAGCCAGAAATAATATAAAAATGGAAATAAATACTAAAATACAGGTGTTTCTATTTGTTTATTAGTTGATTAACTGGTTCATAATGAAGTCACCTCACTAAGAAGTCACCTCAGGTTAAGTCGCCCTGGCAGTCCAGTAACAAAATAGTTCATTAAATAAATTATTTATACACACCAGTGGCATAATAGACCATTTTTACATCACGTTTTGTAACTGAGATGATGTTTTAGGGTACGGCAATGTAATTGTCAGGTAAAAAGCCTATTGGTGGGAGGAACAGGGCACACTGCCCAGTTCTATACACTGGCAGGTCCCTAACTGTAAACTAGTCATTCTTAATTATATATGAAAATAAGCATGGATAGCTAGACTGGGGTGACTTCACTTGGGGTGAGTTTGCAGTGGCGTGGCTTCACTCTCTACTGTTTAACTCACATACATACAGTGACTGAAACCAAATTTTATTCATTTATTTGATCCAGACTGGTATAGTGGTTTTTTTTGTTTTTTACTTGTGTACAATAATGTATGTTTTGCTTTCCACAAATGAAAGTAATCCACACTAAAGCTTTGATTAAATTGATTGATTAAGGCAATTAATATTAAAACAAATAAAATTATTTCACTACATAATACGGTGTAAATAAACACAAGATTTATGTTTACTGCATTATAATCAATGAAAGATTTGAGGAAAGTTACACTTAACTTTTTTAACCACTATATCTCTTTCAGCTTTTGTTACATACTGATTTTTAGCTGTAATGTATTATTTTTGTAAACTATTGGTTTCATATGTGCATGTCGATTTCTAGTCATTTTTACAGCAACTGACTGGCGACATTGTGTGTATGGTCACAGTCTTTTTACAGTAGTAAACAGATGCATTATTATCAGTATTTGGACTTTTGTTTTCTGAAAGACAGGTACTTTATTATCTTTTAATCTGATGTAAAAAATTATTTTGGCTTAGAAATGGTTGGTGACCACTAGTTCAAAGTGACGTCTTTGAACTAGTGGTAGCATCTTGTACTAGAACCTTATTGGTACAGTATTGACTAAAAATACTTAATTTCTGATTTAACCAGTTCAAATCTTGTTTGCCATTTTACCAGTTGACCAGTTACTCCTAAAGCATTTCATCTCTGGTTATGACTGGTTAATCTTAACTGAATGTAGAAAAAGAACAGCGATCACTACTGTCAATCTGTGTTTAATTGTACAAGGAATCACATTTAAATTCAAAATGGTCTGCAATATTGCTAGGAAATTACTAAATGCATAATTCAGACAGCATAGCCCAGCACAGTTGCTGTTTGCTCCAAGTTTGGATGTGAATTGCCAGATTTGAGTTATAACATTACTGGCTAAATGAAAACTTCACAGTCACCATGGTATGTGCCTGTGTATAGTGTTTCATAGTTAAAACATTGATTGTGCTGAATACTGGAATTAGAAAGGGACTGTTAAGCATCACAAATATAATACAGTATGGGGTTTCCTTGTATATCCTTTCAGGATCCTTCAAATAATCAGCAAGCAGAGGAAGCAAAACAAAGGTAAGCTGTTTACATTTGCTGTTGTCCGCAGTGCATTCTTAGCAGCTGAAAACTCTTCCAACTAACTATTGTGTAAGAGGCCCTGATATCCCCTCTGTCATGCTCATACATTATTAAATGCTTGTGTACACAGAGCATTTGTTAATATGTGGAATATTTGCATGAGGGATTAAAAAAAATATCTTTTTAGTTTTATTATTATTATTATTATTATTATTAAAAAGCAACTTTTCTAGGAAAAGAAATCTAAATTATTAAGATAGATATAAGAATTACCGGGTCAGTTGAGACTAAATGGAGTATGCTTGAGTAACTGTTACATCACAGAGCTCAATATTTCAGACGTCTGCATTTGCCATTGTTTATGACACACTCAGTGCATAGAATTGTGTATACAATTATCTCTTTCACTCACTCATCTTCAACTGCTTATTCCAGTTAAGGGTCACAGGGGGCTGGAGCCTATCCCAGAAGTCATAGGGCATGAAGTAGGGTACACCCTCGATAGGACGCCAGTCCGTCGAAGGGCCACATACAGACAAACACACACATTTACACCCGCACTCACCTACGGTCAATTTAAAGATTTCAATCAACCTAACCTGCATGTCTTTGGATGTGGGAGGAAGACGGAGCACCCGGAGGGAACTCGCACAAATAGGGGAGAACATGCAAACTCCACACGGAAAGGCCACAGGTGGAAATCAATCCCATGACCGTCTTGCTGTGAGGCAGCAGTGCTAACCACTAAGCCACTGTGCTGCGGCAGTTATCTTTTTGATCAACAAAATGAATCACAACATATAAAATCACAGAAATATGGCAAAAATATAGTTGTACAGTAATTAAAATACGATGAATTATGCAAATGAATGTATGACACCTCAAACTTAAATATATCTTGTGTCTGATGATTTTTGTACATTCTGTAATGATAGTACTGTAGTGACATTACATAGTTTAATGTGATAGCACATTGCACTACCCGTTTTCCTCTTCAATCCTCTTCATTCATTGTGCACTAGCCTGTACTTGATGTGAATATTTGTCCCAGATACTATACATATGTACTGTGTGGACTAGGGATGAGAATCACACTGGTCTCATAATCATAACCATTGTGATAGAATGTCCTGATTTGGATTGCACAAAACCAGAGGTGCCAACCATTATAATTGCATTGGAATCATTACAATTTGGATGCACACTGACTTTACAATATGTTTTGCAGTTATCAGGATATTGTAGTGCTCTCAACACTGACGGCATAATTCACTTTCTTATAAGTGTTCTGTTATGTGCTATGTTGTGATTCATGTAATAGTAGCGGTCCCTTTAAGAGTTCGGGTGATGTGTTCTGTTTCCGGCTTTTCTGTTGGCGCGCGGCGCCATGTTTGTAGTCTGTTAATAAACGCGACTCAAAAAGTCTTAATGTGAGAAGTTTCAGCTCGTCTCTTCGCCAAAAGACAACTTCTACACTGGTGACCCCGACCTTTTTTTACTGGACGTATCCAGATCGCCATGACCGCCAACGCTGTGTCTCTCAAGCTCCCCGAATTCTGGGAATCTTCTGCTTCAGCCTGGTTCGCTCAGACTGAGGTACAGTTTGCCTTGCGTCAGATCACCGCTGACTAAACTAAATACTACTACGTGGTATCTGCCCTCGGAAGTTCTACAGCATCGAGAGTGATGAGCCTTCTTAAACGCCCTCCTCTGATGGGAAAGTATGAAACTCTGAAGGAATACTTGCTTCAAACATTCGAACTGTCTGACGCTGAGAGGGCCAATAGGCTTTTCTCTCTTCAAGGGCTCGGCGACAGCAAGCCCTCAGAGCTAATGGACCGAATGCTCGACCTGCTTGGCGACAACAAGCCAGATTTCCTTTTCCTCCACCTTTTCCTACACCAACTGCCTGCTCATGTGAGAGCTGCTTTGGCCAACACTGCCAGCACTGATTGCAGAGCACTGGCTACTGAGGCTGACAAGTGTTTCCTGACGAGTCAGCAGCCCTGCGCAGCTGCCTTCCTGCCTTCCTCTGCTGGTGCTGTATCAGAGGTACCGGATGATCATATGCTCATCGCAGCAGCAGTCCCGCGTCGGCAGCAGTCTTCAGGTGTGTGCTTCTACCATGCCAGGTTTGGCCCCAAGGCCAAACGATGCCGCTCTCCATGCAGCTTCAGTGGAGTGGGAAACACCAAGGCCGGCGCTCACTAGTGGCCATGAGCATCGGCCATGCCGGCAGGCTGCTCTTCATCCACGACTCCGTCTCCGGCCGACGCTTCCTCTGCGATACAGGGGCACAGCGGAGTCTACTGCCTGCTTCACAGGTGGACGTGGTAACTGACACCCAAGGCCCCCCCATGGAAGCCGCCAATGGCAGCCCCATCCGTACGTACGGCACAAGGCATGTTGAACTGTGTTTTGGGGGCCAATGCTTTGGCTGGGACTTTGTGACTGCCAAAGTAGCTGTTCCCTTCTTAGGGTCAGATTTTTTTGTGTGCATATGGACTGTTGGTGGACGTTAAAAATCAGCGCTTGATCGATGCCGTCACTTTCTGTTTGTATGCATGCGTGCTCAGCGACTCTGATGCACTACACCTCTCCAGCCTGCTCTCTGTCACAGACAGTTTCCAGCGTCTACTCACTGAGTTCCCAGCACTCACGCAGCCCACCTTCTCCTCTTCCACAGCCAAGCATGGTGTCGAGCATCACATTGACACCACTGGCCCGCCTGTATACGCCCGCGCTCGACGCCTCAAGCCAAACAAGCTTGCCGTGGCCAAGACAGCGTTCGAGTCCATGGAGCGCCTGGGGATTGTTCGTTGCTCCAACAGTCCTTGGGCCTCCCCCCTACACCTCGTCCCCAAGCCAGGGGGGGGTGGGGGTGGGGGGCTGGCATCCTTGCGGGGACTACCGATGGCTCAACGGCGCGACAACGCCTGACCGCTACCCAGTGCCACACATCCAGGATTTTTCAGCGCACCTGGCTGGTAAGGTCATTTTTTCGAAGGTGGACCTGATCAGAAGATACCATCAAGTGCCCGTACAACCTCTCGACATCCCAAAAACAGCTGTAATCACGCCGTTTGGTTTGTTTGAGTTCCTGCGCACCCTGTTTGGGCTCAAGAATGCTGCTCAAACTTTCCAGCGGCTCATGGACTCTGTGTTACGGGATCTGCCTTTCGTGTTTGTGTACCTTGACAACATCCTGGTGGCCAGTTCATCACCTTCAGAGCACCTTTCGCACCTTCACACTCTGTTCGAGCGACTTACCGAGCACGGGCTCATCATCAATTCAGCCAAGTGCGAGTTCGGCCTGTCCACCATAGACTTTCTGGGGCACAGAGTCACAAAGGACGGGGTCGTTCCTCTTCCGTCAAAAGTGGAGGCCATTACCACTTTCCCACACCCAGTCACTGTCAAAGCCTTACAGGAGTTCCTAGGCATGGTTAACTTCTACCACCGTTTTCTCCCCAGGGCTCACCACACCACGGCCTACCACCCCCAGAGTAATGGCCTCTGCGAACGTTTTCACAGGTCAATGAAAGCCTCCCTGTGTGCCAGCCTGAAGGACAGTTCCTGGGCTGACAAGCTCCCATGGGTCATGCTGGGCATCAGGACAGCACAGAAGGAAGACCTTCAGGCCTCCTCCGCAGAGCTGGTCTATGGTCAGCGACTACGGGTCCCCGGGGATTTCATCCCTAGCACCACGACCCCTTGGTCAGCCCCATTCCAGCGCTCCAGCCTGTTGGATAATGCCAGGCTGTTTGCTCCACTTCCTACTTCCTGTCACGGTTTGCCGAACTCTCACGTCCCCAGTAGCCTACAGTCTGCTGGCTATGTTTTCATTCGAGCAGATGGTCACCGCGGACCTCTCCGTCCGCCTTACAAGGGCCCTTTCCGTGTTGTGGAAACTGGGGACAAACACTTTGTGATAGACATTGGGGGCAAACCGGAGTGTATATCTGTGGACCGCCTTAAGCCAGCTCACCTAGATCTGGCCACGCCAGTTGAGTTGGCGCAACCCCCAAAATGAGGACGGCCTCTGACTAGGCCCCCATTTCCTGTTCCTCCTGCCCCTCGACCATGCCGCAGGGGAGCCCTGCAGACAGCCACTGAGGGGGCGGTCCGTCTTCTCCCATACGGCAGAACCGCACTGGACGTTTGATTCGCCCCCCACGCGGTTGATACATTTTTTTTTTTTTTTTTTTTTTTTCCCCTCTCAGGTGTCCTGTTAGACTGAATTCTGGGGGGACATGTGTAGTGCTCTCAACACTGACGGCATAATTCACTTTCTTATAAGTGTTCTGGTATGTTCTGCTATGTTGTGATTCATGTAATAGTAGCAGTCCCTTTAAGAGTTCGGGTGACGTGTTCTGTTTCCGGCTTTTCTGTTGGCGTGTGGCGCCATGTTTGTAGTCTGTTAATAAACGTGACTCAAAGAGTCTTAATGAGAAGTTTCGGCTCGTCTTTTCGCCAAAAGACAACTTCTACAATATGAACATTTATTAGATATATGTTGGCATTCGGATGCTATCAAAGCACCCTGGGCTTCCAGACACGTCAGTAGCACCATAGGCTGATCAGCCTTAATGCCACACAGTGTTGATGAAGTAATTCATGCAAACTGAGCCCGCACCAAGTATTAAGTGCACAAATTAACATACACTTCAGAGACTAAACATTTCTGCATTATAATTCCCTTTTTATTTTTATTGACTTATTTTATATTTTAATTTATATGTACAGTGAGGAACATACACTCAACAAAAGTATAAACGCAGCACTTTTGGTTTTGCTCCCATTTTGTATGAGATGAACTCAAAGATCTAAAACTTTTTCCACATACACAATATCACCATTTCCCTCAAATATTGTTCACAAACTAGTCTAAATCTGTGATAGTGAGCACTTCTCCTTTGCTGAGATAATCCATCCCACCTCACAGGTGTGCCGTATCAAGATGCTGATTAGACACCATGATTAGTGCACAGGTGTGCCTTAGACTGTCCACAATAAAAGGCCACTCTGAAAGGTGCAGTTTTATCACACAGCACAATGCCACAGATGTCGCAAGATTTGAGGGAGCGTGCAATTGACATGCTGACAGCAGGAATGTCAACCAGAGCTGTTGCTTGTGTATTGAATGTTCATTTCTCTACCATAAGCCGTCTCCAAAGGCGTTTCAGAGAATTTGGCAGTACATCCAACCAGCCTCACAACCGCAGACCACGTGTAACCACACCAGCCCAGGACCTCCACATCCAGCATGTTCACCTCCAAGATCGTCTGAGACCAGCCACTCGGACAGCTGCTGAAACAATCGGTTTGCATAACCAAAGAATTTCTGCACAAACTGTCAGAAACCGTCTCAGGGAAGCTCATCTGCATGCTCGTCGTCCTCATCGGGGTCTCGACCTGACTCCAGTTCGTCGTCGTAACCGACTTGAGTGGGCAAATGCTCACATTCGCTGGCGTTTGGCACGTTGGAGAGGTGTTCTCTTCACGGATGAATCCCGGTTCACACTGTTCAGGGCAGATGGCAGACAGCGTGTGTGGCGTCGTGTGGGTGAGCAGTTTTCTGATGTCAGTGTTGTGGATCGAGTGGCCCATGGTGGCGGTGGGGTTATGGTATGGGCAGGCGTCTGTTATGGACGAAGAACACAGGTGCATTTTATTGATGGCATTTTGAATGCACAGAGATACCATGACGAGATCCTGAGGCACATTGTTGTGCCAGCATCCAAGAACATCACCTCATGTTGCAGCAGGATAATGCACAGCCCCATGTTGCAAGGATCTGTACACAATTCTTGGAAGCTGAAAATGTCCCAGTTCTTGCATGGCCGGCATACTCACCGGACATGTCACCCATTGAGCATGTTTGGGATGCTCTGGACCGGCGTATACGACAGCGTGTACCAGTTCCTGCCAATATCCAGCAACTTCGCACAGTCACTGAGGGGGAGTGGACCAACATTCCACAGGCCACAATTGACAACCTGATCAACTCTATGCGAAGGAGATGTGTTCCACTGCATGAGGCAAATGGTGGTCACACCAGATACTGACTGGTATCCCCCCCCAATAAAACAAAACTGCACCTTTCAGATGGCCTTTTATTGTGGACAGTCTAAGGCACACCTGTGCACTAATCATGGTGTCTAATCAGCATCTTGGTATGGCACACCTGTGAGGTGGGATGGATTATCTCAGCAAAGGAGAAGTGCTCACTATCACAGATTTAGACTGGTTTGTGAACAATATTTGAGGGAAATGGTGATATTGTGTATGTGGAAAAAGTTTTAGATCTTTGAGTTCATCTCATACGAAATAGGAGCAAAACCAAAAGTGTTGCGTTTATATTTTTGTTGAGTGTAAGTGTTTGAACACCCTGCGATTTTGTAAGTTCTCCCACTTAGAAATCTTGGAGGGGTCTGAAATTTTCATCTTGGGTGCATGTCCACTGTGAGAGACATAATCTAAAAAAAAAAAAAATCCAGAAATCACAATGTATGTTTTTTTAAATTATTTATTTGTAAGTTACTGCTGCAAATAAGTATTTCAACACCTGTGAAAATCAATGTTAATATTTGGTACAGTAGCCTTTGTTTGCAATTACAGAGGTCAAACGTTTCCTGTAGTTTTTCACCAGGTTTGCACACACTGCAGCAGGGATTTTGGTCCACTCATCCATACAGATATTCTCCAAATCTTTCAGGTTTGGAGTTTCAGCTCCCTCCAAAGATTTTCTGTTGAGTTCAGGTCTGGAGACTGGCCAGGCCACTCCAGGACCTTGAAATGCTTTTTACGGAGCCCCTCCTTAGTTGCCCTGGCTGTGTGTTTGGGGTCATTGTCATGCTGGAAGACCCAGCCATGACCCATCTTCAATGCTCTTACTGAGGGAAGGAGGTTGTTTGCCAAAATCTCGCAATACATGACCCCATCCATCCTCCCTTCAATACGGTGCAGTCGTCCTGTCCCCTTTGCAGAAGAGCACCCCCAGAGTATGATGTTTCCACCCCCATGCTTCATGGTTGGGATGGTTTTCTTGGGGTTGTTCTCATCCTCTAAATATGGTAAGTGGAGTTGATTCCAAAAAGCTCTATTCTGGTCTCATCTGACCACATGACCGTCTCCCATGCCTCCTCTGGATCATCCAGATGGTCACTGGTGAACTTCAAACGGGCCTGGACATGTGCTGGCTTGAGCAGGGGGACCTTGCTGCTTGCAGGATTTTAAACCATGACAGCATCATGTGTTAACTAATGTAATCTTTGTGACTGTGGTCCCAGCTCTCTTCAGGTCATTGACCAGGTCCTCCTGTGTAGTTCTGAGCTTTCTCAGAATCATCCTTACCCCACAAATTGAGATCTTGCATGGAATCCCAGACCGAGGGAGATTGACAGTCATCTTGTGTTTCTTCCACTTTCTAATAAATAATCATAACAGTTGTTGTCTTCTACCAAGCTGCTTGCCTGTTGTCCTGTAGTCCATCCCAGCCTTGTGCAGGTCTACAGTTTTGTCCCTGGTGTCCTTAGACAGCTCTTTGGTCTTGCTATGGTGGACAGGTTGGAGTGTGACTGAGTGTGTGAACAGGTGTCTTTTATACATGTAACAAGTTCAAACAGGTGCAGTTAATACAGGTAAAGAGTACAGAATAAGAGGGCTTCTTAAAGAAAAATTAACAGGTCTGTGAGAGCCGGAATTCTTGCTGGTTGGTAGGTGTTCAAATACTTATCACCTTACTCTTATACCAAATATTATCACCGATTTTCACAGGTGTTGAAAGACTTATTTGCAGCAGTAACATACAAATAAATTATTAAAAAAATCATACATTGTGATTTCCGAATTTTTTTTTTTTATTTTTTTTTTTAGATTATGTCTCTCACAGTGGACATGCACCTAAGATGAAAATTTCAGATCCCTCCTTGATTTCTAAGTGGGAGAACTTGCAAAATCGCAGGGTGTTCAAATACTTATTTTCCTCACTGTAAACTGCTGGGACCCCGTGACCCTCAATTGGAGTAAGTGGGTATAGAAAATGGATAGATGGAATTTGTATTTAATGAGTCACGAATACATAAGATTTCACTTTTTGGAATAACTGACAAAAATTATTAAACCTTTCTACAATATTCTAATTTTTTGAGATATATATGTATGAACATTTGATATAAACTATATTGTGAATTCATAGGTGAATTTAAAAAAAGAGTTTTGGTGGCATCCTATCAGAGCTAATTTTATATAATTAAAGTTATGATTAAAAATAGCTATAATAGTTATTAAAGTCATTTTATGCTTATTTTACACTTAGAAAGTTATACTTTGGTAATTAACCTGAAGTTCTATTCCATGTTGTAAATATGTGGTATACATACAAAAACGTATGCTAATTGCTTTATATTGGCAAGAAAATAATAAAATAAGTGAAGCATAAATCAGAGTTTGCAACATCATGAAACATGGCCACAGGCATCATGTGCAATGTTCCGGAACTTTTTGTCTTAAGAGAATGGTCAAAAGTAATTACCCAGAAAAAATAAAAGCACCATTAGTCCTTAATTACTGAAGTTTACTTTGAGTAAATGAGAAAATTTGCCCTTTGTACAAACTTCTGATACATTTGATCTTGTTTTGTTTTGTTTTTTGTTTTTGTTTTTTTGTTTTTTTTTTGTGAATGTTTGTTTGTTCTGGGTGTGGCGGTGTTTTTTAGTTTTTTACACCCGCCAACGAAGTTGGGTGGAGGTTATGTTTTCACTCATTTGTCTGTTTGTGAACAGTCTATAACCCATAATTTTTCATATATCTGTATGAAATGTTTTCAGAGGATTCATATCCTGATAGGCAAGAACTGATTTCTTTCATATTTGAGAGCATTATGTAGGATGGTATCCTTTATCGACTGACAAAGTTTGATCCAGATCTGATCCGGATTACAGATTTTGTGACCATTTAACATTGAAAACCCCCATTTAATGTGTATTACATCTTAACCAAACATGCCCCAATCACTCTCATATTTGATAGTAAGGTGCAGGCTGGCACGCAATATTGCCTGACAACATTTGATCTGGAACTGATCCGGATTGTGGATTTTGTGAACATTTGAATGTAATATTGAAAAGCCCATTTGGTGCACATTTTGCATTAGATCTCAATCAGAAGTACCTCAGTCACTCTCATTTGTAACAGCAACTCAATTAGGGATGCACCGATCCACATTTTTTCACTTCCAATCTGATCCTGATACCTGAATTTGGACATCTGCCGATACCGATACTATTCCGATACCAGAGCACTGTTTGCTTGAATATTATTATCATTATTGTTGATTTTATGAGGATATTTTGAATTCCCAGTTATACAGTGTCATGGTGAAGTTTTTAGAGGAGGATTTTCTTACAACCCCAATCCCAATGAATTTGAGATGTTGTGTAAAATGTAAATAAAAACTGAATACAATGATTTGCAAATCCTCTTCAACCTATATTCAATTAAATACACCACAAAGACAAGATATTTAATGTTCAAACTGATAAACTTTACTGTTTTTGTGCAAATATTTGCTCATTTTGAAATGGATGCCTGCAACACCTTTCATAAAAGCTGGGACAGTGGTATGTTTACCACTGTAAATGGTAAATCGACTGCATTTATATATCGCTTTTCCATCTGCATCAGACGCTCAAAGCGCTTTAAAAATTATGCCTCACATTCACCCCGATGTCAGGGTGCTGCCATACAAGGCGCTCACAAGGAGCAATGGGGGATTAAAGACTTTGCCCAAGAGCCTTTAGTGATTTTTCAGTCAGGCTGGGATTTGAACCGAGGATCCTCTGGTCTCAAGCCCAGTGCCTTAACTACTAGACCATCACCACTGTGTTACATCACCTTCTAACAACACTCAATAAGCGTTTGGGAACTGAGGACACTAATTGTTGAAGCTTTGTAGGTGGAATTCTTTCCCATTCTTGCTTAATGTACGACTTCAGTTGTTCAACAGTCCGGGGTCTCCGTTGTTGTATTTTGCGCTTCATAATGCACCACACATTTTCAATGGGCGACAGGTCTGGACTGCAGGCAGGCCAGTCTAGTACCCGCACTCTTTTACTATGAAGCCACACTGTTATAACATGCAGAATGTGGCTTGGCATTGTCTTGCTGAAATAAGCAGGGACGTCCCTGAAAAAGACGTTGCTTGGATGGCAGCATGTGCTGCTCCAAAACCTGAATGCACCTCCTTTCAGCATTGATGGTGCCATCACAGATGTGCAAGTTGCCCATGCCATGGGCACTAACACACCCCCATACCATCACAGATGCTGGCTTTTGAACTTTGCTCCGGTAATAATCTGGATGGTCTTTTTCCTCTTTTGTCCAGAGGACACAGCGTCCATGATTTCCGAAAACAATTTGAAATGTGGACTCATCAGACCACAGCACACTTTTCCACTTTGCGTCTGTCCATTTCAAATGGGCTTGGGCCCAGAGAAGGCCGTGGCGTTTCTGGATGTTGTTGATGTATGGCATTTGCTTTGCATGGTAGAGTTTTAACTTGCATTTGTAGATGTAGCGACAAACTGTTAACTGACAATGGTTTTCTGAAGTGTTCCTGACCCCGCGTGGTAAGATCCTTTACACAATGATGTCGGTTTTTAATGCAGTGCCCCCTGAGGGATCGAAGGCCACGGGCATTCAATGTTGGTTTTTGTCCGCTTACGTGTAGAAAGTTCTCCAGATCCTCTGAATCTTCTAATTATATTATGGACTGTAGATGATGGAATCCCTAAATTTCTTGCAATTGAACATTGAGAAACATTGTTCTTGAACTGTTGTACTATTTTTTTCATGCAGTTGTTCACAAAGTGGTGATCCTCGCCCCATCTTTGCTTGTGAATGGCTGAGCCATTTGGGGATGCTCCTTTTATACCCAATCATGACATTCACCTGTTTCCAATTAGGTGTCCTTTGAGCATTGATCAACTCGGCCTGTGTGATATTGATTTTATCGATTAATTCAAGTTTTTTTTCTTGTGGACGATTTTTAAAAGTAAAAAAATTTGAGTTTTTTTCTCCTTTTGCTGCGGTGCACCTTTTGTCTCCAGGACCTTCCATTGCTTCCCCCTCCACGTCCCATTTCCTTCACACAATAACAAACATGGCCAACCACTAATGGAGAGCTCTCCACAATTTCACTGATACTTGCAGGACTGGTAAGCATTGAAAGCCGAGATAGACATGTCCAAACTTGTCCTCTGACACGCCGAAACGGAGGTGTTCCTTTGTCTCGCTTCCAAAGCGAATCGGTCGTGACGCGCGAAGCCTCCGAGCGGCTTTCCATGACAAAATCTCTTGTTAAAAGTGAAATCTGCCAGAAAATGGCTGATGTCCAGCTCTTGTGATAACCAGAGAAAGAGCACACGACGGTCTCGTATCCACAGAGCCATCAGCTCAGAAATGGTCCGGTGGCTTGTGCCGTGTCGTCGCAGCTCGGAGCGCGGCGCGCTGAGCATCCTTAAAGGGGTCCTTAAAGCTGTACTAACAGACCTTATTCTCTGTGAAGCCCGTAAAATTTTCACCGAAAGCCAGAAAATTTTTTAGAATAGTTTCCAGGTGCCAGTCTCTAACAGCTTCTGAAAAAATTCTGATGGAAAAAACCCCCCAAATCATTCCACCATTTCCAGACAATGAAAATCTGACGACGGGGAGGGACCACTCCTTCCACAAGGCATGCTCACAGGCGAATAACATCACCGACAGGCGTGGAAAAACTCACGCATGTGCACAAGGGTTCAAGCTTGTCTGACGTGAAAACATATGAATCAAATCTATATAGTTTAAAAAATAAAAATAAAAAGGTGTGATACTTTATGGACAGACCTCGTATATATAAACTACATATTTAGAACCCATTAAATTTTGGGGGGGAAGTTTTAATTCGTGGGAACATACATAATTTGAGGGAAATCCATAGCGTATTTCGCCCCAACGAACATCAAAACCTGCAGACGAATTCAAGCCCGAAGTGCATCTGCGCTTGCGCAACCTGACCTAGATATCAGATAATAACCATAACTGTACACCGTCAGTCACCAGGCAACTCACCTGTCCAAAAGCAGCGCTGCAAAATCCTTGTGAGTTCGATCGCCAGTCTTCTGTCGCAGTTGCTCCCAACGATCTCTTTGGTTCCCAGTGTTCACCGTCGTTGATCTTCTCTTTTTCTCTCGCTCCAAATGACGTCTTTCTTTGTATATTGTCGGTCTTCCTCGCTTTCTTCCACTTCTACTGTCTCTCTCCTCCATCTTGCCTTCTTCAGTTTTAAATTTCTATCCCAGTATGCATCGCAGCTAGCGGTGAAACCCCCCCCACGTGACCTGTGACGTCACCCCGAGGGCATCCTGGCTTTTGAATTTTTGGCACTTGCCAATAATTCAGAATTTGCTTCGATAGGGACAAATTTTAATCACGTTCATACTAATTTTTTGGGAATCCTTTCACTAATGAACAGAATGACTTTGGTCCCCATCAAAATTCTAACAATCGTCTCAATTTCAATATGCTTCCTGGCACTCCAGCTAAGTACTTTTATTAAGTTTTTTAGCTAAATGGGATGAAATGGGAACTGATAATAACAAAATGGGGGTAAAACTTAATGAAATGGAACCGACTGACCCATTAATTGAAGTTTCATCTCTCGAACACCAGATGGCACACCTGCCCCTACTACATGGACTTGGAGTCAGTCTCATTACATTTTACCCCATTTCGTGATTATCAGTCCCCGTTTCGTATTTTAGTATGGCCCGTTTTTGATAAAATAAAAGCAAAACTTGTTTTGAGTTATCTCTGTTTTCTATTTAAAAATATTTCAAAAGTCTAATTTTTTTCTGAAAAAATCGAAGATTTTTATTTTTAGGCCATATCGCCCAGGCCTATGATCAACTTTCACAGTCTTTTGTTTCCCCATCCCAACTTTTTTGAAATGTGTTGCAGGCATCCATTTCAAAATGAGCAAATATTTGCATAATAACAACAAAGTCTATCAGCTTGAACATTATCTTCTCTTTGTGGTGTATTCAATGAATATAGGTTGAAGAGGATTTGCAAATCATTGTATTCTGTTTTTATTTACATTTTACACAATGTCCCAACTTCATTGGAATTGGGATTGTACAAAGAAGACCAGAAAGTTCGCCTACAATTTGCCAGAAGGTATATCTAAGACAGAAGCCTAGATATGATGTTTTGGTGAAAGAATTAAGTACTTTTATTTATAGACTTATTTTTATAGACTTAATTGAGAAAAGACAGTGCTCTCTCTCTGTCTCTCTCTCCTTATCAATTTCAGTGGAGCTTTATTGACGTGGGAAGCATATTTACATTGTCAAAGCAATTGTTACAGTAAAAATTAAAAATTAAGTCCTCTCTCTCTCTCTCTCTCTCTCTCAATTTCAATTAAAACATACATTGTCAGTGTATACATTGTCAGTGTTGGAGGAAAAACAAAAAAAGTCCTCTCCCTCTCTATCGTGCTAGCTTTCTCTCTCTCTCTCTTGCCGTTTTCCTGCTGAGCAAACATGGAACTTTTTGGAAGCACGAAGCCTTTCAACTGTAAAATAAACCATAAATTTCTAAATGTATCATCAGTGACGCTCACACGAGGAACTCTGGATTAATACTGAAGGACTTTGGTGGAGTTTTTTCCCCCATTCAGCGGATGGAAACTCTGTTCAGAGCTGCTCCTGTGCTGCACTCTCAGCTGCTGTTTCATAGCATTTCACAGCCTTGGGACATTGAAGCGGCTGATTTTTCAATAACAGTTCAGTTCATTTTTGGAAAATCTGTGCTCGGTGGCACAGACAATTTGAACCAGAGAGCCGGGCGGAACTTTGCCACTACCTGTGGCTTAAAACCCTTGACTGTGGAAGAAACAGCTCAGCTTCAGTTCAGGACACCCCCCCCCCCCCCCCCCCCCACACACACACACACATGCCTCCTCACACTCAGCAGAAACACAGCAGAGAGCATGCAGCACATAAGAGGTTTCACAGACGTGGCTTCTCTACGGTATCAGAAAGCACCACAGGTTGTATCAGTATCTTACGATATTTGAATGAATTATGAATGATGAATTGCATTGATATCAAAAGCTGATACCGATATTGGATCGGCTCTGTCCCAACCTTACGCTCAATGAATAGAAGTTTGATCCACATCTGGTCCGTATTGCGGATTTAGCAGATATTAGATATTAACATTGAAAAGCCCTTTTGATCTATATTTTGTGTTTTATATTTTAGCTTATGAAAAGCCACTTCTAACAGGACTTTGACCTTGAAAATTTTTTTCAAAGGTAAAAATTTGTGGAATTGGAAAATAGTGTTGATGGAGGTTTGCGCTCTACGAGCACTCTGCTCTAGTTATCCTTTTGTTTTGACTGATCTCAGACTCAAAGAGCATGTGACACCAGTGTAGTAATTTTTATTCCACTGTTTTTAATTCACAGAGAAACAGAAATGAGAAACTCCATCTTGGCTCAAGTTCTAGACCAGTCTGCACGTGCCAGATGTAAGTGTACTTTTACATTAGTTAGTTTAACAAAGGAAAATTATACCCTTTTTTTTCTCTCTCTTTTCTTTTTTAACAGCCGTATTGTATTGGTAAACACAATGAATTATACACTTAGCTCAGATTGTTGATATGCAGTAAATAAAATCTGATAGCAACACAAAGCTGTAGATAAATCTGTAGCTTGCAGTAATAGTGTATTACTAGTGACTTTACGTTGAAGGATTAGTTTAATCTGCAGTAGGCCTGCACAATACGAGGAAAATCTGTGATGTGTACAAAATTGTGATGGCTGTATAGGAAGAGATTCTATATAGGCCCTGAGGTCTGTGCTTATCTCCAGATTCCATAGCATCCAGCGCAATGAGAGCCTGTGATGCCAGTCAGACACAGGTTATTTCCCCAGCCGAGGCTGATACCCATTTACATCTGGGTGGACTGAGACTGTGCTGATTAAGTGTCTTGTCCAAGGGCACAGACAGGTACCAGGAGTAGGATTTGAACCCAGGTCTGCATATTGGCAGGCCATGTCCTTATCCACTCAGCTACCTGCTCTGGGATGACTATAGCAGTTGTGATAAATGAACAAATATTGATTCAACACAGTTTCTGGCTCTTCCATTTTCCCTGATGTAAAAAAAATAATTAATTAAGACCTGCCTCTGTAGCCCCATGATAATCACTCAAATGTGTTGATGATTTTTGACCAGAATTTGTTCTGAATGAGTGTTAAATGTAACTTGCCTCATTGGGTAAGTTAGGAGCATGGTGCTGTAGTCCAATAAAACCATTCACTTGCCAGTGTCGAGCAGGTAAGTGTTACTGTCGAGCCCTGTGTGTGTACACCTGTCCCAACCCAATACATATTACTTGTGAAAGTGTGGCAATAAAGTTGTCTGGTTTCAGTGAGTAATCTTGCCTTGGTGAAGCCGGAGAAGGCCAATGCAGTTGAGAATTACCTTATTCAGATGGCTCGCGTCGGGCAGTTGGGAGGAAAGGTGAGGGACTGACTTCTAACACTTGAAATATGTGTTTATGTTCTTCTTCAAACCAACAGTGTTATAAATGAATTTTCTTTATTAGATAACTGAGCCGGGCTTAATTGAGATCCTTGAGAAAGTCAGTCAGCAAACAGAGAAAAAGATGACTGTCAAAGTGAGTGCCACAGATGTTTGATTCCTTTTCAGTGCCTTGTTGTTGTTGTAGTTGTAATGCTTTGTGCTTTTCAGTTCAACAGACGGCGGGTGATGGACTCTGATGAAGACGATGATTACTAAGTTGTAAAAGAGAGCTCTGAAGTGAAACCAGGACTCTGGAGAGTTTATGCTTTACTTGGACTGTAATGGCATCTTTGAGCAGCGAGTTCCATTTAGCTGAATCCTGCAATGTCACACGAGCTTCTGTGTGTCTCTGGAAACTATGCGTGAATACAAAGACGGTTGAACATTGTGATATAAGTGAAGGGTAGAATACACGCAGTGCGAACTTTTTCATTCTCTTTGCAGGTGATAAAAATTTGCACTTCTGGTGTTGCGCTCCTGACAACGGCGGTAGTTCTTCACCTCATTCTCACGAAGGCTGCACTATGTTTTGTGAAATTCAAAACATTGTAGTGCTGCTGGTGCATGTGTCAAGGCTGAGCTGCAAGAACTCCACGGTTGGTTGATTTCTGTTATGCGCTAGCATCCATTGACCTTGGTTGTTGCTTTGGGGTATTTTATTGGGGTAGTTTTATAGGAAATTAAAAGAAAGTGAGTGTTTCATGATTCAGTTATTACAGTAATTGTTTGACCCTGTTGAAAAGGCTTACATTTTGGATCTTTACATAAACTGATGCACTGTTTAAACAAGGCAGTGGTTTATCACATTTGTAATAAAAAAAAAAGTTATAATCTACGTGCCAACAGTTGATTGCTGTGTGTACAGTTCAACATTTTTTTTCATTTCCAGTAGATGACCACCATGTTACTCAGTTATCAAATTGCTTTTGAAAATAAAAGAAAACAAAAAAGAAATTGTTTGTTTTGTTTTGTTTTTTTTAACCAAGGCCATCAAAATATGGCCATCTGGTATTGTGAAGGCTTTGTGTCAGTCTGTCTGTCCTTCTGTCTGTCTGTGCTCAGCATAACTCCAGTCTGATTACTGCCAGGGCTGGTCTTCAAATTCACAGGGAACATTCTTGGGACACAGACCTTGGAGATCTGTAAATCTGCTCTTTTTTTGGGGGGCGGGGGTGACAGCCAATCAGAGTAGGGGGCACTGTGATGTCACTGGCTGGTCTCTCTGGCTGTTAAGCCAACATGGCAGAATCTACTCCGAAACTGCTGCGTTTCTGTGTGAATATAACATGTTTCTCATATGTAAAAGCTAGTGAGAAATAAACACTTTTAAAACTGAAAATGCTGTTTTTGTAACCTATAACACCTCTGGAGTGATTTACAAGACATCTCATGGACCTCAGTGTGCACACGCATCACAAGCGGTAATGTATGTGCACATACACCCTCTGATGCCGTTAAAAGGTATATGCTCATACAGCTGAGGGTTTTTTTAACCATTGCATTATTTTAATACTGTGTACACTTGGGGCAATATGGTGGAACAGTGGCGAGACCTCTCTCCTCACACCAAAAACGTGGTTTCAGTGCCACCTACACTCAACAAAAATATAAACGCAACACTTTTGGTTTTGCTCCCATTTTGTATGAGATGAACTCAAAGATCTAAAACTTTTTCCACATACACAATATCACCATTTCCCTCAAATATTGTTCACAATCCAGTCTAAATCTGTGATAGTGAGCACTTCTCCTTTGCTGAGATAATCCATCCCACCTCACAGGTGTGCCATATCAAGATGCTGATTAGACACCATGATTAGTGCACAGGTGTGCCTTAGACTGTCCACAATAAAAGGCCACTCTGAAAGGTGCAGTTTTATCACACAGCACAATGCCACAGATGTCGCAAGATTTGAGGGAGCGTGCAATTGGCATGCTGACAGCAGGAATGTCAACCAGAGCTGTTGCTCGTGTATTGAATGTTCATTTCTCTACCATAAGCCGTCTCCAAAGGCGTTTCAGAGAATTTGGCAGTACATCCAACCAGCCTCACAACCGCAGACCACGTGTAACCACACCAGCCCAGGACCTCCACATCCAGCATGTTCACCTCCAAGATCGTCTGAGACCAGCCACTCGGACAGCTGCTGAAACAATCGGTTTGCATAACAAAAGAATTTCTGCACAAACTGTCAGAAACCATCTCAGGGAAGCTCATCTGCATGCTCGTCGTCCTCATCGGGGTCTCGACCTGACTCCGTCGTCGTAACCGACTTGAGTGGGCAAATACTCACATTCGCTGGCGTTTGGCACGTTGGAGAGGTGTTCTCTTCACAGATGAATCCCGGTTCACACTGTTCAGGGCAGATGGCAGACTGTGTGTGGTGTGTGGGTGAGCGGTTTTCTGATGTCAATGTTGTGGATCGAGTGGCCCATGGTGGCGGTGGGGTTATGGTATGGGCAGGCGTCTGTTATGGACGAAGAACACAGGTGCATTTTATTGATGGCATTTTGAATGCACAAAGATACCGTGATGAGATCCTGAGGCTCATTGTTGTGCCATACATCCAAGAACATCACCTCATGTTGCAGCAGGATAATGCACGGCCCCATGTTGCAAGGATCTGTACACAATTCTTGGAAGCTGAAAATGTCCCAGTTCTTGCATGGCCGGCATACTCACCAGACATGTCACCCATTGAGCATGTTTAGGATGCTCTGGACTGGCGTATACGACAGCGTGTACCAGTTCCTGCCAATATCCAGCAACTTCGCACAGCCATTGAAGAGGAGTGGACCAACATTCCACAGGCCACAACTGACAACCTAATCAACTGTATGCAAAGGAGATGTGTTGCACTGCATGAGGCAAATGGTGGTCACACCAGATACTGACTGGTATCCCCCCCAATAAAACAAAACTGCACCTTTCAGATGGCCTTTTATTGTGGACAGTCTAAGGCACACCTGTGCACTAATCATGGTGTCTAATCAGCATCTTGGTATGGCACACCTGTGAGGTGGGATGGATTATCTCAGCAAAGGAGAAGTGCTATCACAGATTTAGACTGGTTTGTGAACAATATTTGAGGGAAATGGTGATACTGTGTATGTGGAAAAGTTTTAGATCTTTGAGTTCATCTCATACAAAATGGGAGCAAAACCAAAAGTGTTGCGTTTATATTTTTGTTGAGTGTCGTTTCTTTGTGGGGTTTGCATATTCTCCCTGTGTTAGTGGAGGTTTCTTCTCAACATCAGACCTTGCATGTTAGCTTAGATGTAAGATCAGCATGCAGATGGTACAAAGCAAGAGCTCAGTACTGGAGATGGATGATCTGCTGCAGCATGTATGTAAGTTTAGTTTTATAGATGCATAACAGAACCACTCAAATAGTTATATAACTTAAATACTTGAATGATGAATATTTTTTCAGTTTTTTTTTTTTTTTTTTAGTGGACACGTACGATCAATAAGATATGTCCAAATGAGTTCTATGTTCAAATTGTCATATATTCTGAGCACAATTTGGACAAAATTAAAAAGTAGTGGTTAGTTTGATCAGAATGTAATAACTCAAATACCTTTGGTATCGATACACTAGAAATAACTAAATGAGCTCAGAACTTGACTGATTACCCCATTGTATTCTAAAATATTTGTAAATAATAAAATTATTGTATTTGGTAAACTGTTTTTTGGTCGAATTTGTGATAATACGATCTTTTTAGGTGAACTATTATACGATCGTTTTGAAAGCGTACGTGTATTTGATTTAAAATCGTTTTAGAAATGTACTGGGTGTCGTGTGGGATCGCCTGCTCTCGCCTCGTAGTCACGCGACATTGGTCGCACGGTCTGATTGGCAATTGAGATTTTATACTGAAAAGACTCAGCTCTGATTGGACGGTGCACTTAGCCACGTGTTCCCAACCAACCAATGGAGAGGAAACAAGGAAACTGCAGCCTTTTTGAGTGGTGATGGTAAACAATCCCCGCTGTGCTGTACGTGAAAGTAGTTTGCCCTTGAAAGGAAAATATTAAAAAAAAAAAAGAAATACCCTGGTATTCACAGAACGATGCCTGACGATCGAGTTGACATAGTTACTTGCACCGCTCCTGTTAACATCGCTGTTATCAAATACTGTAAGTATCAAAGTAATGATAATAAAGATTAAGCCACTGTCGAATTCACTGTTAACTTGTCACTAAGAAAACTGATATTTTTAATTTTTTTTAGGGGGGAAGAGAAATGAAGAATTGATTCTACCCCTTAATTCATCTTTGAGCGTCACTTTGCATCAAGACCAGGTACATGTATCATTATGCCACCAGGGTCCGTTAAAATTCTTCATATTTTATATTATTCACCAAAAAAGTACTTTAGTGTTTGAACCCTGAAGGGTCACAATGCTGAAGTTGCTGTTATTTCTATAGCTGGACAGTTTATAAAATGAAATAATCACGATGTGTGGTCCTAGCTTCAAATAAAGGGCTTTACAGCTATTTTTATACACATCACTGTTTTCAGAGACCACAAGTAACTGGACAATCTAAATAAAATGACAAATCATCATTTTCACAGTCATTTTTTTAAGACAAATCGGATCGGTACATGAACATAAGTTAGTGAATATTTGACTTCATTTATGTCAATATTCTTTCTGTAGTAGACAGATGAGTGACCGTACAAGAAAGAGACGAGTGAGGGAAGCCACCAAGACACTCAGACAATGCTAAAGCAGTTAGCAGCTTCTTTGGCTGTATTTGGGGAAAATGGTGCTTAGGCTGACATTTGTTTGCTGTACCTCTGCCACTTCATGGTGGAGTGGTACAAACAGGGACTGATTATACACAAATGCTCATTTGTGCATATTTTCGCCCTGCAGTTAACACAGAGTAAGAAGTAATCCCTGAGCCGTGAGGTGCGTTTGTGTCTGTGCTTATCCTTCGATTCTGTAACGTAAAGTAGAGTGTCTATGACTCCCTGAACAAGAAACCAGTATGGCATAGATTGCATCCCCAGGGAAGGCTAGAGCCCCTTTACAGCTGGGTGGAATGTAACTATGCAGAAAAAGTGTCTTGTCCAAGGACACAGACAGCTAATTTATTACTATTTATTATACAACCCCAAATCAGAAAAGCTGGGACAATATGGAAAATGCAAATAAAATAAAGCATTGCCTTTGACTTCAGTTTAATTGCAGACAGTATGAAGCCAAGATATGTTTTGTGTGGTCAGCTTTATTTAATTTGTGATTATACATTCATTCCTGTATTTCAGGCCTGCAACACATTCCAGAAAAGTTAGGCTGGTCACAGTTCACAGTTCATCTAAATACAAGGATTAAATAGTCACTTTTACAGCCAGTTTTCTTGAGACAAGTTAGGGGATGATTACATGAATATTTCCAGTTCACAGAATATGTCTTCACTTACATCAGTTATTAAGGAATACAAACCGTATGTTACTCTGTCAAGTAGGCAGTTTTTAAGGTTTGAGGAACCATGCTGGAAGCAGACTAGTGAGGGAATCCAGCAAGAGTTGCATGATAGTTCTGAAAGAATTCTAGCCTTCTGTGGATGTCAGTGGAGAAACTGGGAAAGATGAAACCTGTTGCTTGTTTTATGGTTTCAATCTCCACACCCACCCGTTTTCCATATCATCCCAATTTTTTTCTAATTTAGGGTTGTAGATGCTTAATTACTGTTGATTGTGCACCTATACTTAAGAAAGTTCACCAGTAGCATGCATTTCAGAGGCATACCAAAAGACAATCACCATGATACTTGCTGGGGTTTTGTGAAACTGCAATCCTTGCTGGCTGTGACTCTGACAGGACTCGGCATTGCTTTCCTTGAGTCACAAGTCAATAAGCCAATCCAGGAAGTCCTTTTGTTCTGCAGTGAAGAGGCTCGAGTATGTGTGTGATGTCTCCTTGTGAATGTTGGTAGGGTATCAATGGATCCAACAGATAGCATCCTCAGCGATACTTCTGACAGACACACATCTGTCCCCCATCTCCACGTTCTCCACAGAGTTCATATTTTCCTCATTTAGCACAGTTAATAGCCAAACAATGTGTAAATCATCTTCAATTCCCTCTCAGCCAAGCTTGAAGAGAGCTGCCCACTTATTCACTGTCATGTAAGCAAAAGCGTTGCCACCCAATGTTACGACGAATTCCTCATAGATGACCTACAGTATCTTCTTCTGCCTCATCATGAAACAGCTAAATCCTGCTGCTGCTAAACCCCATCTAGTGCTGATGTTGATAAAGGCTAATGTCAATTAAACATCCAGTCTGAACTTAATTCAAAATACAACTGGTTCAGCATTGTGCCACTGAGCATTTGCAACATTGCACTGCATGGCTTAGTTACCTGCAATTTCACAGCTGGGCTTGAACACCCCTTGTGCATCTAATCATCTGAATAGTGCAGGAATTGTAACTTGTCATGTTTTTTTGGGGGGGGGGGGCTTGTCTATGTCTAATTGAACAAATAAACTGTTTCATGACTTGGAATACTACTTGGTGCTTACAACTAAATGGATTAAGATTTGTTATTTACACATTAGCTATATGATTCAAAAGTCTCGGCCTATGATATGTGCAAAATTCCAAATAAATGGACTCTGAGTCTGAACTTTAAGTTTGCCTTCATTATCATTAAAAAAATGTAAAAACAGATAACAGCTTTTGGAGTCAGAACTGTAAATACAAATTGAAAAATTCTGTGCATAGATTTCAGTAGGTGTATTGGTGACTACTGTTGACTATAAAATTATGAGCTTGTGCTCTTGAATTGAAACTAAGTATTGGTGTTTTGTTGCTTCTGTGAAGGATTCGTTCAAAATGTTATGGATAATAAGAAACATGAGAATGGACACGGTAACTGATACCTTCAGTTATTCTCACCAACTCCCATTCCGACCAGTGCACCTCTTATTGCTGTTTGTGTTTGAGTAGCTACGTATGTAGTGCCAAAAGAGCATACATCCAAAAATACATGCTTGATGTCTGTTGGCATGGGTTCTAAATCCCTGATGACATTTATAGAAGATGAAGACTTGCCTTTGAATTTTACCAAATATGTGTTATTGTGCAGTTTGTGAGGATATAACTATAAAATATGAAGTTACTCACTAATCACTATTGGTGGGTATTTATGTATTGATTCAACTCTGTCTCTGTCTGCTGTTTAGTTGAAAACAAAAACATCAGTCGCAACTAGTGCATCGTTTGCCAAAGATCGAATATGGCTCAATGGCAAAGAGGAGAACATAAACCACCCAAGACTCCAGTCCTGTCTGAGAGAGAGTAAGTTGTCTTTGTTTCCTTTTTCTTCCATTGACAGAACTGAAAATATGGGCTGTAAAGTTTCCTATGTGTGTTGTCCCTAGTTCGTCGACTGTCCAGAAAGAGGCATGGGGACAGTGATCGTGATGTGTATCCTCTTGGTTTAACAAACAAAGTGCACATCTGCTCCATTAACAATTTTCCCACTGCTGCTGGGCTTGCCTCGTCTGCTGCTGGATTTGCCTGTATTGGTGAGTACCGTACATGTGTGTTTCAAGTCAGATCCACAGACTCTGCTAAAAGAGGTTATGGGTTTGACCCTTCACTCCAAAGATAATCTTTTACCATGTGCCTGAATGGGCTCCTGCTATGAGGCCTCTCCCTGTGCAAAGGTAAAGGGTTCTATGCCATGGTATTGTCATATATGGTATTGTCATGAGTAAGACCATTTAGCTGTTCCCTTGTTTTTGTATTCGGGTTGCTAAAGCAGATCTGAAGTGGATCTGCATGTTTATTTTTTGGCACACATTTTACGCTTGATACTTCCTGACGCAACTCCACATTACATGGAGAACAGGCAGGGGTAGGGTTTGAACCAGGAACGTTCTGCACCAAAACTAAGTGCACTAACCACTTGGCCATCACCTTGACTTGGTTTATCTGTGAGCTGAAATATGTCAACAGATTCCTTCTGTTGATGAAACTGTCCATAAGGTGGTTCTGTAGTTGTCCAGTACTCAAGTGAACAGACTGTGAACCTGCATCCCTGCCCTCATCCCTACAAAAAAGACTTTAAATGGAAGTTTTAACAAAACCCAAACCAAGTTTGAACATCTAGTTTGACTTTATGGTAGACTCTGAACATAAGCTACATTACGTATGTTTTCTGCCTTGCCATTCTCATTATTTGCGTTTGCATTATTTGTGCATTTTATCCAGCATTCTCTGCTCTTACTCCTTTTGCCATCACTGTTTTGCAGTCTATACGCTGGCTCAGGTGTTTGGAGTCCGAGAGGAATTGTCCGCGATTGCTCGGCAAGGCTCAGGCAGCGCCTGTCGAAGTATGCATGGAGGGTTTGTCCAATGGATCATGGGGCAGCGAGATGATGGCAAGGACAGTCTAGCCCAGCAGGTGGCTCCAGAGATGCACTGGCCTGAGCTCAGAGTCCTTGTACTAGTGGTAAGATTGTGTATGCAGAAAATTTGATTTGACAATAATATAGAGCAGTTTATACCCCAGTGTAAATAATTCATATGGCAGTTTCGTACTATATTATTGATTAGTAGTTTTTTTCATGTTGAACACACACAAAGTTAGAACTGATTTATGGTGGTGTTCTTTATTATAGGCCAGTGACAAGCAGAAGCCAATAGGAAGTACCGCTGGAATGCAAACCAGTGTCCAAACAAGCTGCCTTTTAAAGGTGCGTTCTTCACCCTCAAACACTTTTTGAACAAACCTGTATGATTGGGTACATTGCTTTTACTTACAGCTATATTTGTTGTCTTCTTGTGGTTCTTTAGCATCGGGTTGAGTCTGTCGTCCCAGGGCGAATGTCAGACATGATTGATGCCGTGGTCAGAAAAGATTTTCCCACATTTGCCAAGCTAACCATGAAGGACAGTAACCAGTTCCATGCCACCTGTCTTGACACTTACCCTCCCATCTTCTACCTCAACAGTGTGTCTCATCAGGTCATCAACTTAGTCCATCGTTACAACCGGCACTATGGGGAAACGAGGGTGAGTAACACTAAGGCTCTGTCCATTTAATTATGATCAGCAGCTTTAAAATAGTTATTACTGCATCATTATGATGGCACACTTTAGAAAATAAACATGAACAAGTGGTGTGATGGATTTAGCTAACTCAGACGAGTTGCACATCTCTGCAAATGGTGTTAATACTCTATAAAACTGGCAACCTTTCAGGTAACGTGTTCTATCAAAACCTTTTATGGAATCCTTTGGACGTTGATTGGCAATAATGTGAGTTGCACGTTATCTCTCACTAATTAGCTCAAACATGCAAACCACAGGTGTGATATTTTAATCAGAAAAGAACATTTTCTGGGATTACTGCTTTTCTGGATTTGTAGAGTATCACTATTTATACCAGAAACTGTTAGTGCAACATGGTGCGTTTGACTACTGACAGATCAAAATAATGAAAATGCTAACCACAGTTGATGCTAACCTAATCGTTACTTGTAACATTAACTGGTAACGTCTGTGAAAGCTAATTTTACCATCACTTTCTTTTATACGGCTCATGAGCAAACGAGCCTGCCACCTGGAAATCTTGTTACACATCTGAGCCTCCATCCATCTGACCGCACATCAGTCTGTAAACTTTTAGTTTGCGAACAATAACTAGCGATTACCTTGTCTGATTGAAGCTATTTCTTGATGGTATACTGGGGGAGACTAGAGGAAGTATCCTTTTGAAAATGGGGGTCAGTACACCACATACCAAATGTATAGTGACAGTCTTTCATGATGCAAATAGACCATCTTTAAAGCACCAGTCTTTCGCTATACAGATCATTTCCAGACCTCATTTTCACCTTTACTGTAAAACCATACACCAACTTAATGTACAAGTAAAGGCATATGCCGTGCTTTGAGTTGCTCTTATATCACACATGCACTTGAGTTAGAAAATGTTTGTGTTATTGGCTAGGACAGCACAATATGAGAATGCTTGCTTAAAACACAGTAAAGGAGAGGTTGTGGTAGTGTCTAGCAACATTGCTGATCAGACCTATGTGAGAACAAGTCTGCACATAATAGCTCACGGTGGAATGGGGAAAAAAAAGTAATTATACCATGCTGTCTGGGCACCTATGTGCATGCTTTATTCTGTGATTTCACCTGCTTAATTGTTCACATAGTACACAAAATGTGTTACTTAATGTTACAAAAATCATGACTCATGCTTGAGTTGGTCTGGACAATTTAAGAAGGAAATAAACAATTATTAAATGCACATGTTCCCCGAAAGCAGGTGCTGAAGCACAACTCATCAACACAACTAAGTTTTTTTTTTTTAGTTACGCTCATAATCAATTGTGGCCACAAGTCATTTGTTTTTAAAAGCTCTGTGCAGCTCGGCAGCACCCTCATAAAACGCATCATCCCTTTCAGAGAGAGTGTTGCACACCCTGTTTGACTGGAAATTTTAGGTTGAAGTTGTTGCTGCTCTTCTGCACTCGACCACAAGTGTGACAAGACTTATGAAATTATGTTCACGTACCAAATATTTACATTGCTGTCACATGCATGTTTTGTTTGCTTGTATGTTTTTGTTGTTTTATAGGTGGCCTACAGTTTTGACGCAGGGCCCAATGCCATCATCTTCACCCTACAAGAGTATATCTCCATGTTTGTTCAGGCAGTCCAGCATTTCTTTCCCCCAGACACCAATAAAGAGCAGTGAGTTCATGTTTTCACATGCAAATAACAGCATTGAATGAAACTAAAAGTTTAAACGAAATGTTTCGGTGTGGTTTTTCTTTTGTAAGACTCAGAAATGTGTGCATCAGTCTGCTGCGGCTGTCTTTCTGCAGGTTTATTAAAGGTCTTCCAGTTAGCCCTGTTGTTTTGACTGAGGAGGTGAAGCAGGCCATCGGCTTGGAGCCCATGCCAAAAGGAATTAGCTACATTATTAGTACCAAGGTACACAAACCGATTATTCTGGGAGTCCCTGTAATCATTTTTATGGTGTCGGGTCAGGCCTGGGATCATGCTCTGATACTGTGCACTACCGCATCCAACACACAACAGAACTGTTCTGGGCGTTGCAATCACCCAGTCCGCCAGTCCACCTGCACAGGTGATACGTAGGATTCCCCTTTGCTTTCTTCAGTTTCTGGGGTCCTCAGCACTGAGGCAGGTGACTGATGGATCATGCCCAGAGAAAAAACGCCACATGGCCTAATGTCATAGCTGACAAGCAAGTACTACATTTCACCAGAGAGACCAAATTTTCATTTCATTATATAGTGCCAAATCACACCAAAGTTGCCTCAAGGCACTTCACACAAGTAAGGTCTAACCTTACCAACCCCAAGAGCAAGCACACAGGTGACAGTGGTAAGGAAAAACTCCCTCTGATGAATGACCAAATAAATACCGAAGAATTAAGTTGTCTCCTTACATCACTGGTTACCATCCAGGATTTGAAACCACTGCCTTACCCAACAAGCAGTCCATGCAAACAGAGAACAGATTAGAATCCAGAACACATCTCTGATGAACACCTGAATTCACTTGGAAGGTCTCAAACTCTCTGCCTGCACTCCGCACAGCATTCACAGCACCTGTGTGTAGGCTGGCTGTGAGAACCAGCAACTTATTGGAGATTCTGCAAACACCCTGGATGATTAATTGTGTATGACATATTTGAGGGTTACACAATGTCAAATGACTTATTGTCAGATTCTGTGAAAAATTTGGATGTGTCTGCATCTCCATTCAAGTATGTATGAGTTAGGAGTGTTTTATTTGAAACTGAATATAGCTTTCATAACCATCTATCTGTTCATTAGTTGCATTACCTGCAACAATGAATCACTATGTTTTTATAAGCTTAAAATCCATTTATATCTTTATGAGAGTGGGCCTCCTCATGGAAGCAACCATATTGCACCATCATGTTGCTACAGTAGTCCGAAAAGGACACACATACTCCAGCTTGCACATTTTGCAGTTTTGCTGTTAAACTGGAATAAAAAAGAGGAATCAGTGGTTGCTCCCCAATATGTTGTCTGTTGGTTGGTTGCACACTAACAAGCTTAACAATTGTTTTTGTAAAATAGAGGATTATACATATTGCTTATCACAAGGGGGTATGAATCCCCCTCATTAAAGAAGCTAAAAGGTGAATTTTCAATCTTACCATTAGATGACACTAAATCCTACACATTGTAGCTTTAAATGTAGAAGTATGGTTGAATATTGGCACTCTTATTGTAACAGGGGTGGTTAGTGTGCTTGGTTTGAGTGTGGAAGGTTCCCACTTCAAACCCCTCCCCTGCCACATTTTTCCATGTAATGTGGAGATGCATCAGAAAGGGCGTCTGCCGTAAAACTTGTGCCAGAATCAACATGCATATCCACCTTGGATCTGCTGTGGGGACCCCAAGTGAAAACAAGGGAGCAGTCGAAGGGACTTACTTTTTATTGTAGTACCATGCCTACTTTTGCTGAATTAATCTATTGAAACCTTTCACCTGTTTTGTTTTGTTTTCTGCATTGAATGATGTTTGGGTTTCTTATGTATTACAATAATTTCTGGATTTGAAAATGCAAAGACAGATGTACTAACACTTTGTAGTTGACACTGATGTGGTCTTGTTGGATGTTTTAGGCTGGACCAGGCCCCTGTGTTGTGGAGGATCCTGCTCAGCATCTGCTCAGATCAGACGGGTTTCCAAAGACAACTGTGTGATCCAGTGCATATGAAGATCTACATAATGCAAAACAATATTTTAGCAGATATAATTAGTTTTTTAATTAATTAAAGCAAGAGACAACACACCATGTCTGCATTGTTTTGGCATGTTTGTATTGTTTTCTAGCACTACATATCTCAGAATGCTAGGAAAATAAAATAATTTTAAAAAACTTTCTTTATGGTCCTCTGTAATCTTGGCTTTTGTTTTTTATTAAAAATGCACATTGTGCAGAGTTTTCCTTTCATGCCAGAAACAATGAAACATAATCGAGGAGCTCTTACAAGAGTGCAACAGACCTTTAACCCACAGTGCATCCAGAAACTATTCACAGTGCTGCACTTTTTCTGTTTTTTTTTTTTTGTTTGTTTGTTTTTTTAAGTTACAGCCTTTTTCCAAAATGGAATAAATTCATTTTACCCCTCAAAAGTTTACTCACAATACCTCATGACAGTATGAAAAAAAAGTTTTTTTTCTGAGGTTTTTGCAAATTTATTAAAAATGAAAAAAAAAATACTAAGAAATCACATGTATGTACTCGTAAGTATTCACAGCTTTACCATGAAGCTTAAGATTGTTGAGCTCAGGTGCATCCTGTTTCCACTGATCATGAGATGTTTCTACAGCTTGATTGGAGTCCACCTGGGGTAAATTCAGTTGATTGCAAATGATTTGGAAAGACACACACCTGTCTACATATAAGGTCCCACAGTTGACAATGCATGTCAGAGCACCAACCAAGCATGAAGTCAAAGGAATTGTCTATAGACCTCTGAGACAGGATTGTCTCCAGGCACAAATCTGAAGATCATCCATAAATGGAAGAAGTTCAGATCCACCAGGACTCTTCCTAGAGCTGGCTGCCCCTCTAAACTAAGTGATCAGGGTAGATGGGCCTTAGTCATGGAGGTAACCAGGAATAGTAAATGGACTGCATTTATATAGTGCTTTTCCATCTGCACCAGATGCTCAAAGCGCTTTACAATAATGCCTCACATTCACCCTGATGTGAGGGCGCTGTCATACAAGGCGCTCACTACACACCGGGAGCAATAGGGGGTTAAAGACCTTGCCCAAGGGCCCTTAGTGATTGTCCAGTTAGGCTGGGATTTGAACTGAGGATCTTCTGGTCTCAAGCCCACTAGAACATCACCTCCCCATGGTGACTCCGTCAGAGCTCCAGCATTCTTCTGTGGAAAGAGGAGAACCTTCCACAAGGACAAACATCTGCAGCAATCCACCAATCAGGCCTGTATGGTAGAGTGGCCAGATGGAAGCCACTCCTTAGTAAAAGGCACATGACAGCCCACCTGGAGTTTGCCAAAAAGGCACCTGAAGGACTCTCAGACCATGAGAAACAAAATTTTCTGGTGTGATGAGACAAAGATTGAGCTCTTTGGCATGAATGCCAGGTGTCATGTTTGGAGTAAATCAGGTACCATCCCTACAGTGAAGCATGGTGGTGGCAGTATCATGCTGTGGAGATGTTTTTCAGTGGCAGGAACTGGGAGACTAGTCAGGATTGAGGGAAAAATGAATGCAGCAATGTACAGAGACATCCTGAACGAAAACCTGCTCCAGAGCACTCTTAACCTCAGACTAGGGTGACGGTTCATCTTTCAGCAGGACAATGACCCTAAGCACACAGCCAAGATATCAAAGGAGTGGCTTCAGGATAACTCTAAATGTCCTTCAGTGGTCCAGCCAGAGCCCAGACCTGAACCTGATTGAACTTCTATGGAGAGATCTGAAAATGGCTGTGCACCGACGCTCCCCATCCAACCTGATGGAGCTTGAGAGGTGCTGCAAAGAGGAATGAGCAAAACTGCCCAAAGATACGTGTGCCAAGCTTGTGGCATCATATTCAAGAAGACTTGAAGCTGTAATTGCTGTCAAAGGTGCATCAACAAAGTTTTGAACAAAGGATTTTTTGCAAAAAAAATGTCATTATGGGGTGTTGTGGGTAGCATTTTGTGGGGAAAAATTAATTATGACAATATGTGGAAAATGTGAAGTGCTGGGGGTTGGTAAGGAAACTTTGTTGTGATTTGGCGCTATATAAATGAAAATACATTGAAATTGAATATTTTCCAGATGCTGTATTTGTATTTGTATTTGTAATTGTCAACCTAGGTACGTCATTGGGAGTTAAATGATCAGATTTTGGGAAGTGTCCGCACGACCATTCTCTTGTAGACACAATCAAAAAAAAAAAAAATAAATAAATGATGGGCACTTTATGGTTAAGAATATGTAATTAAAACCATGGAAATAGAGATCTGGAATGGACGTCACATGACTAGCGGCGTGCTGCACGGCGGCCATTATTAAGGGTGGAGAGAGACCGTGAGCCTGTTAAACAGAAGCGAAATGAGAGGAAAAAAGGCAGCCAGTGCTTCACCATCAACTGCACCAACGACAAAAACAAATTCTCCAATACTAAAATGAAGTGTGCAATAGCCTTAATGTAATTATGTAAAATAAATGTCTATTTTAAAGTCGTTATGTCGCAATTTAATATTGCTATACTGAGACTATAACTCAACGCCATAAATTCTTTTCATTAAGCTGCGTTCACATGCATACAAATATGGAAACAAAAATGTTTGAATATATTTATGTAAATATACTTGCAGTTGTTATTTAATGTGATACGTACATGGTGGTCACAGGCGGCATTTAAATTTTAACAGCGTGATTGGAGGGGATGGAGGAGGTACATTTTACCCTGACTGAAGGTCAAAAGTCATTAATTCTGAATGGCTTTATATCTACTTGTAATAAAATGCTAGTAAAAATCATATATATGTTGTTGTCATTAAAAGACTAGCAATAATATTACAGTGGAAAAAGCAGCAAGGTAAATGACCACAATCAATCAATCAATCAATTTTTTTTTTATATAGCGCCAAATCACAACAAACAGTTGCCCCAAGGCGCTTTATATTGTAAGGCAAGGCCATACAATAATTATGTAAAACCCCAACGGTCAAAACGACCCCCTGTGAGCAAGCACTTGGCTACAGTGGGAAGGAAAAACTCCCTTTTAACAGGAAGAAACCTCCAGCAGAACCAGGCTCAGGGAGGGGCAGTCTTCTGCTGGGACTGGTTGGGGCTGAGGGAGAGAACCAGGAAAAAGACATGCTGTGGAGGGGAGCAGAGATCGATCACTAATGATTAAATGCAGAGTGGTGCATACAGAGCAAAAAGAGAAAGAAACAGTGCATCATGGGAACCCCCCAGCAGTCTACGTCTATAGCAGCATAACTAAGGGATGGTTCAGGGTCACCTGATCCAGCCCTAACTATAAGCTTTAGCAAAAAGGAAAGTTTTAAGCCTAATCTTAAAAGTAGAGAGGGTGTCTGTCTCCCTGATCTGAATTGGGAGCTGGTTCCACAGGAGAGGAGCCTGAAAGCTGAAGGCTCTGCCTCCCATTCTACTCTTACAAACCCTAGGAACTACAAGTAAGCCTGCAGTCTGAGAGCGAAGTGCTCTATTGGGGTGATATGGTACTATGAGGTCCATAAGATAAGATGGGACCTGATGGGACAATGGCAAGGCATACTTCAGATTTATATTTTAATACATAAGGATTGTTTATCCAAGTATGTATGGGTTCATTAGAGCTTTTAATGAGCTTGAATACAACTTACAAGGCTTCATTTACAAAAATCCATCAAGAATTATGATGACAGGAAAAAAAAAATCACAGTAAATGAACAGAATGGCATATTTTCTCCAAATTTCCACACTTTACATGAAACATTTTTTTTCTACCTAGACATGTATGGGTTCATTAGAAAGAGCAATTAAAGGGCTTTAAAGCAAGCCTATATTTATTAAAATCTGTTAACAAATAGCGATAATAGAGAGAGAAAAGCAGCACAGTTTGTCATAATTTCCCCAAATTTCTGCACTTTACATAAAGTTTTTTTTTCACCCACACACGCATAGGTTCATTGGAAAGTGCTCTCAGTTGGCTTTAAAACAAGCCCACATTTATTAAAATCTGTTAAGAACTAGTGACGCTAGCGCAAAAAAAAGCGGCCAGTTTATTATTGATGATCAGCACATCTCCACCCTTAATAATGGCGCCTTCCTGTCCTGAGCAACGCTAATACACCCGCTGGCAATAATTATGGAATCACCGGCCTCGGAGGATGTTCATTCAGTTGTTTAATTTTGTAGAAAAAAAGCAGATCACAGACATGACACAAAACTAAAGTCATTTCAAATGGCAACTTTCTGGCTTTAAGAAACACTATAAGAAATCAAGAAAAAAAAATTGTGGCAGTCAGTAATGGTTACTTTTTTAGACCAAGCAGAGGAAAAAAATATGGAATCACTCAATTCTGAGAAATAAATTATGGAGTCACCCTATAAATTTTCATCCCCAAAACTAACACCTGCATCAAATCAGATCTGCTCGTTAGTCTGCATCTAAAAAGGAGTGATCACACCTTGGAGAGCTGTTGCACCAAGTGGACTGACATGAATCATGGTATCAAACTCTTAAAAGAGGGTAAATCATCACGCAATGTTGCAAAAGATGTTGGTTGTTCACAGTCAGCTGTGTCTAAACTCTGGACCAAATACAAACAACATGGGAAGGTTGTTAAAGGCAAACATACTGGTAGACCAAGGAAGACATCAAAGCGTCAAGACAGAAAACTTAAAGCAATATGTCTCAAAAATCGAAAATGCACAACAAAACAAATGAGGAACGAATGGGAGGAAACTGGAGTCAATGTCTGTGACCAAACTGTAAGAAACCGCCTAAAGGAAATGGGATTTACATACAGAAAAGCTAAACAAAAGCCATCATTAACACCTAAACAGAAAAAAACAAGGTTACAATGGGCTAAGGAAAAGCAATCGTGGACTGTGGATGACTGGATGAAAGTCATATTCTGTGATGAATCTCGAATCTGCATTGGGCAAGGTGATGATGCTGGAACTTTTGTTTGGTGCCTTTCCAATGAGATTTATAAAGATGACTGCCTGAAGAGAACATGTAAATTTCCACAGTCATTGATGATATGGGGCTGCATGTCAGGTAAAGGCACTGGGGAAATGGCTGTCATTACATCATCAATAAATGCACAAGTTTACGTTGATATTTTGGACACTTTTCTTATCCCATCAATTGAAAGGATGTTTGGGGATGATGAAATAATTTTTCAAGATGATAATGCATCTTGCCATAGAGCAAAAACTGTGAAAACATTCCTTGCAAAAAGACACATAGGGTCAATGTCATGGCCTGCAAATAGTCCGGATCTTAATCCAATTGAAAATCTTTGGTGGAAGTTGAAGAAAATGGTCCATGACAAGGCTCCAACCTGCAAAGCTGATCTGGCAACAGCAATCAGAGAAAGTTGGAGCCAGATTGATGAAGAGTACTGTTTGTCACTCATTAAGTCCATGCCTCAGAGACTGCAAGCTGTTATAAAAGCCAGAGGTGGTGCAACAAAATACTAGTGATGTGTTGGAGCGTTTTGTTTTTCATGATTCCATAATTTTTTCCTCAGAATTGAGTGATTCAGATGATTCAGAATTGAGTGAGTCTAAAAGTAACCGTTACTGACTGCCACAATTTTTTTCCTGATTTCTTATAGTGTTTTTTAAAGCCAGAAAGTTGCCATTTGAAATGACTTTAGTTTTGTGTCATGTCTGTGATCTGCTTTTTTTCTACAAAATTAAACAATTGAATGAACATCCTCCGAGGCCGGTGATTCCATAATTTTTGCTAGGGGTTGTAGATTGAGGCGCGCACGTCCATAAACGTAGTTTCAGAGACAGTTTGAGACTTTTTAAAGACTCGGGGAGGGGGCGGTGTCTGTGTGGTACCGCTCTCTAAGGAAATGACGGTGGTGTGTGGGCGTGTCCAGCGGTAATCGTCCCGCCCACACATGTAAATCCACTTTCTTCCTGTTGGCACCATCACAAGTTATCAGGGTCTGTGTTGGAGTGTCGGGAGAAGTGTTTTTTGGCGACGTTATGGGTAAAATCGAGTGGGCGATGTGGGCCAATGAGCAGGCTCTGGCGTCCGGACTTAGTAAGTAAAAAAAAAAAATTGTAAACGGGTAATGTTTTGACTGATTGTTTTCTTCACTGTTGGACAGCATTCCATCCATTCTCAGTGAAGGCTGAGCTCCTCCGCCTGTTTTTGTAGACTGAATGCTATTATGTGTGTAAAATGACATTTGTTTGAGTAATGAGCTGTTTTATTTATAGCTAATGTTAATGTTCCTGTTTCAGTTCTGCTGACTGGAGGTATCGTGGGGGTGGCCGGTCAGTTCAGAGGCTGGGAGTTTGCTGCTTATGGAGTGTATCCTTCAAAGTTTATATCACAGAAACGGCAAAAACACTCCAATAAACAAGACTAAAACTGGCAGCATGTGGAGAAAAAATATCTACTTTCCAGGGATATTCATTCGTGTACATGTAATCTGAATTATTTAATAAATTTACTTAAGTTGTTCGTGCGCATAGTTCAGTGTGGAAGGTTCCCCGTTCAGACACCACCCCTGCGTCAGAAAGGACATCCGGCGTAAGACTTGTGCCAATTCAACATGCAGATCCACCTCTGATCTGCTGTAGAGACCCTAAGTGAAAACAAGGGACCATCCGAAAGGACTTGCTTTTTTTTCCCCATAATAAACTACAATGGCATTAGGATGCAACTGTTGAAGAACTGGAGCTTTTTTGTTTGTTTGCTAATGCACATTGACAGTATTTGGGTGATTCTTAGACTACGGGCACTTATATCCTTTGATCATATTGTATGAAAAACAGAAAAAAGGGGAAATTTCACACTTTTATAGTTATCTTTACAATGAAAGTGTGTTAAGAAATTTGTTCTAGTAGTCTATGATGACTTTTTCACCTTTTATCAGCATCATTATATGCAAATATTGCCGTTTTGTGCTTGTCCCACACCCAGACTTTTGATCTTCAATGATAAAAATGAATGGTAAAGAAACGTTTTTCCTAATGTTTTAAAATATCTCTGAATAAAATATCAGTAAAATAATCAAAACATAATTGGGGTATTCAATGTCATACAACTGTTGTGATTTTTTTTAAACAAAATGTAGTTGTCCCACACTATTGCCGTAATTTCCACCACAACACTGTAATGTCCCTTTAAACAGTTTGTATGAAAGATTGTTTGGGTAGTTTCTATGGAGATAAACAGTGACAGCAGAGCACATGTATATAGCGCCAAATCACAACAAACAGTTGCCCCAAGGCGCTTTATATTGTAAGGCAATGGTGTGGTGGAAATTACATTTACAAGGCCAATAGTGCCCGTAGTGAAAGAATCACCCATTTATGTCCACCCAAGATTGGCGAATGTGGAAGGGCCTGACAAAGTGTTTATCTTCAATCCAATCCACTTTATTTATACAGCACATTAAACAACAAAGACGTTCCAAAGTGCTGCACATAGAATCACAATAGATAAAACCCCAATAGTCTATAAATAAATAAAAATAAGTAAAATAACAATAAAAAATAAAACATGCAAAGATAAAAACTAATAAAATCAACAGAAATAAATAAATACAGCATACAAAAGATAAAACCAATAAAATCAACCTAGATTTAAACAAAAAACAATAAAACAGAGGACCACACAACTCACGCAGTGTTAAAAACCACAGAATAAAAGTGGGTCTTCAGACAAGATTTAAAACACTCCACTGTGTGTGGGTGGGGGGGGGGGGGATGTTTGGATGTGGAGGGCAGAGTGTTCCAGAGTCTGGGACCAGCCACAGAGAAAGCCCTGTCCCCCCTGGTTTTAAGTCTCGTCTTAGGCACCACGAGCTGGAAATGGCCCTCAGACCTCAAAGCACGCACCGGAGAGTAAGTTTGTACGAGGTCAGTAATGTATTGAGGGGCCATTCCATTCAAAGCTTTAAAAACAAACAATAAAATCTTAAAATCAATTCTAAAATTAACAGGAAGCCAGTGCAAAGATGCAAGAATTGGGGTTATGTGATCACGCTTCCAGGCCCCTGTTAAAAGTTGCACTGCAGCGTTCTGGACTAACTGCAGACAGGAAAGAGTCCGTTGGCTGATGCCAAAATAAAGTGCATTACAGTCATCCAGACGACTCGAAATAAGAGTGCACAGCTTGTTCAAAAAGGTTAAAAGATAAAAATGGTTTTACCTTTGATAAAAGACTGAGATGATAAAAGCACAGTTTCAAAACATCATTAATTTGTTTATCAAGTTTAAAATTGCTGTCTATGGACAGCGATTTTAGGCACAGTTTACGAACCTGGACAAAATCGGATCTGCTGCCTCAAACATTACACGTTCTTAAGGTCGTGGCTGTTGATACCTGTACCATATTACTTTCTCTCAAATGGCATCCAATAAGTAACTGGTGTGAAAATGGACAATGTGATGTCAATGCTGCACAGGACGCAACTGATGAATTTCAATTTCAAAACTTAGGGTTCTCTAAATAACAGTGGGTGCCATCATAATGGCAATTCACAGTTTGTATATGGTGTCAGTAGAGCCAAGTTGACTTAGGGTTAGGATAATGGTTGTGTTATTTTTTTGTTGTTGTTAAAAGTTTGGAAAGTTGAGGAGTACCAGTGCTTTCAGACCAAGTCTCTTAAAACACATAGTAAGATTTTATCCACATCCAAAAAATATACTTTTTCATTACTCTGAATGAAATAGCCGGTTTGCATGTCTGCTTTAAATTTAAAGGAGCTGCTGTTTGCCACGCCCCTTTATATGACAGAAATGAGCCATTTTCAGCTTGAAGTTTGGTCATGAGTATTTTCTTCATATAGAGTCATAAAACTGGAGTTTAGGTGTGTTTGACATGAAACTCCAACCATATGTAACTGCAAAAGGTAGCAACAATCACAACATGGTCTATTTTGAGTCCTGACATGGCGTTTTGATAAGTCTGTGTAGACTTTAACAGCCTTGACACATATTCAGAGCCGCAGGTTTTTTTGTGTGCCTACTTGAGTATCCACGTGGGAAGAGGAGCAAAGGCACGAGTGTGGCAAGAACGTAAGTCATATCATCTTTGACTTATATAATTTGTATACTTCATGTAGTTGTGCCGATCAGGGTTTCTAAATCCTCATCACAATCCTGGAGGACTCGTGTTTTCCACCTACACATGCTCTCTACCCATGTGTGATTGGCAAAGTTGGTGCATGCCACTTCATAAATGGCAGAAGTAATAATTAACTGTGGGTGGAGCCACCACAGGTGGAAAACATGCCAAGCTGGTTTCCTCCAGTGCCGGGAATTGAGAAACCCTCCTGTAGATCAGTTCTGTGAAGATAAAGATATTTTCTGACTTGTTTTTGCACTTATTATTTTCCTTTGTTTCCTCGTAGGGGCCAGTACTGCTTCACGGTGTGTGTAAAAGCCTTTGGTCCTTTAACCAGGAACTACTACGTCAGAGCATTTCTACACGCTGCGTAGGTTCATTGCATCACGCCACTTGGCAGGACTACATTCCACTCATCTGCAGTCTGTCAGACCAACAAAAGATCCAATAGTTTGTGATTTTACGCTTTGTTCCTGACAGCACTTTCATTTCTTTCTTAGGATTTGTGTTCCTGGAGGTTTTATGCTTGCTACAGTCCTTGGCTGTGTCTGCCTGGGCATTGCCAGCCTTATCTACCTGTCTGTAAGTTAATAACTTTTACCCGCTGTTTCCTGGTGTGACTTACTGGGTTTTTTTTTTTAACTGCAACACAAACACTAACAGAAACAAGGAAACTGGAACAAGGAAGCCATTGTTTCATTACTGGTACCATATTGAGACATGGCTCCAGTTGTGAAATCATGTCACACAGAGGTGTAACTGGGGAATTTTTAGTGACTTTGGGTTTGAATGATAAAGGTTTAGAGCCTTCCAGGCTGCACAAAAACCTTGCTGTAATTACAACCCCTGGCAAAAATTATGGAATCACCGGCCTCGGAGGATGTTCATTCAGTTGTTTAATTTTGTAGAAAAAAAGCAGATCACAGACATGACACAAAACTAAAGTAATTTCAAATGGCAACTTTCTGGCTTTAAGAAACACTATAAGAAATCAGGAAAAAAAATTGTGGCAGTCAGTAACGGTTACTTTTTAGACTCACTCAATTCTGAATCATCTGAATCACTCAATTCTGAGGAAAAAAATTATGGAATCATGAAAAACAAAAGAACGCTCCAACACATCACTAGTAGTTTGTTGCACCACCTCTGGCTTTTATAACAGCTTGCAGTCTCTGAGGCATGGACTTAATGAGTGACAAACAGCACTCTTCATCAGTCTGGCTCCAACTTTCTCTGATTGCTGTTGCCAGATCAGCTTTGCAGGTTGGAGCCTTGTCATGGACCATTTTCTTCAACTTCCACCAAAGATTTTCAATTGGATTAAGATCTGGATTATTTGCAGGCCATGACATTGACCCTATGTGTCTTTTTGCAAGGAATGTTTTCAGTTTTTGCTCTATGGCAAGATGCATTATCATCTTGAAAAATGATTTCATCATCCCCAAACATCCTTTCAATTGATGGGATAAGAAAAGTGTCCAAAATATCAACGTAAACTTGTGCATTTATTGATGATGTAATGACAGCCATCTCCCCAGTGCCTTTACCTGACATGCAGCCCCATATCATCAATGACTGTGGAAATTTACATGTTCTCTTCAGGCAGTCATCTTTATAAATCTCATTGGAACAGCACCAAACAAAAGTTCCAGCATCATCACCTTGCCCAATGCAGATTTGAGATTCATCACTGAATATGACATTCATCCAGTCATCCACAGTCCATGATTGCTTTTCCTTAGCCCATTGTAACCTTGTTTTTTTCTGTTTAGGTGTTAATGATGGCTTTCGTTTAACTTTTCTGTATGTAAATCCCATTTTCTTTAGGCGGTTTCTTACAGTTCGGTCACAGACGTTGACTCCAGTTTCCTCCCATTCGTTCCTCATTTGTTTTGTTGTGCATTTTCGATTTTTGAGACATATTGCTTTAAGTTTTCTGTCTTGACGCTTTGATGTCTTCCTTGGTCTACCAGTATGTTTGCCTTTAACAACCTTCCCATGTTGTTTGTATTTGGTCCAGAGTTTAGACACAGCTGACTGTGAACAACCAACATCTTTTGCAACATTGCTTGATGATTTACCCTCTTTTAAGGGTTTGATAATCCTCTCCTTTGTTTCTATTGACATCTCTCGTGTTGGAGCCATGATTCATGTCAGTCCACTTGGTGCAACAGCTCTCCAAGGTGTGATCACTCCTTTTTAGATGCAGACTAACGAGCAGATCTGATTTGATGCAGGTGTTAGTTTTGGGGATGAAAATTTACAGGGTGATTCCATAATTTATTCCTCAGAATTGAGTGAGTACATATTTTTTTTTCCCTCTGCTTGGTCTAAAAAAGTAACCGTTACTGGCTGCCACAACTTTTTTTTCTTGATTTCTTATAGTGTTTCTTAAAGCCAGAAAGTTGCCATTTGAAATTACTTTAGTTTTGTGTCATGTCTGTGATCTGCTTTTTTTTTTTGATGATGCTCCTTATGTATTCTCACAATGATGATGATTTAAAAAAAAAAAAAAAGGTACTGTTGGTAAAAAGGTCACTTTCTTGTTCTTAAGAGTTGCTCAGACATTACATTTGTGTTCTTCTAGGCTGCTATCCACGGTGAACACTGGGAGCCTATTCTTCCACGACAAGACCCTCGAAAGCCGGCTGTAGAGAGCGTCAAGAATCCTCCACAAAATCCTCCACCAAGACCTCCCTTAGATATGCGCAGGAAACGTGTGGACGACCTGGAGGGAGCCGCGTATGACAACCCCACATCTGTTACTGACAATGAGTATTAACCAATCCAGTGGCCCGGCTTCTGTATTCCATGCTTGGCCTCACATATCTTAAGTTACCAAAACACGTATGGCGGCACATCTTTGGGTGTTATAATTCTGGACACTTGCTGTATTTTGTGCACTGTATTGTGTTAAATATCATGTCAAGAGCTTATTATATATTGTTTTATTATACTGTAAAGTACTCTGTTCCTAAACCCTGTTTTTTCTTTGGCGTTACCTTGTGAAAATACTGATTGGTAGGAATAATGTAATGTTATTTTCTGACTGCTGTTGTCCATTTTATTCAAATTTAGACATCATGACTTTTGTTGGTATGTCAGATGAACTGTGTAAATCAAACTTTATTATGTGACTGATTTTTTTTTTTACTGACTTTTGCACTTTTGAATTGTTGTAATAAATTTGTTACATCTCTTGAGCTTTATCTGTCTTACACTTTCTTTTCACAACATTTTATGTGGGGAATTTTACAACTTCCGTATTTGAAAAAGCTCATTTTCACTTTGACAGCTTCCTCTGTCATCTCAAGTGTATAGACTCTTGTATCTTGATCAGCATGTAGAGTTTTAATGGAAAACATGAAACAGTTGATTTAATTATGTGTTGTCAGACAAGTTGTGTGTGTTGGTGGAACTTGTTTCTTTTTCTGGGCCACAGGTGACCTGCTGAATAGCTGCAGCATTTTGCCAGCAGTTATACTTTCTGTGAGCTTTCTCTTGACATTCACAGCTTTTATGAATAACATCGAAGAAAATGTTTCCAGTTTTGGAAGAGGCTCCACATCTAAAGCCGTTTGTGTAATTAATGTAATTCCCTGTACATCATGCTGTTGGGGTTGCAGGAATGAAGAAAGGACTGAGAAGAGCTGGTTTTCAGTGGATAAACACTTGTTTACTAGGAATGATTGAATGGAATAATAATGTATGTACTGTAATGTTTGTAATTCATGTGTACACACTTTTATTAAAAAAAAAAAATCCTAGTTAGATAAAAGTTGCAAAAACATTAAATACAGAGATAAAAATGTGGTACAGTGATTGAATTACCTTTTTAAATGTAGAAGAAACATGAGGAATAATGTGGCGCTGTTTGTAAGAGTGTGGTGCACTGTGAACATTATTTCCTCTGTGTTCATGCTTTTGACATACTTGACAAATACCTCACATGTGATTTAAGAGGAAAGTTTGAGTATGAGTCTACAAACTGCTCTTACGAAAAATGGGAAGTGGTTTCAGTCAAGAAGAAATGTGGGCTGCTACAAGGGTAATTTTAGATAAAGTTGGCATTTGTCAATACATTACTTGGCAAAAGAATTAACAAGCCAAATTAAGAAAGCCATTCAGAAAGACCAACTGAAAATGTGGCTTATATATATATATATATATATATATATATATATATATATATATATATATATATATATACGAGGTCTATTAGAAAAGTATCCGACCTTATTATTTTTTCAAAAACCATATGGATTTGAATCACGTGTGATTACATCAGACATGCTTGAACCCTCGTGGGCATGCAAGAGTTTTTTCACGCCTGTCGGTTACGTCATTCGCCTGTGGGCAGTCTTTGAGGAGTCGTCCACCCGCTCGTCGATTTTTTTCATTGTTTAGGAATGGCTCAGAGACTGTTGCTTTGTTTGATAAAAATTTTTTAAAAACTGTAAGGCACAACTGAGTGGACACCATTCGATAAATTCAGCTGGTTTTCGGTAAAAATTTTAACGGCTGATGAGAGATTTTGGTCTGGTAGTGTCGCTTTAAGGACGGTCCACGGCGCCTAACGGCGATCTGCGCTTCAAGGCGGCAGCGTCTCGCCGTTTCAAGTTGAAAACTTCCACATTTCAGGCTCTGTTGACGCAGTAAGTCGTCAGAGAACTTTCAGAAGAAGTCGGCATGAGGAGTTTATTCGGACATTCCATTGTTAACGGTCATTTTGTAATGTAAGAACGTGCGGGCAGAGTCGCAGAAAAAACACCTCCGTTGGAAATCTTAACGGGCAAGTTGGAACATGCCCAAGCTGTTAAACAATTTCTCAGTTACTCACTTGTTGAAAGCCATTAAAAGCCGCCTGAATTCTACAAATGGTTTTCAACACGGAGGTGTTTTTCCTGTCGCGGCGCACACAGATTTGCCGAGTCGTCACGGAAACGACTCGGCGAATTTGCGCGTACGTCTTTCATTAAAAAAATGTCCTTAAACAGTGGAATGTCCGCATAAATTCCTCATGCCGGCCTCTTCTGAATCTTCTCTGTTCTCTCACGATGTCCTGGGTGAATTAAGCCTTAAATTAGGATGTTTTAAGCTCGAAACAGGCCGACGACGGCGCCTGGAAGCGCTGCAGGACGTCCCGCTCCGTGGGAAGTCCTTACACCGACAGAAACACCCCATAATCTCTCATCAGCCGTTAAACTTTTCACAGAAAACCATCTTAATTTCTCGAATAGTGTCCACTCGGATATTCCTCACAGGTCCAGAAAAAATTTTGATAAAGCAACGCGCGCCGTCTCGAGCAGCGTGTGAAACAAAGGAATTCAGCCGAGAGGGCGGGACCACATCTCACTCAAGGCCTGCCCACAGGGAAATGACGTCACCGACACGCGTGAAAAAACTCACGCATGCGCACGAGGGTTCAAGCATGATTGGTGTAATCGCATGTCATTCAAATCCATATAGTTAAAAAAAATAATAAAAGGGTCGGTTTATTATCTAAGAGACCTCGTACATACAGTGTTCTGAATAATAGTAGTGCTATGTGACTAAAAAGATTAATCCAGGTTTTGAGTATTTTCCTTATTGTTACATGGGAAACAAGGTACCAGTAGATTCAGTAGATTCTCACAAATCCAACAAGACCAAGCATTCATGATATGTACACTCTTAAGGCTATCAAATTGGCCTATTTGTAAAAAAAAAGAAAAGGGGGTGTTCACAATAATAGTAGCATCTGCTGTTGACGCTACAAATTCAAAACTATTATGTTCAAACTGCTTTTTTAGCAATCCTGTGAATCACTAAACTAGTATTTAGTTGTATAACCATAGTTTTTCAAGATTTCTTCACATCTGCAAGGCATTAATTTTGTTGGTTTGGAACCAAGATTTGCTCGTTTACTAGTGTGCTTGGGGTCATTGTCTTGTTGAAGCACCCATTTCAAGGGCATGTCCTCTTCAGCATAAGGCAACATGACCTCTTAAAGTATTTTGACATATCCAAACTGATCCATGATACCTGGTATGCGATATATAGGCCCAACACCATAGTAGGAGAAACATATCATGATGCTTACACCACCATGCTTCACTGTCTTCACTGTGAACTGTGGCTTGAATTCAGAGTTTGGGGGTCGTCTCACAAACTGTCTGCGGCCCTTGGACCCAAAAAGAACAATTTTACTCTCATCAGTCCACAAAATATTCCTCCATTTCTCTTTAGGCCAGTTGATGTGTTCTTTGGCAAATTGTAACCTCTTCTGCACGTCTTTTATTTAACAGAGGGACTTTGCAGGGGATTCTTGCAAATAAATTGTCTTCACACAGGCGTCTTCTGTCACAGCACTTACAGGTAACTCCAGACTGTCTTTGGTCATCCTGGAGCTGATCAATGGGTGAGCCTTTGCCATTCTAGTTATTCTTCTATCCATTTTAATGGTTGTTTTCCATTTTCTTCCAAGCATCTCTGGTTTTTTGTCCATTTTAAAGCATTGGAGATCATTGTAGATGAACAGCCTATAATTTTTTCCACCTGCATATAAGTTTTCCCCTCTCCAATCAACTTTTTAATCAAACTACGCTGTTCTTCTGAACAATGTCTTGAACGTCCCATTTTCCTCAGGCTTTCAAAGAGAAAAGCATGTTCAACAGGTGCTGGCTTCATCCTTAAATAGAGGACGCCTGATTCACACCTGTTTGTTCCACAAAACTGATGAACTCACTGACTGAATGCCACACTACTATTATTGTGAACACCCCCTTTTCTACTTTGTTTTTTACTAATAGCCAAATTTCATAGCCTTAAGAGTGTGCATATCATGAATGCTTGGTCTTGTTGGATTTGTGAGAATCTATTGAATCTACTGGTATCTTGTTTCCCATGTAACAATAAGAAATATATTCAAAACCTGGATTGATCTTTTTAGTCACATAGCACTACTATTATTCTTAACACTAATGTATGTATATATATATATATATATATATATATATATATATATATATATATATATATATATATATATATAGTTAGAAAAATAAGGGTCATTCCAGAATTGGAGGACATTTGGGCTTCAAAATTGTTGAAAAATAAACCTTCACTTTTCTGATTTTCTGCTACATATTCATAAATAATAGGGATTAAACTATCAAAAGCATGATTAGCTCAGATTACAGATCAATGGTACATTTTTTATCACATGATATATTTAGTGTTTCCAATACTTGGTGCAACCCTGTTACCAATACAGAGCAACCTGATAAAGGTAGATTATCGATTTCTGAAATATAATTTGTTTTCCATTAAGTAGATAAAGTAATGTTCTCTCTGAATAATAATTTGATGTCACATATGACTTGATTTAAATTCATTTTAACAACTTACAAAATTTGCCTCACCAACTTTTCAATAATGGCATGTTTCACTTTACCAATTCTAGTTTTTATTGTACAATATTTACTGTAAAACATTTTGCATATGATTGAATAAACTCTGAGCTGAGCTGAGAAAGTAATTTAAAATTATTTTCAAGTAAAATGATATGGTAACAGGGTTGAAATTGGGGTAACAGGGTTGCATAAAGTAAGATGGATGACTAGCTACATTATTTTTGATAATAGATCATCATTTAAATGTAATAAATAAATGCCCAAAACACCAAAGTGATATTTGAATAACTTTTAATAACTTCTGTCACACTTTTCCTCAAATAACACCCAAAAAAATAGAGGGAATATTAACTGAACAAACTGTTGAAACTTGCCCTTTAATTCAGAATATTGCTTTTAAACCTTTTGATGGCTGGTCTGCCCTAGCCTATCAATGTATTCACTCACTGAGTTAAAAACATTTCACTCCAACATTGAGCTGAAAACATTTCACTCCAACTCTGAGCTGAAAACTTGTCATCTGCTTTAGAACACTGATCTTCTAATATTCCACTTTACTCTTCATGGCTGACCAGAGTGTTCCATTGGTCTTCTGCGATGGCGAGGTGGCGTGAGGTAACATTTTGTGGCGGTGGAATGATGGTCAGCATATCCTCAAAGGGATACCAATGGACATCCTCCCTCAACGGCCAGAAAAAGCGGTTTTTCCCCACTCTGTGCATACATTTCACCTGGCAGTGGGTCTCATTCACGTCTTGGATGATCCCTGGGTAGATGTGGCTCTCATACAGCAGGGCACACCATTTACCCACAACCTCTGGAGTATGCCACTGCTCTTCTGGTATGCTGTTTGTTAGGTCTTCTATGTGGTCATCTGTGGAATTAAAGCTGAAGCTTTTGGTTTTCTGGCAATTACATTCCAGATTCCCATTTGCAGAACACATGCAGCTGATATCGCGGTAGAGTATTTTTCCAGGTGAAATAGTAATCACCTGGCAAGGCAAGATCAGTCATACACAAGTTAGTTCAAAGTGCTTTAACTAATTAAGAATCGTGGAGAAATAGTGAATACCTGGTGAAGCTTCATTGTGGATGGTACCGCTGGAAGGTCAGCTGGCATTTCCTTCACTGCATCATCTACATCTTGCTCCTGAATGTAAAACAATTTCACCTTTGATTGACCATCATTCAGAGCTTGGTAAAGGGACATTGCCGTAGGAATATCAACTCCTTGACTGACAAGCGTGTCAGCCCTCCTCTTCAGTGTGCTGCCTATGCCATCTGGGGCTCCTTTGCCATGACTGGCTTCAAAGTAATTCCAGGTTCCCCTTGTAAATCCCTTCTTAAAAATTTCAGTGCAAAAAAGGTAAAAGTTACCTCGCTGTTTGTATTGTGTGCAGGGCCCATCGCTAAAAAAATGCACAGTTGTCACATCTGGGAATGTATCTCTGATTTCGTTAAGAATGGGCTCCATGTGTTTCCATATTGCAGGTGGTCCCTTCAATCTTGATGCTGATATGGTGCAGAAGGAGATAGGAGCCAGTTCTCCCCCCACATGATAAACACCAGTGTGTAAAGTGGCCTGTTGGTGGGATGCACCAAAATGAACAGACTGCACTTCTGAACTGTATCTGCAAATATTGTTTTCAGAGAAATCAACATGGACTGCAGATTGGTTGGTGGGGAGGTTCTACTTCAGGGCCCGTGAGAAAGCATACTGCTGCCTGATGTTGTAGAGATGACGCCTAAATTTCTGGAACAAAGTGGCAAAAATTTTTCACCAGCTCTTCTTGTGAAGATTCATATTCTTTTTTCATAGTGACCTTTGAGGTTACTCCAGAGTCATCTTTATGCTTTTTGTCAACAGTTGCCCACTGAAGGTAGGAGACACATTCAGTAGCTTTGTAATGGCCAGTGAGTGGATAGGTCTTATTGTTGCACTTGTCACATTCTCCATACATACATTGCTTGCATGTGATGTCACATGTGATGGCTTTTGTGAGGCTATCCAAATTGAACGTGTCAATGATGTGCATCTGATGAAGCTTTTTAGCAATAAAGCCAAGATTTTCATGTTGTTTGCACATACATGTTTCACGATCTGCCAGCGTCGGGTGCACAACCCAGTAAGGACGAGGTGTGCAAAACAATCGAGTATGACAGCTTGATGTTGGTCTGCTCATTGAGGAATCTCAAATGGAGGTTCTTCACTGAATCCAGAAGTAGTCTTTTCTGCATTTTTTTTTTCCTTTTGTGACTGTTTGTTTTTTTCCAGTAGTGATCCTGCTCACATCGTCACATACAAAGAATGATGCTACCGTTTCCTTTAGTCTCACACCAAGTCCAACGTATTTCTTCCTCTTGTAGTAAGCGACATTTTCATTTCCCAGGTTTTTCCATCTTCTCCTTGAAAATCCAAGTACCTCCTGTGCCACTTTCTGCAGCCTGTATTTCTTCAGGATTTTGCTGCCAGTGATCACTGCTGCAATGAGTTGTTTGTGACTCTCCCTCTTTGATTTTTTGTACTTTGTACGTACTTCCTCAGCTACTGCTGAATGGAACAACAGGGTTCTTCTTAGGGTTGTGTGCGAAGCTTCCCTGAGTATTTTGTTCACTTTGGCTCTTGGAGATGGGACAAGTCATTTTCAATCGTTGAAGACGTTGCCTGTATTTTTCTGTCTTCTGTTCTGCTCTTCTCAACTTTTCTTCTAGTTCTTCTAGCTTCCTTTTTGATTTTTCTTTTTGGCAGCCCATTTTTTTCTTCTCCTAACAGGGATTTCTGGTGTGACTGGAGGTTCAGGGGTGATTGGAGGGGTTATTAACCCTTCAAGTAACGTCCTCCTGGCTTTACTCCTCTTATGAGCCGCTCTCCACTTTATTTGTTGGGCTCGCTGTCCTCTCTCACTGCGGTGTTTTTGAAGCAACTTCTTTCCTGTTTCTACATCTTTTTTCCATTTCTCTCTTTCTTTGAGTAAGTGCTATTGTCTCCTTTGTGGATCAGCATCACGCTTGGCTCGGTAGCGTCTCTGCTTCTCAACAGCACTCAATGGTGGGCCACACTGTATGAAAAACAATTTATCCAAGTTAATTTAAATGTCCCCTATTATGAAGTGTAACTCATTGAAAACATTATTATATTATTTTAACATTGTATCATACTGTAACTCATAAAACATTTTTATTTATGTAATGTTAACCATCACATTGAGGTAGTTGCTGCAACCATAATCCATTTAGAAATAAAAGGACACAGTTCAGTATATAAAATTCACAAGTATGTTTACAATATGTAGAGTAACTAAATCATATCTCAGATAATGTATGTTGTTGAACTGAATTACAAATACTAGTTTCTAAAGTGTGAGAAAGCTGGAGGAAGTGCAACCCTGTTACTCTAATCACAGCAACAGGGTTGCAAATCAGTACTAATGTTAGCTTTCTCTCAGGAGTGGAAGCTAGCTGTTACTGCTGATCAAGAGGTCAAACTTACTTATGTAAATAATTAAAGAAAAAAATAATTGTCTTACTTTGATCATATGCATAACAGGGTTGCACAAGGTAAAGTGAGACATTCAATCAAAGCTTACTATGTTGTAAAAATATGAAAAACAGAAGACAGAACATACCTTTGCTCTACCCATTGAGGCTTTTCAGGTTTCAAATCCCGCAAAACGTCGGAGAGGTCGCTGCGCTGCGAGATCTCCGTAACATTGAGAACTGCATTGAGACGCTCTGATCACGCTTCACTTTAACCGCTGCACACGGATAACACAATTAACATCACAACATAAAACTATTTTTATATTGTGCCTAAAACTCTCATGAATATATTCTCTGGGTTTATAGACGTTGTTATTGCGTTTGTTTTATTTAAACATGCAAGAATCACAGGCTGTCTCTCTGGTATTTTCAATGGGAGCTGCTGTGAGCTCCGCTCGCTTCCTGATCATGTCCTTCTACGGGAAAGTGAAGTTTGTGTTGTGTGGGCCGCTGAAGAGGAGGTACTGCTGGCCCACCACCACCAGAGGGCGCCCTGCCTGGAGTGCGGGCTCCAGGCACCAGAGGGCGCCGCCGCCTCACGGGAGCAGCCTCGGTGACAGCTGTCACCCATCACCTGAGACAGCTGACGGCAATCATCAGTGGGGTATATCAGCAGGACGGCATCTCCACCTCATTGCCGAGATATCGTTCTACCTGGAAGGTAATATTCTCAGCTGACTGCTTGACAGTAACCTTTTGTGACTTTTGTGAGTGATAACAGACCTTTTTTCCAACGAGAGGTGGAGGTAGCTTTCCTGCCGTGTGGATTACTGGGTGCAAACGCGCCCACCTTTAATTGTGTTTTTGTTCCTCGCCAGCAGTACCAGGTCCGACACGCGGAGGCAGTGGCCACCTGGGAGTTCGGGACTTGGCGGCTCCAGTATACCCGGGGTCCTGTGGCGGAGGAAGCCGTGTGGTACCGGTCTTACCTTGGAGAGGCGTCTCCTATCTTCGAGCCTGCCCACACGACACTTTTGTAAATTGACTGTTGTCCATTTCTGTGATTGGTTGTATTCGTTGTGCACATTCACAACAGTAAAGCGTTGTTATTTGACTTACTCCATTGTCCGTTCATTTGCGCCCCCTGTTGTGGGTCCGTGTTCCTACACTTTCCCAACAGGATTCCATCTAGCCATAGACGGCCGGGGCTGGGTCCGTTGGTTGTGAGGGGGGGGTCCTGTCGTGTGGGCAGGCTCGAAGATAGGAGACGCCTCTCCAAGGTAAGACCGGTACCACACGGCTTCCTCCGCCACAGGACCCCGGGTATACTGGAGCCGCCAAGTCCCGAACTCCCAGGTGGCCACTGCCTCCGCGTGTCGGACCTGGTACTGCTGGCGAGGAACAAAAACACAATTAAAGGTGGGCGCGTTTGCACCCAGTAATCCACACGGCAGGAAAGCTACCTCCACCTCTCGTTGGAAAAAAGGTCTGTTATCACTCACAAAAGTCACAAAAGGTTACTGTCAAGCAGTCAGCTGAGAATATTACCTTCCAGGTAGAACGATATCTCGGCAATGAGGTGGAGATGCCGTCCTGCTGATATACCCCACTGATGATTGCCGTCAGCTGTCTCAGGTGATGGGTGACAGCTGTCACCGAGGCTGCTCCCGTGAGGCGGCGGCGCCCTCTGGTGCCTGGAGCCCGCACTCCAGGCAGGGCGCCCTCTGGTGGTGGTGGGCCAGCAGTACCTCCTCTTCAGCGGCCCACACAACAGTTTGCTCTTTAACGTCTTGATTATTGTTCTTTACAACACTATTTGTACTCTTTGTTCCAGAGTAATTTGTATAATATGTTTGAAATTTCTTTTGCGCTTAGTAAATTCCACGCAGATTAAACGTAGCAGACACAGATTTTTTGTTATAATTGTTTTAGCAAGTTTTCAGGGTATCATGCAGCAGTCTCTTATTAATGTGACGAAAAGCATAAAAAAATTACATTATTGTAGTATAATATTCATTTACAATTGTCATTGTGTGGATTCTCTATGTTGTTTTGACTGCAGCGACTCTCTGGCGCGCAAGGGATTATGGGATACATGAAAACCCCGAATTCTTTTGGAAAAATGTTGGATGATATCAAGTCCAGCGTACCATGTGATTCACTGCTTTTTTCTTCTTCTACCATGCTAAAAAGGTTATGGTAACAGGGTTGCATGCATGTTGTGGGACACACATTCCATGAATAATAATTATTATTTGAAATATTATATTTGTTAAAACAAATGCTCCCACAGTTACAAGAGACAGCAATGAAACAAATAATACCCCCCCCAAAAGAAATTTAAATTTAATTTTAACTGTTTTATTTGAGATTCATTTTGGTCTTTGGGGGGTGGGACAAGAGAGAAATTGTTGGGAAAGTGTAGGAACACGGACCCACAACAGGGGGCGCAAATGAACGGACAATGGAGTAAGTCAAAATAACAACGCTTTACTGTTGTGAATGTGCACAACGAATACAACCAATTACAGAAATGGACAAAAGTCAATACACAAAGGTGTCGTGTGGGCAGGCTCGAAGATAGGAGACGCCTCTCCAAGGTAAGACCGGAACCACACGGCTTCCTCCGCCACAGGACCCCGGGAATACTGGAGCCGCCAAGTCCCGAACTCCCAGGTGGCCACTGCCTCCGCGTGTCGGACCTGGTACTGCTGGCGAGGGAAAAAGAACAGTTAGATGGGGGCGCGTTTGCACCCAGAACTCCGAACGGCAGGAAAGGTACCTCCACCTCTCGTTGGAACAGTAAACCAATAACTAGCTCAGTCAAAACTGTGTACTCAGTAGGCTTTGATATGTTACCTCTCTGGTAGAAACGATATCTCGGCAATGAGGTGGAGATGCCGTCCTGCTGATATACCCCACTGATGATTGCCGTCAGCTGTCTCAGGTGATGGGTGACAGCTGTCACCGAGGCTGCTCCCGTGAGGCGGCGGCGCCCTCTGGTGCCTGGAGCCCGCACTCCAGGCAGGGCGCCCTCTGGTGATGGTGGGCCAGCAGTACCTCCTCTTCAGTGGCCCACACAACAGGACCCCCCCCTCAACGGGCGCCTCCTGGCGCCCGACCGGGCTTGTCCGGGTGGCGACAGTAGAAGTCGGCCAGGAGGGCCGGGTCCAGGATGAAGCTCTTCTTCACCCAGGAGCGTTCTTCGGGACCGTACCCCTCCCAGTCCACCAGATATTGAAAGCCCCGGCCCATCCGTCGGACGTCCAACAACCGGCGCACTGTCCAAGCCGGCTCGCCATCGATGATCCGGGCAGGAGGTGGTGCCGGACCGGGTGTACAGAGGGGCGAGGTGTGATGGGGCTTGATTTTTGACACATGAAATACTGGATGGATCCGCAGTGAGGCTGGAAGCCGAACCCTCACTGCGGCGGGATTGATGACCTTGAGAATTTTAAACAGACCTATGTACCTGTCTTGGAGTTTTGGGGAGGCCACTTGCAGTGGAATGTCCTTGGTGGACAACCACACTTCCTGCCCGGGGCGATACGTAGGGGCCGGGGTCCGCCGCCGGTCTGCATGGGTCTTCGCCCTCATCCGGGCCTTCAGCAAAGCAGAACGGGCGGCACGCCACACCCGACGGCACTTCCGCAGGTGGACCTGGACCGAGGGCACACCGACCTCTCCCTCAACCACCGGGAACAACGGGGGCTGATACCCCAAACACACCTCAAAGGGGGAGAGGCCGGTGGCTGATGACACTTGACTGTTGTGGGCGTACTCGATCCAGGCCAGATGAGTACTCCAGGCCGCCGGGTGCGCGGCTGTCACACAACGCAGTGTTTGCTCCATTTCTTGATTGGCCCGCTCTGCTTGCACGTTGGTCTGGGGGTGATACCCGGACGAGAGACTGACCGTGGCCCCCAGTTCCCGGCAAAAGCTCCTCCAGACATGCGAGGAGAACCGGGGACCGCGATCGGAGACGATGTCTGATGGTATCCCATGCAGGCGGACGACGTGGTGGACCAGGAGGTCCGCTGTCTCCTGGGCCGTTGGGAGCTTCGGGAGGGCCACGAAGTGGGCCGCCTTGGAGAATCGGTCCACTATCGTGAGGATCACGGTGTTTCCCTGGGACGGCGGGAGGCCCGTGACAAAATCCAGGCTGATGTGGGACCAGGGGCGATGAGGCACGGGCAGCGGCTGTAGCAGTCCCGGAGCCTTGCGATGGTCGGCCTTGCCCCTGGCACAGGTGGTGCAGGCCTGGATGTAATCCCGGACGTCGGCCTCCAGGGACGCCCACCAAAAGCGCTGCCGGACAACTGCCACGGTTCTTCGCACCCCTGGATGACAGGAGAGCTTAGAGCCGTGACAGAAGTCCAGGACTGCAGCCCTTGCCTCTGGTGGGACGTAAAGTCTGTTCTTTGGTCCAGCCCCGGGGTCCGGGCTTCGTGCCAGGGCCTCCCGGACGGTTCTCTCTACGTCCCAGGTGAGGGTGGCCACGATAGTGGACTCCGGGATGATGGGTTCCGGTGGATCCGACAACTCCGCCTTGACCTCGTCTTCGTGTACCCGGGACAAGGCATCCGACTTCTGGTTCTTGGTCCCGGGCCGGTAGGTGATGCGGAAGTCAAAACGGCCAAAGAACAGTGACCAGCGGGCTTGCCTGGGATTCAGCCGCTTGGCGGTCCTGATATATTCCAGGTTCCGGTGGTCAGTGAAAACCGTGAATGGCACGGACGTTCCCTCCAACAGGTGTCTCCACTCTTCAAGAGCCTCTTTCACCGCAAGGAGTTCTCGGTTGCCGACGTCATAGTTCCGTTCAGCCGGGGTCAACCTGCGGGAAAAATAGGCACACGGATGAAGGACCTTATCGGTCTTCCCACTCTGGGACAGCACAGCTCCTATCCCTGAGTCCGAGGCGTCCACCTCAACCACTAACTGGCGACTAGGATCGGGCTGCACCAGAACGGGTGCAGACGAGAAGCGCCGTTTCAACTCCTTGAACGCGGCATCGCAACGATCCGACCAGGTGAAGGGGACTTTTGGTGAGGTCAGGGCTGTCAGGGGGCTAACAACCTGGCTGTAGCCCTTAATGAACCTCCTGTTGAAATTTGCAAAGCCGAGGAACTGTTGCAGCTTCCTACGGCTTGTGGGTTGGGGCCAGTCTCTCACCGCTGCAACCTTGGCCGGATCAGGAGCGACGGAGTTGGGGGAGATGATGAACCCCAGGAAGGACAAAGAGGTGCGGTGAAACCCACACTTCTCGCCCTTAACAAACAGCCGGTTCTCCAATAACCGCTGCAGGACCTGACGTACATGTCGGACATGAGTCTCAGGATCCGGAGAAAAGATGAGTATGTCGTCTAGATATACGAAGACGAATCGGTGCAGGAAGTCCCGCAAGACATCATTAACCAATGCTTGGAACGTCGCGGGAGCATTTGTAAGACCGAACGGCATGACCAGGTACTCAAAATGACCCAACGGGGTGTTAAATGCCGTCTTCCACTCGTCTCCCTTCTGGATCCGAACCAGGTGATACGCATTCCTAAGATCAAGCTTGGTGAATATCTTGGCTCCATGCAGGGGCGTGAACACCGAATCCAACAAGGGTAAGGGGTATCGGTTACGAACCGTGACTTCGTTCAGCCCCCTGTAATCAATGCATGGACGTAATCCGCCATCCTTTTTCCCCACAAAAAAGAAACCCGCACCCATCGGGGAGGTGGAATTCCGGATCAACCCGGCAGCCAAAGAGTCCCGGATGTAGGTCTCCATTGATTCGCGTTCAGGTTGTGAGAGGTTGTACAGCCTGCTGGACGGGAACTCAACGCCTGGAACCAAATCAATGGCACAATCATACGGGTGGTGCGGGGGAAGGGTGAGTGCCAGATCCTTGCTGAACACCTCCGCAAGGTCATGGTACTGCACCGGCACCGTCCCTAGATTGGCCGGGGCTCTGACCTCCTCCCTGGCCTGGGAACCGGGAGGAACCAAGGAACCTAAACATACCCGATGGCAGGTCTCGCTCCACTGGACCACTACCCCGGACGGCCAATCGATCCGGGGATTGTGTTTCAACATCCAGGGAAAACCTAAAATCACACGGGAGGTGGCCGGAGTCACAAAAAACTCGATCTCCTCCCGGTGATTCCCCGACACCACCAGAGTTACTGGTGGTGTCTTGTGAGTGATTGGAGGGAGTAGGGAGCCATCTAGTGCCCGTACCTGCACAGGCGAGGTAAGTGCCACCAGAGGGAACCCTATCTCCCTGGCCCATTTGCTATCAAGCAAATTCCCTTCTGAGCCCGTGTCCACCAGTGCTGGGGCCTTCAGGGTTAAATCCTCATAAAGGATTGTAACTGGGAGTCGTGTGGCGATGTGGGTGTGTCCCACGTGCACGTCTCGGCCCCCCCCTAGCCCAGTGTCTAGGGGCGGGCGTTGGTGTTTAACCGCTCGGGGCAGTCTCGTACCTGATGCTCAATCGAGCCACAAACAAAACACGCTCCGCGGGCCAGCCTCCTCTGTGTGGCCAGTGCCCTAAATGTTGCCCTACTCGTGTCCATAGCTTCGTCAGCAGGGGGAGCTGTGATCGCACGGAGCGCAGGGGCCATGGAGCGTGGGGAGGGCGGAACGCGGTTGGAACCGGAAGGGAGAGGGACGACGTGTGCCTGGCCACGCCCTTCGTCTCGTTCCCGACGGCGCTCATTTAACCGATTGTCTAATCGTATGACAAGATCGATAAGCCCATCCAAATCCCGCGGTTCGTCCTTAGCCACCAGGTGCTCCTTGAGGACCAATGACAGTCCATTTACGAAGGCGGCGCGGAGGGCAGTGTTATTCCAGCCGGACCTCGCAGCCGCGATGCGGAAGTCGACTGCATAGGCAGCTGCGCTCCGGCGCCCCTGTCTCATTGACAGCAGCACGGCTGAAGCGGTCTCTCCTCTATTAGGGTGATCGAACACTGTTCTGAGCTCCCTCACAAACCCATCACATGTCAGAAGGAGCCGTGAACTTTGCTCCCAGAGCGCTGTAGCCCAAGCGCGTGCCTCACCACGAAGCAGATTTATCACATAAGCTACTTTGCTAGCGTCGGTCGCGTACATGACGGGACGCTGTGCGAAGACGAGCGAACACTGCATAAGGAAATCCGCGCACGTCTCCACACAGCCTCCGTACGACTCCGGGGGGCTTATGTATGCTTCAGGGGATGGTGGGGGGGGTCGTTGGACAACCAGTGGAACGTCGCTGTCACGCACAGGGTCTACGGGAGGGAGAGCCGCAGCGGCGCCCGGAGGGCGCGCTTCCACCTGCGCGGCGAGAGCCTCCACCCTGCGGTTCAGGAGGGCGTTCTGCTCGGCCATCAAGTCTAACCGAGTCGTGAAAGCGGTGAGGATCCGCTGCAACTCACCGATTACCCCTCCTGTGGACGCCTGTGCGCCTTGTTCTTCCATTGGCCGTTCAACAGCCGGTTGACGCCCCTCGGGATCCATGACGCTGGCCGAGATATCCTGTTGGGAAAGTGTAGGAACACGGACCCACAACAGGGGGCGCAAATGAACGGACAATGGAGTAAGTCAAAATAACAACGCTTTACTGTTGTGAATGTGCACAACGAATACAACCAATTACAGAAATGGACAAAAGTCAATACACAAAGGTGTCGTGTGGGCAGGCTCGAAGATAGGAGACGCCTCTCCAAGGTAAGACCGGAACCACACGGCTTCCTCCGCCACAGGACCCCGGGAATACTGGAGCCGCCAAGTCCCGAACTCCCAGGTGGCCACTGCCTCCGCGTGTCGGACCTGGTACTGCTGGCGAGGGAAAAAAGAACAGTTAGATGGGGGCGCGTTTGCACCCAGAACTCCGAACGGCAGGAAAGGTACCTCCACCTCTCGTTGGAACAGTAAACCAATAACTAGCTCAGTCAAAACTGTGTACTCAGTAGGCTTTGATATGTTACCTCTCTGGTAGAAACGATATCTCGGCAATGAGGTGGAGATGCCGTCCTGCTGATATACCCCACTGATGATTGCCGTCAGCTGTCTCAGGTGATGGGTGACAGCTGTCACCGAGGCTGCTCCCGTGAGGCGGCGGCGCCCTCTGGTGCCTGGAGCCCGCACTCCAGGCAGGGCGCCCTCTGGTGATGGTGGGCCAGCAGTACCTCCTCTTCAGTGGCCCACACAACAGAAATGTCATTTTAGAGGGTACTCCAGACTTATTTGGTATTTTTAAAGCTGTTTTTAAGCAGTCTTTTCTCTTAGTCTTTTTAGATTTGGCCTTAGGACAAGTAAATTTATTCAGAAAGTAAATTTTTTTTAGTATGTTGTATGTGGATTATAAAAAAATTTGATGGGTGGGACATAAAATGTCCTCCAATTCTGGAATGACCCATAAGTATTTGAACACCCTGCGATTTTGCAAGTTCTCCCACTTAGAAATCATGGAGGGGTGCATGTCCACTGTGAGAGACATAATAAAAATAAAAAAAAAACATCCGGAAATCACAATGTAGGATTTTTTTTAAATAATTTATTTGTATGTTACTGTTGCAAGTAAGTATTTCAACACCTGTGAAATCGGTGTTAATATTTGGTACAGTAGCCTTTGTTTGCAATTACAGAGGTTTCCTGTAGTTTTTCACCAGGTTTGCACACACTGCAGCAGGGATTTTGGTCCACTCCTCCATACAGATCTTCTCTAGATCTTTCAGGTTTGGAGTTTCAGCTCCCTCCAAAGATTTTCTATTGAGTTCAGGTCTGGAGACTGGCCAGACCACTCCAGGACCTTGAAATGCTTCTTACAGAGCCCCTCCTTAGTTGCCCTGGCTGTGTATTTGGGGTCATTGTCATGCTGGAAGACCCAGCCATGACCCATCTTCAATGCTTTTACTGAGGGAAGGAGGTTGTTTGCCAAAATCTCGCAATACATGACCCCATCCATCCTCCCTTCAATATGGTGCAGTTGTCCTGTCCCCTTTGCAGAAGAGCACCCCCAGAATATGATGTTTCCACCCCCATGCTTCACGGTTGGGATGGTTTTCTTGGGGTTGTTCTCATCCTCTAAACATGGTAAGTGGAGTTGATTCCAAAAAGCTCTATTCTGGTCTCATCTGACCACATGACCTTCTCCCATGCCTCCACTGGATCATCCAAATGGTCGCTGATGAACTTCAAACAGGCCTGGACATGTGCTGGTTTGAGCAGGGGGACCTTGCTGCCCTGCAGGATTTTAAACCATGACAGCATCACGTGTTACTAATGTAATCTTTGTGACTGTGGTCCCAGCTCTCTTCAGGTCATTGACCAGGTCCTCCTGTGTAGTTCTGAGCTTTCTCAGAATCATCCTTACCCCACAAAGTGAGTTCTTGCATGGAATCCCAGACCGAGGGAGATTGACAGTCATCTGGTGTTTCTTCCACTCTCTAATAAATAATCATAACAGTTGTTGTCTTCTACCAAGCTGCTTGCCTGTTGTCCTGTAGTCCATCCCAGCCTTGTGCAGGTCTACAGTTTTGTCCCTGGTGTCCTTAGACAGCTCTTTGGTCTTGGCTATGGTGGACAGGTTGGTGTGTGATTGATTGAGTGTGTGAACAGGTGTCTTTTATACAGGTAACAAGTTCAAACAGGTGCAATTAATACAGGTAAAGAGTGCAGAATAAGAGGGCTTCTTAAAGAAAAATTAACAGGTCTGTGTGAGCCAGAATTCTTGCTGGTTGGTAGGTGTTCAAATACTTATTTGCAGCAGTAACATACAAATGAATTATTAAAAATCATACATTGTGATTTCCGGATTTTTTTTTTTTTTTTTTTAGATTATGTCTCTCACAGTGGACATGCACCTAAGATGAAAATTTCAGACCCCTCCATGATTTCTAAGTGGGAGAACTTGCAAAATCGTTGTGAACCATAAAATAGGCACATCTGTGTAAGGAAGTGTAAGTGCTTTGTAGAATTTTTAAAATGTTTTTTGCTTTATTGTTTAGTTTCTAAGCACTGTGTAGTGAAATAGCTGGGATACCAACACGCAAAATCCTGGGTTTGATTCCAGGTGTGTGAGTTTCAAGCTACCTGACTGTATTCTTGGACACGACTCTTCATCTGCATTATCTCAATCCACCCAGCTTTTTATGAGGACAAGTGTGGTACTGATAATGGAAAACAATCTGAGCACACAGCACTAACATACTGAGACTATATACGTTCTGGAATTTCCCAGTTTTCTTTTGTATTAACAAGTGTAATCATTTAATTAAAAATATTTCATCTAATTTGTTTCTGAAGTGCAATATATGAAAAAAAGATCATGATGAGATTGCTGTACTGAATTTGGCTACATTTGCAGTATTCACAAAGGCTGAGGTTGTGTCTCAATTGCACCTAGTAAAAGACATGTCTGATCACTGTCAACACAGCAGAAGTGATGGAAGTTTGTTTTCCAGTAGTGCTCATGTGCAGTTACAAACTTGCAGCAGATAACTGGAAAAAAAAAATCTTTAAAATGGTGATTCAAACACCAAATTTGGCACAAATACACCTTAGACATTACTCTTTTGAAAAGTCAGGGTGTCCTCTTGAATTTTCAATAGACAGCAAGGTAAAAATAAGAAGAACTTTATTTATCCCAAAGGAAAATGTTTTGCCAGAGTGCCAAAACAGCAAATAGTAAACATTACTTGTTTCTTCTTCTTTTTTCTTTTTTTTTTTACAGTGAGAACGATGAGTACATCTTCATGCAAAATGACTGAAGACACTTGCACAAGATGTTGACAGTATTGCACATAGCTCTGAGTAACTGAAAAACTCTGTTGTGTATGCATCCTGCAAAAGGGGAGGAGTTATACAGTCTGAATGCCACAGGTAGGAAGGACCTCCTGTGGCATTTAGTGGAGCACCTCGGTGGCCTCAATCTTTTTCTGCTCTGACAGGACATCAGTGTGGCATGCAGAGGATGGGAGGTTTTGTCCCGGATGGTGAGCCGTTTTCTCATATCCTCCTCTCCGACACCTCCGTCACAGACTCCAGCTCCACCCCCAGGACAGAGCCAGCCCTCCTGATGAGCTTGTTGAGTTTGTTCATGTCAACTGCCTTCATCCTGCTGCCCCAGCACGCTACAGCATAGAAGATGACGCTGGAGACCACTGAGTGATAAAACATCTGCAACATATTTCTGCAGACATTGAAAGATCTGAGCCTCCTGAGGAAGTACAGTCGGCTCTGACCTTTCTTATGCACATCATCTGTGTTTACAGTCCAGTCCAGTTTGTTGTCTATGTGGACACCCAGGTACTTGTACAGTAGTAGTCCACAATGTCCATCTCAGTTCCATTAATGGTAACTGAGTTCGGACGGGTCTTTCATCTTCTGAAGTCCACCACCAGCTCCTTCGCCTTTTAGATACATTGAGCTGCAGGTGGTTGAGTCCACACCACTCTACAAACCTGGTATAGGGATCACTTGAAGAACTAGAAGCACTCGGAGAGCACAAACCTCCACCAAGGCCATAGAGTCACTGATGTCACATGGAATACCCTTTGTATATCTATTGAGATTATTTGTGAAAGAAAAAAAAAAACATAATAGTAAGTGGCTTATACAGAACACCGGGCTCAAGTATAGAAAACTTTATGGTGCATATGGAAAAACTATTTTCCAACACAAATAAAACAATGTATATCACTGGTGATTATAATATAGACCTAATGAATCCCAGTAGACATAAGATGACTGATGAATTTATTAACTGTATGTATAGTATGAGCTTATTTCCTGCAATTACCAGGCCATTACAGAGTGCTACTCTTATTGATAATATTTTTACAAATGAAATTAAGTGGACTAATGATATGTGATATAACTGACCACCTACCTGTTTTTATTTTATGTCAACATGGGAATATGAAGAGCACAAACACTCAGAATAATATCTACAAAAGATTACTATCTGAAAGATGTATTGAATCACTGAAATATGATCTATCAATTCAAAACTGGAGTGGTGTATTAAGGGAAAGGGATGTTAATGAGGCTTACAACACGTTTCTTGAAATTTTTTGTAACCTGTATGATAAAAATTGCCCTGTGAAAAAATACAAAAGAACAAAATGGTCAAATGTCCCTAGTTGACCAAGGGACTACAAAATGCTTGTAAGAAAAAAAAATATCTATATAAACAGTTCTTGAAAGTTAAAACTATGGAATCTGAAAAAAAATATATAAGGTATACAAAAATAAGTTGACCACAATATTAAGAATGAGTAGGAAGTTGTATTTTGAAAGGTTATTGAAGCAAAATAAAAATAACATTAAAGGAACATGGAATGTAATTAATGGATTACTTAAAGATAAGGCAGATATCATGGACACCTATCCAGAGTATTTTATTGATGGAAATGATGAGAATTATAATATTCAAAATGTGGCGAACAAATTTAATGAGTTTTTTGTAAATGTGGGACCAGATCTAGTGGCTGGAATCCTTGCAAGTAATGAAGGTCAATCACCAATTGAAAGAAATCCAAAAAGTATCTTTCTCTCAGGAGTAAATGAAACAGAAATTAAAGAAATTGTTCGTAAGTGTAAAAATAAATGATCCACTGATTGTTTTGACATAGACATGAGATTAGTAAAAAAAAGTCATAGATGGCATAACAAAACCATTAACTTATATTTGCAATATTTCACTGCAAAATGGGATATTCCCAAATAAAATGAAAACTGCTAAGGTATTCCTTAGCAGTAATTCCAATTTTTAAGACTGGTAACAAGCACATCTTTACTAACTATAGACCTGTCTCTCTCCTCCCACAATTATCAAAAATACTTGAGAAAGTATTTAATGACAGACTTGAAAATTTTATAGAAAAAATTGTCTGTTAAATGAAGGCCAGTATGGTTTCAGACCTGGAAGATCTACATCTATGGCCATTATTGATGCTGTAGAGGAAATTGCACATTCATTGGAAAAGAAAAAAAATGCTATTGGAGTTCCTATTGACTTTAAAAAAAAAAAGCGTTTGACACAATTAATCATTCAATTTTACTAGAAAAATTAGAAAAGTATGGGATTCGAGGGGTAGCATGGGAATGGATCAAAGGTTATTTAACTGAGAGGCAGCAGTTTGTAAAAATGGGTAAGTACGAATCTTCATGCAAAATTATCACATGTGGACTGCCACAGGGTTCCATATTGGGTCCAAAATGATTTAATCTGTATATAAATGACATCTTCAGTGTATCTGCTCTGCTGAAACTGGTCTTATTCGCTGACGATACAAATATTTTCTATGCAGATGATGATTATGATGATGTTATAAACACTGTAAATGAGGAATTGGCAAAAATTAAAATATGGATACACAATAATAAACTGTCACTCAATCTTGAAAAAACTAAAGTAATGATGTTTGGTAACGGCAAGGAAAATCCAAATATATCTGTAACTATTGATGGTAAAGTAATAGAAAAGGTAACAGAAATCAAATTTTTGGGAATAATAATAGATAAGAATTTAAACTGGAAATCCCACATTAATTACATACAAAAGAAAGTATCAAAAAATATAGCTATTATAAATAAAGCAAAGTGGGTACTTAACTATAACGCCCTGTACATTTTATACTTCACTTTAATTTATCCTTATTTATCATATGTTATAGAAGTTTGGGGTAACAATTACAAGAGTACTCTAAGGCCATTGGTACTACTTCAAAAGCGTGGAACATACAAACACACTCTTCTTACAGTCCAAATTATTGAAATTAATTGATTTGGTGGATTTCTGCACAGCTCAACTGCTATACAAAGCCAGTAAAAATTCTCTACCGGCCAACATTCAAGCCCAATTTATAGAATGGGAAAGTGTCTACAATCTGAGGGGAAATGGTAAACTTATACCAAAAGCTGCAAGAACCACGAGAAGAAGTATGTATGTTTCAGTGTGTGGAGTGCGATTGTGGAATAGTTTAGAATGGAATTTAAAACAATGTCCAAACATTTACCAATTCAAAGCCAAATACAAAGAAAACATTTTACTACTGTACAGTACACAGTGAAAATTCTTACTATAGTCATTATAGTATTAAGATCATAAAACATTAAATCATTTAGTAACAATAAGTACGAGGTCTGTGAGAAAAGAATCCGACCTTTTTATTTTATGCAAAAAATATATGGATTTGATTCATATGTTTTTACGTCAGCCAAGCTTTAACCTTTGTGCGCATGTGTGAGTTTTTCCACGCCTGTCGGTTGCGTCATTCGCCTGTGGGCAGGCTTTGAATGAGCACTGGTCCACCCCTCTCGTCGTCGTTTCATTGCGAGGAAATGGCGGAATGATTTGGGCTTTTTTTCCATCAGAATTTTTTCAGAAACTGTTAGAGACAGGCAGCTGGAAACCATTCGAAAAATTTATCTGGATTTCGGTGAAAATTTTACGTGCTTCACAGAGAATAAGGAGTGTTACTACAGCTTTAAGGACTGCCCACAATGGCGCACGGCGCGCCGCGCTCCGAGCCGCCATCGAGAGGCAGAAACCACCACATCATTTCTAAAGGGATGGCTGTGTGGAGCTGGGACCGTCGTGTGCAATTTCTCTGGTTATCACAAGAGCTGGACATCAGCCATTTTCCGGCAGAATTCACTTTTAACAAGAGATTTTGTCATGGAAAGCCGCGCGGAGGCTTCGCGCGTCACGACCGATTCGCTGATGGAGCGAGACAAAGAAACACCTCCGTTTCGGAGTGCCAGAGGACAAGTTGGGACAAGCCCAGCTCTCCACAATTTCTCTTATACTCACTCAACTGGTAAGCACTGAAAGCCGAGATAGGCATGAAAGTTGCAGGATCCTGCCTTATATCAGGAAGGACATGGAAGTATTACAAAAAAAAAAAAAATTTTAAATCACACACCATATAAAAACACCGCATTTATCAAGTGGGCAATACAAATATGATCCGTCTGTTCCTCTGTAGATGACCCATGGTCACAGACATACAGTCATGAAATGACATGAATGAGAAGCAGTGTGCTCTGATCATGTCCACATCTACTGGTCTGGTGCATTCAGTCACCTGTGCGCGGGTTCTGCCGACATGCGTGTCTTGTGGACAGCATGCCACAGCACTGACACTGCGTCATGTGGAACAGAGCTCACATGGGTGATGTGATGTCAGATCGCCCACTGTGTGTTCTGATCTGACAGTCCATTTCAACCTGGCAGGCTGTCAATGTCCACTCCATGCGCACGCTCACTCGCTGCAGCTTGTCGTCACGGCGATATGTTTTTATTTATGTCCACATAAGTACAGCAATCAGACACACACGCCTCACAGTGGACAGTTGTTAGTCCATGTCTGTCCAAACACAGTAGGTGTTGTCCAGCTGGGATGTCCAGATCCACAGATCCCTACAGCTGCTTGTGTAGGAAGCCACACCCCCTGTCAGTGGATCGCACACACGTTTGCAAAGCCACAGTTGATGGGAACTTAGACAAATTTCACTGCGAGTACAACAGTAATTGTCTGCAGTCTGTTGTCATGCCAAGAGTGCGATTTTCTAAGTGCCAAAAAAAGTGGTGTTAGATTTTTGTGCATGCCAGTTGGAATTTGGCCGAAACCTGCCACGAGAGGGTTCAGTGGGCTTGCACATCGCACATTCTCTTTCAGCCGCTGGTGTGCGCAAATAGTTGTAGCAACAGGTGTACGAGGCATTGGAACCAGCTACAAAATTACACAGTTTGCATACGATTCCTGCTTCATGTGCACTTAATGCGCAATTCGACCAAATTCGCACTATGTGTGAAGGGGACCTAAAAAATGTTCCAGTCATATTGAAAGGTATATCATATTATTTGTACGATCATTACCATTCCAAAACGATATAGTTTAGATTATCATTGACTAAATGTTATGGAGTTACAGGGTAAAAACAGCAAAAATGATGACAAAGGTCAATTTCAGTTTGTACAGGGGTCAAAAGATAAAGTTGTTCCAATTTTGGTATAAAGTGGTGCAAATTATTGGTTAAGTTAATAGGGTTTTAAAAAGGAATGCTTTGCACCATCTGTCATGCTTAGTTACGGGGTAACATATGTCACATGTCATTGAATCCAATGGACATCAACCTTGTTTGCCCTTTACTTTGGAGACCAAGCATTCAACACAGACAAAACTATTCCATTTATTAATCCTATTAGCTCAATCAATAATTTGCATCACTTTATTGCCAAAATTGGTGCAACTTTAACTTTTAACCCCTGTACAAACTGAAATTGACCTTTGTCATCATTTTTTGCTGTTTGTAACTCTACAATATTTAGTCAAGGATAGTCTAAACTATACCTTTTAGGAATCGTTATGGTCAGACAAATAATATGACATACCTTGTTATGTGTCGACGCGGGTTGAGGAGCGGACCTGCGTCTGACGGAACCCAGCGCTAAAATAACCAGAAAGCGGTTCCAATAACAAAACAATTTATTCTTTCCACTCTCTGGTGCATAACAAAGTGAATGAACAAAAAATGCGTCAGTCTGGTGGAGTGAAGGCTGGCACGCTCTCCAGCACCTAAAAGGATCGAAGCCCGGCGCTTCTGGACTCACTTTTACCGCCAAACACCCCGCAGGTGGACACGACAAACCGACTCTCTGCGAAGGATAGAAGAGGTGAGGTAAGTCAGCAGTTACAAGCAATATCCTTCAAAAGGCACACACTATCAGCAACACATTCAGGTCTGTATTTAAGCTTTATGTAAATGAGCAGCTTCTCACAACAGGTGGAGGATTACCACTCTGCACGCCACGGCAGTGAGAAGCGAGCTGCACAATTCTCATCACAATTCAAATATACTGCGTAACAAAATACCAAGTTACTATCAACAATTAGTCAAACAATTAATCACCTCTGATGTGTGCTGACAGCATGTGTCCCTCACCCTTCTTCCTTCACAGGCACGATGTGTCAAACCCAGGCGCGGTCCTCAGCGTCTCACAAGCGAACATCACAAGGTCGAGTTCCCGGCAATTCTGCTTGAATCACACATGGCTTAAATGCAGAATGCCATCTCATTATCTGCTTCAGCTGAAACTCTTTAAGGTTGCATGTGAGTACCATCCACAGGTGCTGCACATAACGTTGATGAGGGTGAAGGACTCTTCAGCCAGCACCTTCTCCACAGACAAATCAGTTTTCATACCACCTGGAGAGCAAAGAAAAGAAAAGAACACCAAAATGTCCAGCCACACCCCCCCAACACACAACATACCTTTCAATATGATTGGAACATTTTTAAATTTTGACATCCTGTGTAATTCTTCATTGACCCCTGTAGGTCATGAGAGGTCAGCTCCAGGATGCATCCGCATCTGAAAATAAGTATTAGCTAATTTAGAATATGTGTGCCAAATTTCATGCTTTAGCCACAAAATGCACAATCATTTTGCCTATCTGCTGCACTATAAGTAAAAGCAGAATCTATGGAGGAGCCAACATGTAGCCCCAAATCACAAAATATCAGAAGGGGCTTTACATTATCCATAAAAAACAACATCCTCACAGAGAAGGACAAACAAATGTTCATGCATTTATAGAAAAATGTATTTTTTTTAAATGACAATAGAGCTGACTAATGATGACACAAAGAATGAATAGACTGTCATTCATGCAGATTAGATTAGATATAGGGCTGCTTACTGTTATCATTCCATTGTGTTTGTATGGGTTATGTCTGTCTGTCTGTCCAGAGCTAGATCTCACTGAGTGCTCATTGTATGCCTCTCATATTTGATGCAGTGTTATTTCCAAACCCTGACTGATTACATCAATTCTGCATGATAATTTATGTATCCCTCCTATTGGGTAAATCGTAACATACGAATTTTAATGCCAGGTCACAGTGACCATAAAATTTTAAATCACACACTATAAGATTTCATTTGGACTTGTACTGCCCTCTGCTGATTGTATAAAACCAATGACAATGACAGTTAACAATATTCACTGATTGTCTGTGGCGCCCAGTGGAATATAGGATTTAAATCTAATTTAGTTTATTATGTCCAAACACAATTATTCAGCTCCTTCAAGGCAGAGAGATGAACCGTGTCTTTTTACATGCGTGTTGCAATTTTTACTGTATCCAATAGAGGGCAGGCTTACAACCAGTAGCACTGAACCTGCCCAAAGGGGGGAAAAAAACACGAAAAGAAGAAGTTCACCAGCGACAGTTTGGTTAACACTTTCATCACAAACTCACAAATTGTGAATTGTCCGTGTTTCGACAATTGTGTAAAATGTCTACTCGGGCTCTTCGAAGACTCAAAGGGAAACAACGAGGTCAGGAAGCTTTGGAGGTCGGAGATCTGGCTTTAAATGAAAGTCCGGAGGAGGAGCTGGAAGCTAACGCCGCGTCTCCAGCAAACACAAGTCACCGAAAGGCAAAAAACAACAAAACTCAGAAAAACTTCAACATTTATGAACTGGTAAGCTGACGTATTGGTCCTTATCAACAGGGAGCTTTAAATGTTATGTCAGCGGTGGTAAACTCATTGTATTGTTTTGCGTGCTGATAACTTGCTAGCGCTAGCTACCTCTGTCAAGTTTCATCTGATTCGTCACTGTTTGTTAATGGTTGTTTACCCTGTAGGGACAAGGTCTTCCTTTCATCACGTTAAATCTTCACATGCGTTTATCAGATAGGAAGCTAGTTATATTTGGAGAGTCTGTAAGATTGTTCCACGTTTTTGAAACTCCTCGGGCTATTCAAGACACACAACGTTTGCTGTTCCATATAGGCCACATAAGCAAAAATCTTGGGCCAAAAAAGGCCTGTTAAAATAGGTTAACACGAAAATTAAAGATTCCTTGGACCCTTTTGCAACCCCAAAATACACAAATGCAATGGAACAGTGACCATTCATAGACACAAAAAAGACCGTTATAGAGAAAAAAAAGACACAAAAACTAGCCCATTCATAGAAGGATCATTCATATCAAGTAAAAAAAAAATTTCATTATTTAATATATAACATATAACCAAAACCAAAATATAGCACTTTATTAAAATACAACAGTTTATTACTCATAATTAGCCTTTGGGGAACAGATTAGGTGTTCACATTTTACTGATGTTCTGTTTACATATCTTGAAGGTGAGTTGGATTTCTTGTGTAGGTCATTGTTGGAGAGAGGGTGTCTCTGATGGTCTCTTCAACAATTTTCAGAATGGTTGTAGCAGGGCAGTAGTTAAGAGCTTGTTACAATTTCTCACACTGCAGATCCCGTAAACAATGTTGTTGCGAGTCTTATTTTTGGTGTAGGTATATCTGAAGCTGTTAATGAGATGGGTACCCTATGCTTGGTAGATCCCTCCACTTTTTTAAATTTAATTTTAATTTAACTTTTATTTAACCAGGTTAGTCCCATTGAGATCAAGATCTCTTTTGCAAGAGATGCTTGGACAATTAGTAACTTTCCAATTCACCTAACTGGCATGTCTTTAAATGTGGGAGGAAACCGGAGCACCCGGAGAAAACACACGTGAACACAGAGAGAACATGCGAACTCCACACAGAAAGGCCACAGGTAGGAATCGATCCCATGACCTTCTTGCTATGAGGCAACAGTGCTAACCACTAATCCACTGTGCTACCCTTATATGTGATCACTCTGCTCAGAGTGCCACTCTCATTGGACCGACATCTCTGCTATTATGGAATTGTGGGACAGCTCGCACCCACAGATTGAGCTCGCCGGACTACTTTCGCCCCCCCTGCTCAGCGTGCTGCTCTTGTTGGAGCGACAACACACAGAATGTGTCTCTTCCCAGATAGATTTCTTTCAGTGCAACTTCTTGTTCTGACTTTAACACGAAGTTAACACCCAAGTCTTTCATCGCCAACTGTAAATGGTAATCAAACCATTCCAATCGTATCGTTTTGAACTCTTTGGCATCAAACTCCATCGTGTCAATGTTTACAGTGTGCTTGAGCAATAACAGGTGAAGTGTCTCATAAACTTTTAAATTTCTTAAATATTTATTACAGCCACTCTTAAAACTTCAGTTATCTTTATAATTTTTATTACTAGTAAGTTTTAGAATTGATTTAGATGAGATTTACTCATTATTTCACAGGAATATATCACAATTATCTGGGAACTAATTTTTGCGCAGGAATTCATCAAGCACGTCGGCCACGGGCGCATACTGACACACAATCCCCAGAAACTGTGGAAAGTTGTTCGGCCAAAACGAGAGCTTCCACTTTTAGCTTGTCATAAGCTAAGTTAGTGGTGCTCGTGAGGCTAAAAATGCTGTAATTTGGTTTCTCAAACCTGGGCAAAATTAAGGTTTTGACCCAACTGTGTAAACCTCCCATTTTTGAAAGTGTATGCATGCTATGAACAACACCAGCAGATGAGCAAAATTACATGGACCATTGATTGAATAAATACAGCACACCCATACCTGCGACAGTCGCTTACATCTTGTAGGCATTGGCTGATAACGTGCCTGTCTCGTCCCAAATCTGAGGTGCCAATAAGCACAAAATTGTTAGGCCCCCTATGAAATTTAATGTTTTCTTCCAAATTTTCCCGAGTGCTTCTTTAACAGAGCAAGGAATTTTCAGAACAGCATTTCTAAACATCCTGCTTTTATTTTTTGATGCTTACATTATTTTTTCCAAGCAAACAGAAACAAAATTGTTTCACAAAAAACAAAAACTACCAGGGTCAACATTATTAACCCCTATGATGCTAATAGTCAGTTGTGTATGTTTTGGGTCGTTGTGTTGGAAGACAAAGCGATGATGACCCACACCCAGTTGAGCTGCAGACTGTTTGAGGTTTTCTTTCAACATCTTCACATATCCTTCTTGCTTCCTGGTTCTTTCTGCCTTGAGGGGATTCCCAATTCCAGATGTAGTGAAGCATCCCCACAGCATAATACTCCTACCGCCATGTTTCACTGTCGGGACGGTATTCTTTGGGTTATACACATGTGTGTTCTATCTCTATTTTTAAGAAAACATTAAGTTCTCCACTCAGATTGCACTAGCCAATCACAGATTAGCCTTTCTGTCCATCATTTACCTGTATTTTGACATCCTTGGCGCCAGAAAGTTATGTTGGATCCAAAGGGATCCAAAAAGGCTAGGACCAAAACTTATATTGGATTGGTTCCCACTGACCAATAGCGTTAGAGCTTACTGCCAACAGCTAGCCAATCAGAGCGCGGCATACAGTTATTCATGAGATGACATCACTAATGACGTAGTGGAGGTCAGGAACTTGCTGACAGACGCTGGTTGAAAAAATGTCAACAACAGCAGAAAATCGTTTGCCAGCGAGGTTTGCTGAGTTCACAGAGGAGGAACATGTGGAAACACTGAACTCCAAGGATGCCAAAAACACTAAGAAGGTAGACAAGCACGCCACTGAAGTTTTAGAAGCATTCATATGCTGTTCACAACAAAATAAATTGATCTAATTTACTTGACTCTTTGTTGTTTGCTTAATTTTGGAGGGGGGTGGAGATGCGTACATTTGCGATTTGACAATGGTTATTACATTAGCTTAAATCTGGCTTTAATTAACTAGTATTAAGTGAATCCATGCTGCTCTGGACACACCTGGTCCTGTCAAATCACAGAAGTCAAACAGAGCAGGTCTTCAGAGTAGGTCTGCTTGCCCTCTCTTGGACACCTGCTTGAGAACACCAGGAGCTGTGAGCATGTTTCCATATATCGAAGGTTAGATCATAACCTTCTGAATCACTTTCTGGCAGCTTATGTTGTGATTTGGGACAATATAAATAAATTTAATTGAATACATCTGGAGTTGCATCAATAAGTTCATCTGGCATAAACCTTGACCAGATCATAATGTGTATGTGTACCCCAAGCAAAAGCATAATAATAATACATGATGATGAAGATGAAAACATTTTACATTAACAATTTTCAATTTTTACAGATATGTCATGCAGAGAATGAGCCAGAAAAAGTATCACCTGATGAAGACACAGAAAAACCACATAAGAATACTTTCCATGGCAGAGGACAAAGCGATAACGGAGACAATGAAATGACTGAACAAAAGAAAGTGGAAGTAACGAATAAGGTAAAGACCAGCAAAGTGAGATGGCTTTAACTTTAATTTGATTGTATATTCTGTTTATCTGAGTTTTAAGCAAATTTCCAAGTGTTAACATCTCTTTCATTCATCAGTGTTTGTCTGGTGACAGAGTTAAAAAGAAGAAGAAAAAGAAGAAGCCAAAAGTGACCTCAGAAGATGGACAGGTGAATTTCTTGTGAAGGCATGCTGTTGTATATCTGCCTTGGTAGTACTGGGTAAAATTACACATGTGACTATAAAGCTTTGTGTTAATAATAATAATAATAATAGTTATTATTAGTAGTAGTAATTTTATTTCGACAACCTCAAATCAGAAAAAGTTGGGACGGTGCCTGCAATACATACTGGAAAAAAAACCTTTAGATACTGAAGCATTTACCACTTCTTGTAATGTTGCCATTCCTTCTCACAACAATTAAAAGATCTTTTGGCATTGAGGATACATGCATTGAAGCGTGTCAGGTGTTATTTTGTCCCATTTTTCTTGCAAATTTGTCTAAAGGTGTTCAGGTATATGGTTGTCATTGTTGCATTTTTCATTTCTAAATTCTACACACATTCTCTGTTGGGGACAGGGCAGTACCCATACCCACCTGTGGGAGGTGATGTCTAGTGGTTAAACACTGAGCTTGAAACCAGAGGATGCTCAGTTCAAACCTCAGCCAGACCATATATTCACTAAGGGCCACTGGGAAAGGTCCTTAATCCTTGATTTGCTCCCACTGTGTAGTGAGTGCCTTACCTGGCAGCACCCTGACTTTGGTCTGTGAATGAGTGAATGTGAATCATTGTTGTAAAGCGCTTTGACCCAACTGTACAAACCTCCCATTTTTGAAAGTGTATGCATGCTATGAACAACACCAGTAGATATGAGCAAAATTATATGGACCATGCAGTTCATTTACCATTACCCATGTCTTTCACAGCCATACCTTTTTAATGTGTGCAGAATATGATTTTACATTGTCTTGTTGAAAAATGTGTGTGTACATCCTTGGAAAATATGTCACCTTGAAGGGAGCGTATGTTTCTCTAAAATCGCAGTGTACATCTGTATTACTGCTGCTATCACAGAAGTGTAAAATACCCTGACCAAAGGCACTGACACAACCCCATACCTTGACAGACTCTGGGTTTTGCTCTTGTTACTGATAAGTCTATGTGGTCCTTTTTGTCTGGAGCACATTTCTGTCAATAAAGATATGGAATAGCTTTTAGGCCTGACCACAGTATACTGATGGTCCAACCCAGATACCGCCAAGCCCAGAGAAGTTGATGCCACTTCTGGACAAGGTTAATATAAGGCTTCTTTTTTATACAGTGAAGTTCTAAGTGGCATTTGTGACTGTAACTTTATATTGTAGTGCTTGACAAAGGTTTCTCAAAGTAATCCCTTGCAAGCGTGGTTGTATCAGCTGTTGATGAATGATTGTTCTTGTTGCAGCACCCTGTCTTGCATGAGAGATCATGGGTGTTCAGCTTGCATCCTTGCCCTTTACACACTGAAATTCTTTCAGATTCTTTGAGTTGTTGAATGATATTATGCACCGTAGAGGGGAAAGTAAGTCCTGTATCAGCTATGAGACCAATCAGCCGGTGCTCATCTCTGGATTCTGTAGCGTGAACCCAATGAGAGTCTATGACTCCCCCTGGACGGGTTGCCAGTCTGATGCAGGTTACAACCCTACTTCCAGCTGACTGTACTGAGTCAATGCATATTAAATGTCTCATCCAAGGACACAAACAGGTAGCATCAGCATGATTCAAACTCGGGTCTATAGACCGGCAGGCCAGCTCTTACATATAGTTTCACTACAGTGTTTTACAATTAGAAAGTCAGATTTATGTATTAATTGACCAATGACCATTAAATACAGTCATTACAAGTTTGTATGTTTTAGCAGGGGTGGTGGCCAAGTGGTTAATGCGCTTGGTTTCAGTGCAGAAGGTTCCGGGTTCAAATCCCACCCCTGCCACATTTCTCCATGTAATGTGGAGTTGTGTCAGGAAGGGCATCCGGCGTAAAATCTGTTCCAATTCAACATGCAGATCCACCTTGGATTTGCTGTGGCGACCCCAAGTGCAAACAAGGGAACAGCTGAAGGGACTTACTTTTACTATTACAAGTTTGTATGTTTTATTCCTAAAAAGTGGTCTAATATTGCCAATTGTTTGCTTGCTTCCAGGAGCCTATGCAAGATGAGAATATTGATTTATTGTTGCAGAACCTGGAAAAATCAAATGGTGTGACCTTGCAGAATGAGGACTGTGGAAGCTCAGACAGAAAGTCTGTGCTGCAAGTGGAGCACAGGTGAGGAGACAGAAGACAAAGTCGGTGAATTCTTTTCAAATTTGTGTGTGCATACCTAGATTAACAGGCTTACACCCCTGTCACACCTTGACGATTTAGCTAGCTTATGCTGACCATATTAAAAACGCTGGCATACGTCTAATAAGTTATGGGCAAGTTCTGTATGAGTTAAGAGCATGCTGATATATGACGAGTACATAAAAAAAAATTCTGGGCATGCACAATATTTTCAACACACGCCACTATATGTCTCATACATCCCACATATGCGGGCCATAAGTTGTAGGTACATTATGTGATTGTTGACACACATTTCTTGTAAGTTACTCATAAGTCAAAATACATCCATTGATTGGCTTAAGAACTGAAAGCTGCAGTCCTCATGCGAACAGTTCACTGTTTCAAATATTAAAACTATTCACACACTGAGTAAATATAAAGTCTTGTGTTCATTTCAGTTGGATTCATCATCACAGCCTGATGAAAATGTGTTTGCATAAAGCTCCCTGATTTTGGAAAATGACATCTGAAAATATTTTAATTCCTTGTTGTGACTGAAAAATGTATCATTTTTAAAGAAGTCTCTCTGTGTTTTGTCTGCTCCCAATGCGTTTCTCAGCCTGAAACAGGACACTGGTGATTTGTGCCACAACAAAACAGCCTACTTATTTTAAAAGTTGCAAGAGTCACAGCGCCTCATTCATTTGTGTCAGTGTTTAGTTCAGTTCATCAGTCATTCTCAGTATTCTGCACACAATGAAAATAAATCTTATGAACCAAGACAAAAATAAAATAAAATTTAAAAAATGTTAAGTTACTCTTTTTGGCCTCCTTGTGGAGGGGAGAGGTCACACGGCAGCTTAGGCATGCTTAATGATGTGCTTGTCAATATCTACGTGCGCCACCTGCCAAACAAAATAATTCTGCTGGCAGTGGAAACACAAAACAAGCCAGACGTAACTGTTCCAACCTGCACCATACCATGTGGTACCGGCGCAGACCGCTCAGTGGAAACGGGGCTGTCAGCATATGTTGGTTAAGTCGTCATGGTGTGACTGCTGCATAACTTATTCAATGTATTCAGCGTATTTGCTGTATTTTACATACGTCAACATACGCTGGCTAAATTGTGAATGTGTGACAGGGCCTTTAGCATTCTGTGAGCTTGGTCTTTGAGGTTGAAAGATGTCAGGAAAAAGTTTATGGAGTCATGGATGCTGGGCAGAGGTATTTGGTGATGCTAATATATTTGCAGAAGAACTAAGGTCAAAGGCTTTAGGCTTCTGGGGCCATATTGCTAAAGCTCCTGATACAAAGAGTTGCCACTAGTGGTGAAATTCTGAGGACATTTTTAGGATTAAGACATTTAAGAATTTCTCCATAATGCTGAGTGCATCCTAGTAAAATATGTTATTCACATAATATTATACCATTTTTGCCTGTGAAAAAACATTAGAAGTTGGGAGGAATACTTTTAAAAGTGTTGTGGGTTTTGTAAGCAGATGAGAAAATGGCAGAAAGATGAGGGACAAGACAGAAGAAATATTATCTAAATGCTGAATCAGAGAATGGATATTCACATTTGGAAGATGTCAGCAGTGGTGTCCCAGTTATTGGACCAGTTCTCTTCTTATATATTAATAGTTTACCAGAGTCTGTAAAGGAAAAGTATTTACTGATCACATTACCATATACAGAATAATTGAGGATAGGGAGGACTGTGAGAATTTGCAAAATAAATCTCACCTGGTTGCTGATACTCCAGAGTGTGGTCCTGCATATTAGAGTTTGCATCCTGTATTTGTACAACCTTGATAGAGTTTAATTTTCTGGTGTCATTGCCCAGCGAGATCTTAGAATAGTCATTTCAGTTTCTTTAACCCCATCAAAATGCATTGTCTCAATGGAAGTAATGGTCTAGTGCAGGGCTGCCCAAATCCATTCTGGAGGGCATGTGGCCTGAATGTTTTCATGTCTACCTGCAGTAGTCAATGTTGATTATTTAATCATGGTGTTTCCCACTTTCTTATCGGCTGAGCACACTTGTCAAAGTTAAGTAGCTGGGGGTGGAGCGAGGAGAGTGACAAAACATGCAGGGCACGTGACCTCCAAGAGTAGATTTGGGCAGCCCTGGTCTAATGGTTAAAGTTTGGAGTTGTGACAAGATGACCCTTGGTTCAAATGCACTCTATCAGACCAATAAACTTACTAAGGACTTTTGGGAAACATTCTTATTCCTCAAGTTGCTCCTAGTATGTATTTGAGCACCTTGCATGGCAGCACAATGACATTGCTAGGTGTGTGTGTGTGTGTGTGCGCGTGCATGCGTCATCACTGTAAAGCACTTTGAGCATCTGCTTCAGATGGAAAAACCCTATAGACATGCAGTCCACTTTCCATCAGAGCTGATAAAACAGTGCAGTGATTAAGTGGTGTTTGACCAATCTGGATGAATCCACATTGAGGACCTTATATTCTCATTCTTGTAATGAGCAGTGTTGTCAACTCCTCAGTTTAAAAAAAAAAAAAAAAAAAAAAAAAAAAAAAAAAAGATAGCTAACTTTAGAAACCACTTAAGATTTAACCTGAGATGCAAACAAAACAATGTTATTCCCAAATGCATGAAGCAAAAGGCACTAGAAGCAGGTCACGCACACTGACCAATATCTGCTCTTTGGCTCAAACCACCTCCTTGAACACAAGCTTGGGGTGATCAGAACTCTTCAACACAGAGCCCTACAGGTGCCCACAACTGCAGAGGGAAGTGCTAAAGAACAACAACTTGTCCAGAAAGCCCTCACAGTATGTGGGTACCCATGATGGACCCTGGACAAAGTGCAGAAGTCCCAGAGAACAAAGAGACCAGATAGACAGGAGACAGAAACAAGAAGAGTGTCTCTCCCTTATTTAGCAGGAGTAGGGGAAAAACTACAGAGGATCTTCAGACAGCACAAAATCCCAGTTTACTTTAAACCGGTTAACACCTTGAGACAGAAATTAGTTCACCCTAAGGACAGGATCCCTAGTTACAAAAAGAGCAATGTAGTGTATTCTGTCAGATGTCAGGAAAACTGTAAGGAACACTACATAGCTGAGACTAAGCAACCTTTACACAAAAGGCTATACCAGCACCTCAGAGAGGGCGCCAGTGGACCTCCAGCTCCAGCTAAAACTCCAGCTTTTGTGGCTTCTGTTTATTCTTCTCTACAAGAGTCAAGACAGAAGTCAGACTACCAGATCAAGAATTTTAGCTGAGGAAGCTTCTGCGATTTGAAGCGAAATGTCCTCGCATCAAGCAACCCAGTCCAGTTGAAGATTCAAGCTTCTTTACTATGGAAACCACATAGACAACTGAGAGCCTACACAGAAACATTGCGACCAACTGTGGGCATGAGGCCCTGGCACTGGTACGTAAGCTGGAAAAGACTGCTAAAAAGATAGCTAACTTTAGAAACCACTTAAGATTTAACCTGAGATGCAGACAAAACAATGTTATTCCCAAATGCATGAAGCAAAAGGCACTAGAAGCAGGTCACACAGCAGAAAAGATCCAGCACAGTTACCTTAGGAGGAGTTTGGGTCTTAGAATTAGAAGGCTTCATTTTAAAATATTAGACCTCCAAAATGATCTTGATAGTCTTTACAAAAGGTTAGAAACTTTAGTGGGGGAAGACCCCCATAATAAGATCACAAAGTTCATAGTTAAAATTCAAATGGCTGAGCATTTAAAAAGTAAGGCGTGGCAAATCAGGAAGTTTCACAACCTTTTGGTGCAGAAAAGGCGTACTTTCAGTGGGAGTAGTTTTAAAGATACACCCAGACAAATTAGTGACAACAGGGAAAATTGGGTAAAGAATCTCTCCGACAGCGTTCTTACACAGACAGAAAAGGATGTGCTCACTAAAGGACTAAATTTCTCAGTGACCCCTAAACATATACCGACAGTAGATTACATCACTGCTGTAGAGTCAGCCATTAAACATAACAGTTTGTCAGAGTCAGAAGCTGGGGACCTCCGACTAAGAGTCACAGCAGTGCTGAACAGTGCTAACAGTGATAACAGTGATAAAGGCAGATGCACGGTGGTCCTGAACACATCGGACTATGAGGCCAAGATCAACAACTTGCTCAGTGACTCCATTACATACGAACGTCTGAAGAGAGACCCCACAAGCGGCTATAAGAAGAAAATCATTAGCTACCTCCAAAACCTGGAGAAAGAGGGACTCATCGACAGGCAGGCATACTACAGACTGTACCCTGGGGATGCCACTCCATGCATCTATGGACTGCCCAGTATCCACATACAGGACATGCCACTCAGGCCTATTGTATGTAGCACAGATTCCATCACGTACAATTTGGCCAAACACCTCAAGTGGATTTTGGCTCCTCTAGTGGGTAACTCAGACCACCATGTGGAGAACACACAAGATTTTGTGAACAAGATCAAGGACCTGCAGCTGGAGGCAGATGAAACTATGGTGTCATTTGATGTGACATCGTTGTTCACCTGCATGCCCACCGCTGAGGCCATCTCAGCAGTGAGGCAGAGACTGCTGGAGGATGTGTATTTACTTGAAAGGACTAGACACACCAGACCACATCTGCCAACTCTTGGAGATCTGTTTTAACACCACGTATTTCCTGTTTAGGGGGAATTACTACAGGCAGATCCATGGTTGTGCGATGGAGTCTCCGGTATCCCCCATTGTGGCCAATCTGTTCATGGAACGAGTGGAGAAGACAACCTTGACATCTTTCATGGGCATCCCTCCCAGTCACTGGTTCAGATATGTCGATGACACATGGGTTAAAATCAAGCAACAGGAGGTTGAGGACTTTACAGAACACATCAACTCGGTGGACTCCAATATCAAGTTCACACGTGAGGATGCCAGAAACAACCATTTAGCCTTCTTGGACTGTGATGTTACGATTGGAGAGAACAGGCAGCTCCAGACATGGGTTTACAGAAAACCCACGCACACTGACCAATATCTGCTCTTTGGCTCAAACCACCCCCTTGAACACAAGCTCGGGGTGATCAGGACGCTTCAACACAGAGCCCTACAGGTGCCCACAACTGCAGAGGGAAGTGCTAAAGAACAACAACTTGTCCGGAAAACCCTCACAGTATGTGGGTACCCACGATGGTCCCTGGACAAAGTGCAGAAGTCCCAGAGAACAAAGAGACCAGATAGACAGGAGACAGAAACAAGAAGAAGAGGAGTTTCTCTCCCTTATTTAGCAGGAGTAGGGGAAAACTACAGAGGATCTTCAGACAGCACAAAATCCCAGTTTACTTTAAACAGGTTAACACCTTGAGACAGAAATTAGTTCACCCTAAGGACAGGATCCCTAGTTACAAACAGAGCAATGTGGTGTATTCTATCAGATGTCAGGTAAACTGTAGCGAACACTACATAGGTGAGACTAAGCAACCTTTACACGTAAGGCTATACCAGCACCGCAGAGAGGGCGCCAGTGGACCTCAGTCTGCAGTTCATCTCCACCTGAAAGACATTAACCACACGTTTGAGGACAAGGAAGTTAAAATCTTAGCCAGAGAAAAGAAATGGTTTGAGAGAGGGGTCAAGGAGGCATTCTATGTGAAACAGTTGAAACCCAGCCTTAACGGGGGAGGGGGTCTGAGACACGCTTTGTCCCCTGTTTACAATGGGGTACTCAGGTCAAAGCAGTTTCAGTCTTTTGTTCATGGTAATGAGTCATTCACGTCATCAGGAGAGTCATCAAGGGAGCCGGCAGGAGAGGCGTCCTTCCCATCATTAGGAGGGACAGCTGCCCTGTCATTAGGAGGGTGCTAACTAGAACACAATAGGTGCCAATTAGAGCTATTGTTTAGTCACTAGCCTATAGCAGTCTGCCTCTCGGTAGGAGGCGACTGGTTAGGTTTAAAACTCCAGCTTTTGTGGCTTCTGTTTATTCTTCTCTACAAGAGTCAAGACAGAAGTCAGACTACCAGAGCAAGAATTTTAGCTGAGGAAGCTTCTGCGATTTGAAGCGAAACGTCCTCGCATCAAGCAACCCAGTCCAGTCGAAGATTCAAGCTTCTTTACTATGGAAACCACCTAGACAACTGAGAGCCTACACAGAAACTCATCAGTAAGAAAATTAGCTATTGGCTGTCTTAAAAGTTTTCAGAAGTCGCTAAATGACGTCATCATATTATTTGCATAGTATGATGTCATAACAGATGATGTAGGAAAAAAATGTTGCGGAAAAGACCATTAAATACATTATCAACCTTTTAATAATGTTTGTTAAATTCCATATTCATAAATAGAGTATTGAGAAGGAATTTACACGGACATCTGGCTGAATTTGAACAATATATAAGCAGTATTGAGCTTATAGACTCTACCAAATGTCATAAAACTGCTATGCTCTACAAGGAATTTTTTGAAGAGAATTAATGTTAAAGAATGCCTTTACTTTTGTTATTGTATAATTTATTTTTTTTCTATCTCTTTCTATTTACAATGATAATACTGTGAATGTTGTTGTGGACTTGTCCTTCTGTTCATTTGTTGTTCATGTATTTATTGAAAAAAATGTGGGAGAGACAAAAAAGTGAGTAAAAACAAAATAATAATGTTTAGAACTACAAAAAAATAGATTCTTGGTTTGTTTATTTATTTTTGCCATTAAGATTGGCCATTATTCTCAAAATAACATAACTTCTCAAGGCCAGGGCTTCTCAAACTCTGGAGACTTAGTCACAGCGCAGAAAATGAGGAAAGTCGGCTTAGTGAGTCCAAGTGAGCCATTCAGTGCGGGACCAGTCGCGGAGGCATTGCGCGTGACTGTTTGAACACGGAGGATTGTCGATATCCCTCCGCTCAATGCTTTGCAATAGGGCTCTGTTGCTTTGTAGCAGCTGCGGACTGAGCGGAGGCGGGGGGGACCTGCTGCTCCTCAGGGATAACAGAGACAAGTGCTTTCACCTTTGAGTCGCCAAACACCAGAAAAGTCTCCAGTGATGCTAGGAAAAGTAGCTAGATTTTGTCACTAGTCGCTTTTGAGAAAATAAGTTGTCGAGGGTTTGGAAAGTACCCAGATTTAGCGAGAAAGTCGCCAAGTTGTCAACACTGTTAATGAGACTGTTACTGAAATATACATCGGTGATTTGGATTCTTTGGTTTAAAAAAGATTATAGATAAAGTACAGCGATGTTATGAGATTATGTCGGGTTGTGGCTTCCAGTTTGAGTCTCTCAGACATGTCAGGTATGCGACAAGTGATTGGAAGTGTAAGTGTAATCCGGAAAAACATTTCTCACAACCTTCACAGGCAACTCCAAGGCCACAACCAGACATTAGCTGTTGAAGCCAAGTTTCATCAGAGGTAGTCAAGTGTTTCTTTGCTTGTAAAGTAGCACAGTGGTTCTCAGTCTCGTCCTCAAGTGCCACGTGACCTCCACATTTTCTGTCTCTTCCTGCTTTGCCACAAGCTTATTAGCTCATTCAGATATCTGTTAGTATTTGACTGGTTTTGGTAGATGAGGGCAAGTTTAAGAACCATTTTTTTTTTTCCATTTCATTCATTTTATTTCATTCAGTTCCAACCACACAACCAAGAATCATTCCAAAAGAAAACATAACAAACGTAACAATACACCTGAATGAAAGGGGGTAGAAAGAAGCGAACTTATATTATCTACCACTTTTTACAGAAGATTAACTTCCAAATTAAATAATCACATTATCAACATTACAATCAGAATATCTACAAAAGGAAAAGAAAAATAAACAGTAAAAATATACATGCAGTTTCATTATTACAACATCAGGTCGTATTTCTGAATCATATTAATTTTAACTGCCTTTTTAAATATATTGCTTGATTTAGCTTCTTTAATTTCCTTGTTCAAATTATTCCATAAACTGACTCCCTTGATAGAAATGCAACGTTCCTTCAGTTTAGTTCTGAATCTTGGTTTGTTAAATATCTCTGTTCCTTTTAAGTTGTACTGGCTTTCTCTTTTTTTGAATTTGTTCTGGATGTTAGTTGGTAGTATTTTTTTGTGAGCCTTAAACATTGTCTGGAGAATAGTTTAATCAACCAGGTCATGAAATTTCAACAAATGTAACTGCAGGAATATTGGACTCGTGTGTTTCCTTATAATGCCTCCGACTAATTAACCTTATTGCTCTTTTCTGTCAAATGAAAAGTGAATGTGTAAATGTTTTGCAGGCATTTCCCCATATTTCAATACATTAGGACAGATGTGGAACAATCATAGAACAGTATAATATATATAGTCCTTTCTCATCTAACATCTCTTTTACTTTGTGTAGTATAACAATCATTTTTAATAATTTATTCTTTGTACGAGGGTAGGCTGAAAAGTTCTAAGGCTCCCCATGAAGTAGTAATGCATTAACTGCATTATAGTGAGCCTTAGAACTTTTCTGCCTACCCTCGTATAGTTAATATGTGATTTCCAACTCAGGTTCTCATCAATCATGACACCCAGAAATTTTGTTTCTGTCACTCTTTTAATTTCTACACCATCTATAATAATTGGGATATTCATACTTTTATCTCTATTACTAAATATAATAAAATTAGTCTTGTCAAAGTTAAGCGATAATTTATTAATGTCAAGCCAAGTTTTTATTCCCATGAATTCTTTTTTGACTACTCTCAATACATGTTGTAAATTTTTACCAGAATAGAAAAATGTGGTATCATCAGCAAACAGAATACAATGTAACATCTTAGATACATTAACAATATCATTGACATACAGGTAACACTTAATAATCCAGATCTTACATCGTTTATCTGTACAAACTGTTTTCTGTTGACTAGATAGCTTGATACCCATTTATGAGCAACCCCTCTGATTCCATATTTATTTAATTTTTGAAGAAGTAAAGTATGGTCAACGGTATCAAAAGCTTTTTTGAAGTCCACAAAAATGCTCACAAAAGAATCCTTATTGTCTATTGCAGTGCATATTTCTTCAGTTAGTTCCACTGTGGTAGTTGACACTGTGGTAGTTGACACTTGCAATGGTTTGCTCAAGTATTATCTTTCTGCAACAACAGTAGATACAATCCCAATTCCAATGACGTTGGGACATTGTGTTAAATGTAAATAAAAACAGAGTACAATGATTTGCAAATCATCTTCAACCTATATTCAATTGAATACACCACAAAGACAAGATATTGCTCATTTTGAAATGGATGCCTGCAACACGTTTCAAAAAAGCTGGGACAGTGGTATGTTTACTACTGTGTTACATCACCTTTCCTTCTAACAACACTCTAAGTGTTTTGGAACTGAGGACACTAATTGTTGAAGCTTTGTAGGTGGAATTCTTTCCCATTCTTGGTTGATGTACAACTTCAGTTGTTCATCTGGGGTCTCAGTTGTCATATTTTGCGCTTCAAAATTTGCCACACATCTTGGACGATGGGTCTGGACTGCAGACAGACCAGTCGAGTACCCGCACTCTTTTACTACGAAGCCACGCTGTTGTAACACGTGCAGAATGTGGCTTAGCATTGTCTTGCTGAAATAAGCAGGGATGTCCCTGAAAAAGATGTTGCTTGGATGGCAGCATGTGTTGCTCCAAAACCAGGATGTACCTTTCAGTATTGATGGTGCCATCATAGATGTGTAAGTTGACCATGCCATGGGCACTAACACACCCCCATACCATCACAGATGCTTTTGAATTTTGCGCTGGAAACAATCCAGATAGTCTTTTTTTCTCTTTTGTCCGGAGGACACGGCGTCCATGATTTCCAAAAACAATTTGAAATGTGGACTCATCAGACCACAGCACACTTTTCCACTTTGCATCTGTCCATTTCAAATGAGCTCGGGCCCAGAGAAGGCAGCAGCGTTTCTGGATGTTGTTGATGTATGGCTTTCGCTTTGCATGGTAGAGTTTTAACTTGCACTTGTAGATGTAGCGATGAACTGTGTTAACTGATGATGGTTTTCTGAAGTGTTCCTGAGCCCACGCTGTAAGATCCTTTACACAATGATGTCGGTTTTTAATGCAGTGTTGCCTGAGGGATCGACGGTCACGGGCATTCAATGTTGGTTTTTGGCCTTGCCGCTTACGTGTAGAAAGTTCTCCAGATTCTCTGAATCTTCTGATTATATTATGGACTGTAGATGATGAATCCCTAAATTCCTTGCAATTGAACATTAGAAACATTGTTTTTAAACTGTTGGACTATTTTTGTTTTTTGTTTTTTTTTGTTTTTTACGCAGTTGTTCACAAAGTGGTGATCCTTGCCCCATCTTTGCTTGTGAACGGCTGAGCCTTTGGTGGATGCTCCTTTTATACCCAATCATGACACTCACAATTAGTGTCCTCAGTTCCCAAATGCTCACAAATGTTCACAGATGAGTGGTGTTAGAAGGAAAGGTGATGTAACACAGTGGTAAACATAACGCTGTCCCAGCTTTTTTGAAATGTGTTGCAGGCATCCATTTCAAAATGAGCAATTATTTGGACAAAAACAAAATTTATCAGTTTGAACATTAAATATCTTGTCTTTGTGGTGTAATCAATTGAATATAGGTTGAAGAGTATTTGCAAATCATTGTATTGTGTTTTAATTTAAATTTCACACAACGTCCCAACGTCATTGGAATTAGGGTTGTAACTCAACAAAGAATTCAACAAATATTTTTATATATAGAGAGAGAGATATAGTCATCTATTTCTCTATATATGTACGAGGTCTGTCCAAAAAGTATCAGACCTTTTTATTTTTTTCAAAAACCATATGGATTTGAATCGTGTGCTTGCATGAGCCAACCTTGAACCTTCATGCGCATGTGTGATTTTTTTCACGCCCGTCGGTTGCATCATTCGCCTGTGAGCAGGCTTTGTGTGAGCACTGGTCCTCCCCTCTCGTTGGATTTTCATTGCGAGGTGGAACGATTTGGAGCTTTGCTGCATCAAATTTTTCCAGAAACTGTGAGAGACAGCCAGGTGGAAACCATTCGGAAGATTCAGACGACTTTCGGTGACGATCCTATGGGCATCACACAGATTAAGGAGTGTTACAACCAGTTTAAAGACGGCGCACAATGGCGGAGGGTGCGCCGCGCTCCGAGCGGCCATCGACAGGCTGAAACGACCAGATCATTTCCAAAGTGAATGCTGTGTTGATCCGGGACGTCGTCTGACTACCAGAGAAATTGCAGAAGAGATGGACATCAGCACTTTTTCGGCACATTCCACTGTTACAGGAGATTTTGTAATGAAATACGTGCGGAAGTTGGAAGTCTCACAGGACATGTTGTGACATGTCCAGCTCTTACACAATTCCTCGGATACTCACTCAACTGAAAAGCCACCGAAAGCCGTTTGAATCTTCCGAATGGTTTCCACCTGGCTGTCTCTCTCAGTTTCTGGAAAGATTTGATTCAGCGCTGCTCCAATCTTTCAGACATTTTCCTCGAAATGAAAATCCAACGAGGGGGGAGGACCAGTGCTCACTCAAAGCCTGCTCACAGGCGAATGACGTAACCGACAGGCGTGGAAAAAAACTCACGCATGCACACGAAGGTTCAAGGTTGGCTCATGCAAGCACACGTGATTCAAATCCATAAGGTTTTTGAAAAAAATAAAAAGGTCTGATACTTTTTGGACAGACCTCGTACATGTATATTGGTTGAGTTAATTGTTAAAATTCTGGCATCGCAAATTTCTGAAGGGCCTGTAAAATGAGCGTGCCTTTCAGAGAATGTTCCATCATGCAGACGCCTCAGTACTCAGGACCCCAGCAATTGTAAAAGGCTAAGGGGTTTCCCACCTTTCATCTGCTATGGCATAGATGACTGCTTTTGGGAGATGAGCATGGATAATTGGTTGATGTGGAAATGACCAAACAGGGTCCAGTGTATAGACATTATTGTAGAAATTACGACAATGAAGTACTGTGCTGTGGCGTATACAGTGATGAACCGAAGCAGTGCATGCTGCCAGACATGACCTGATGATAACCAAAGTTTTGACTTTTTTTCATGTGCACACTTCCTTGGATATTGAGCCATATTATATTTACAATGTACTTAAGTTCTTCAAAGTATGTGTAAAAATCTGTACTTTTATAATTGTAGTTGTGTCTACAGTGGCCTTTTCCACTCTTGGCCAGTATTAATCAGTCACATAATCTAAAATATAAATTTCTCCACCTTCCCACCATGTGGTGGTGCCTATCTCACAGAAAAGATGTTAAAGCTGCAGTACTGGCTTGTGTGGATTCATGAAGCTACTGAGCAAATTCTTATTTGTGCTTATGCTTATGCTTTTATTTTCCCTGGATTTCAAGAGAATGTTGGAGTTTTTGTCTTAAAGGTTTTTGAACAAGAGTGGTGAAAATAAGGTTTGCAAAAAAGGAGTGACTTTACAGTACAGATGATCCAACCAAGGGCGCAATTTAGAACTAGAAATTCGGGGGGGGGGGGGGGGGGCACAAAGTGCAAGGCCCGCAGGGCCGAAGACCATAGGCCGGGTGTCTGGGGGCCGCTTTAGGCATTCTGAGCATCCAGTAATTTTAATGTTTTGAGAAGACCATAAAGTGGACACCATTTGACTTATGCAATTTGAAACTGTGGATATAAGTACTTTTTTCTGAGAATAGCCAGCACTGATTTTATTAACATCCTGGTGTAAATAAGGTATCACCACATGTGTAGAACTCAAAAAGAATGATAGGTTGAGTTTTCATTAAAAAACTGCAATGTGGTAAAATGTATTCATAAATATGAAAGAACAGGCTCTTAATAATTATTAACTATCGCATACTGTATTTTTTTTTCCTCAAGATTTGTTTTTGCATAAGTTTGAAAAACAGATCATATGTTTAGGATAAATTACTTATCATGAATTAAATTTTCGAAGTGGCACTAATGACAACACTCATACTGAACATAATTTCGCTTGCATAGACTGATTTTGGAGATCAAGCAATAATTGCAGATGGGCTTTCTGAGGTCCCAGATAGCTTTTCTGATTTCCTTTTCTAACTTTTAGAATTTAGTAAATTAGCATATGGTCCATTGATACTTATGTGTAGACACTAGTCCCTAGAGGCAACTATTTGTGGTTTCAAATCTGGGCAAATGCAGTCCCAGAAAATTCTGAATGTGACAAACAAGAAACAGGTGTTGTAAACAAGTCAATGCTGCTAAAAATACAAACTTGCAGAAACAAAGATACTATTCTGACATGGTTTTGCACATAAGACTGGCATAGCATGTTTCAAATACACACATATATGTCAGAAGGTGAGGGGGCATACCATATTCTGTCCCCCCGGTTGAAAAGGTGGGGGGGGGGGGACATGTCCCACCTATCCCCCACCAAATTGCACCCATCCTCTGTCAAAATTTGGCTTTCCCTCAGCGGAATCAATAAAGTTTTCTTTGACCTTGTCTCTGTTGACACTGCAAACTGTCAAATCCCTGATTGCTGTTTCAAGAGTCTCGTCACCTAAAATGTTCGTTCATGAAGTGCTCCACAGTTTTGACACTGCCTCTCTGTTAATTCATTTAGGAATCTGATTCCAGAGACAGAGCTTAAGCGATATTTTGGGGCCCGAGCAGTTTTTGGAGATCAGAGGTAAAAGGTTTTTCTGTGTGTTTGTTATAAAAGTGTTCTAAGTGTCTTTGTGCAGTATACCACTTGTTTCTGTATGCATTAATTTTGTTTTTTGTTTGTGTTTTTGCACAGACCTCGTCAGAGAAACAGACAATTTCATCGAAGCACGTGGATGACTGCTCCTAAAGAAAGCTGGCCTCGCTTCAGTCGTACAGGTGGGGTTTTCCTTCTATTCAGCTGAAATATAGCTTGTACAGTTTTAATTTGTATTTTAACATTGAAAACGTGTTTGTTTTTCCTAACACACACGGCGGTGTACATGAAAATTCATGACACAAAAAAATAATAATAAAATCAAACTATTGCATACATCAGCAGTAATAAAAATTGATTTTGTTTGACTCATATCAATGTAAACATTTTCAGTAATTCAATTTCAACTTTAGAAAGAAGTAAAATATATTCACTTTTATTTATGTATATTCTTTGATTTCATAATGTAGATGAATGTAGATGTCAAATAAGATGAAATGCAAACTTTATAGATTTAGTTTTGTATGTTAAATGAATCGCAGTGAACATGTAAGACTGTCAAAAATGTTAATTGTTAAACTTAATAAATAGTTAATAGTAATAACGTAGAATTTTCAGCAAAATGGTGTTGGAATGGGAAGTAAACAAAATGGTTGTGAAGCTTTAGAGTACTACCTGATTGAAAGTGTGGTGCATTTCATGGCTTTTATGGGCATAATATATAAAACACAAATAGTCTTAGTTAAATTTCAATGATTTTTATTAAAATTTTCACTGCATGTTGTTGTAGGATATCTATAAGAATGAGGTTTCTTGTTGCAGGATTTTATGTGCTACATTATTTGCCTTTATGCATAACTCCAACACACTTCATGTGTAGATCTAAATTTGGCTCAACATTTTTACAGGAATGTCAATGACCCTACTCCAGTCAAAGGATGGCATTCAGTACTTTACTTTTGAGCATAGTCGGGACTACCAACAAGTACAGTTCAAGTTCCTTGATGCAGTGGAGTCCATGGATCCCAACAACATTGTGGTAAGAACTCTAATCTTCCTTTGTGTGGCAGAACATGTTTGAGTATTTCAAATTGTGTTGTACTGTAGATGTGGCCGCAACATCTACAGACCTCTATACAAACAATAGACTTCCATACCACACCCTCAAAACAAATATTGAACATGTGCAAATTGTATGTAAGACAATTCCCTGTCTCTGTGAGATCAGGTTTTATGGTTCTGCTATTAACCTCTAAAATTATTCACAGACTAGCACCTCCCTACTTAGCTGACCTAATTAAACCTTACATACCGACCCGGGCTTTGCATTCTCAGGGCGCAGAGCTACTTTGTGAATAAAAAGTCTGCAGGTCATGGAGCTTTCTCTTATCGTGCCCCTGTTCTGTGGAATGATCTCCCTGCGTCAATAAAACAGTAAGATTGTGTAAAGACTTTCAATCCAGACTTAAGATGCACTTATTTTCCCTTTTCTATGGCTAGCATATTGACATAGTATGGTACTATGCTTCCTACCCTTTAAATTAATTTCATTGGAAAATGGAGTGGGCTGCGGCTACAAGCTTAGGGCTAGTGGCCGGTGATCACCTTAGTATTTCTTCTGTTTTTCTTTTTGCTTAATGCTGACAAATTATATCTTATTTGAAGTCTTTCTGTCAACTGATTGTTTTTTCTGTCTGTCTGTCCGTCCAGAAGTGGGTGTCTTCTTCTGCAGTGGTCATGACATAGACAGGATCTGTGGACCCAACACCCCTTCTCCTCCCCAGCCAGCCTCCTGTCCTGGACACCAGCATGGACTCCCAAAATTTCCTGTATATTTGTGTTGTCAAGTGTGTCGGTAGAATGGCTCAAGCAGAGGTTCACTCCTTTGAGTCTGGTTTGCTTAAGGTTTCTTCCTCAAATCATCAGAGGGAGTTTTTCCTTACCACTGTCACCTGTGTGCTTACTGTAGGGGTTGGTAAGGTTAGGCATTACTTGTGTGAAGCGCCTTGAGGCAGCTTTGTTGTGATTGGGTGCTATATAAATTAAATAAATGGAAATTGAACCCCTCTTCCACAGGACACTGTTCTATTACAATCCCCCACAATCCAGAAAAAGTGCAAAAATGGAATTAAACAGCTTACTCCGGCATGCCTCCTATCAGGCTGGCTTATAAAGTGCAGACCAGAGGTGGAAAACTCTGGCTTTAGAAAGGAAAAGTCCAATCACATATTTGTTCCATCTTACTAATAAACCAGCTGATTGTAATTAGTTCAACTCTTCAGGCAGGTGGATGAGCTAATTATTGAAATCACCTGTTTTAGGTGCACAGGTAGAAGCAAAACATGGTAGGGCTTTCTGAAGCTGGAGTTTTCCACCTCTGGTGCAGACCCAGCAACTGGCTTGCCTATAAAGTGCAGACCTGGCAACCTGTTCAGAAACAAAAGTAAAGCTGAGTCGGGCTGCATTCTAAACCAGAACCACAGCAAACACTGCTTTTTACCCAGATGAAGCACCATCAAACACGTATCAAGCAGTACGCACTTGGACTGCACCATTTAAAGATGTTTGACCATGATTGAAGCTGTTAAGACTACAAACATGTGGAAGAGACTGTGTAATGACGCAGTTCGAAAATTTCATCCCAATTTAAAAACTGGTGCTGATGATGGTTGTAACTACTGCATAGACAAAATTTGTTTAAGATTGACAAAAGATGGATCAAGAAGTTACTCTGACGCTTCAAAATGTGCCCAAATTTGCTATTCAAGATGAAATGAGGAGGAGCGGAACTCTGTGTAATATAATATATGTAATATAATATATAATAAAAGGGGTATTATAGAAATGCTTTGTACTACTGGCTGGCAAGTTTCAGTCTTGTATTGGTATTGCCATTCTAATGCCGCGTTCACACTGGGTGCGGCACGAGCAACAGCGATGGGTTGCCATGTAATCCCTATGGAAGGACGTGTTGTGGCGCCAAGCCACGCAGCGCGACGTGATGTACGCGAGTGAAGCGATTTTGAGCAATTGGCGCGTTTGTGGCGCGATATTACGTCGCGTCATGTCGCGTTGCCCTCCTCCCCAAGTTGAAAAATCTGAACTTTTTCATCTTGTTGCGCCGCGATGACCAATCAGGGACTGAATATGTAGTGATGTGGAGATGTCTGGAGTTTGACTGAGTTGGATGTGAACATGTCCTGTCTCTGGTAGCAGCCTGTGAGCAGGACTTGTGTCCCTTTTGTCCTTTATTTCACAATTATGACAGAGTTCGGGGGAAGAGCGAGCAGCAGCCCCGCAGCAGGGTGAGCGGAGTTTTTTTCTTTTTCACGTGCGCGCGAACGAATCGTCCAAAGATGATTTTATTTATTAACTACACAGATGTATAATAAAGCAAATGGTGACTGGTTTCTAAACACAATTATGACAGTTTTTGGAGCGAGCAGCAGCTCTGCAGCAGGGGGAGCGGAGTTTTTATTTATTTATTTATTTTTTCCCCCACATGCGCGCCGAGTGAATCGTCCGTGAAGATTATTTTATTAACTACACAGATGTATAATAAAGCAAATGGTGATTGGTTTCTAAACACAATTATGACAGTGTTTTTTGGGAAAGAGTGAGGAGCAGCCTCACAGCAGGCAGCAGAGTGTTTTTGTAATTGTTTACATGTGCGTGTGTGAACGGGACAGGAGGTCCTCAAACTGGGTCCTGCAGAGGTGGAAGGACCGCTGAAAGTGGCCGTCATCCAGATGCACCTCCTGCAGCAAATAATGATACTCCCTGAATTGGGAACGTCTCATGACGTTTGTCAGCTTTCCACAACAACTCGCTCTATGTGATCAAGGTCCGTCATGTTAACTTAACTGACAACCGGAGTCGGCAAGCGGAATGGAAGCTTCTCCTATTTGATGACGCACTGGGGCGAATTTTTGCAGTGAAAGCAGAGTGATGCACCGGGCAATGGTGGCGTGTCTGTCGCCACACAACAGATGCAAATTTGTGGCATCTGGTCGCGCCTGGTGTGAACGCAGCATAAGACAGAAAAAAAGAATAGAACATGTTATTAATTTATAATCTCATGAAGTAATTTATGGTAATGGAATTTTTGCATTGACCAACAAAAATGTGTAATTCAGTGGAGAAAGTGTTCTGTTTACTGCTTTATAGATATTGGCATCCACATTTTGGTTGGTTTGTTTGTCAGGCTCAGTTTCATCCTATGACCTTAGCTTAATAAGGTTTTAAGTTATCCTTGTAATAGTAGAGAAGCTTGAATCTTCGACTGGACTGGGTTGCTTGACACGAGGACGTTTTGCTTCAAATCGCAGAAGCTTCCTCAGCTAAAATTCTTGCTCTGGTAGTCTGACTTCTGTCTTGACTCTTGTAGAGAAGAATAAACAGAAGCCACAAAAGCTGGAGTTTTAAACCTAACCAGACCCCTCCTACCGAGAGGCAGACTGCTATAGGCTAGTGACTAAACAATAGCTCTAATTAGCACCTGTTGTGCTCTAGTTAGCACCCTCCTAATGACAAGGGCAGCTGTCCCTCCTAATGATGGGATGGACACCTCTCCTGACAGCTCCCCTGACGACTCTCCTGATGATGTGAATGACTCATTGCCATGAACAAAAGACTGAAACTGCTTTGACCTGAGTACCCCATTGTAAACAGGGGACAAAGCATGTCTCAGACCCCCTCCCCGGTTAAGGCTGGGTTTCAAATGTTTCACATAAAATGCCTCCTTCACTCCTCTCTCAAACCATTTCCTTTCTCTGGCTAAGATTTTAACTTCCTTGTTCTCAAATGTGTGGTTAGTGTCTTTAAGGTGGAGGTGAACTGCAGACTGAGGTCCACTGGCGACCTCTCTGCGGTGCTGGTATAGCCTTTTGTGTAACGGCTTAGTCTCACCTATGTAGTGTTCGTTACAGTTTTCCTGACATCTGATAGAATGCACTACATTGCTCTGTTTGTAACTAGGGATCCTGTCCTTAGGGTGAACTAATTTCTGTTTCAAGGTGTTAACAGGTTTAAAGTAAACTGGGATTTTGTACTGTCTGAAGATCCTCTGTAGTTTTTCCCCTACTCCTGCTAAATAAGGGAGAGACACTCCTCTTCTTCTTGGCTCTGTCTCCTGTCTGTCTGGTCTCTTTGTAATAAACAAAAGAAAGAGAACTAAAGTGACCTTCATCATTAACGGCACAAAACCCATAACCCTTTCAAATATTCTTTATCTATGATGACCATAATTTGTGACTTAATTCTTGTGAAATATTTTTTCTAAGTGATAACTTTGTCTTCTTGCCTCCACCTTTGTGCCTCTGTTTTATTCTTTCAGGCTCTGCTGCAGATGAACCCGTACCACATTGATTCCCTGCTGCAGCTCTCTGATGTGTGCCACCTACAGGAGGATCAGGAGATGGCCAGAGACTTTATTGGTAGAATCATTGTCTGTTTCCTCAGATTGTAACCATCTACTCAGGTGTTGAATTAATAACCAGTGATTAGATGATTCAGGGACCCATTTATGTCATTACTTACAAGTACATAGGTGCTTTTATTATTAGAGGGCATTGATGTGGGTTGTGAGCTCTTCACTTTCAAAGTTTAGGCTGCAAGCAAACAGTGTGTAGCCAAATGAAAGTTTTATATTGTGTGAATGCTAAGATTGTTACAACTTAGTGTTTAATACACATTTGAAGCTCTTTTATGTTTGTGTAGATATTATATTTGGCATAGATGACCAATAACGCTGCTATTGTTTAGCTAATTTCTTATCTTTTTCATCCAGGTTTTTTTTTTTTTTCAGTGCTAAATCATGTCTTTTCAAGGTGTTATACATGAGAAAGATCTAAACTCTTGAAGTAAACCACCACATAAACTAACACATTGTTGACCATGGTTATGGTTGTACAGTACTTACCAATTAGAACAAAGGCTCTAATTGCTGTCCGTACACCCAAAATGCGCGCATACGAAAAGGAGGGAGGGAGAGAGAGATAGCTAGCACCAGATGATCAATTAAATGTTTATTTACAGAAGATTTTTTAAAAAGTAATATGATTTTACTAAACTAAAAGCACAATCCAATGTAGTGAAAAAAACTAGGGTTCACAGAGGCAGTGTTTGTGGGCGCCATGTTGCGCCCCTCAGGTCCTCCATATCGGCTTGTCCTCAGGCTACCTCTCTGCCGCTCCTCCGATGCCCAGCTGTGCTGTAGAGGAGGGAGATCATCCTAGCACCACACATAGCATGAAAAAACCCACACACACGGAAAGAGGGGGAGGCTTAATTTCTTTCCTTCACTTAGCTGTTGTTGGACGTTGTATCCAGCATCCATCCAGCACCGTCGTAGCCCAGCTCCGATGCGTCTCTTGTCCTCGCCACACACTGGTAGTCAACTCAGGTAGTGCGCTGTCAGTGTCTTTCTCCTCCAGCCGCACTCCTATGCCAGGCTCCTTTTTTCTCTGTGTCAGCCCCGCACCGTTTGCTCCTCTGTGCTCCTGCTGCTGCTCCGTGCTCACTGACCCTCTGTTTTCCCGATCCCCACTCCTTCTGCTGCGTCCCCTCTTATCCGGCACGCCTGTGCGTCTTCCCCAATCAACACCACAGCAAATAATTCTGTTAAAATTAGACAATCTAAATAATAATAAAAAAAGGCAACTGGCTCTGTGACATAAGCAAATGATAAAATACCATCAAGAACTACAGCAAAATGAAATATGGACGAATTGTGGTTTTCGGCGGCATTTCTTCAAAATTTTCAACAGTTTAAAAATCCTGATGAAGCGCCAATTGCAGGAATGAAGCTGTGTGAAGGTTAAACAATGCCAATGAAAGTCAACGAAAGTCCAGATTTCTTGTGTGGTTTAGGCTTCATTGTCCTTCGTTAAGTGCAGTGTGACCGGCCCATAAAGGAGTGGGTTTATAATTTTGTATGTGTAGTTACTGCTGCTCTATGTATACAGTTTAGTTGTCATTTTATTTTATGTTCTACAACAGCTGTTGCTTTGTCAAATTTATTTAACCATTACGATGCCTAACTAACGAGTAGATTTCTCTGTTTCAGAGAGAGCCTTGTACAGCTTTGAGTGTGCTTTTCACCCATTATTCAGTCTGACCTCAGGTGCCTGCAGGCTCGATTATCTCAGACCGGAGAACAGGTTGGTTGTTTTTGAGTGTTTTTTATTTGTCCCATCCAGTAATTTGCTGTTGTTGGAGGTAGCGCTTGTATGGCATCGGTTGAAACATAGATCATTGTTTACAATTTAAATGATGTTTGAGTGACACACAACAGTTGACAAATTTGTATTGTGTGATTGCAGGGCATTTTATTTGGCTCTTTATAAACACATGATGTTTCTGGAGAAAAGAGGATGCCCACGGACAGCTTTGGAGTACTGCAAACTGATTCTGAGGTATAAAGAGACAGTTTCACAGATTAAGACATGATGAATAGGGGTGTAATAAGACATCATGAATTGTGATAATTGATCGTATTGTGAAGCCTGTATCAAATTGTATTTTATTACCTCCGCCAACGAATTTGGAGGTTATGTTTTTGCCCCTGTTTGTTTGTCTGTTTATTTGTGAACAGCCTGGATCCCACAATTTTTCATATATTGTGAAGAAACTTTTTTTTTTTTTTTTTTTTTTTTACTAAAGATTCATATCCTGACAGGCAAGAACGAAGGTTACGTATGTAACCACGGTTCTATGAATCCTGGATGACCGCCAGAGGGCGGTGCTGAAAGCACTGAACATGCGCACATGCGCAGTTCAAGTAATAATACCAAAATAGTCACACCTGTGACACCACGGATGACCAATCACAGTGTATATAAGCATACATCATCCGAGGCTCTGTTCCTACCGAATCTTCTTGCACAACACGGACATTCTGAGTGACAGAGAATCTCTGGCGGTCATCCGGGATTCATAGAACCATGGTTACATACGTAACCTTCGTTCCATTTCATCCCTCCTGACCGCCAGAGGGCGGTGCTGAAAGCACTGAATGACTAATATCAACAATGTCACGAGGAATCCTGAGCACCTACCTCACAGAGGAGACCCAGAGGACCCCGATAGAAGCACAAGACCCAAAGGATGAGGGTCGCCCACATTGACATTGTAGAAACGAGTGAACGTACTCGGGGAAGCCCATGATGCCGCAGTGCAGAGTGCATCCAGCGGAACCCCTCTCATAGCTGCCCAGGAAGCAGAGACACTCCTGCTAGAGTGAGCCTTCACGCCGGCCGGCCGGGAAGAGCCCCTGCACAATAGGCATGGCAGATGACATCAATGATACAATGAGAGAGATGTTTTTTTGGATAAAGGAAAGCCCAACTTAGGACCCCCGTGACACAAAAACAGCTGGTCAGAGTGTCTCAGACCCTCAGTAGCTGCAATATATGCCTCCAGTGCTCTCACTGGACACAACAACTCAGACCCATCCCCGGCCACAGACGACTGGGGTCGAAACCCTGCCAATCTCAATGGCTGGTTACTATGAGCACGGGACAACACCTTAGGCAAAAATGCCGTGTTCAGCCACAGGGTAACATCAGCCCGATCGCATCCCCATCTGAGACACGAGGGGCTTATAGACAGAGCATCTAACTCACTCACTCTTTTAGCACAGACGATGGCCAACAAAAATGCAGTCTTGCCCAAGATCCACTTGAGATCCGCCTCTGCCAAAGGCTCGAACGGAGCACAACAAAGTGCTTTGAGAACCAGGGTGAGATACCAGGCTGGTGCACGTGGGGCAGCCGGTGGATGCAACCTACGAGCGCCATGCAGAAAAAGAGAAACTAGATGATGGCTCCCAACTGAACAACCATCCACTCTAGTATGATAACATGAAATAGCTGCTACATATACCTTCAGTGTCGAGGGAGAGTGGCCCTCATCAAGGACAGATTGGACAAAATCCAGAATAGTAGAAATGAACAGGTGACTGGATCCTCACTGCGGGCAGAACACCACCAACAAAATAGGCGCCACCTGTTGACATATTGCTGCCGGGGTAGAAGGTGCCCTGGCAGACAAAATTGTACGCCTGACAAAATCAGCGAGCCCAGTCAGTCTTGACCCCTGGCATCCAGTGGCCACACCCACAGGTTCAGACATTGAGGATCGGGGTGCCATATTCATCCCCCCAACTGAGAGAAGATCCCTCCTGGGTGGACGACACCATGGGTCGCCTTGACATAAATTCCGTAGCAATGGGAACCATGGCCGCGCGGGCCAGGACGGAGCCACCAGCAACAGTCTGTGCCCCCCCCAAAATCCTCTGAAGAGTGGGCCAAATCAACGGAAGAGGAGGAAAAGCGTACAGGAGCACCTCGGGCCATGGAGCTTCAGCACATTGATATGTCGCAAGCGATCCCTTTGGCTCCAGAGACCTTGAACTGCTCTGTGCTGCCAGACAGTGCCCCATCCTGTGGAACTGGCATCCGTGGTGACCACCTCTTTGCGGTACACCACTAGCCCCATTGGGACGCCCCTGGACAAATAAGCCCTGTTCCTCCAGGGAGCCAGGGCCCAAAGGCACAACCATGTCACCGTGAGCTTGCGATGTCTGTGTAGTCGGGGGGTCCAGACGAAAGCTGTTGAGCCACCTCTGCACAGGGCATAATGAAAGCAAGCCCAGTGGCATGATGCGAGTGACTGACATCAGTTTGCCGAGAAGTTGCAGGAAGGCGATGTATGGAAACTGCCTGCCCAGTTTGAACTGACTGACCAACTGGAGGATATCGTCTATACTGCAGATGGATGGACGAGCCTCCATGGAAGTTGAATCCAAGGCCACCCCAAGAAAAACAGTGGTCTGAGAAGGCGTAAGACAACTCTTCTCCAGGTTGACCTTGAGACCCAACTGGGACACATGAGCAAGCAGCCGATGCGTATCCGAGATGCAGTCGCTCGATATGGGGCGCACAGAAGCCAGTTGTCGAGATACGGCGGAATCTGCATTTTGCATGCTCACAGCGGGGTGAGAGCTGCCTTTACACATAAAGGAAACACCCTTGGAGAAAGGGAGAAGCCAAATGGAAGTACCCAAAACTGCCAATGACAATCTTGATAGGCAAACCTCAGAAAGCGGCAGCGGTCTGCCGCAATAGTCACATGAAAATAGGCATCGGCCAGATCTATCGACGTAAACCACTCACCCCTTGCCAAAGTTTGAAGGACCTTCATGGTGGTCAACATGTGAAATGGTAGCACCTTCAAATAATTGAGTTCCCACAGATCTAAAATGGGGTGAAACCCAGTCTTCTGCGGTATGAGGAAATATGTTGAATAGTAGCCTCTGGGTTGCTGCAGAGGATCCACCTCCTCAATATCACCCTTGGCCAAGAGGGCGGAGAGCTTCTGGTCTAGTGCTTGGGCTTTCACCGGGACGGCACTCAGACATCCTGACCCGATCTGAGATGTGTGGCCAGCGCCGGAATTGCAACCTGTAGCCATGGGTCAAAGTAGCAACCACCCACGGATCCACAGTGTAAGCAGCCCAGTAGTCGAGCTGCTGATGGGAAAACCATCCGACCACCGGCCTGGTGGCCTCACCTCCCCTCCCCATGACCCCTAGGGGCCCTGGGAGGTTGGCGGCCACCATCCGAAGCTCGGGTCTGACTGGCTGGGTGGCGGACTGGCTCACGAAAACCACCACCCAGCCTCCACTGAGAGCCCCGCTGATAACCCTCAGATCGGTATCGAGGCGGGGGTGGCTGCACCTCATGGCCAACAGATGAACACCTCGAACACTGCGGGGGCACAGTTCTGTTGAGGCCAGAGAGACGCTGCCTAGTCTGCTGTGCCTGGATGGCCCGCTCCAGTGCCTCCAGGGCAGCAGGGCCAAACAGCTCACTTGGCTCCACGGGAACACCACGGAGGGTCCTCCGACATGCCTCAGGCAGGGTAGACTGTGCCAGCCAAACCTGCCGACGAGCCTGAACAAGGAAAAACATAACTCGGCCAAGCTCCCTCGACATTAGGGCAAAAGCCTGCAACACAGTATCACTAAATCCTACCACACTTGCCGCAGCACCAGTATCCTGCAGTGATGCAGAAACTGCAAATGGGAGGTGCGCCAGGGAATTACCCAACCGCCCAGCACGCGCTCCTGCATTATAAGCCTTGCAAAGGAGGTCGTCGGTCACACGGCACTGAGTCCGTGGGCACCGAGCCTCGCTGCGTAGAGCCTCCTCCGGAGACACAATAAGAGAGGCTACCGCCGGGTCAACCTCTGGCATGTGGTCCAAACCGGCCCTGGCGGACTCATTCATAGAGGCCAGCGCTTGACCATCCGCTGAGAGACGCGAGAAGGCTTAGGGGTTCCGCCAACACGCGTGCAATTCCCTCAATTAGTCCACTGATGGGAGAACAGAAAAGGCAGCAAATGCACGCCCACATCTGAAGAAAGCGCTCCCAGGGGCAGCCTCCTCTGCCACTGGAATATCTAACTGCAGGAGATTCAAGGCCCTACGCATAACATCATGCACAGTGGCATCGCCCGACTCACTGACTACACTTTGAGATGAGCCGAACGGACCTGATTCAGAAGCAAGAGACAACAGAGTCTCTGCTTCTGCCCCAAAATGAGAGGCCTAGGTGGCGAGAGACAATACATCCTCCTCCACCGCCAACTCAGGCATAGATGGAGAAGCTCCCATCTCAGGCAAGGGAGCTTCCAGCTGCCGGGCTTGAAACAATGACTTCATCTCAGCCAAATCTGCAGACAGCTGCTCTACCCTTGTGGCAAGGCGTTGATCGGCTTTGACCCACTAGGAGGAACCACGGTAGCAGTGACCTCACACCGACGCTTTGAACACCTGGGCGCATTCACCTGTACCGAAGGCGGGAGCTGGTCGGCGTCTTCTTGAGGGTGCACCTGTGCCAGCCAAGCCATTCTCACAGCACGACGCATGTAACTGCAGTTCATACAGGGATGTTCTGACAATGCCTCTGTCAGGTGGTCAACCCCGAGACAAGCTGGGCACAGGTCATGACCGTCATCTGCTCGGAGTGCGAGCCCACAAGCAGCACAGCAGTGGGAGCCGTCCATAGCCCAGACCGCTCAACAGGCGAATCCACACGCCTAGGAGTCTTCAGAACATATGCCAGCACCGGGAGAGGGGGTGTGAACGTTGCCGTCACCAGTAATAGCGAAACAGGAGACCAACTCCATTATCTGTGACAAAATGTAGGCCAAAAAACTGGGATAGGGGAGCGCACACGCCGCCATCACCAGAAGTAGCCATTTTTTACATTTAGCTGTCAATGTAAACAGGCTCAAAACCGGGAGAGGAGGCGCTCACGCTGCCGTCACTGGTATTAGCAAAAACTAAACAGCAAAAAAAGGCCAACACCATCAGCTTTAAACATAAATAGGATTGAAATAATATATATATGTCTGTATACACGCGCAATACTGGGAGAGGGGGCAACGCGCCGCCGTCACCAGTAATGGCGAATAAAAGAGACACTTACCACAGTAACAAAAACCGTCGCAGCCCTCGGAGGGTGAAAAACGCTGCTCCTGCCAAAAGGAAAGGCGAAAGGGCATCCAACAACGGCAAAACCACAATAAATATGCAGCACAAAATGGCGGACGCCAACAGTAGCGAACCACGCGTGCGAGAAGAAAAAAGGAACAGAGCCTCGGATGGTGTATGCTTATATACACTGTGATTGGTCATCCGTGGTGTCACAGGTGTGACTATTTTGGTATTATTACTCGAACTGCGTGTTACCAGGTTGTGGCATGCATGCGCGAAGAGATCATTCAATGCTTTCAGCACCGCCCTCTGGTGGTCAGGAGGGATGAAATGGAACTGATTCAAGTTTCAATGTCAAAGGGCAAAGTCGGGAAATATCTTGGAAAATTGTAAAAATTCCTTGTCTTTTAACACTGAATGAATATTCAAAAATTCATAATTCTGTCAAAAAAGATCAAATTTCTTCAATATTTGAAATGTTATGTAGGATGGTAAATTTGATCCGGATCTGATCCAGATTACAGATTTTGTTGCCATTTAAATTTAACATTGAAAACCACTTAATGTATATTTTGCATTATATCCTAATGAAACGTGCCCCAATCACTCTCATATTTAAAAGTGAGGTGTAGACTGGCACTCACTATTGCCTGACAAAGTTTGATCCGGATCTGATTTGAATTGTGGATTTTGTGGACATTTGAATTTAATATTGAAAAGCCCCTTTGGTGTACATTATGCATTATATCTCAATCAAAAGTGCTTCAGTCACTCTCATTTGTGACAATGAAGTGCAAACTGGCACTCTCGATAAATAGATTAATTTTGTTCAGCATCTGATCCGTATTGCGAATTTAGCAGCTATTTGATTGTAACTTTGAAAAGCCCTTTTGATCTATATTTTGTGTTATATTTTAGCTTAGGAAAAGCCACTTCTAATAGGACTTTGACCTTGATTTTTTTTCCCAGGGTAAAGATTTGTGGAATTGGAAACTAGTGTTGGTGGAAGTTTGCACTGTACAAGTGCAGTGCTCTAGTTTAAGTTTTGTATTGTGGAGTCACGTGGGCACCGTGAGCGGAATGGCAGCTGGCTAGGGACTCTCCGTCTTTCGACATTTTATTTTGACTACTGAAAGTGTGTGGCTCATTTTCGAAGTGATTTACAGTGTCGTATGTGTGGAAACGGTGGTTTTCACTTTTGTTCAGAAAATCGGCTCGAATTTACCATGGTTTCCAAGCAAAAGGGGAAGAATACCTGCAGCGCTCCGCTGAATGAAGCTGAAGAGCTACCTAGCCTAGCCCCCATAGCACCTTTGCACCAACAATGTGAGAGTGAAGGGACTCTGTTCGCCGAGATGATCAAAATAAGCAGTACTCTACAGACTGTCGCTTCCAATGTCTCATCTATAAAGCAGAAGTTGGATGATGTGACAAACACTGTCACGGCCATGCAGGAAAGAGTGTCGGAGGCCGAGATACGCATATCGAGCCTCGAAGATGCGCACGATAAGCTGCAGACGACAGAGAGCAAGAGAGACAAGCTAGTGGAGTCATTGTGGGATTTCATTCAGGCCCTTGAAAACTACAGCAAGAGGAATAATGTGAGACTGTTGGTGTGGATAAGACACTTTTGAGTTGTGTTAAGAAGTTGCTCGTGGAGGGGCTGGGGGTGAACACAGCTGACCCTGAGTTCGAGATGGAACGGGTGCACCGCGCATTGGGAACCCCGCCGGATCCGGGCAAACCTCCGCGGCCAGTACTGGTTCGTTTTCTGCGACAGTCAGCCAGAGAGAAAGTGATCATTGCCGCGAAAGAGAAGCGCGGGTTTGAGTGGGAGGGCTGCCGTCTCTCTGTGTTCCCAGACATGTCCAGAGAGCTGGTGGAGAGGAGGAAGAGTTTCACTGTTGTGAAGCGCAAACTGCAGCAGCATCATGTGAAGTACACACTTGCGTTCCCAGCGACGCTGAGAGTGAAGTGGAAGGGGATGAATATGAGCTTCACTTCTGCAGTAGCAGCGGAAACGTTTTTCGAAAAGGATGAGGATGACGGCACGACAGCGACAGATTAGATGCACCAGGAGCCACACACAACATGTCGTGATGAATATGTCGGAGGAGGAGCAGACCCAGACCATGGTCGCCAAGGAGGAAGAGAGCGGCGCCTTTCACGGACCCGATAAGGATTTGTTCTAGGTTTGACTGCTTCTAGTTCACGTGTTCTGAAGTTATGGTGCAGAACGATTTGCAATTTGTTGTCAGAATTGCAATGTTAGAAATGTTCTTTTTTCACGTCAAGGTTTCTTTTTTTTTTTTTTTTGGCTGGTGGCACACTATGAGATGGGATTTGTATGTAATATATCTGGGATTACAGGTTACATATTATCATATTTATTCCAGCAATGACTGGAAAATGCATTAAAATAATGTCTTGGAATATTAATGGAAGTGGAAATCCTGCAAAGAGGCGTAAAGTATGGGCTTATTTAAAATCAAATCAGGCAGACATAGTATTCTTACAAGAGACTCATTTGAACAAACGGGAAGAGTCCAAATTTAAAACAGGATGGGCTGGTCATATATTTCATAGCTCATATTCAAGTGCTCGCAATGGAGTCATGATCCTAATTAGGAGAAATATTCAGTTTAAATTGGTTAAAGAGTCCAAGGACACAGAGGGAAGAGTCATATGTGTTCAGGCATTGATAGAGGGCATATGATGACACTGTGCAATATCTATGCACCAAATAAGGAGGATCCCCAATTTTTCCATGATGTAAATAGAATTTTGGGGGAAATGGAGGGACAAATTATACTAGCTGGGGATTTTAATGAAGTTTTGGACCCCTGCCTTGACCGAAGTAAATATAAGGTGCCGCTTAGTAATAAGGGCAGAGAGGCAGTTTTCATGATGACAGAGGATATGGGTTTGACAGATGCATGGAGGCTCATTAATTCATGTAAAAGAGAGTATACATTTTACTCTCATTGTTACAAGTCATTTTCGAGATTGGATATGTTTTTGGTTTCAAACTCCCTACTAAATTGTGTAGCAAGTTGCTCCATTAAAATTATTGCACTCACTGACCGTGCAGCTGTGGAATTCTGTCTGGAACTGGGAGTCGAGGAGAGGAGGGGTTCTAGATGGAGAATGAACATCTCACTATTTCAGGACAAGTGTTTTAAGGCGGCGCTAGGTGAGGACCTCAAACACTTTTTTGAAACAAATACAGGTAGTACAAAATATATTGACAGTGTGTGGGAAGCGTCAAAAGCTTACGTTAGGGGGAAGCTGATAGCACATGGCTCAAAAAAGAAAAAAGAAAGCCTGCACAGAATTAAAGAATTGGAAAAAGAAATCAAAATTAAGGAAATTAAACTAGCTGAACAATATACTGAACCACTCCATTGTGAAATTTGTGAATTGAAATTTCAATTGAATGAAATTTACAATAAAAAAGTAGCGTATGCTCTGTTCCGCTTGAAAACCACATTCTATGAAGGGGGAGAAAAGACTGGTAAAATATTGGCAAGACAAGTTAAGAAGCAAGATTTTTCTAACGCTATCCCTGCCATTAAAAGGGGAAGCAGTTTGGTTGCATCGGTCTCTGAAATAAACAAGGTATTTCAAAATTATTATAGAAAACTATATACATCCACAGTTTCTGGCACTGCGAGTCAAATAGAAGCTGAACTTACTTTACCAAAATTGCTTCAGGAACATGTGGATCCGCTAGAGGGTTCAATAACTGAAGAAGAAATTAGAAAAGCAATTTCTCTAATGAAAATGGGGAAGTCGCCAGGTTATGACGGCCTCCCTGCGGAGTATTATAAAATGTATACTGATACTCTTGTACCTGTGTTACAAAAAGTGTATAAGGAGGCCTTTGAGAAGGGACAGATACCTGCTACATTTAATGAGGCATTGATATCTCTGATACCAAAGAAGGATAAGGATAATACAGAGCCATCAAACTATAAGCCGATTAGTTTGCTGAATACAGACTGTAAAATTCTCACTAAGATACTGGCTTCACGTCTACAACGAGTTCTAGGCACCATCATACATCAAAATCAGACAGGCTTTATGAAATCTTGATCTCCTTCGGACAACATCCGTAAATTACTGCACTTGATATGGTTAAGCCAGTCAAAAAATTTACCTATAGCAGCCTTCTCCCTGGATGCGGAGAAGGCTTTTGACAAAGTTGAATGGCCCTTTCTCTTGTCGGCTTTGTCAAAGTTCAGCTTTGGGCCATGTTTTATAAATTGAGTGAAATTATTGTATAAGGAACCAAAGGCTGCAGTAATATCCAATGGTACTACCTCATCCTTCTTTGCATTATCACGTGGGGCCCGCCAAGGCTGCTCACTGAGCCCCCTCTTGTTCCTCATATTTATAGAAACTTTAGCTGTGAGCATTAGAGCAAATGAGAATATTAAGGGTGTGTTTTGTGGGCAACGGGAAAACAAGTTGGTTCTCTACGCTGACTATATTTTAGCTATCATCACTGAACCTCTTTCTTCCTTACCGTATCAGATGAGCACCATACAGTCTTTCTCAAGGGTATTGGGATATACAGTTAATTGGGACAAGTCCGAGGCAATGCCTTTGTCTTTCGTCTGTCACCCATACATGGTAGAGAGATTTAAATTCAAATGGGTACCAAAGGGAATGAAGTATTTGGGAATCAAACTCTGTCAAAATATGGAGGACATGCCTCAGTTTAACTTTGATCCAGTGTTGCTTAAAATTAGGACAAATTTAGAAAAATGGGAAAAACTACCTATTTCACTCTGGGGTAAGATTAATATAATTAAAATGATTATATCCCCTCAGTTCAACTACTTATGCTGCCCATTGTAATACCATTGACTATCTTTAAACAGTATGAAAACTTAAACAGTTTTTATGGGAGGGTAAAAAAGCCAGAATTAAAATGACCAAACTGCATACACCAAGGGAGAAGGGTGGCCTGGGACTGCCCGACCCAATTTTATACTACTTATCATTTGAAATGGTCAAACTAGTGAAATACTGGGAGCAGACTGGGGGAGGACTAGATTGGTTGAAGTTGGAAGCTGATATCTGCACTCCTTTTGAGCCAAAACATAAATTATCGCAAAAAAATTACTCCACAAACCCAGTTCTTATACATTGTGGTCAGGTTTGGTTGAAAGTACATAAAATAATTAAACAATCCCATTCTGTTCAAAAATATGCATCACTTTGGAACAATCCTTCTATTTGTATTGATAAGAAACCTGTGTTTTGGGGAAAGTGGCATTCCTGTGGCATTCATACCATCGGAGATTTATACAGAGATGGGCATTTCATGTCCTATGCAGAACTTGTTCGCAATTTTAAACTGGAAGGGAAGGAAAAAATTTTTGGAAATATCTACAAATGAGACATTGTGTGACATCCAAATTTAAAGAGGGTGGTGAGAATCTCGTTTTAAATTTTATTAAGTTGCCACGGGAACGTCACACTGTCTCTCAATTCTACATGTTGCTGAATAATGATAGAAGTGGTGATTCTTCAAATATCAAAATGCTATGGCAGAGGGATCTTGACATGGAAATCTCACAAGATAAATGGTTGGATATCATGTCAAAAAATGGTAAATATGTGAAGGAGGCCAGAAGTAAATGCATACAGTATAAAATTTTAAATGGGTACTATCACACTCCGTCTAGGCTACATATCATGAAACTTATGCCTGATAATCTTTGTTGGAAATATAAAATTGAAGTTGGGACGTTTATACATTGCTTTTGGGAATGTTCTTCTGTTTCTCCATTTTGGACTAAAATCATTGCTATTCTGAAAAGGTGGTGCGGATCAGAGGTGCCTTTAACTCCAGAACTGTGCTTACTAGGAGACAGGTCTCAAGTTCCCAACATCCCCAAGGCTGCTTTCTCTGTGCTCATGGTTGGACTTGTAACAGCATCAAGAATAATTGTGAGACATTGGAGGACTGCCACTGATCCCAAATTGAAAGATTGGTTAACAGCAATGGCAGAAACTGCTTCTTATGAGACTATGCATAACATACTGAGAGACAACACAGAGGACAAGGACACAGATTGGGACAACTTTTGGAATCATTTAAAATCGCACGACACTACAGGTAACATTTAAATAGTAATTAGACTTCAGGTAAAGGTCAGGATCTTCATGTATTCATGTATGAGATTAAAATTCAATGATGCTATAAACCTGTTCCATGTAACACTGTAAAATAGGGGAGGGGAGAGGGACATGCACCAGCCAATTTTTTAAAAATTTTTTTAATTTTTTTTTTTTTTTTATTATCATTTTTTTTATATCCTGTACATTGTTGTACATTTTTTTGGGTATTTCTGCTAAGTTAAAAATCAATAAAAACTTAAATTACAAAAAAAAAAAGGTTTGTATTGTGATAGCATTAAGCCGTGTTCACACCGCACGCAACGCGAGCGATGGCGGCGACAGGTTGCCATGTAATCCCTATGGAAGGACGCGTTGTGGTGCCACAAAAGTTCAAGCCACGCAACGCGAAGCAAATGAAGTGACACGACTGAAGCGATTTTGAGCGATTGGCACGTTTGTAGCACCATGTCAAGTCGCCCGCCTCCCCAAGTTGGAAAAATCTGAACTTTTTAGTCTTGTCGCGTCGCGATGAGTAATCAGGGACTGGATATGTAGTAACGTGAAGATGTCTGGAGTTTATACTTGATGTGGAGATGTTTTGTGTCTGGCAGCCAGCCTCTGAGCAGAACTTATGACAGAGTTTGAGGGGAGAGCGAGCAGCATCGCAGCAGCTACTTTTTTTTTCTTTTCTACGTGCGCGTGCGAATGAATCGTCCATGAAGATCATTTTATTAACTGCACAGATGCATAATAAAACAAATGGTGACTGGTTCATAACACAATCATGACAGAGTTTGAGGGGAGTGCGAGCAGCAGCGGCGGCGGCAGCTAGGTTTTTTTTTTTCCATGTGTGCGTGCGAACGAATCCTCCATGAAGATCATTTTATTAACTGCACAGATGCATAATAAAACAAATGGTGACTGGTTCATAACACAATGATGACAGAGTTTGAGGGGAGAGAGAGTAAGGAACTGTAGGGGCAGCCAGTTTCTTTGTTTACATGTGTGCGCACGAACGTGACAGGAGGTCCTCAAACTGGTCCTGGAGAGGCAGAGGTACCGCTGAAAGCGGCCGTCATCCAGATGCAGCTCCTGCAGCAAATGATGAAACTCCCCGAATTGGGAACGTCTCATGAGGATATTGTGAACACAGCGACGGCGCTGCTGGCGACGTTTGTTGGCTTTCCACAACAAATACAGCACAGCAACACGCTCCGTGTGATCAAGGTCCACCATGTTGACTCAACGGCGAGTGGAATGGAAGCTCCTCCTATTTTATGACGCAGGCAAATTTTTGCAGCGAAAGTTTCTGCCCAAGCAGAGCAACACACCGGGTGATGGTGGCGCGTCCATCGCCAGGCGAAGGAAGCGAATTTGTGGCATTGCGTCGCGTGCGGTGTTAATTTCAATTAGTGCATGGAAGAAATAACAGCCTCTTACTGAAGAATCATAATTGATTTATAAAATATACAAAAGGAAACAGTAACATTAAGGATTACAATTTGTATTTCAGAAAAAATTTTCTTTAAAACTGTACAGCCTTTGGTTGTTTTAAAGATTTAAGTCCTAAAAATGATTTTCTTTGACACCACTATAATTTTATTCCTGAGCATTTAAATAAGGGATTATTATATTGCCAATATGGTCAAAATTTGCGCTGTTTGGTAACAATTCACAATTTTAACCCATGTGAATAGAAATTTAAGCAATCAGATTGCTGTGACCTTCAGTAGATTGCCATGACCAGGCAGTATAGACAAATGCTACAGGGTGCCAACAACTCATAGGGGCTGCACTAAATAATAGTAGGAAGTGTTATTTTACGTTTTTGCCAATCGAAAAAAAAAAGTCTGGCCTGGCATCCGGTTTTTCACATTATTGATGGTATTGTACGATCTATGTTGTGGGACACTGCCACACTGGTGATGACTAGGACACCGGTCTATTGCCCACCCCTAGTTTGAACATGAGAATGAACAGGACATTGCTCTTAATTTAATAAATTTCACATACAGAATAATACTAATCATATGGTTAACATGTCCTAATTGCTATACAGAACATAAGTAATCCCTGTTATGTTGCTTGTGGAAAGACCACTTTTAATGTACTTTATCCAAGTGTGCTGCAAACTCACATGAATCTGCTTGTGCTTGTCATTTAAAATTTAAGCATGAAGTGATTATTTCTTGACTATCATGATCATCAACATCTTGCTTCCTGACTTCAGGGCAGCTATGTTCTGGTTCATTTGTAAAGCAGTTATGCTGGAATAAAAGCTGACAGATGCCCCTGACAAACTATTAAATCACTGCTTACCATGACAAGAGATTGATGGCAGAATCCTTGTAATACATCGCCTCTCATGAAATACATTCAGTTTGGTCATTCTGAACATACGCTCTGGGCCATTGTTGGGGATTTTGGCAGAAGCTGGAAAGTTGATTTTTATCTCATGACTATTGCTGAGGGCAGTGGACCAGTAGAATGACACATTGAAATAACTATAATGTATTGTTAATTATTTTGATTACAATGCAAATTTTACATGTAATTGCTATCGAAGTATTTGGAGTCACATAATTTTTTTAACTTGAAGCTTTTGTTTGTTCTTTTCCCTCTCTCTTTTTCTCTTTTTCTTCTCAGCTTGGACCCAGATTCTGACCCGCTTTGCATGTTGCTGCTCATTGACTACCTTGCACTGCGTTCAAGAGAGTACCAGTGTCTTCTTCACTTATATCAGGATTGGGAGGTAAAGTATTCTTGTTGGCAAAACACATAGTGGAATAGGTCCACAATGTGATTTACTCCAGTACACAGTCTATCTGGGTTGTTTTTTTTTTTGTTTTGTTTTTTCTTCAAATCAAATTTTGTGATCAACAAATGTCCGTCTTGCCTCTTTGTAACCTGCAGTATACTCAGAAAAAAATAAACAAAACAACATTGCACATATCTCAATAAGACTGAATAATAATGATTACATACCAAAGTGATATCTCTGATTTCACTCCTGCTGTGTTCACACACAGGACCATGTAGAATTATTGTTCCACTATGTGGCGGTCCACAGAAAAACAAACATCCTTTCATCAGGCAATGGATCTTGTGTCATTGCTAGTGGTAATCCCAGTAGTGCTTAGCTTAGCCATTGGTTTAGTTCAGCTTAGCCAGTACCTCAAAGGGTTGGGAGCTGGTTCACATCTCGGCTGTCCTGTTAAAAGCAGCCACTCGTCATCGCCTTTCTGTTTCACTCCCTGATCACAAAAGTGGCTTCCTCAGCAAGAATGTGTTCCGCACTTTTTTTTAAAACTGATAAGAACAGATACTATACTTGATCTTAGCCAAAAGGCTGAGAAGCAATTAGCATCTTAGATTAGCATGACATGACACTGCAGGGCAAACCACAAACACGGCCATGTCCACGCTTTAAGAATTTCCTCCTTGCCACATGAAAGGAAAGTATAACTTCTGTGGTTAGAACTATCATGTTTTGAAGGCAATTCTTATGCTGTCCTGGGCTTCACTTGTGCTGTTTGTACGAGATAGTAAGTCCCTTCGGCTGCTTCCTTGTTTGCACTCGGGGTCGCCACAGCAAATCCAAGGTAGATCTGCATGTTGAATTGGCACAAGTTTTTCGCCGGATGCCCTTCCTGATGCAACTTCACATTACATGGAGAAATGTGGTAGGGGTGGGGTTTGAACCCGGAACCTTCTGAACTGAAACCAAGCGCATTAACCACTTGGCCACCACCCCCTTGCTGTTTGTACGAGATGCACTGTAAAAATAAAAACCTCTCAAGTTACTCCTCAAAATAGTATCTTTGGAAAATCTGTCCACCTAATAAGCAACAATAGTCATGTGACTACATCCTTGCAAAATACACATTTAAGCCATTTTGGCGTATTCACAGTCAAAGTCCACAAAAAACACTAAACCATTACGTTTTCCCCCATTCATTTTTAAGGGCGTGACCTGAGTTGATGGCACCAAAATTCATGTTCCTCACAGCTTGAGGTTTCTGAGTGTTTATCAGCAGGTGAAATCAGGCTAATTTCCCCATGTTTATGACTTAATTTCTCTGAGCATATGGCACCAAAATGAAAAGAAATACATCAATATTTTCATAATTCATTATTTATTTAGAATAGTCAGCTCATTTGACATTTTATTTGCTAGTGATGCACACGTTAAATGAGTTTGTGACTTCACCCGTTTGTGGTTTCTGGAGCAACAGTAAAAGGACAAGCTACAACACTGTGAAAGTTGATGAAAAGTTCAACTGAAATGTTCCATAATTTAAAAAGATGCACAGTACTCAGTGTTTTCCCTAGATTTACAGGGTTTTTTTTTTAGGGGGCAAGGTGGGGGCAGACAGACACAGACATAAACAGTTAAAGCAGGGTGCTCAAGTTCAGTCCTCGAGAGCTACCTTCCTGATACTCTTAGTTGTCTCCCTGCTCCAACACACCTGAATCCAATGAAAGGCTCATTAAAAGCCTGCTAACGAGTCTTTCATTGGATTCAGGTGTGTGGAGCAAGGAGTATGTATGTGTACCTTGTATGTGTGTGTGCGCGCATGTGCGCAATCCAGAGAGCAGAGAAGCATAAACGCATGACCATATAGAGACAGAAATGACATGGTGTTGTATAAATAAGATAAGGCTGTTTAGTTTGCTAATAAAAGGACAAAGTATCGACCTGTTCTGTAGGGAAGGTAACCTTAAATAACTTCTGTTGTGATATAATGGTAGGGAAAACACTAGGCCTTAACGTTCCATTAATCCCAGGATAAACTGGCTACAAGTTTGCCTTTGTGTTGCTTTGAGGTTTCTTCTTTCTGTGTTAATGTTCTTTTACACCAAGAATAACACAAATAAATGACAACAAAAATATATTTTTTAGCATAGTCCGTAGTAGTTATGTTCACACTAGAGATGATGCCACGGTTTTTTTTTTTTGTGTGTGCGTGTGCGCGCAAAAAATGTACCAAAACTTTTTATGTAAATATGAAGTAATGATATATTTTTATACTTGAATCAATGTATTATAATTTTTTTGTTTCTATGTTCATCTATATTAATGTGTGTATTTGCAGACATAACTGATTTTTTTTTTTTTTACTTAACTGTGGAGAAAGAAAACTCATTTTCATGCTGTGAAACTCCATCCTTGATATAAAAGGGCCTGCTACCATTGCTTGTGCTCAAGTTTTAACTTAAATTCTTAACATGAATTATTCACCTGTGGATTAAAGGGCCATTTGTCCTAAAGAATGAACTTTTCTGCCTGAAACTGAAATTATATGTTTTTATTTGTGTTTGTTCCAGGAGCACAGAAATCTGTCCCAACTACCAAACTTTGCATTTTCCACTGCACTTTGTCAGTTTCACCTCAGTCAGCAGGAAGATATCAGTTCTGAAGAAAGTGACAAACTAAGACAGAAGGCTGATGAGGTCCTGCAGAAAGCTCTTATCATGTTCCCTTCAGGTTAGACACAAAAGCTTCCCATTAAATGTTTACGAATGTTTAGATAGGTTCTTCCTTCAGTTAGTTACTTGTTCAGAGTTTTATTGGTGGCACGGATATGAATTAATGGTGTTTTATTGGGGTTTTAATTACAATTTAGTCATGAATAATTGTGTTCTTACCTCTTTGTGTTGCTGTGTTTTCTGCAGTCTTGATGCCTTTATTGGATCATTGTTCTGTGCAGCCTGATTCCACAGTCTCATCACATGCTTTCTTTGGCCTTAAAACGCAGTTAGGGTAACGTATACTTTTAAGTGTTTCACAGTGTCGGTCTTTTGAGTCTTATCCATGATAAGTAGCTGCCCAGCCCTACTTGAAAGTCATAACTCAGATAATTGTATGTATTATCATAATCTCTTTGAGTGTTTTCTGGGTTCTCTCTATGTTCATCTTTTTTGTTGCGCTTGTTTCTGCTCTCCTCCACTAGTTGTACCAACTCATACCACCTTACAAATATGCAAGATATTTTGTTGAATTTTACCATTTTAAAAATGGTTCTCTAGTGTCTACAATATTAAGCCACCTTATTATTTGTGATAAAGGTTAAATTTACAGTAGTTAGACACTTGTTTTATCCACAGGGGCCAGTATTGCACTACTGTAAAAACAATAGTTTTGATGTTGTCCATTGATCTCGCATGATGAGGAGCAGGCAACATTTGTTTGGAGGATTTGATTATGATTGAATTTAGAAGCTACTAAATGCAGTGGCTTCTGAATCTCAGCATGTGATTAATAACTTTTAAGATGACCATATTTTCCTGAGTATACATCACACCAGTGTGTAAGTCGCATTTATTTTTGAAGCTTAGTGCTATTGCTTCATGTAACAAGGGGCAAAAGAAATGCAATTGCTGTATTATTTATTTAATTATGACACAAACATTGCATTAGCAAGATGAAATGGCTGAATTAATGTTATTGTACAAGGCACACAAATCTCAAGAGTCAACTGCTTGTCACCACCGAACAGATGAAAATGTCTGTTCATAGCTAAACATGCACATTTATCTCACTAAATGCAATTAAACATTTTAAAATTCATACATTTTTAAAACTTACCTTTGCATGGCCATCCTCTTTGCTGTTCTGGCTGTCCCACAAAGTCCAAACAAGTGTAGTTCTAAGTAATATGAAAGTTGTTCCCCTCTATTTAAGAGTGTGGTCCTTAAGTTTGTGAACATGATTTATTAATTTTGCTTGTTTTCTAAGACTCAGCCAAAGCAAAGCAGTTAATTGAGTGGCTGAATCTTGCTCATGCTACACTTATCTGTCACAGACACCTGGCTTCGGCCAGTGAAATCTGTAACACTCATAAGAAATCAAGAACTGTAACTGTGGACTCTACTTTGAGATGGACTCCATGCAGTTTTGCTCACTGACTTTTTGTTTTTCTTCACTTTTTGTAAAATCTTCTTAAATGTTACAATGGTCCAAGCAGTTGGTCACCCCTCTGAGTTTGGTCTGCTTGAGTTGTCTTCCCCAAAAACACCAGTTTTTCCTTACCTTACTGTTGAGTTAGACCTTACCTGTGTGAAGCACCTTAAGGCAGCTTTGTTGTGATTTGGCGCTATACATGATGGATGATTGAGAAGTTTTGAGCCTGACCCAGGAAAAGTAGGGCGTGGTTCTCCATTTTTAATTTTTTTTTATTTTTTGCATTCTGTGAAACCAACATTTCATTGATACAGTTACTATATTTCTAGTTTGAGTTAATGCTAGATAGTAAATAATGTACAAAGAAAAGGCAAAAAAGCATGGACAAGGACAAAATAAAAAATTCTGCAGTGGTGACTTAATTTTCAACAAAAATATGTTAAAATGCATATTTTGCTTGTATTTTGTGTAAATATCTTTGTGTAAATAATGTATGGCCAAAGTTGTGTTTGGACCCACATTTTATTATAATTTGATTATGTGGCCTCTTTGCTCATTGTTTGCAGGCAGGCCCCAGCCTTAGCAGAAGTGGTTGGTCTATATGTGGGGAGGACCTTCAGCCTGTGGAGAGAGCCCACAGTAATGCTTTGGATGGAAGAGTGTGTGAAGGAGGTGTTACAAAGAGTTGATGCCAAAGATCCTCTCGTGGAATACTGCCAAAATAAGTAAGTCCTCAGCTGGCTGTTTGCAGGCATGAGTCCACATTTCTGACTTAGTCATGATGAACAGCAAACCAAGCATTCGATATGAAGTCAAAATGCTAGTTTTTGGAACTGTTAAGGCTCAGAAATATCATTACAAAATTTGTTTGAGCTTCAGGGCTTCAAAACATTCAATAAATTTGTAGGTAAATTAAACAGAAAGGGTCTCGTCACTGTCCTATAAAATGAGCTATTGAGTTATTTGCACATACCTTCACCTTTACTGTTGTTTCTTAGGAGAATGCAGCGGTACCAGAGTGCTCCACGGAACATTCATCGCCATGTCCTGCTGTCTGAGATAAAAGAAGCAACTTCCAGTCTGCCTCTAGTAAGGCAATAGCAGCCACAACACTTGAGCATTTACATTGTACTAAATGCAGTCACTCCTAAACATTAGGGGGTTTATGGTCATCAAAATGATGTCAAAGTTAATGTGTAATACAGAAAGTCAGCTGAAATCCTCTGACACCATCCTATATGTACAATCCCAAATCAGAAAAAGTTGGGACAGGATGGAAAATTTCTGGTCATCAAAATGATGTCAAAGTTAATGTGTAATACAGAAAGTCAGCTGAAATCCTCTGACACCATCCTATATGTACAATCCCAAATCAGAAAAAGTTGGGACAGGATGGAAAATACAAATAAAAACAAAAAACCTGCAGTGATTCTTACATTTCATTTTACTTCTATTTCACTGCAGACAATACAGTCACTTGCCCAGTTCTGTATCATTGCCGGTTCCGGATCACTGCTGTAGTATTTGTGCCGCCATTTCTCATAATCGGCGTGAATAAGCTAATACTTGGTACCATTGGAAAGACTGATGTTTTGTCTACAAACGACCACAAGCTTGATCGAATCCAGCCATCTTTGTGATCAGCAGAGGAATCAAAACATCCGTCTCCGTGGTGTGCGTGCATTTTCTGACTCACTCCTTCGTGCAAGTGTGAAAGTGATGATCTCTAAGAAGTAGCAAAGTTGAGTTAGCCATTCAGTGTCATTGGTTCTAGAGTGGGAAAATACTGCGTTAAATTTTTTTAATCCCTCTTTCTCTGCAATTCATCAGATGCATTTCAGCTGGAGGTTGAACATGCAAGCCTCTCAGTCAATTTTTTATTATTTTATTTAAGTTACCGTGTTTATGAAGTGTTGTGTGTTGCCTAAAAAAGCAAAAATTAAAAAGCGAAACACTCAATGCGAAACACAGAAGAAAGAGCAGACTTTTCCTGAGAAGATCTTTCAGAAAGTGTCAGCTGGCCGCGAGGCGAGTCTCCACGTAGAGCGGACCGTGTTTTTTTTTTTTTTGTAAATAAACAAACACGCTGCTTCACTTTAAATGTGCAGTCAGTCTATTTCAGATTATCAGCATGGACCCTCTTTCTCTTAAAAGGCTTTATTTTATTCTGTGTCACGTTGGAAAGCGGTAGCTTTTGAATTAGCCTTTACACAGTTTATGGGTATGCTCTAGTCTTTTTTGTTTATTCTGGGGATGTTACAGCGCTGCCTTCTTCTTCTTCTTCTTTTATTTCCGGCAGACTACACACCTCCAGGTGTATTGCTGCCTTTCACAGGTTGCTGACAGTACTACACTGATTTACTCAAATCTTTAGATGGATTTGTGCAATAAATAAACAATACAACAGCAGCCACAACTTCATCTCTGTGGCTATCTGGGCCAAGAAGAGTCTTCAGAGAGATTTTTTTCAATGCCTAACTCAGTGATTCTTTTATAGAGGCGCCCTCTCTCCACTTTATAGGTAACACACTCCATCAAGACATGCTTTACGGTTTCTTCTTTTCTACACCAGCAGACTGCATTAGTCCTTTTTTCAATCAAACACAGGTCAGGAGCCAGGCCACAATGTCCCAGCCTTAATCTTGAAAAAATCACTTACTCTGACCTGCTTTTCCCCCAATTGGTGTCTACCCCTTTAACATCCCTCTGCACTCGATGGTAATGTATCCCTCTCTTCTCAGAGTCTCACTCTCACTGCCACTGACTCAACACCTTGCTGGCCATCATGCTACAGTAGTCCAAGAACCCCAGTGTTGTAAACACACTGATAAAATCCTGCCTCAGAGCCTGCTTGGCAGTCAGGTCCGCCATCTCGTTCCCCACCACTCCCACATGGGCTGGTACCCACATAAAAGCAACAGACAAGCCCACCATACCAGGTCTTTGTAGAGCAACTAAAATTTCAAAAATTAAGTCAGGCCACACCCGTGGCACTACAGCCTCCAAAGCCATTAATGCAGCAGCTAAATTTGAATAAATTAAAGCATGTTGAGGCCCAATTTTGCCCACCCACTCCAGAGCACATAACAAGGCTATAACTTCTGTGGTGAATACTGATACATTATCTGGTAGACGATAACCCTGGCTCAAGCCAACCTCAAGAATGTGCACAGCAAAAGCCGCTCTATTGGTAGTCGGATCCACAGATCCATCAGTGTAAATTACCAAATGCCCATCCCAATGCTCATTAATTACTTTGTTGACCATGCCTACTGGGTTTTCCTTGGCCCTCTTTAAGAAAGTCTTTAACAGTCCAGTCTATTTCTGGGTCTGGGAGCAACCATGGGGGAACAGAGGCCCAAACCACCCTTGGGGACATATCAAAACACAGTTATGGCAACTCAGTCCACACTGTTTTAACAAAAACCCCTCATCTCCCCCCTTTAACAAACTTCCAGCTTTCTTCCAGCAAATGCTTCATAGGGTTACTCTGTTTTTGACCCTGCACTCTTCCAGCATACTGTAGGCCCAACTTTCTCTGTCTCAGACTCAAAGGCATCTCTCCACACTCCACTAGAAGATCGGGGTGGTCCTCATTGCCCCACAACACACCCTCAGTGCTTTAGCCTGCACAACATCCAGCTTTGTAATGGCCCAGTCACACGGCACACGACGATTCCTGAATGATGGCAAAAAGTAAAAAAAAAAAAAAAAAAAAATCACAATTCGTTGAGAAAAGGTGGACGAAAGAGCTTTATCACCGAACAGCCTGCGAATCAAGAGTGCAAAGGGGACGAATGAGGAACTTAACAAAACCGAAGTTAACGATCTCGATGTTTTAAATGAAACGTGCCTGGAGCCACAGCTGGAGCAGTGTGTGTCTGCATCTCTGAGTTCCAGGACTCAGCGCTGGGACGGAGCTCATAGAGCATGACTCCTGGAGAAACTGCAGACAGAAGCTGTGGAGATCTGTGTGCACGTCGGTGGACCACCTGCTCTGGTTCTTCATCCAGAACCATAGAGGGATCATCTTTCATCATCAGAACCCACACTGTCTGCTGCGCACTCCGTCTTGCTCCAATTAAAAAAAAAAAAAAAAAAAAAAACTCTGGTGTGCTGTGGTCACTGCTGTATCACTGTATTGCGTTACTAAGCCATATATATTGATTTATAACAGAATACTGTCAAAACGGAATAAATATAAGTGTAAAGATGATTGAATATATCAGAGCAGTAAATTGATCAGTCCGTGTGAACACGCATTGACTCACGTGCGGTTATTTCCACCAGCTGCAGCTGATCCACAACGTGAATTCTGCCTTCCAGAACAGCTCTTTATACATTTTTTTAATTATATACCTGTTGCCACATGTACATAAGGGCTGGATTGTCATTCCTACACTCATTGTTATATTTAATAAAAAATAATAAGTGCACGCAGGAGCTGCTGCTATCGCTGTGTTCAGGTACCGTCGGAAAATACACAACTTGTCGTTTCAAATTCAGCAGTTGCTTGTGGCAAAATAATTAATTGTAGCCACACAAAAGATTAATTCTTCTCTATGTAAGGTGCCTGAACCCATTGCACTTGACTCCCCACCCAGATAAAAAAAAATCCAAGCAAGCAGGTTGAGTTTGCGCTGTAATTTCCAACGGTACATGAACGCAGCAGCAGCCTCAGCGCTCACAAACCAGCTTCTGCGCTGTGTGAAAACATTCAGCTGCTCCAACGAAGTCAAATTAAACAATAACGTTACAAAAACTAAACAAACGATTAAAAAAAAACGTCAAGAAGGACAGCAAAACGAAACACGGGACAAATTGAGGTTTTCGTTGCCCTTCGTTCAAATTTTTCAACAGTTTAAAAATAGTGACGAAGCGCCAGCTGCAGGAACGAAGGTGTGCGAAGGTTAAATGATGCCAACGAAAGTCCAGATTTCTTGTTTCGTCAGGGCTTCGTTGCCCTTTAAGTGCCGTGTGACTGGGCCATAAGAGTTGTCTTTGCTGCATTACCATATGCTAAACAACCATAGTCAAGTGAAATTCGAACCATTACCGATATATCATGAGAAGTCCACTTTATCTGCACCCCATCTACTTCCTGCAAGACAACACATAACATTTATAATCTTATCACATTCAGCCACAGTCTTCTCCACATGAGCTTTCCGTGTTAACCTCTCATCAAAAAGCACACCTAGGAACTTGAAAATTATAACTCTTTCTAATTCACTAATGTTACAGCACACCACACAGACCTGGCATATGTACTACAACATTAAACAGAGCTTCGAGGCACAGAATTTGCTTCATTGTTTTTTTTTTTTATATGTACATAAAAAATAGAAAGTGTCTTCACACCAGTTACTGCTCCCAAGAAAAAAAAATTAATTTACTAAAAGAAGTAATGTTTCCAGCATATGAGAATGGAGGGAAGGGTGGGGGGCACAGCAAATGTGCATTGCCAGGGTGCAAGCTTGCCTGGCGAACAGTTGCCAACCACGTAACTGAGTATAAAACAATATGTTAATTATTTGTTGTGAGAGGCAGAATTCTAAGGAGGGCCAGAGTGCGAAGGGTTATGCAGTCGTGGTCATTCAACAACAAATGAGTGCTGTCCTGTGCACTGGCAACATTTCCTGTATGTTTGTTTTGTGAATTGTTTTGTAATTTGTGTCTGTAGCATGGCCCAAGCAGAGGGTCACCCTTTGAGTCTGGTCTGCTTGAGGTTTCGTCCTCAGAGGGAGTTTTTCCCTTACCACTGTTGCTCTGGGGGTTGGTAAGGTTAGACCTTACTTGTGTGAAGCACCTTGAGGCAACCTTGTTGTGATTTGGTGCTATATAAATGAAAATAAATGCCTGTGTGGATATCAGTACAGTGAGGAGGTGGGCAAGGAGCTTGAAGGCTGAAAGAAAATTGAAATCCAGCCACGAGTCTGTATGACCACGCCTGTAACAGGTGCCCCATAACAGACACAGATACAAAGCTTCAAGTGCAGGTATGATGACATAGTCCTCACAGGATTTTTTTTTTAGGTGGACACTTTGCTAAAGCTGTGGGCGCACTTGAAGCAGAGGCATCCTGGAAATGGCGCCATTCTTCAGCATCACGATGCCCCTTCAAACATGAGTCAACACACATTGCAGCGGGTCAAATTTTACGAGATCTTACCATACTCATCATACAATCCACACCTTACGGCCTCTGACTTTTTCTTTTTTTCACAATAAAGTTGCTGTGGTGCTATGATGTCTGAGAAGCGTAAGTCTGGCTTTTCAAAGAAAAGTGCGTGTCTCAAGAAGGTATTCATTTCATACAGTTCAACAGTGATAATGCCAGACAGGAGGAGGAGGGACACTTTGGACTGATAGTCCCCCATCACTGTCAAATTACTGACTTGCTGTTCATCTTCAGTGTCTGAAGAAGAAGGAGGCCATGGCCATAACCTGTGATAAGTGAACATTCATAAATTCCTTGTCACCTCTGATCCCTGAGACTATTCAGGGTTTTTAAGGTGGAAGAGTGGAGAATTGGACAAGGAGTGCAGGATGACTGTTCACCTTGCTGGAGCTGCTTTGTCTCTTATATGTGCCAATGTTGGACCAAAGTAGTTAGTGCAGCACATGCAGATGGCAATCCAGTGTCTATTCCATTTATTAATCCTATTAGTTGAAAGATGTTACTACCCACAAGACTTTGTGATTAAAACAAAACTACATAATTTTTCAGATTCTAGTAGCAAGGGGTGTGGTTCATGTTTATGCTTTTAGCACAAAAACAACAAAGATACAAGGTCTGTGAGAAAAATATCCGACCTTATTATTTAAAAAAAAAAACCATATGGATTTGAATCACGTGTGATTACATCAGCCAAGCTTGAACCCTCGTGGACATGCGAGAGTTTTTTCACGCCTGTCGGTGATGTCATTCGCCTGTGAGCACGCCTTGTGGGAGGAGTGGTCCAACCCCCTCGTCGGAATTCCTTTGTCTGAGAAGTTGCTGAGAGACTGGCGCTGTGCTTCATCAAAATTTTTTCCAAAACTGTGAGGCACATCCGAGTGGATACCGTTCGACAAATTAAGATGGTTTTCGGTGAAAATTTTAATGGCTGAGAGATTTTGGATTGTTTCTATCGCTGTAAGGACTTCCCACGGAGCGGGACGTCGCGCAGCGCTCCGAGGTGACGTCGTCATCCTGTTTCAAGGCCAAGGAAAACATCAAAGCGTCAAGACAGAAAACTTAAAGCAATATGTCTCATAAATCAAAAAATGCACAACAAAACAAATGAGGAACGAATGGGAGGAAACTGGAGTCAACGTCTGTGACCGAACTGTAAGAAACCGCCTAATGGAAATGGGATTTACATACAGAAAAGCTAAACGAAAGCCATCATTAACACCTAAAACAGAAAAAAACAAGGTTACAATGGGCTAAGGAAAAGCAATCGTGGACTGTGGATGACTGGATGAAAGTCGTATTCAGTGATGAATCTCGAATCTGCATTGGGCAAGGTGATGGTGCTGGAACTTTTGTTTGGTGCCGTTCCAATGAGATTTATAAAGATGACTGCCTGAAGAGAACATGTAAATTTCCACAGTCATTGATGATATGGGGCTGCATGTCAGGTAAAGGCACTGGGGAGATGGCTGTCATTACATCATCAATAAATGCACAAGTTTACGTTGATATTTTGGACAATTGAAAGGATGTTTCGGGATGATGAAATCATTTTTCAAGATGATAATGCATCTTGCCATAGAGCAAAAACTGCGAAAACATTCCTTGCAAGAAGACACGTAGGGTCAATGTCATGGCACAGAGTCAATGTCAACGAGCAGATCTGATTTGATGCAGGTGTTAGTTTTGAGGATGAAAATTTACAGGGTGATTCCATAGTTTTTTCCTCAGAATTGAGTGATTCCATATTTTTTTCCTCTGCTTGGTCTAAAAAAGTAACTGTTACTGACTGCCATAATATTGTTTTCTTGATTTCTTATAGTGTTTCTTAAAGCCAGAAAGTTGCCATTTGAAATGACTTTAGTTTTGTGTCATGTCTGTGATCTGCTTTTTTTCTACAAAATTAAACAACTGAATGAACATCCTCCGAGGCCGGTGATTCCATAATTTTTGCCAGGGGTTGTATATAGTTTGTCTTTGCTGATTGTTACTTTGAAGAAGGACCATGGCCCAAAAGTCCCATCAGAGTTGTTTGGGAATAATCACTGGTTTGTGGATTCTCTCTCGCTCTCGCTCTTTCTCTCGCGCTCTCTCTCTCTCTCTCTCTCGCTCTCTCCTTCTCTCTCTCCTTCCCCCCCAGTGTTTATTTGATTTGAATGTATTTGCTTTTAGGCACTTTAATATCCATATATTCCTGTATTTCAGGCTTGCAGCACATTCCAAAAAAGTTTGGACGAGGCAGTTTAGAGCTAATAATGAGGTAAAAAAAAAAAAAAAGATGTTTTAACAAATAGGTGATGTCAAAAGGTGATTGTAATCAGAATTGGGTACAAAAGCAGTATCCATGAAAGGCCGCCTTTAAGGGGCAAAGATTTGCAGAGGCCCCCCAGTTTGTAAAAAAAAAAAAAAAAAATGCTTGTGAAAGTGATTGTGATGCTTAAAAACAATGTTCCTCAAAGAAATGTGGTTTGTGTTTTCTCCCCGTACAGTGCATGATGTCATTAAATGGTTAATGGAATCTGGAGGAATTTCATTGCATAAAGGGCAGTGGTGCAAGCCTTACCTGATCCCCCAGACAGCAGTTCATCAAGAACAGTCTTTCATCGATAGCTTATATAACCACATGGGCAAGGGATTACTTTTGGAAACCTTTGTCAAGCACTACAATATGAAGTTATATTCACAAATACCTTTTAAAACTTTACTGTGCAAAAAAGAAGTTTTGTGCATAGATCGGAAGGGCACGTGCCTTGCCCCATTGTCACACTGAATTAAAAAATTTCCCATTACTTTTACAGCTTTGGTGCCATGGATGCTACTGATCTCACAAGTCTTATTCTCTGCACACACTGCAAAACTTTTACCCTTGATGATTCAGCAGGGCAGATTCCCATTATTGCTCGTCTCTGGTCTTGGAACGCTTGCCAAGCCAGAAATATTTTGTTAATTGCATCAAGGAAAAATACAAACATCCAAGAATTTGGACATCGGCACCTGACAAGAGCATGACGTTAAAAACTCTTTCCTTCAATTACAGTTAGTAGTCCAAACTTTCAACAGAAGACTTCAGAATCAGACATTTACACCACATATTTTTTTTAACATTCTTAAGATTATCCTGTGCACTGCATATCAGGTTTTTGTTGTTGTGTTTTTGTTTGTTTTTTTGTTTGTTTTTTTATGAAATGCCCTCTTCATTTGGACTGTTAAACCTAATTGGGGCTTAATTGTGCAGATGAGCAGTTACGCAAAACATACTGCCAACAGCTTCTCAATACGAAGGAATTATAAAATATTTAATGGAAAAGGTCAGTCACCTGACCTTAACCCAATAGTGTGTGATTTACTGAAGACTTTGTCTAAAAATGGCTGGCATTCCTTAATGGTTAAAGCAGTATTTTTGTTACTCCCTTTAACTTAAAGGTGATCAACTTCACAGCCACACCTTGACTTCAACAACACTGTGGTGATGTACAGAGGCTAAAAAAAATCTCACTATGCAAAAAATTACGAAGCTGACTTGTTTCTCTCTTTGAAACCTTCAGGAGGTGACTACTCAGCCTGTGATGGGTTTTGATCCTCTGCCTCCTCTTGATTCTGTGACATCATACACCCGCCCAGAGAGGTAACAGAAGAATTGTAAATCTTCACACTTGAAATTATATTGTTCAAAGCAGATATTGTGTTGTAGAAGCCAGCTGCCTCTGCTATTGCACATTATTGATATTGCTATTTGTATGTGCTTAACTCTCAAATTGTGTACAGGCCACGTGTTGGAGCCTCGGGTGAGAGTACATTATCACTGTTTTTCCGGTCTTTGCTGCCAAATTTCAATCTTCAGGTGAGTCTGTATTGGAACAGTTGATAGAAAATAATGGCTGAAAAGAAATGGATTGTTTCATGTTAGTGATTCCAGTATACTGGTCTAACATTTAAAAGTAAGACCATCAGCATCTTTGAAACTTCTACACTAATAAAAATCTAGGAAAGCAGACAACTGATTAAACATTTTCTCTAAAGAGCAACATCTACCCTTAAGACAAGGATGATAAACACCAAAGAAGGCATATGACCACTTTGCGGTTTATTCTGTCCTAAATGTGCCAGTGTTCAAGTGAGGAACATAGAACATCATTGATGAATAAATCTGTTTTCAGCATTTTGTCTTCGCAGTAACAGTGTCTGATGACTAATTATTTATTAAAAGCTGCATTCATGAAACACATTGCATTAGAACAGATAATTACTGTGTAAAACCTAAATGTCACCTAGATATAAAGCTGTAAACCATTTTAAAGAAAATGTGGCTGTTTCTATACTGGATGCTATTTAGAGCCATTTATAGATGATCTGCATTGATAAAGATGAAGTTGTTTTCGGGATAGGATACAGAGATTCACAATTGTGTCAAAGTCCACACTTAATACTCCACAACCTGTTGCATACACCTGCAATTTGTAATATCTAGACTGTTTAGTTGTCCAAATTACTTCTCAACATCATTTTGAGCACTTGACATGTTTGGCACTGTGTTACAAAATGCAGGATATTTTTACCCCCCGGTGGACGAAGGCCCAAAGGGGAATTATGTTGTGGCTATGTCCATCTGTCTGTCCCTCCGTCTCAAAAAGGGTTTAAGCGTTCTGAATTCAGCTCCTCTCACATTTTTAGGTGGAAATTCATGAAACTTGATACAAGTCCTTGTTAAAGGTTAGTAATAAGCATATTGTCATATTGTTTGAGTTGGGCCTATTATCCCAGAGTTATGGCCCCTGATTAACAAATCTAGACTCCATCAGTTTCATGAAAATTCAGTAAGGTATATCTTATATATTATATTCCAATTCTAAGGTGGAACTATGCCAGTATACAAAGGTATATCTAAAATAGAAGAGTAAAATAGAGTATAAAAGAGTAGAGTAGAGCCACTTAGGTGCCTGGCCTTGAGAACCAGGGATGGTAGGTTAAAAAGCTTTTTTATCCCATGGGAACTCTCCCTACCCACCCAAGCAGCTCAAGAAAAAGGTATATATAATATAATAAATAATAAGACATAAGAAGGATAAGACATCACAGGAGAAGATTGTTATCAAACACAAAGGAACCAACTATTTTGTAAGCTACGATGAACGTTGCTAAGGCCGGCTAGATAAGCTAACGTTAGCTGTTAGGTATAACTAATTGTATCCCACTCCTCCCATATTTACTAAAATATAATAGTATTAAAAAGGGGGAACAAGAAAAAGTACAGCGTGTAGAAATGTACAAGGTCTGTTAGAAAAGTATCGGACCTTTTTATTTTTTGCAAAACCTGATGGATTTGAATCACATTGTGCTTGCATCAGCCAACCTTGAACCTTCGTGCGCATGCGTGAACTTTTTCACGCCTGTCGATTGCGTCATTTGCTGGTAAGCAGCCTTTGTGTGAGGATATGTGTAGTCCGCTCGGCGGATTTTCATTGCAAGGAAAATGACGGAACGACTGGAGCAGCACCGCATCAAATTTTTACAGAAACTGGGCGACAGCCAGGTGGAAACCATTCGGATGATTCAGACGGCTTTCGGTGACTTTTCAGTCGTGTGACTAGCCGAGAAATTGTGGAAGAGGTGGGCATGTCACAGCATGTCCTGTGAGACTTCAGCATGGAGGTGCTTTTGCTCTGCCGTCAGCAGCTTCAGCACAAATTTCACAGCCACTCTTTTCATGGCCAAATCTTCTGTCACAATGGAATGTGCCGAAAAAGTGCTCATGTCCACCTCTTCCGCAATTTTCGGATAGTCACACGATGGTCCCACATCACCACAGCGTTCACGTTGGAAATGATCTGGTCATTTCAGCATGTTGATGGCCGACCGGAGCGTGACTCGCTCTCCACCATTGTTCGGACGTCTTTAAACTGGTTGTACCGCTCCTTAATCTGTGTGATGCCCATAACATCGTCACCGAAAGCTGTCTGAGTCTTCCGAATGGTTTCCACCTGGCTGTCGCCCAGTTTCTGGCAAAATTTGATGCGGCGCTGCTGCAGTCGTTCCATCTTTTTCCTTGCAATGAAAATCCGCCGAGCACACTGCACACATCCCACACAAAGGCTGCTTACCAGCAAATGACACAATCAACAGGCGTGAAAAAATTCACGCATGCGCACGAAGGTTCAAGGTTTGCTCATGCAAGCACACGTGATTCAAATCCATCAGGTTTTTGCAAAAAATAAAAAGGTCTGATACTTTTCTAACAGACCTCGTATATGGAGACATAAGTACATATATTTGCAGAAAAGAGAAAAAAGGGAAAAACGGCGGCCGTTTTAATCACCAAACCTGCAGCTGCTAGCATTACACATCTGGCTGTTTCTTCTTCTGGTATATTTTTAACACAGTATTCAGTAGCTTTGCCCTCGTGTGGGGACACACTTAAAGCGTTAAACATTAAACTAGCATATATATATATATATATATATATATATATATATATACACACACTCAACAAAAATATAAACGCAACACTTTTGGTTTTGCTCCCATTTTGTATGAGATGAACTCAAAGATCTAAAACTTTTTCCACATACACAATATCACCATTTCCCTCAAATATTGTTCACAAACCAGTCTAAATTGTGATAGTGAGCACTTCTCCTGCTGAGATAATCCATCCCACCTCACAGGTGTGCCATATGAAGATGCTGATTAGACACCATGATTAGTGCACAGGTGTGCCTTAGACTGTCCACAATAAAAGGCCACTCTGAAAGGTGCAGTTTTGTTTTATTGGGGGGGGATACCAGTCAGTATCTGGTGTGACCACCATTTGCCTCATGCAGTGCAACACATCTCCTTCGCATAGAGTTGATCAGGATGTCAATTGTGGCCTGTGGAATGTTGGTCCACTCCTCTTCAATGGCTGTGCGAAGTTGCTGGCTATTGGCAGGAACTGGTACACGCTGTCGTATACGCCGGTCCAGAGCATCCCAAACATGCTCAATGGGTGACATGTCCGGTGAGTATGCCAGCCATGCAAGAACTGAGACATTTTCAGCTTCCAAGAATTGTGTACAGATCCTTGCAACATGGGGCGTGCATTATCCTGCTGCAACATGAGGTGATGTTCTTGGATGTATGGCACAACAATGGGCCTCAGGATCTCGTCACGGTATCTCTGTGCATTCAAAATGCCATCAATAAAATGCACCTGTGTTCTTCATCCATAACAGATGCCTGCCCGTACCATAACCCCACCGCCACCATAGGCCACTCGATCCACAACACTGACATCAGAAAACCGCTCACCCACACAACGCCACACACGCTGTCTGCCATCTGCCCTGAACAGTGTGAACCGGGATTCATCCGTGAAGAGAACACCTCTCCAACATGCCAAATGCCAGCGAATGTGAGCATTTGCCCACTCAAGTCGGTTACGACGACGAACTGGAGTCGGGTCGAGACCCCGATGAGGACGACGAGCATGCAGATGAGCTTCCCTGAGATGGTTTCTGACAGTTTGTGCAGAAATTCTTTGGTTATGCAAACCGATTGTTTCAGCAGCTGTCCGAGTGGCTGGTCTCAGACGATCTTGGAGGTGAACATGCTGGATGTGGAGGTCCTGGGCTGGTGTGGTTACACGTGGTCTGCGGTTGTGAGGCTGGTTGGATGTACTGCCAAATTCTCTGAAACGCCTTTGGAGACGGCTTATGGTAGAGAAATGAACATTCATTACACGAGCAACAGCTCTGGTTGACATTCCTGCTGTCAGCATGCCAATTGCACGCTCCCTCAAATCTTGCGACATCTGTGGTATTGTGCTGTGTGATAAAACTGCACCTTTCAGAGTGGCCTTTTATTGAGGGCAGTCTAAGGCACACCTGTGCACTAATCATGGTGTCTAATCAGCATCTTGATATGGCATACCTGTGAGGTGGGATGGATTATCTCAGCAAAGGAGAAGTGCTCAATATCACAGATTCAGACTGGTTTGTGAACAATATTTGAGGGAAATGGTGATATTGTGTATGTGGAAAAAGTTTGATCTTTGAGTTCATCTCATACAAAATGGGAGCAAAACCAAAAGTGTTGCGTTTATATTTTTGTTGTGTATATATATATATATATACGAGGTCTGTTAGAAAAGTATCGTACCTTTTTATTTTTTTCAAAAACTATATGGATTTGATTCATATGTTTTTACGTCAGCCAAGCTTGAACCTTTGTGCGCATGCGTGAGTTTTTCCACGCCTGTCGGTTGCGTCATTCGCCTGTGGGCAGGCTTTGAGTGAGCACTGCTCCACCCCTCTCGTCGTTGTTTCATTGCGAGGAAATGGCGGAATGATTTGGGCTTTTTTTTCCATCAGAATTTTTTCAGAAACTGTTAGAGACAGGCAGCTGGAAACTATTCGAAAAATTTATCTGGCTTTCGGTGAAAATTTTACGGGCTTCACAGAGAATAAGGAGTGTTACTACAGCTTTAAGGACGGCCCACAATGGTGCACGGCTCGCTGCGCTCTGAGCCGCCATCGAGAGGCAGAAACCACCACAACATTTCTAAATGGATGGCTGTGTGGAGCCGGGACCGTCGTGTGCAATTTCTCTGGTTATCACAAGAGCTGGACATCAGCCATTTTCCGGCAGATTTCACTTTTAACAAGAGATTTTGTCATGGAAAGCCGCGCGGAGGCTTCGCGCATCATGACGGAGCCGCTGATGAAGCGAGACAAAGAACACCTCCGTTTCGGAGTGCCAGAGGACAAGTTGGGACATGCCTATCTCGGCTTTCAGTGCTTACCAGTCGAGTGAGTATAAGAGAAATTGTGGAATGCTGGGCATGTCCCAACTTGTCCTCGGAGGTGTTCCTTTGTCTCGCTTCATCAGCGAATCGGTCGTGACGCGCGAAGCCTCCGCGCGGCTTTCCATGACAAAATCTCTTGTTAAAAGTGAAATCTGCCGGAAAATGGCTGATGTCCAGCTCTTGTGATAACCAGAGAAATTGCACACGACGGTCCCGGCTCCATACAGCCATCCGTTTAGTAATGATGTGGTGGTTTCTGCCTCTCAATGGCGGCTCTGAGCGCGGCGCGCCGTGCGCCATTGTGGGCCATCCTTAAAGCTGTAGTAACACTCCTTATTCTCTGTGAAGCCCGTAAAATTTTCACCGAAAGCCAGATAAATTTTTCGAATGGTTTCCAGCTGCCTGTCTCTAACAGTTTCTGAAAAAAATTCTGATGGGAAAAAAAAAAAAAAAGCCCAAATCATTCCGCCATTTCCTCGCAATAAAAGAACGACGAGAGGGGTGGACCAGTGCTCACTCAAAGCCTGCCCACAGGCGAATGACGCAACCAACAGGTGTGGAAAAACTCACACATGTGCACGAAGGTTCAAGCTTGGCTGACGTAAAAACATATGAATCAAATCCATATAGTTTTTGAAAAAAATAAAAAGGTACGATACTTTTCTAACAGACCTCGTATGTATGTATGTATAAGGTGAATGAGGGTGAGGCAGCCTATTAGATAATTAATTGCTATTAGGCTAAGCTATAATTGTAGCAGTATAACTGTATAAACAAAGGCTCAGATATAATATGTTATAGGTTTTATCTAAGGTTTCTTTGGAAATCAGCTCCTCACATATTTAGGATGAATTTTGTGAAAACTGATGTAAGTCCTTGAAATGTTATCAGAAGGTAGCAAGCACTTGTACCAAAGCAGTATTTGCCAGCGGGAGATATTGTGTTCTCAGAGCACTCTTGTTCCATTTATAACCCAAAATCAGTATGTGAGCAATCAGTGTGAAGTCCTGTTCTCACTTTCATGGACCGGGGAGGTCACAGTCTGTAACCCTGACAATCTGGCATTGCTCACAAATGTGATCTTGAGCTTGGTTTGATGTCATAATGTGCCAGATGTGCAAAAATTATTGTAGCCTAGCCGTAACACACCTATAGGATAACTTGAGCACAACTTTGGAACTCCTTGAAAACATGCTGGTGTCGTATGACAGTGTTTTGGGCTCATCAGAAATGCAAGGGATTACTAAAGTATGTCAAAATTTTCAACAGAAGAAAGGAATGTTCCTGATTCATCGTGGATACCCTCTAAGGTTTTCCAAGGTGTGGACAAGGTTTCAAACCATGACTTCCCAGGATTCATATCTGTGAAATTGAGAACCGGGGTTTAACACACACATTATCCTCTGTAGAGTCATGTAGTGTCTGAAAAATAATCCAGAAAATATTAATATATGTTTGTGTTTATTTTGCTTTTGGCTTGTCCCGTTTGCTCAGTGTTGCCGCAGCAGATCCAGTAGAGATCTGTATGATGATTTGGCCCAAGTTTTACTGCCCTGCCTGAAACTATTCCAGTTCCACACAAAGATTAATCTGATGTGGCCATTTCCGAATCAATACTAAAAGTTATTGGTTATCTGTAATAAAGATTCAATTGTTTTTAGCAGTTATTCGGTTTAGCGTCATTAAAAAAATAACTTTTTAGTTATCGGATTAATGGTTATTGAGCTAACTTTTTGTGAGCTGTGCCCACCACTGCATATAGCAGAGGAATACATTGATATTTGAGAAGTGAAATGAAGTTTCTAGTATTTACAGAAAGTGTGCAATATTTATTCAAACATAATTAGGCAAGTGCATAAATTTGGGCACCCTTGTCATTTTATTGATTTGAATACATTTTGCACTAATTATTGAAACACAAAATACTATACTATAGTACTATATTACATATTATACTATAATGTACTATATTAAATTATGTTGTCTATAGTACTAAGTACTATATGCAACATATTGGAATGTATAACAATTGAAATTCATGTAAAACAAGCTAATAATATTATGTTAAGTTGTATCTATAGAACACCAGGATCATGTCTTGACACATTCAATGAAAAACTTGCTGCCATATTTAACCATTCTGATAAGAAGGTGAAAATAATCTGTGGTGATTTTTAATACAGATTTGTTAAATCCGAATGGACATCAAAAAACAACAGACTTTATCCATACAATGTACAGTAACTGTTTTTTCCCTGTAATTATAAAACCAAGTAGAATAACACTGGATACAGCTACATTGATAGACAATATATTTACAAATAAAATTGACTCTCAAATAGTTGGTGGACTTCTCATAAATGATATTCCCATTTTTGCAATTTTTCAAAATTATTTTGGGACTCAAACTAGATTAAAGACTTCTACATTTAAAATAAGAAATAGAACATCAGGAGCTATGGCTGCCTTCAAGGTGGAACTTGGGGAACAAGACTGGACTGAGGTTTTTGTTAATGAAAACCCTAATAATGCATATATGCATTTTTGTCAACTTTAATTTCATTATATGAGAAACATTGTCCCGTAGTGAAAATTACTAGAAAGCGCCAGTGTTTAAATAAACCATGGATTACAAAGGGAATAGAGGATGCATGTTAAAAAAAAAATTATATAAGAGATTCAGAAAATATAGGACAAAGGATGCTGAAACAAAATATAAGTTATATAAAAATAAATTAGTAAATATTATAAGAATGAGTAAGAAAGAACATTATCATACATTATTGGAGCAGAACAGGAGTAACACACAAGAAACATGGAAAGTATTAAATAGTATAATTAGAAAGGGTTCCAAAAGGAAGGAGTATCCAGAGTATTTTATAGCAGATAAAGATATTAAGATTGATAATATTAAAGAAATAGTAAATGAATTTAATGAGCTTCTTGTACGTTGGTTATAACCTTGCAAAAGAAATTCCAGCGTCAAGAATTAATTATGAAACATATTATCAAAAACTCTTCCTCCATGTTTATTAATGCTGTAAATGATAGAGAAATACTTGACATTGTGAAAACATTTAAGAATAAAAAGTCTACACATTGTTTTGATTTTGACATGTTATTAGTTAAAAGTATTATAGAGTATATAGTGCAACCATTCACATAGATTTGCAATTTGTCTTTTCGAACTGGTATTTTTCCTTCAAAAATGAAAATAGCAAAAGTTATCCCTATTTATAAAAATGGGGAAATATACAAATTGACCAATTATAGACCTATATCATTACTTCCACAATTCTCAAAAATTTTAGAAAAATTATTTGTTCATAGACTTGATAAATATATTGATAAACATAATTTTTTAAGTGATAACCAGTATGACTTTAGAGCAAAAAGGTCCACTTCAATGGCAGTGATGGAATTTGTGGAAGGCACTTCTACTGCAATGGATTAATAAGGAATATACTGTTGGTGTTTTTATAGATTTAAAAAAGGCATTTGATACTATTGATCATAATATATTGATGAATAAACTGGAGAGATATGGTATAAGAGGGTTAGCATACACATGGATGAAAAGTTATTTAGATGACAGATATCAATATGTGCAACTAAATAATGTAAAATCAAATCAGTTGAAGGTTACTTGTGGGGTCCCTCAAGGGTTGGTGTTGGGTCCTAAATTATTCATATTATATATCAATGATATGTGTAATGTTTCCAAACTATTAAAGTGTGTTTTATTTGCTGATGACACCACTCTTTACTGTTCTGGTAAAAACCTAGAACAGCTTCTGACTACAGCGGAAAAGGAATTAAATATATTAAAAAACTGGTTTGACATTAATAAGTTATCTCTGAATTTGAACAAAACAAAGTTTTTATTGTTTTTGCCACTCAACAAATTAAAAACCCGGTTGCAATCAGGGTTAATAATATTGAAATTGAACGAGTGTATGAAAATAAGTTTCTTGGAGTGACAGTCGATCATAAGCTTTGTTGGAAACCTCATATAAACAATGTAAAATCTAAAATGTCAAAAACTATTGCTATACTTTATAAAGTAAAGGATGTCCTTAATAAAAAGTCACTATACATACTTTATTGTTCATTACTACTTCCAAATATTACTTATTGTCTAGAGATATGGGGTAACACATATAAAACTAACACTCTTCCTATTTTTAGGATGCAAAAAAAAGCTATAAGAATTATTAATGGATCAAATTATAGGGAATCAACTAACGCTTTGTTTATTGACAGTAATGCCCTCAAATTTTATGATTTAGTGGAATTTAAAATGGCACAGATAATGTAAAGTACACAATTTACTTTGCTGCAATATTCAGAAGCTGTTTGAAATCAGAGAGTCCATTTGAAGGGAACAAGTATTTACAAAAAATCTAACATACAAACAAATATAAAGCAAATATGTGTTTCTGTAAGAGGTGTTAATTTATGGAATAGCTGTGACAATGAATTAAAAAGGTGTACTTCATTTTCATTATTTAAAAACATGTTTAAAACTAAAATATTACAGAACTATATAAATCAAGTATGAAGAATGATAATGTAATTAATGTAACTTTTGGTTGTATTATTATGAAATTGTATTTATTTATATATTTTTCTAAAGTGCTTCAGGTTTTTTTTTTTTTTTTTTTTTTTTTTGCTCTCATTTCATATTGTTGAATTTGTTTTTGTAAAAAGGTTAGGCATAATAAGCTTGAGCTTCAGCCTATACCTTTTTGATTAGCGTTATCCCTTTTTGAAATGTTTTTTGTTGAATATGTGTGTGTATGTATATATGTAATTGTATTTCATTTGGGGGGTTGAATGCTAATCATATAAAAAGTTTTCATCATTATCAAAATTGGTTTGGTAAGTGCACTGACCCTTGACTTCCTCAGGGCCCTGTCCCACTGGGGAGAGGATTAATTGCGCATGAATTGAGTATAGAAAGTGCGGGCGTTCGTTGTCGTCCGCAACAAAAATGGCCAAAAATGACAAATGTCCCAGTATGAATTACGGATGTATTAATAATATATAGCGAATATATGATGAACAGTCACGGTTATATAACGCATGTAGTGAGGAAACTGATCCAACACATTGAGATTATCACGGCAGTATTACGGGTGTATTATAAATGCATTGCGCATGTGTTGCGTGTGCACGGCATCTGCATTGCGGTCATAAAAGAAGCGCACTCGCTCCTTTCGGCATCACTATTCACACCAACAATACAGCCTCCGGAGCATTTGCTGGACTTGGACAAGTTGATCACAGAGTTTGTTCATGTTGTCATGCGAGGGTTAACTGTTCATGAGTTTGGGGAGTGGGAGGGGGGAAGCCACTAGGCTGTGAGACTTTTTTTTTTTTTTTTTTTTGAGAGTGTTACAGACAGCGTGAGTTGTGGCTAACAGCAACTCTTCCTTTTGTTGGTATTAAATAAAAGTCCTGGATTGCAGCAGTACGTCTTTGTGGATTTACACAGCCGGACCGGCACTGACTGGCAGGTATGTCGCTTTCTGCCACATATAGTACTTTGGGTTTACGTGACGTGTTTGTTATGCATTCACAGATTGTCTGCAAAGCAGATGTAATAAAACCGCTTTATTTGTGGCCAGTTTGGATGCATTCGCTACATATTTTAGTTTGTGATGTGGACATGATGGGCACGCAATATATCTGTTTTACACACTGTCCCAGTCCGCTGCCAAGCCGCAAATCCCCGTCAGTTGCTGATATCAGCGGTTAACGGCAGATATACAGCACACAGTGAGTATGTATTGTGTATGAATTGAGTATGTATGGAGTGTGTAAGGCGGATGTCATCTGCATCCAGATTTTTGAACAGCTCAAAAATCCTGGCTGCAGACATGCGTGCCTCTGCGGATGATCATGGGCGTATTCGGATGACGGCCGACTCATACAGGCATGTTACACGGATATTGCGGATGTTTGGCGAATATGGGCCAGTTTTGTGCGCAATCCATACGCAAATCCTTCTAAACACCAGTGGGACAGGGATCTTACACAGGTGAATCCAGTCGTGAGAAAGGGTATTTAAGGTGACGATTTACAAATGTTTCTCCTCTTTGCATCTCTTCTAATGAGTGGCAACATGGGGCCCTCTAAACAACTCTGAAATAATCTGGAAATTAAGATTGTTCAACATCATGGTTTAAGGGAAGGATACAAAAAGCTACCTCAGAGATTTCAGCTGTCAGTTTCCATTATGAGGAACATAGTGAGGAAATGGAAAACCACAGGCACAGTACTAGTTGAAGCCCGAAGTGGCAGGCCAAGAAAAATCTCAGATAAGCTGAAGCAAAGGATGTGAGAACAGTCATAGTCAACCCACAGACCTGCTCCAAAGACCGGCATGATTTTGCTGCAGATAGTGTCTCTGTGCATCGTTCAACTATGCAGTGCACTTTGCACAAGGAGATGCTGGATGAGAGAGTAATGCAGAGGAAGCCTTTTCTGCGTACACACCACAAACAGTCGCTTGACGTATGCTAAAGCACATTTGGACAAGCCAGATTAATTCTGGAATAAGGTGCTGTGGACTGGTGAAACTAAAATTGAGGTATTTGGACATAACAAGGGGTGGTATGCATGGCTGAAAAAGAACACAGCATTCCAAGAAAAATGTTTACTACCTACAGTAAAATTTGGAGGTGGTTCCATCATGCAGTGTAGTCAATGCAGGTACTGGGAATCTTGTTAAAGTTGAGAGTCACATGGATTCCAGTCAATGTCAGCGGATTCTTGAGAACAGTGTTCAAGAATCAGTGACAAAGCTGAAGTTGCCCTGGGACTGAATCTTTCAACAAGACAATGACCCTAAACACTGCTCAAAATCTACTAAGGCATTCATGCAGAGGAACAAGTACAACATTCTGGAATAGCCATCTCAGTCCCCAGACCTGAAGATTATTGAAAATCTGTGGTGTGATTTTAAGCGGGTTGAGATGTTTTGTAAAGAAGAATGGTCCAAAATACCTTCAACCAGAATCCAGACTCTCATTGGAAGCTATAGGAAGCATTTAGGTGCTGTTATTTCTGCAAAAGGAGGATCTACTAAATATTTATGTATTTTCACTGTTGGGGTGCCCGAATTTATGCACCCTCCTAATTTTGTTTAAAGAATTATTGCACACTTTTTGTACATCCTATAAACTTCATTTCACTAATCAAATATCACTGTTTGTCTCTACTTTTAAGATTAGGCTTAAAACTTTCCTTTTTGCTAAAGCTTATAGTTAGGGCTGGATCAGGTGACCCTGAACCATCCCTTAGTTATGCTGCTATAGACTTAGACTGCTGGGGGTTCCCATGATGCACTGAGTGTTTCTTTCTCTTTTTGCTCTGTATGCACCACTCTGCATTTAATCATTAGTGATTGATCTCTGCTCCCCTCCACAGCATGTCTTTTTCCTGGTTCTCTCCCTCAGCCCCAACCAGTCCCCAGCAGAAGACTGCCCCTCACTGAGTCTGGTTCTGCTGGAGGTTTCTTCCTGTTAAAAGGGAGTTTTTCCTTCCCACTGTCACCAAGTGCTTGCTCACAGGGGGTCGTTTTGACCATTGGGGGTTTTTTGTAATTATTGTATGGCTTTGCCTTACAATATAAAGCGCCTTGGGGCAACTGTTTGTTGTGATTTGGCGCTATATAAATAAAACTGATTTGATTTGATTTGCTACATGATATATTTAACTGAAATTGGTGATCCAAACAACCAGTGATTTATAAAGGAAAATCATGGAAATCATCAGGGGTGCCCAAACTTTTACGTGTGTGTGTGTGTGTGTGTGTGTGTGTGTGTGTGTGTGTGTGTGTGTGTGTGTGTGTGTGTGTGTGTGTGTGTGTGTGTGTGTGTGTGTGTGTGTGAGATTTTGCAAGTTCTCCCACTTAAAAATCATGGAGGGGTCTGAAATTTTCATCTTAGGTGCATGTCCACTGTAATGCCGCGTTCACACCGGGCACGACGCGAGCGATAGATTGCCATGTAATCCCTATGGAACAACGCGTTTTGGCACCAAGTCGACGCGATGGACGCGAGTGAAGCGATTTTGAGCAATTGGCGCATTTGTGGCGCGATATTGCATCACATTACGTCGCGTTGCCTCCCTAAATTGAAAAATCTGAACTTTTTCGTCTCGTCGCGCCGCGATGACCAATCAGGGACTGAATATGTAGTGACGTGGAGATGTCTGGAGTTTGACTGAAGATGTGAACATGTCCTGTATCTGGTAGCCAGTCTGTGAGCAGGTCTTATGTCTCTTTTGTCCTGTATTTCACAATTATGACAGTTTTTGGAGCGAGCAGCAGCACCACAGCAGGGGGAGCAGAGTTTCTTTCTCTTATTCTTTTACGTGCGCGCGAGCAACTCGTCCATGGAGATTATTTTACTTAACTACACAGATGTAAAATAAAACAAATGGTGTCTGGTTTCTAAACACAATTATGACAGTTTGTGGGAAGAGCGAGCAGCAGCCCCGCAGCAAACAGCGGAGTTTCTTTCTTTCCCTTTTTTTACGTGTGCGCGCCAGCGAACCATCTGTGGAGAATATTTTATTAATTAACTACACAGATGTATAATAAAACAAATGGTGACTAGTTTCTAAACACAATTATGACAGAGTGTTTTTGGGGAAGAGCGAGCAGCAGCCCCACAGCAAGCAGCTGCGTTTTTTTTTTTTTTTTTAAATTGTTTACATGTGCGCGCGTGAACGGGACAGGAGGTCCTCAAACTGGGTCCTGCAGAGGTGGAAGGGCCGCTGAAAGCGGCCGTCATCCAGACGCAGCTCCTGCAGCAAATAGTGATACTCCCTGTATTGGGAGCTTTCCACAACAACTCGCTCCGTGTGATCAAGGTCCATCATGTTAACTTGACTGACAACCGGAGCCGGCGAGCAGAATGGAAGCTCCTCCTATTTGATGATGCACCGGCGTGAATTTTCGCAGCAAAAGCAGAGCGACACACCGGGCGATGGTGGCACGTCCGTCGCCACTTAACCCCCGCAAATTTGTGGCATCTGTTTGCGCCCGGTGTGAACGCAGCATGAGAGACATAATCCAAAAAAAAACTAGAAACACTCAGAGTGCAAACCTCCGCCAAGGCCACAGGGTCACTGACCCTAAAGAGATTCCCTCCTTGGCACAGTGATCTATTCAACAGTTCAGTGTTACAACCAAAACTATGATACATACACTTTTCTTTCCTGTATATTTGACATTCTTGACTATGAAAACATACCAGTAGAACTTGGAATCACTTTTATGTCTTTATTAGTTGAAACATTATTGTATAAAATTATTTTTCGGTAATGGCGGTTTTCTTCTGGATCTAGCTCCATAACATTTGAAGCTACATCAAATCTGATGACACCTTACTGAATCAGTACAGATTCAGCTACAATTTGGTGTTAGTTGTGCATCTCTAGCTTCATTTGTCACCTCACACTGACACACGGATCCGATCATCACCAAACTTTGTTGTTTGATAGAACATTTGACTATGTTACACCTTAATTTTTTTTCAAGCCTTTTTCATGCCTTATTTTTGTGGAGTTAGAAACTAGAATGTCAAAATTCCCCCTATCCCGCAATAGTGAAGAATGCTTTAAAAAAATTCCTGGATCTGGATCACGATCCGGATCCAGGAATTTTCCAGATCCGGACCACTAAAATTTAATAACTTGTTCCTCTTGTCATTTCCAACCACTCCACAAAATTTCAGCAAAATCCGTTCAAAACTTTCTGAGTTATCCTGCTGACAGACAGACAAACAAACGCGACTGAAAACATAACCTCCTTGGCGGAGGTTTAAAAAAAAAAAAATCTGGAAATCACAATGTATGATTTTTTTAAATAATTTATTTGCATGTTACTGCTGCAAATAAGTATTTCAACACCTGCCAATCAGCAAAAATTCTGGCCCTCAAAGACCTGTTAGTCCGCCTCTAAAAGGTCCACCTCCATTTATTATTCCAAATTAGAAGCACCTATTTGAGGTCGTTAGCTGCATAAAGACACCTGTCCACCCCACACAATCAGTAAGACTCTGTCTACTACGGAGGTGAAGTTAGTTTTACGTTGGCTATTCGACAGATATTTGCTCCTGTTTAACCTGTTCTTTACTGCGGGTAAACGTCCTCTTCGCTCCAGTTAAACCTCTTCTATTTACACTGATTTTCGGTGTGGAATCATTGTGCTCCACTGGCTGCATGAGATACACCTCTTGTTTTTACATTTTAAATCTGTTCAGATTTTTTATTAATTTTTATATGTAAATATTAGCGTTTTAGCTCAATAGCTTCCAGGTCATGTGATCAATTGACTCAAAATCCATGTGGAATCATTGTGCTCCACTGGCTGCATGAGATACGCCTCTTGTTTTTGCATTTTAAATCGGTTCATATTTTTTATTAATTTTAAATGTAAACATTAGCATTTTCGCTCAACAGCTCCTCAATAGCTTTAAACAGTATCTCTGGTTTGAATGTCCCACCTTTTTATTTTGAAAACAGGAAGTTGGTGCTCGACGTAGCCGTTTACTATAACGTCTGCAATACGGGCGCACTCGAAATGTTGGAGTGTCTTGCTCAGAGTCGCTCTGTCGCCGGAGCAACGTAGAGGTTTAACCTGAGCGCAGAGGACGTTTACCTGCAGCAAAGAGGGAAAACCAGAGCGATCTGGAATATCCAACGTAAAACTAATTTCACTGCGGTCCAACACCGAACATGGCTAAGACCAAAGAGCTGTCCAAAGACACCAGAGACAAAATTGTGGACCTCCACAAGGCTGGAAAGGGCTACGGAGCAATTGCCAAGCAGCTTGGTGAAAAAAGATCAACTGTTGGAGCAATTATTAGAAAATGGAAGAAGCTAAACATGACTGTCAATCTCCCTCGGACTGGGGCTCCATGCAAGATCCCACCTTGTGGCGTATCAATGATCCTAAGAAAGGTGAGGAATCAGCCCAGAACTGCACGGGAGGAGCTGGTCAATGACCTCAACAGAGCTGGCACCACTGTTTCCAAGGTTACTGTGGGTAATACACTAAGACGTCATGGGTTAAAATCATGCATGGCACGGAAGCAAGCCGGGCTAGCGACTTGCTCGACGAGGCCCGCAGCGGTTCACTGGCCGAGTTTCCATTTGGGCCCGTGGCTAGCGGCATGCTCGACGAAGGCGTTCCCATCCAGGTTCCCAGGCCCCGAGGCTAGCAGCGATACGACGGTGGCGTTTCCATCCGGTCCCGAGGCCCGCAGTGAATCACCGGCGGAGGTAGGTGCTGTTCAGGACCAAGGCTCAATGCAACTCGCCGGAGGCTTTCTTATCTGGAGTCCGAGGCCCCGTGGCACAGCAGTTCGTCGGCGGCCTTTTCCAACCAGACCCCGAGGCCCGCGCACTGAGCTAGCTAGCCGGGAGGCTAACTAGCCCTGTCCCATAATCATGCCTCCAAAGAGAGCACCGACAGCGGAGGACATCAGGAGATCACTCGACTAACTTTCACAGGACGTCTCTATTATAAAGGAAAAGCAAGATAGGATTCTTTCACTTGTGGAAGAAACAAAATTACGAGCGCTGGTCGAGGAGAGAGACAAAAAGATAGCGGTACTGGAGAGGAGGTTGGATGATTTGTAACAATATTCAAGAATGAATGAGGTAATTGTGACCGGGTTAAAAATAAAACCCAGGTCATATGCCCATGCAGTAACGGCAAACAGGGACGAAGATTTTGCTGAGACTGAGGGGGGTTCCACTGAACACCAGGTGGTGGCTTTCCTCGCATCCAGGGACATCTACCTGGATGTGGACTCAATTGAGGCTTGCCATCCCCTTAAAACAAAACGCCAGCGGTGATAATGAGGGTTGTCAATAGGAAAAATAAAGTAGTGTTGATGAAACAAGGAAAAAAGTTAAAAGGTACAAATGTCTCTTTGAATGATCACTTGACAAAAAGAAATGCAGATATCGCTAAGAAAGCCAGATACTTACGGAGACAAAATAAAATTCAGAGTATGTGGGTCAGCAATTGTAAAGTGTTTATCAAATTGAATGGCACATCGGCAGAAGCTAAGGTCTTGATTATCAAAGATACTGAACTGAAAAAATATGAATAAGGACAAAAAAAATGGTAAAATGTATTGGTCTTAAGGTTGACTATGATGACAGATGGAAGTCTGTATATTACATAATGACTATGGAGAATAACCAGTTTATTTCTGCCCAGGAGCTCTGTCTAGAAACATTTGATTATAATACAACCCCTGGCAAAAATTATGGAATCACCAGCCTCAGAGGATGTTCATTCAGTTATTTAATTTTGTAGAAAAAAAGCAGATCAGACATGACACAAAACTAAAGTCATTTCAAATGGCAACTTTCTGGCTTTAAGAAACACTATAAGAAATCAAGAAAAAAAGATTGTGGCAGTCAGTAACGGTTACTTTTTTAGACCAAGCAGAGGAAAAAATTATGGAATCACCCTGTAAATTTTCATCCCCCAAATTAATACCTGCATCAAATCAGATCTGCTCATTGACATTGACCCTATGCCATGACATTGACCCTATGTGTCTTTTTGCAAGGAATGTTTTCACAGTTTTTGCTCTATGGCAAGATGCATTATCATCTTGAAAAATGATTTCATCATCCCCAAACATCCTTTCAATTGTCCAAAATATCAGCATAAACTTGTGCATTTATTGATGATGTAATGACAGCCATCTCCCCAGTGCCTTTACCTGACATGCAGCCCCATATCATCAATGACTGTGGAAATGTACATGTTCTCTTCAGGCAGTCATCTTTCTAAATCTCATTGGAAAGGCACCAAACAAAAGTTCCAGCATCATCACCTTGCCCAATGCAGATTCGAGATTCATCACTGAATATGACTTTCATCCAGTCATCCACAGTCCACGATTGCTTTTCCTTAGCCCATTGTAACCTTGTTTTTTTCTGTTTAGGCGTTAATGATGCCTTTCGTTTAGCTTTTCTGTATGTAAATCCCATTTCCTTTAGGTGGTTTCTTACAGTTCGGTCACAGACGTTGACTCCAGTTTCCTCCCATTTGTTCCTCATTTGTTTTGTTGTGCATTTTTGATTTTTGAGACATATTGCTTTAAGTTTTCTGTCTTGATGCTTTGATATCTTCCAGAGTTTAGACACAACTGACTGTGAACATTTCGGTCACAGATGTTGACTCCAGTTTCCTCCCATTCGTTCCTCATTTGTTTTGTTGTACATTTTTCGATTTTTGAGACATATTGCTTTAAGTTTTCTGTCTTGACGCTTTGATGTCTTCCTTGGTCTACCAGTATATTTGCCTTTAACAACCTTCCCATGTTGTTTGTATTTGGTCCAGAGTTTAGACACAGCTGACTGTGAACAACCAACATCTTTTGCAACATTGCGTGATGACTTACTCTCTTTTAAGAGTTTGATAATCCTCTCCTTTGTTTCAATTGACATCTCGTGTTGGAGCCATGATTCATGTCAGTCCACTTGGTGCAACAGCTCTCCAAGGTGTGTTCACTCCTTTTTAGATGCAGACTAACGAGCAGATCTGATATGATGCAGGTGTTAGTTTTGGGGATGAAAATTTACAGGGTGATTCCATAATTTTTTCCTCAGAATTGAGTGATTCCATATTTTTTTCCTCTGCTTGGTCTAAAAAAGTAACCGTTACTGACTGCCACAATCTTTTTTTTCTTGATTTCTTATAGTGTTTCTTAAAGCCAGAAAGTTGCCATTTGAAATGATTTTAGTTTTGTGTCATGTCTGTGATCTGCTTTTTTTCTTCAAAAATTAAACAACTGAATGAACATCCTCCGAGGCCGATGATTCCATAATTTTTGCCAGGGGTTGTAAAAGCACATCCCGCCCCTTTGGACCTGATTCCGATCCAGATCTCTTTTTTATTGATAACATTATCAGTGCAAATACTTTACAGAAGAACAATTCAAAGATTACAATATCAGTGATGGAGCTTTTTCAATTACACATTTTAATAGCAGAAGTCTTCCTCTGAACATGTCTAGAATTAAGGATTGTCTGCCAAGAACCAAAAAAAGTTTTTCAGTTATTGCTATTTCAGAAACATGGCTAAATGATGTTAATGGTGATCTTGTACACTTGGATGGTTACGATCTGTTCTCGGTTAATAGGCTTACGAGAGGGGGCGGAGGTGTTGCGCTGTATGTACGGTCAAATTACAAGTGCAAACTTATGTCATTTGCACTTGACAACATTATGGAGTGTGTTACTGTCAAAATTACATCTACACATTCCAACAATACGGTTGTTAGCTGCATTTACAGAGCTCCTGGAGCAAATATCAACACTTTCGAGAATATAGTGATGGGAGCATATAATAAAATTAATAGCAACAAGATTTATCTGTGGAGGCTTTAATATAGATTTTTTTTAAATCCTCATAATCATACACAAACCACCTCATTTATAAACTCTTTATTTTGTTTGGGGCTGTATCCATCTATTATTCATCCAAGTAGAATAACTGAATTCAGCGACTCATTGATAACATTTTAACTAACGTTACATTAGGTAATCTCAGTGGGGGACTACTGTTAAGTGATATTAGTGATCGCTTGCCGGTTTTCGCTGTTTTTGGATCGCTGCATATGGGTAACCCCCGATGTGATACTAGAACCTTGACTAGAAAATTAACACCTGTAGCTGTTGATAATTTAAGAGTGGAACTAACACTTCAGAACTGGAATGAAGTCTATATTGATGACATTGACAAATCATATGATACTTTTGTCTCCATTGTTTCAAGGTTATATGATAAACATTGTCCTCTTGTTGAAAAAATTCATAGAAATCGGTACAGTAACAAACCATGGATAACTAAGGGTCTTCAGAATGCATGTAAAAAGAAAAATTTATTGTATAAACAGTTTATAAAATTAAGAACTAAGGAAGCTGAAAGCAAATATAAACATATAAGAATAAATTAATAAATATTATGAGAGTAAGGATAGGTATTACAGTGAGTTACTTGAAAAATAGAACCAATCTTAAAAATACTTGAAATATCATAAATGAGATGATAAAGTATAAAAGTGCTTGGGATTAGCCTTTTTTATTCAGATAACACAGTGGTTGACGCAAATATATCTATTGCTGATTATTATTTTTATATATATATATATATATATATATATATATATATCTTTTTATTTAACCAGGTAAAAAAACTCATTGAGATTAAAACCTCTTTTTCAAGCGTGACCTGGCCAAGATGGCAACACAAAAGCAAAGTAGTTACATCAAACACAGAACACACATTCGAAAAACAGAATTGCAATACATAGTTACAAAACGCAATTACGTAGTCCAGTTGTCCTTAACTCTCTGTCCTTTATGATTGTTTTAAATTCTCCCAAAGTTACAAGATGTGTCAATTTGAGGTCCTTCTGCAAAATGTTCCATGTGGACGGGGCAGCAACTTTAAAAGCCTTTTTGCCCAATTCAGTTCTGACTCTTGGGACCTGCATCAGTATAACGTCCTGAGAGCACAGGCCATAAGTGCTGAGGTTTCTACACATATATGAACACAAATATGAAGGCAGAAGTCCAAGAATACATCTATAGATAAAAATCAGCCAATGAGAGCTTCTACGAACAGACAAGGATGAACAATGTGCAGCGGCATATAATGAGCAGTGATGTACACAATAACTGCAGCCGGTAATAAAACGTAATGCACAATGGTATACAGCATCCAGTTTCAATAAAAACTGATGAGGAGCATTCATAAAAAGCAAGTCTCCATAGTTCAACAAGGGCAGAAAGACTGATCAGGTTTTTTCTAGCTTGCAACGAAAAACATGATTTATTTCTAAAAAGAAACCCAGTTTCAATTTCAGCTTAAAAACAAGTTTATCAATATGCGATTTAAAAGACAAGTTCTCATCAATTAAGATCCCCAAGTATTTGTAAGATGTGACCGTTTCAATTTCTGCTCCATAAATGCTTGACAACTTAGGAAGGGGAAATGGAAGCTGCTTGCCATTTGAAAACAGCATAGTCTTTGATTTGTCTGCATTCAGCACCAACTTGAGCTGTTTCAAACGGAGCTGAACAGTGTCAAAGGCCGACTGCAAGGACCTGAGTGATTTTAAGGATGAGGAAGCAAAACAGTAAATTACAGTGTCATCAGCATAAAAATGTGACGCAGCATCATACAAATCATCGCAAAGATTATTTACATAAATTGTAAGCAACAAAGGCCCCAGTATAGAGCCTTGAGGTACTCCCTTTTGCACGGGGAGGAAAGAAGAAAAAGGCCCGGTTAGATAACCCAATCTTGTGCAGTCTACCAGACAGCATGATCGACTGTATCAAATGCCTTTGACAAATCTATACAAAGAGCTGCGCAGTATTTTCGACCATCTAGTGCCTCTATAATGTCGTTTACCACTTTAACAGCAGCAGTTATTGTACTGTGCTGTTTTCAAAAACCCGACTGGTTTTGTGAAAGGAGACAGTGATCATTTAAAAAGTTTTTGAGTTGTTCACTGACCAGCTTTTCTAGAACTTTAGAAAGAACACATAATTTGGAGATTGGCCTATAATTGTTAACCAAGGAGGGGTCACCACCTTTCAGCAGGGGAAAAACATAAGCTGACTTCCATATTTTTGGAATCCTATTTTGGAAAATAGTTAAATTAAAAATATGACATAGAGGCTCTGCTATAAAATTTGCAGCTGACCTCAAAAAGAAAGGCTCAAGATTGTCAGGTCCTGCAGGTTTGGATTGATCCAATTGTTTTAGAGCCCTAAGGACCTCAGCTACATCAAATGGAGTCAGATGAAATCCTGACGCAGTAGTATTAATAGGTGGGGATTGAGGGCAAATCCCTTGCACATTAAGTTGATGTGGATGTAATGACTCAGAGATCCTGAAGAAACAAGATGATTAAGAATGGCTGTTGTGTCAGCTAGAACATGTGCATCTTTTACTATGCAAGCAGACAGTTCATCTATAGTATCATCCCCAAAGGAAGACTTGACTACTTTCCAAAATTTCTTAGGATCATTTAAATAACGAGTAATTTTATCCATATAAAAATCAGACTTAGCCTTTTTAACCAAGGAAGTAAAGCGATTTCTGAGCTGTTTGAAAATCAACCAATCATCTGGGGATTTAGATTTTCTGGCCTTAGCCCAGGCATCATCCATGCTTTAAGGAGACTGGAAAGCTCAGGTGACAACCAAGAGTTATTTCTACCTTTCACTCTAAATTTGCGTAGTGGGGCCTGTTTATTAATAATACTATTAAAAGCTTTATAAAAGTAATTCCAGGCAAGTTCTACATCATTAGAAAGTGTGATCTTGGACCAGTCATAATGCCATAACTCATGGTAAAAACCCTGTTCACAAAAATGTTTAAAATCGCCTTTCATAATAATACTTGGCCTTGTTTTTGGGAGCTTTGCTCGTCTAATAGTGGCTATGACACAATGATCGCTCAAATCATTTGCAAAAATACCAATGTCTGAGTATTTATGAGGAGAGTTAGTTAAAAATAAATCAATGAGAGGATTTCTCTGGACACTTTTTCGACGTGTTGAACCATTAACTAATTGTGTTAGGTTAAAAGAATCACAGATTTAAAACCATCCGAAACAGAGGAAAACCAATCTAAGTTCAGATCTCCTGTTAGTAGAATCTCATTGAAGCTTAAAATCGAAAGCTGATCACTCAATGATGTCAAAGTCTCACTACTAGCAGATAGCGGTCTGTAGCAGCCTACAACAGTGAGAAAGTGGCCATTTTGAAGCTCCAACTTCAGAGCAAGAAATTCAAATTGGCTGGGGCGGGAAATAGATAACTGAACAGTAACTTTAAATTCTTGTTTAACATATATTGCTATACCGCACCTTTTCTGGGACAATCACAACAATAAACATTATACCCTATAATAGCAATTTCTTTATCTGCAATGGATTTTTTTTTTTTAACCAAGTTTCAGATAGGACAAGAATGTCAGTATTAGTAGATTTAATCCAATTCTTAATTAAGTCAAGTTTTGGCAAAAGACTTCTAACATTTAGGTGCACAACACCAAGTCCTGATACGATACGATACACTTTATTGTCCCCTCAGGGAAATTTGTCTTTGACTCATGCTAGGTGCCTTACAAGAAAAGAGAAAACAAACAATACAGATAAAAACACAACCACATCCATAACAAATTAACATGACAGGAGTCAGGAGAAACACCATAAATATTGCATAATTCCAATTTTAAACATTATTGTTTAACAATTTAATAGACATGGGGACGAATGAATTTTTAAATCTATTCAGTCTACTCCGAGGAACTCTGTACCTTCTCCCAGAAGGAAGGAGAGTGTACTCTGTGTGAAGAACATGAACTGAATCCATCAGTATCCTCTGAGCTGCTTTCAAAACAGACTCTTCATAGAGTGAACTGAGGGACTGATATGGTTGGAGTACTCAGACTATTGATACCAGGGCCAGGGTTGAGTTCAATATTACCAGACAATAAAAGCAAAAGCAAAATAAAACATTTCTTCCTTCCTGGGTGTGTAGATGTTAATTTAATGGAACTATGTCTGGGATATGCCTTGGGGCTACTAGAACTGGGAAGATAAGAATAAAGTGATAACAACCAGTCACTTGAGGCAAAGTGCCATCAACAGTACAATACATGCTCTGGACAGGATAAAACATAAAAAGGATGATATCCCAACCCGTCCCTTTTCCAGGTAATAAATTATGTTTTAGAATAATGCAATCATCCTTATGTTCAATCGAATCCCAACTATTCCCAACTACTCCAACTTCACTGATGGTAAACAAAGAAAAAAGAGTCAGAGTTAGAAAGGCAAGCACGATACTTGCCATGATGAGAAGCTATGGTTGCAGAACAGGTGGAGGCTAGCTGCTGCCGGGCAGGTAAAATATAGCTGTTAGCTGCTGCAGAACAAGTGAAGGCCAGCTGAAGAAAGGCAGGTGGAGGCTTGCTGCTGCAGGACAGATGAAAACTACCTGCTCGCTCCTGCAGAACAGGTAGAGGCCAGCTGCTGCAAAACAGATGAGAACTTGATGCTAGCTGCTGCAAGACAGGTGGAGGCCAGCTGTTAGCTGTAGCAGGACAGGTGGAGGCCAGCTGCTAGCACTAGGCCATGCAATGCAGGTTGATTCCAGGCCTCATCCAGTCCAAGAGCTGGGCAATGCCGCAAACAAATCCAAAGCAAAATGTCCCACAAATTTGCAAATAAACGTCCCAAATTTACGTAAATTTGAATTTCTTAAAAAAAAAAAAAAAAAGATAAAATGGGTTAAAAGCATAATACCTTCGATTTCAGATTACACATTTAGACCTCACAAACAGGAAAGTGGATGGCAGCCAATTCCACTGTGATTTTAATGAATACTTTGTTAATGTGGGGAAGAATCTTGCAAGTAGTATTGATTCTATGAGTAATAATTCTTGAATTAACAATAATCTTGGCAGAAAATTAGGACGGGACGCAGCAGATTTGCTGCGTCCCGTGTCCATTCAGTTCTTTGGTGTCTAAAGGTGTTCGGCCCTGACACATTCAGTAAACCTGTGTCAATGTTTATTGGTGGAACCGACAAAAAAGAAATAATTGATTTGGTTCATAATTCTAAAAGTAAGAAATCGACTGACTAATAATCTGGATATGGCTTTATTGAAAATAATTATTGATTGTATAGTAAAACCTTTCAACCACATTTGCAATATGTCATTAAGTACTGGTAAATTTCCCTCTCTACTGGTAAATTTCCCTCTCAAATGAAAATAGCTAAAGTAATACCCTTGTTTAAAACCGGTGACAAACATGTTTTTTTGTAATTATAGACCTATTTCACTCCTACCACAATTTTCCACAATTCTAGAAAAAATATTTGCTAAGAGATTGCATGACTATTTATTAAAGCATGAGATACTTTGTGATGAGCAATATGGATTCAGAAAATCTCAGACTACATCACTGGCATTGATGGATTTTGTTGAAAGTACAGCGACTGCAATTGATAGAAAACAATATACAGTTGACATTTTCTTTGATCTACAGAAAGTGTTTGACACGGTGAATCATGCAATATTACTAACTAAATCACAAAAATATGGGATTAGAGGTCTTGCATATGACTGGATTAAAAAGTTATTTACAGGGAAGATTTCAATATGTTCATTTCAATAACACTGACTCTGTACTTTGGGAAATTACTTGTGGAGTGCCGCAGGGCTCTGTGCTTGGTCCCTTGTTGTTTATTTTGATATATTAATGATATAGGTTGGGTGTCGTAATCACTAAAGTGTATTTTATTTGCAGATGATACAACTGTCTTCAATAGTGGTGATAATCTAGAACAGATCCTGGACATGGTGGAGAATGAGTTGAAAAAGTTTAAGGCTTTGTTTGATGCTAATAAATTGTCACTCCACCTTGGGAAAACTAAATGTATTATATTTGGAAATAAGTACCTAAATGTAGAAACCTTACTATAAACAATATAGAAATAGAATTAGTAACAGAGAACAAATTCCTAGGTGTTATAATTGATAACAAACTCAGCTGGAAATCACATATAAATTATATCAAATCGAAAATGTCAAAATCCATCGCCATTTTGTATAAAACTAAAGACATATGAATTCAAAATATGTTTTGAATTATAGGTATTGTTTAATTATGGACAAATACAAGGTCTGTTAGAAAAGTATCTGACCTTTTTTTTTGTTTTCTTTTCAAAAACCTGATGGTTTTGAATCAAGCCTGCTTGTGTGAGCCAACCTTGAACCTTCGCACGCATGCGTGAATTTTTTTCACACCTGTCGACTGCGTCATTTGCTGGCAAGCAGCCTTTGTGTGAGGACGTGTGCAGTGCGCTTGTCAGATTTTCATTGCAAGGAAAATGACGGAACGAGTGGAGCAGCGCCGCGTCAAATTTTGCCAGAAACTGAGCAACAGCCAGGTGGAAACCATTCGGAAGATTCAGATGGCTTTCAGTGGCTTTTCAGTCGTGTGACTATGTGAGAAATTGTGGAAGAGGTGGCATCATTTTTCGGAGTCCCGCATCTCCTGTGAGGTTTCAACACAAATTAGCTTTTGCTCCGCCATCAGCAGCGGCACGAATTTCGCCGCAACTCTTTTCGTGGCCAAATCTTCACAATGGAATGTGCTGAAAAAGTGCTGATGTCCACCTCTTCTGCAATTTTTCGGATAGTCACACGACGGTCCCACATCACCACAGCGTTCACTTTGGAAATGATCTGTTCATTTCGGCATGTTAATCGCCGCCCGGAGCGTGGCTCGCTCTCCACCGTTATGCGGGCGTCTTTAAACCAGTTGTACCACTCCTTAATCTGTGTGATGCCCAGAGCATCGTCACCGAAAGCCATCTGAATCTTCCGAATGGTTTCCACCTGGCTGTCGCTCAGTTTCTGGCAAAATTTGATTCGGCGCTGCTCCACTCGTTCCGTCATTTTCCTTGCAATGAAAATCCGACGAGCACAATACACATGACCTCACACAAACACTGCTTGACAGCAAATGACGCAATCGGCAGGCATGAAAAAATTCACGCATGCGCACAAAGGTTCAAGGTTGGCTCACACAAGCAGGCTTGATTCAAATACAACAGGTTTTTGAAAAAAAAAAAAAAGGTCCAATACTTTTCTAACAGACCTCGTGTGTGTGTGTGTGTGTGTGTGTGTGTGTGTGTGTGTGTGTGTGTGTGTGTGTGTGTGTGTGTGTGTGTGTGTGTGTGTGTGTGTGTGTATCATCACTCATTCAGGTGTATGTAGATAAAGATATGGTGTTCACTAGATATATTTATGATGATAGGATTTGAGTTTGTGTTGTGTTAAATGTGTTTGTAGCATGGCCCAGAGGGTCACCCCTTACAGTCTGGTCTGCTTGAGGTTTCTTCCTCAATACATCAGAGTTTTTCCTTACCACTGTCGCCTGTGTGCTTGCTCTGGAGGTTGGTAATGAGTATAAATGTATGTATACAGTAGTGTTCAGAATAATAGAATAATAGTAGTGCTATGTGACTAAAAAGATTAATCCAGGTTTTGAGTATATTTCTTATTGTTACATGGGAAACAATGTACCAGTAGATTCAGTAGAGTCTCACAAATCCAACAAGACCAAGCATTCATGATATGCACACTCTTAAGGCTATGAAATTGGGCTATTAGTAAAAAAAAAAAAAAAGTAGAAAAGGTGTTCACAATAGTAGTAGCATCTGCTGTTGATGCTACAAACTCAAAAAAAATGTTCAAACTGCTTTTTTTTTTAGCAATCCTGTGAATCACTAAACTAGTATTTAGTTGTATAACCACAGTTTTTCATGATTTCTTCACATCTGCGAGGCATTAATTTTGTTGGTTTGGAACCAAGATTTTGCTTGTTTACTAGTGTGCTTGGGGTCATTGTCTTGTTGAAACACCCATTTCAAGGGCATGTCCTCTTCAGCATAAGGCAACATGACCTCTTCAAGTATTTTGACATATCCAAACTGATCCATGATACCTGGTATGCAATATATAGGCCCCATAGTAGGAGAAACATGCCCATATCATGATGCTTGCACCACCATGTTTCACTGTCTTCACTGTGAACTGGGGCTTGAAGGTCATCTCACAAACTGTCTGTGGCCCTTGGACCCATAAAGAACAATTTTACTCTCATCAGTCCACAAAATATTCCTCCATTTCTCTTTAGGCCAGTTGGTGTGTTCTTTGGCAAATTGTAACCTCTTCTGCACGTCTTTTATTTAACAGAGGGACTTTGTGGGGGATTCTTGCAAACAAATTAGCTTCACACAGGCGTCTTCTAACTGTCACAGCAATTACAGGTAACTCAAGATTGTCTTTGATCATCCTGGAGCTGATCAATGGGTGAGCCTTTGCCATTCTGGTTATTCTTCTATCCATTTTGATGGTTGTTTTCTTCTACACGTGTTTTTTTTTTTGTTTTGTTTTTTATTTTGTCCATTTTAAGCATTGGAGATCATTGTAGATGAACAGCCTATAATTTTTTGCACCTGCGTATAAGTTTTCCCCTCTCCAAACAACTTTTTAATCAAACTGCGCTGTTCTTCTGAACAATGTCTTGAACGTCCCATTTTCCTCAGGCTTTCAAAGAGAAAAGCATGTTCAACAGGTGCTGGCTTTATCCTTAAATAGGGAACACCTGATTCACACCTGTTTGTTCCACAAAATTAACGAACTTACTGACTGAATGCCACACTACTACAACCCCTGGCAATAATTATGGAATCACCGGCCTCGGTGGATGTTCATTCAGTTGTTTAATTTTGTAGAAAAAAAGCAGATCACAGACATGACACAAAACTAAAGTCATTTCAAATGGCAACTTTCTGGCTTTAAGAAACACTATAAGAAATCAGGAAAAATAATTGTGGCAGTCAGTAACGGTTACTTTTTTTAGACCAAGCAGAGGGAAAAAAATATGAACTCACTCAATTCTGAGGAATAAATTATGGAATCACCCTGTAAATTTTCATCCCCAAAACTAACACCTGCATTAAATCAGATCTGCTCGTTAGTCTGCATCTAAAAAGGAGTGATCACACCTTGGAGAGCTGTTGTACCAAGTGGACTGACATGAATCATGGCTCCAACACGAGAGATGTCAGTTGAAACAAAGGAGAGGATTATCAAACTCTTAAGAGGGTAAATCATCACGCAATGTTGCAAAAGATGTTGGTTGTTCACAGTCAGTTGTGTCTAAACTCTGGACCAAATACAAACAACATGGGAAGGTTGTTAAAGGCAAACATACTGGTAGACCAAGGAAGACATCAAAGCGTCAAGACAGAAAACTTAAAACAATATGTCTCAAAAATCGAAAATGCACAACAAAACAAATGAGGAACGAATGGGAGGAAACTGGAGTCAACGTCGGTGACCGAACTGTAAGAAACCGCCTAAAGGAAATGGGATTGACATACAGAAAAGCTAAACCAAAGCCATCAACACCTAAACAGGAAAAAACAAGGTTACAATGGGCTAAGGAAAAGCAATCGTGGACTGTGGATGACTGGATGAAAGTCATATTCAGTGATGAATCTCGAATCTGCATTGGGCAAGGTGATGATGCTGGAACTTTTGTTTGGTGCCGTTCCAATGAGATTTATAAAGATGACTGCCTGAAGAGAACATGTAAATTTCCACAGTCATTGATGATATGGGGCTGCATGTCAGGTAAAGGCACTGGGGAGATGGCTGTCATTACATCATCAATAAATGCACAAGTTTACGTTGATATTTTGGACACTTTTCTTATCCCATCAATTGAAAGGATGTTTGGGGATGATGAAATCATTTTTCAAGATGATAATGCATCTTGCCATAGAGCAAAAACTGAAAACATTCCTTGCAAAAAGACACATAGGGTCAATGTCATGGCCTGCAAATAGTCCGGATCTTAATCCAATTGAAAATCTTTGGTGGAAGTTGAAGAAAATGGTCCATGACAAGGCTCCAACCTGCAAAGCTGATCTGGCAACAGCAATCAGAGAAAGTTGGAGCCAGATTGATGAAGAGTACTGTTTGTCACTCATTAAGTCCATGCCTCAGAGACTGCAAGCTGTTATAAAAGCCAGAGGTGGTGCAACAAAATACTAGTGATGTGTTGGAGCGTTCTTTTGTTTTTCATGATTCCATAATTTTTTCCTCAGAATTGAGTGATTCCATATATTTTTCCCTCTGCTTGGTCTAAAAAAGTAACCGTTACTGACTGCCACAATTTTTTTTCTTGATTTCTTAGTGTTTCTTAAAGCCAGAAAGTTGCCATTTGAAATGACTTTAGTTTTGTGTCATGTCTGTGATCTGCTTTTTTTTTCTCCAAAATTAAACAACTGAATGAACATCCTCCAAGGTCGGTGATTACATAATTTTTGCCAGGGGTTGTATTATTGTGAACACCCCCTTTTCTATATTTTTTTTTTTTTTTTTTTTTTTTTTTTTTTTTTTTTTTACTAATAGCCCAATTTCATAGCCTTAAGAGTGTGCATATCATGAATGCTTGGTCTTGTTGGATTTGTGAGAATCTACTGAATCTACTGGTACCTTGTTTCCCATGTAACAATAAGAAATATACTCAAAACCTGGATTAATCTTTTTAGTCACATGGCACTACTATTATTCTGAACACTACTGTATATAAGGGGTGGGCGTTTATAAGCTTTGCTTCTGCTCACCCCCTTTTGGTCACACATGTCACTGTGGAATTGTCTTGTGTATCAGTTTTTTGTTATTGTTGAGTCTGTGTGCCAAAAGGTTCCCCTGCTTAAATCAGCACACGTCCAGGCCCATCTTAAGTTTGCCCCTGACCATTTGAATGATCCAGAGGAGTCATGGGAGAAAGTTATGTGGTCAGAAGAGACCAAAATAGAACTTTTTGGTCTTAATTTCACTCGCCGTGTTTGGAGGAAGAAGAATGCTGAGTACCATCCCAAAAACAACGTCCCTACTGTGAAGCATGGGGGTGGAAGTATCATGCTTTGGGTGTGTTTTTCTGCACATGGGACAGGACGACTGCACTGTAATAAGGAGAAGATGACCGGGGCCATGTATTGCGAGATTTTGGGGAACAACCTCCTTCCTTCAGAGCATTGAAGATGGGTCGTAAGTGGGTCTTCTCTAATTAAGCTGTAATTAATTAGAGCTTTTGTTTAGTCACTAGGCTATAGCAGTCTGCCTCAGTAGGAGGGGTCTGGTTAGGTTTAAAACTCCAGCTTTTGTTGGCTTCTGTTTTATTCTTCTCTACAAGAGTCAGACAGAAGTCAGACTTCCAGAGCAAGAATTTTAGCTGAGGAAGCTTCTGCGATTTGAAGCAAAATGTCCTTGCGTCAAGCAACCCAGTCCAGTCGAAGATTCAAGTTTCTCTACTGCTCAAACTCCATGTTTCTCAGCGACAGCCCAGTAACCTGGCTGATCGAGAGAAGATCTGTGTGATGAAATGGGCCAAAATCCCTGCTGCAGTGTGTGCAAGCCTGGTGAGAAACTACAGGAAATGTTTGACCTCTGTAATTGCAAACAAAGGCTACTGTACCAAATATTAATGATTTTCACAGGTGTTGCAATACTTATTTGCAGCAGTAACATACAAATAAATTTTGAAAAATCATACATTGTGATTTCCGGGTTTTTTTTATTTATTTTTTTTTATGTCTCTCACAGTGGACATGCACCTAAGATGAAAATTTCAGACCCCTCCATGATTTCTAAGTGGGATAACTTGCAAAATCACAGGGTGTTTCCTCACTGTATATGCCACTTTTGGGGGGGGAAAAAAACCTGGCAAAAAAATATTGAACTTTTTAATATTGTATTCTTTAGAGATGCACCTGTATATTTGAAGAACTCCAGTGTGGTCATTTATTGAATAATAATGAAGAATAAAACTGCAAAAACCACATTTATGCAGAAACACTGATGTGAAGTCTTCTGTACAGTATTGTTAGTCACAGCAAAGTCCAGAAGCTAATGGAGAATGTACCTGGATGCTTGGAGCTTACGCACTAATCAATGTCCTTCCACATTAAGGGCGGACAAAGGCAGGTGGACGACTTGGAAGTGGCTCGAGCTGGTCAGGAACTGAACCAGGAAGTAAATCGCCTAATGGTGGCCATGAGGGACATGCTGGCAAACATCAGATTTCAAGAGCCACCACGAGAAGACAACCCCGACAGAGATGAGGACGAGTGGGACTGAGAGAGGACAGAGACGGTGTGATTACGTACTGAAGATAACATTTGGTGTAAAAATGAGCAAACCTATATAACTGACCATAAGTTATGTCATGAATTTAATAAATTATAGAACAGATTCAGGGGGATGTCAGATTACTTATGGTTTTTATAATTATTTTGTCCCTAAGATGTTCTCTTCACTTTAATGACCAATGTTCTCCCAGGATGAGACAACAGTTTGAACTATCCCTGCCACCAAAGTCATTTATAATAAAGGGCATTTTGGCTCCAGCTTCTCCTTCGACTTGCAGTGCTGCATCTGTATTGTTTATTCTTTTGATTTCTAATATTGCGTGTTCACTAAAAATAAGCACTGTTTTAATGTCATTTCAAGGAAGCTGACAACAGCTTGACAGTATTTTTACACTGATTTATTTCTATCGATAGGAGTTTTCTGCAGTGGAGTCAAATGTGTTCAGGGCAAATTTCAGCAGTCTGCCAAAGAAAAGGTTTTTCCATACATGATCACTGTTTGATCCTGTTGAAGTAAAAACTATATTATGAAATATTTACACAATAATGAATATGTAAATATTTAACTTTGGAGACAACTAAACCTTATATTTCTGATGGAATTATCAATAATTTTGTCAGTGGAAGCCTTTTAATGATGGCAGTACTGAGTCCCCCCGTTTTTGTTTTGTGCTTGTGTATCAGGGATTTGAAGTGTCATATATCAACAGATCTTCCAGGAGCCAATAAACTTTATTGTAAAGAAATAATCTTGTAAAGGTAATAATGCTCATATTGAGAAGAAGTTCAATATTTTTTGTCAGTTATTTCAGAAAGTGAAATCGTTTGTATTCTAAACTCCAAATTCTAAACTTTCCAATAACAAACGCCTGCTCTGGTTTAGATCAGGAAGGCCGTACCTCCCAGTCACGCCTCTCCAGGTGTGTTGAACAGAACAGTGGAGTCCTCTCCTGGTGCCTCTTGCAGAACTCCAGTGAGGGACTTCAAGAAGACTTACAAGTCTGAACTGCTGTTCGGTGCATACACACAAAGAAGTCAGCCTCGTTTTTTCATGGACCCATTGTGAACCCTTTTTAGTCTGGCCCCTCCCCTGAGTCCAATTTGCCATGGGAGACCCTACCAGGAGCACAAAGGTTCATAGGGGCACAAAAACCTCTCCACCACGATAATGTAATGATGGTTCCTGGAGAGGAAACACTAGTGTTCCAAATAGATATGGAATTTTTGGAAATGTATTTGGAACAACACGTGTTCCAAATAGATTTCAGGCTAAGATTTAATATTTATGTATTTTTTTTAAACTTTCCTTTGTATTAAATTAATGAATGATGTGAGTAAACAGTAACTGAGCCCAAGTCGTTATTGCTATAATGCCACAATGAATATTTAGCTGTTACATTAGTGACAACACACGTAAAATGAGCTGCTTCACACTGTGTCTGAGAGAGAGAGAAAATGTTCATCTTCTGTTCAAAACACTGGTCCCTCTGTGGAGATCTAAAGTGGGGCTGTGGGTGGGGCATGTGAAAGAAAATAGGACGCAGGATGTGAGCAGGGCAGTAGTTTGGATTTGCGCGGCAGGAGAGCAGTTTTACGCACAGACTCTGGACGTTTATTTGACTTTCGCTGACAGAATAATTCGTCATATAAAGTGAGCTTTGTGGCTGTTTGGAGGATTGATCCTGGTGCTGGTGAATCGATCTGACCTCTACCTGCTGATGACCGGTTCAAGCTTTAACGCACTGCTGCTGAGCGAACATGGAGGTCTCCAACTTGTCCCACATGAACTCCATCCTCCGCGTGGAGCTGAATGACTTTATGGAGGAGAACGAAACTAACTCCACCGTCGAAGAGAGACATCCGTTGGGATGTGTGCAGATCTGGATCCCCCAGGAGCTGTTTCTGGCGCTGGGACTCATCAGCTTGGTGGAGAACATATTGGTGGTTGTGGCTATCACCAAAAACCGAAACCTGCACTCTCCGATGTACTACTTCATCTGCTGCCTGGCTCTGTCCGACATGCTGGTCAGCGTCAGTAACATCATGGAGACCGTGTGCATGCTCGTCAACGACCACGGCCTGCTGGCCGTGCACCCACACATGCTGCGCCTGCTGGACAACATCATCGACGTGATGATCTGCACCTCCGTTGTGTCCTCGCTGTCCTTCTTGTGCACCATCGCGGCGGATCGCTATATCACCATCTTTTACGCGTTGCGCTACCACAGCATCATGACCGCGCAGCGCGCCGGCACCATCATTGCGCTGGTGTGGCTGGTCAGCATCGCCTCCAGCATCCTCTTCATCGTCTACCACACCGACAACGCGGTCATCGTGAGCCTGGTGGCGTTCTTCTGCGTCACGCTGGTCTTCACCGCCGCGCTCTACCTGCACATGTTCTTCTTGGCGCACGTGCATTCGCGGCGCATCGTGGCTTTTTCCAAAGAAGGGCGACACTCCACGAGCATGAAGGGCGCCATCACCCTCACCATCCTGCTCGGGGTTTTCATCGTGTGCTGGAGTCCGTTCTTCCTTCACCTTATCCTCATCCTCGCCTGCCCCACTAACCCCTACTGCGACTGCTACTTCCGGAACTTCAACTTCTTCCTCATCCTCATCATCTGTAACTCGCTCATCGACCCGCTCATTTACGCGTACCGCAGCCAGGAGCTGCGCAAAACTTTGAGAGAACTTATCTGCAAGTGCGCCGGCACGTAAAGACACAAAAATTCACCTTTTCTCCCTCAAAGTGCACAAATCAAAATACAAATGAAATGCATATCTGAGTCATCTTTTGTAGTGCTCCGGGGACCCACGGTGACAGCTGCGGATGCGCCATTGATCCGGAGGCGCTGTCCAGACACTTAAAAATTAATTATACACTGAAAATACGACGAATTATTTGTATGTGTGTCGGCTGAATCTGATTTAAATTCATGAGGCAATTTCAAAGGCTTGTAAATAATCGTTGGTCAAATTTTGCTGTAGCTGCTGTACATTTCTGTTCAGGATTTCGTTTGAATCGAAAATAAATCTGTTGCAAAAGTGAAATAAACATTTTCAAAATGATTTCAGTTAAGTCAGATGCAGTATTTAATACTCACGTGTCACATCCAGTTCTGAGAACCCATATTGGCTTTGAAGATATTTTAACGGCAGGTTTGAAGCTCAAACGAGCACTGAACGTGCAGCAAAGCAAAAATTTAAACCAAATCTAATTGATCTTAACATAAATTTCCTCTGATTTCTTATGTTACAGTAATAAAAGACATGACTCCCTTCTCTGTTTGTTTAATGGGGCTTTTAGTTCGAAGTTATTTATATTCTGCAGGTTTTTATGAATATTACTACTTGTAGTTTTATATTGTTGGAATAAACAATATTTTGTTGCACTCATGAGGGTGACATGAGGGCAGCCTGGTAAACCAGACCCACAAAGCAAATTAAAACTACTTTTATTTCCAAACTGAGTTCTGTAGTATAATCAGTGGAACACCACTGTTATGTGCAGTAAAATTTATGTCACTACACCTTATGACTTTGATCCTTTGATGCTATTGAAAATTTAGTCAATGCAAAATTCTCCAACATTTTTTTAATTACTTTTTTCTAAACTAAGTTCTGTACTACATATAATCAGCAGGACCCCACTGTTGTGTGCAGTAAATTTTGTGACTACACCTTATGACATTGATGCTATTGAAATGAAACACTGGAAAATTCTCCAGTTTTTTTAAAGTTATTTTTTCCAAACTGAGTTCGGTAGTACAATCAGCAGGACACATCTGTTGTGTGCAGTAAATTTTGTGTCACTACACCTTATGACATTGATGCTATTGAAATTTTAAACAAAAAAAATCTCCAAAATTTTTTTAAATTACTTTTTTCCAGACTCAGGTCTGTTGTATAATCAGCAGGACACTACTGTTGTGTTCAGTAAATTTTGTGTCACTACACCTTATGACATTGATGCTATTGAAAATTAAACAATGGAAAATTCTCCAAAATTTTTGAAAACTACTTTTTTCCAAACTGAGTTATGTCATATAATCAATAGAACACCACTGTTGTGTGCAGTAAAACTTATGTCACTACACCTTATGACTGATTCTTTGATGCTATTGAAAATGTAATCAATGAAAAATTCTCCAAAAATTTTTTAAATTACTCTTTTTTTTCCAAACTAAGTTCTGTAGTATAATCAGCAGGGCCCCACTGTTATATGGAGTAAATGTTGTGATGACACCTTATGACATTGATGCTATTGAAAATTAAACAATGGAAAATTCTCCATTTTTTTGTTATTTTTTTCCAAACTGAGTTTGGTAGTACAATCAGCAGGACACATCTGTTGTGTGCAGTAAATTTTGTGTCACTACACCTTATGACATTGATGCTATTGCAAATTTAAACAATAAAAAAATATCCAAATTTTTGAAAATTACTTTTTTCCAAACTGAGTTGTGGCGTATAATCAGTAGGACATCTCTGATGTGTGCAGCAAATTTGGTGTCACGACACCTTATGATATTGATGCTATTGAAAATTAAACAATAAAAAAATTCTCCAAACTTTTTTAAAATTACTTTTTCCAAACTTAGTGCTGTAGTATGACCAGCATGTGACCACTGATGTGTGCAGTAAATTTGGTGACACTGCACCTTATGATTTTGATGCTATTGAAAATTTAATCAATGAAAAATTTTCCAAAATTTTTTAAAATTACTTTTTCCAAAGTGAGTGCTGTATTATAACCAGCAGCACCCCACTGATGTGTGCAGTAAATTTTGTGACACCACACCTTATGACATTGAGGTTATTGAAAATTTAAATAAAAAAAATTCTCCAAAATTTTTTAAAATTACTTTTTTCCAGACTCAGGTCTGTTGTATAATCAGCAGGACACCACTGTTGTGTTCAGTAAATTTTGTGTCACTACACCTTATGACATTGATGCCATTGAAAATTAAACAATGGAAAAGTCTCCATTTTTTTTTTTGGTTATTTTGTCCAAACTCAGTTCTGTAGTATAATAAGCAGAACACCACTGATGTATGCAGTGAATTTGGTGATATCACTTACAATGATTTATTCAATAATCTTCTGGTGTCTTGTTGTTCGTGTTTGCACTTTGTAGAAGGTTCCGTTTCTCAGCCGCCTGTCCGTTCAGATCAGTGTTATTTTTCCGTTATTTTTTCTCTGAGACAGCTCATTAATTAATTAATTAGCTCTGCAGAAAACGAAAAATGGAAGTGCTGGAGCTGAAAAATCCAACAATTCATGTGTTAAATTTTATTTTCTAACTAGAACAATTGCTAAACGTGTAATTTCATGTCTCTCATTTTTTTCAATTAAATATTGTATTATTGTGTGTTTATGATGTCTGTGACAGACTGGCATCCTGTCCAGGGTGTCCCTTTTTTTTCGTGCCCCCGTGACGAAATGAGTCAAATTTTCGTGACGGCGTTTTTTTTTTTTTTTTTAACTCACTACTCCTACCCCCGACCTTAACCATAACCACCCCCGACTCCCCCCCCCCCCCCCCCCGCTTCACTTTTAATTTCGTGCAGCCATCACGGAATGAATTAGAATGAATTCGTGCTGCCGTGAAGAAAATGAAGCGCTTTTCGTCACAATATCACGATTCAATAGATTAATGTATATTTCGTGCTGTTGAATCACGACTTGCCGTGAGACCAGGTCCTCTGCCAGTGGATGTTGGCTCCAGCCCCCGTTACCCTTGACAGCAGCAGATATAGAAAATGAATGAATGAATGAATGCTTGTGGTCTTATGAATGTGCATCCATTTTTGTTTATCACAAATATGGCTTCAGCATAACTTGCAGCGTGGAATTTTCTGTCTTTTTTAATGTCAAAATCAGTCTGGGCTCATTTGGGTCCACCTGAACTATTTTTAAAAAACTGCTCTGGCCTCAAGCATTGTGTATTACACAAATTCTGTAAATCGTAATAATCATGAGATAGGGGCTTCCTTCTTTAATGGTATGGGGGTGCACAGAAGCACAAAATACCCACTGAATAATTACGTCAATATTTGAAAATTCCAGTTGCAGTTTCAACAGAAAAATAAATAAGTAGCAGTGTCCTTTTGTTGTCCTCTCAATTTAGTTTCCCTTCATGTTGTCACTTCTTTTGTGACAGGGGAGATGCTGCCTTGCTTTCTCTTGTGATAAGCAACATGTATCATCCTCCATCTCACAAACATGAGGCTTATCAAACTTGCTAGCCTGCAACAGCAACCAGAGTACAGTGTACGTAGGAGCATCCACCGGCTTTTCTTATTTTTCTTTAGTCTTCTGACTGCATTACAAAAAAACAAAAGCCGGAGTACAGATCAGGACAAAATCATTACCCTCCCTATGAAATTTAATGTTTTTTTCAAAATTTTACCAAGTGTATTTTTTTAACAGAGCAAGGAATTATGAATACAGCATTTCTAAACATCCTAGTTTTATTTTGGCCGCTTACATTTGCACTTCAAATATAAGCATCCAGATATTTTGTTTCTGTGTGCATTACAACTTTGCACACAGAAACAACATTATTTCACAAAAAACAAAAAACTACAGAGGTCAAAATGAATAGCCGCCTTAAGAACTGATCTTTTTGTTGAACCACAGCACTTCCACTGTGACTTTATTATGCCCAAAATATTCAAGCATAATATTCAGTTACTCAAATTTATGTGCAATATTGTTGAACATCTTGTGCAAATGTCTTTAACAAACATTGTTGACTGTTTTCTGTCAGTGTTTCGGTACTCTGGCAAAATAATTTCCTTCAGATTAAATAAAGTTATTCTCATCACGTCACAGCTGAGTGTTATCTTCCAATGTACACACAGTATAATAACTTTAATAAGGGTTTGAGCTGTCACTTGAGAAAGCATCATGCCAAAAGTAAAAGGAATCAGTTTAGACTTGAGAAAAAGAATTGTTGGCACATCACAGCATTTAAAAGTGCCAGCAAGAAATTCAAAGAGAGGCACACAGTACAGAATAAGCCTGGCAGAGGTTGGCAGTAAAAGATTTCAAAGACTCTGAAAAGAAAACTAGTGAGAGATGTGTCTAAAGAACCCAGGGCAACTACCAAGACACTAGTGAATGACTTAGCCTATTCGGGAATTGTGGTCTCAAAGCAGAGAATCACTAGAGCTCTGGACAGGAATGGACGTGAGGATGCAGACCAAGAAAACCTCCACTTCTACAGAAGCGACCCCTTCAAGACAGACTGAAGTATGCTAAGGACAACCAGGAGAAAGATTATGCATGGTGGAAGCGTGTCCTTTGGTCAGATGAGATGAAACGAGAGCTCTTTGGCCATAGAGCAGGGGTAGGCAACTTGTTCCAGAAAGGGCCAAGAGGGTGCAGGTTTTCTTTGCAGCCACTGACTCCACCAGGTGATTTCACTGATTAATATCACTTTGAGCAGATGGAATCAGTTAATCAGTGAAATCACCTGGTGGAATCAGTGGCTGCAAAGAAAACCTGCACCCTCTTGGCCCTTTCTGGAACAATTTGCCCACCTCTGCCATAGAGACATTGCTTATGTTTGGAGAAAGAAGAAAGAGGTGTATAACCCATGAGAACATTGTCCCACAGTGAAAGATGACGGTGCAAGTATTTTTGCTGTGGGGATGCTTCAGTGTGTCTGAAACTGGGAATCTCCTCAAGGTAGGAATCATGAAGGATAGAAGAATAAGACGAAAGAAGGATATTTGAAGATTTTAAAGAAAGCCTAAAGCAGTCAGCAACAAAACTGGGCCTGGGACATCACTTTATGTTCTAACAGTACAATGGCCCAAAACATAGATCACTCCTGATGAACTACTGTACCTCCAGAAGACCAAAGTGACCATTATTGACTGGCCTGCACAAAGTCCTGACTTGAATCCCACTGAAAATCTGTGGGGTGAACCAACGTCCAAGGTCTATGCTGAAAGACCCTCAAATCTGGAGGAGCTTGAAAGATTTGCAAAGAAGAATGGAGACATGTCTGAGTAAGACCCTTCCGCTGCTCCCTTGTTTTCACTCGGGGTCGCCACAGCAATCCAATATGGTGTTCGATGTTGAATTGGATCAGTTTTACACCGGATGCCCTTCGTGCCCTCGGATGCCCTCCACATGAAGAAGCTAACAGGAGTGGGATTTTAACTGGGAACCTTCCTCACTGAAGCCACATGCACTACCCACTTGGCTGACATGTCTGAGACTTGTTAAAAACTACAATCAATATCTGGGCTGTTATCCAGCTGACTATTAGCATTAGAGGGGCTAATAATTTTGACCTGCCAGTTTTTGGTTTTTGTGAAATAATGTGTAAAGTAAAATAATGTAAGTATCCAAAATAAAACTGGGATGTTTAGAAATGCTGTGTTGTAAATTCCTTGCTCTGTCATGTAAATACAAAGGGCTGATTCTATTCCAAGCACATTAATTTTTTGTTGCAGGTAATTTATAGCGCATCTGTAAAGTATTCACAGCGCTTTACTTATTCCACATTTTGTTATGTGACAGCCTTGCTATTTAAGTCACAAGGTCGTTCTGTGCAGAATTTTAACCAGAGCTGGAAGGGGGATTTGCCAGTTCATAGATTTTGTAGTTCATAGGACAAACATCAGTACATTTTGCAGAGAAAGATCAACTCTATCATGCTGTGAATGACTCTTATTGGAGTTGGAAAAACTTAATTTGACAAGATGGAGCTGATTTCACTCAATAATAAAGTGTATTTCACGGTGTTGGGGACACATTTTCAGCCCTGGAGTTTCATGCCTCAGACCGGCCACTTTAAGTCAAGACCTTGTATTATTACTATTAGTATTATTATTATAATCATGTAATTAGAACATTACATGTTAAGTCTACAATAGCGCACTGTTCTGTAAAGTCTTGTAATTCAGTGTCACTCACTCACTCACTCACTCACTCACTCACTCACTCACTCACTCATCTTTCACAGTGTATCCGGAACCGGGTCATGGGGGCAACAGCTCCAGCAGGGGACCCCACATGTCCCTTCAATTCAGTGTATTTTTCTAATATTTTCTGATATATTTTCCAGTTCTGTTGCTTCACAATATAGATTTATTTCAACATGAGTGCACATCTCCAATATTCACAACTTATGGCCCCTTCACACATAACAGGACTGAGGCTGAATGGAACATGAAGGAGGATTCGAATGGCACTCGTGAAAAATAAAAGAGCCGCCTTGAATGCCTTCACCACAACCATTCGTCCACAGCACATGCACTCTACATTCGTGTGTCATTCTTGCCGGAAATCCATTTGAACAGCAGGCAAGATGAGGTCGCACCGCCATTTGATTGTGCTCACAACATTCGCATGGCATGTCAAACGCAGGTTGGACATATCATGCCACGGCTGAGGGGCTGAAATCATTGGCCACATCAAACACTGGCCGAATGGAGCGATTGAGGCAGTCTTCACACCAGTGGCCAAATGACTGCGAATGGCGTGTGACTACCCATTCGACCCACTCTCGGCCGGAGTCCAGGTGCCACCCACAAACATCCAAAACCACTTACGGGGCACTTAGAAAATGCAGGGCCATTCGCGCAGTCAGCATGAAAGTAGAGAGCAGGTGACCACTTTCGAGCTGCAGTCCAGGTGTTCGAAAGTCCGCTGCCAAGCAACATAAATGGCATGCAAGTGTGTTGCCCCCCCCCCCCCAGCAACATGAATGGTGTGTGAGTGTGTCGTGTCCCCCCGAATCTATTATTTTGATTCAATTCGATCCGATCCAATATCGATTTGCGTTAGTGTTATTAAAACCATTTTTTGAGCTGTTACCTGATTCTCTAGTTATTAATACTACTTCACAAAATTTGGCTCTCAAAATGCAGGAAATAGTGTTTCAGAGAGTTAGAAATTTAAAATTATCTGGGGGATAATGGCCCCAGTCTCCCCTACAAAACTCGCACATTTAATGCTTGCTGCGTGGCACGCTGTAGGAGAACTTTTCTCCTGCAGCAGGAGAACGCAGTTATGAGAAAGTTGTCCTGCAGCTTGGGGGAAGTTCTCCTAAGTTCTTTTGCAGCAGGAGAAATTTTCACCTGCAGAAGGAGAACGTGGCTATGGGAAAAGATGTCTTGCAGTCCACCCCATAGAACCTTTGTGTGCTGTCCCACGGAAATAGCATGTTATGTGGAACACACACACAAAAAAACTACTGTGTGAAATATAAATGGAAGACAATTCTTTTTTCTTGCATGCAACAGCAGTCCCGGTAGTCATGATTGACATCTTTAAATGGCATTGACAGATGCTGATGTATAAATTGTGGATGTGCTGCTTCTAAATCAGAACCACCAAGTCCACAATCAATGTAGAGAAATTATCATACCCTCGGAAACAGCGTAACAGCCCAATTGCAGCATAATTTTTTCAGGCACACTGTTATAACACTGGCAAGAAGTGCATATATATATAATCTATCTTTGGATGTATGAATAGATCTGTGGGAATTAAAATGAGAATCAATTTGAAATCAGCAAATTGATCTTTTCAACCCAGCACTAATCTGGACCACTGTTATGTCCATGATGGAATAGCTGACAGCTGTGTCATTGCAACTCACAGCTGGAGAACACATATCGTGCCATGAAGAACATCACCTCGTGTTGGCAGGCTCTCATGAGATGGTGAAAATTAAAAACAAGCAAGATCACCTTTGGATCATCCTCAGCCGTGTCTCAGTGCGCACGGTGCTGACCATGCAGTCAGGCTGGGCCATCTGAAGTTATCCATGTGATCTTTGTGATCAGCCAGCCGTCGAGGCTAATGTCACATCTACCAAGTTAAGTGTCAGCTGAGAGTGAGTCGCTGGCTGGCAGTCAGTGGACACACACTCCTTTATCCGGAGTGGTGAACAGCATCTCCAGTCTGTCTACTGATAGATTTGATATTGGCCTATACTTGTTCAGGAGACTTGGATCAAGGTCACATTTCTTAAGTACTGGTCGTATCACTGCAGATTTAAAACATTTAGGAACAGATCCTGAGTTTAGTGACGGATTAATAAGTTCCAGCATAGTAGGCCCAAGTGTAGGCCACTGGTCCTTAAACAGTTTTGTTGGTATATGGTCACAAAGACAGGTCGTGCATTTAGTGGAGAGTTACAAGTTTCATTAGCGCACCCAGTGTAATATGAAATTCAGTAAATCTAGGTGAGGTATCAGAGATGGCGCTCACATCAGTCATAGGGTGCAATAGCAGTACTAAAGCATGCTTGGACATATTTGACCTAATGTCATCTATTTTCATTTTGAAGTAAGCTAAGAAATCTTGAACAGTAAATGGAGCGCGAATAAAAAATGGACTGCATTTATATAGTGCTTCTCCAGCTGCATCAGACGCTCAAAGCGCTTTACAAATAATGTCTCACATTCACCCCCATGTGAGGGTGCTGCCATGCAAGGCGCTCACTTCACACCGGGAGCAATAGGGGATTAAAGACCTTGCCCAAGGGCCCTTGGTGATTTTCCAGTTATGCTGGGATTTGAATGTCTTAACCACTAAACCGTCACCTCCCTCAAAGACAGTGAACAAGAACATTGAGTTATACTTGTTTTGGTTGATCAAATCAGAGTAGTAGGCCATTTTGTAGCTAATAGTGTGTGCTTATAGTCCAGAATAGCATCATGCCATGTGAGGTGGAATGCTTCTAGTTTTGAGCTGCGCTGTTTTCACTCTAGACCTCCAGACTTATGCTTGAGGCCATGTAAATGATCATTGATCCAAGTATGTTTTTGGGGGCAGGGTTAGTGTAGGTGGAGTGATCATGTGCAATTTGCTCGTGAGCACTGAGCTTTAGCTGTCCACAAGACTGTCTACTATCATGTTACAAAAGTGACGCTAAGATATCAGACAGTTCAGCTCCAAGTTCCTTTGTAGTTGAGGAGTTGATGTGTTGCTATGATGATAAAAAAAGTGTCTCGTCCCAATGGACAAGGCAAAGAGATTGTAAAATTAATAAATGAGTGATCTGAAATGTCAATGATTGAGATGGTAATATCACAAGCTAGGTCTAAAACCAGGGTGTTTCCACTAATGTGAGTTGAACCTTGAATGCATTGCTGGAATCCTAACATATAATGTCCATGAATGATTTGCAGAGGGGGTCAGAAGGCTTGTTTACACGAATGTTAAAGTCACCAACAATCACAGTGTTGTCTGCACGGGTTGCCAAATTAGAGATAAACTCATCAATTTCATTTAAGGATTCAGAATATGGGCCCGGGGGCCTATATACAGTGACAAATTAACATGTTTGAATTTTATTCTTCTGACCTATATGTGGCATCCTGGCAGAGCAAAGAGTCAAATTATTACAGTTATATTTTAGACCCCCAAGAGCCAGTAAGCTAAACCCAGATTTATGAATAAAAACAATGCATCCACCTTGCTTTGTATAGCGAGGGGCGTAACTAAATGTGTACGCAGGTGGGCAGGCTTCATTTAAGGGGAGGACAACAGTAGGTTTCAGCCAGGTTTCACATAACCCAATTATATCTATGCAGTGTTCCATACTTAGATCATTTATCAACAGTGATTTTGAGGGCAGTGACCTTATATTAATGAGACCCAAAGTAAGGAACTCGCTAGGGTTGGCATTTTGACTGTTTGGATTTGAGGGTGGGACTAAAGTAATATATTTAAGATGCCTTAGGTTAGGTTTGGGTTTGTGAAGTTCTACAACCCCTGGCAAAAATTATGGAATCATCAGCCTCGGAGGATGTTCATTCAGTTGTTTAATTTTGTAGAAAAAAAGCAGATCACAGACATGACACAAAACTAAAGTCATTTCAAATGGCAACTTTCTGGCTTTAAGAAACACTATAAGAAATCAAGAAAAAAAAAATTGTGGCAGTCAGTAACGGTTACTTTTTTAGACCAAGCAGAGGGAAAAAAATATGGAATCACTCAATTCTGAGGAAAAAATTATGGAATCACTCAATTCTGAGGAAAAAATTATGGAATCACCCTGTAAATTTTCATCCCCAAAACTAACACCTGCATCAAATCAGATCTGCTCCTTAGTCTGCATCTAAAAAGGAGTGATCACACCTTGGAGAGCTGTTGCACCAAGTGGACTGACATGAATCATGGCTCCAACACGAAAGATGTCAATTGAAACAAAGGAGAGGATTATCAAACTCTTAAAAGAGGGTAAATCATCACGCAATGTTGCAAAAGATGTTGGTTGTTCACAGTCAGCTGTGTCTAAACTCTGGACCAAATACAAACAACATGGGAAGGTTGTTAAAGGCAAACATACTGGTAGACCAAGGAAGACATCAAAGAGTCAAGACAGAAAACTTAAAGCAATATGTCTCAAAAATCGAAAATGCACAACAAAACAAATGAAGAACGAATGGGAGGAAACTGGAGTCAACGTCTGTGACCAAACTGTAAGAAACTGCCTAAAGGAAATGGGATTTACATACAGAAAAGCTAAACGAAAGCCATCATTAACACCTAAAGAGAAAAAAACAAGGTTACAATGGGCTAAGGAAAAGCAATCGTGGACTGTGGATGACTGGATGAAAGTCATATTCAGTGATGAATCTCAAATCTGCATTGGGCAAGGTGATGATGCTGGAACTTTTGTTTGGTGCCGTTCCAATGAGATTTATAAAGATGACTGCCTGAAGAGAACATGTAAATTTCCACAATCATTGATGATATGGGGCTGCATGTCAGGTAAAGGCACTGGGGAGATGGCTGTCATTACATCATCAATAAATGCACAAGTTTACGTTGATATTTTGGACACTTTTCTTATCCCATCAATTGAAAGGATGTTTGGGGATGATGAAATCATTTTTCAAGATGATAATGCATCTTGCCATAGAGCAAAAACTGTGAAAACATTCCTTGCAAAAAGACACATAGGGTCAATGTCATGGCATAGGGTCAATGTCATGGCCTGCAAATAGTCCGGATCTTAATCCAATTGAAAATCTTTGGTGGAAGTTGAAGAAAATGGTCCATGACAAGGCTCCAACCTGCAAAGCTGATCTGGCAACAGCAATCAGAGAACGTTGGAGCCAGATTGATGAAGAGTACTGTTTGTCACTCATTAAGTCCATGCCTCAGAGACTGCAAGCTGTTATAAAAGCCAGAGGTGATGCAACAAAATACTAGTTATGTGTTGGAGCGTTCTTTTGTTTTTCATGATTCCATAATTTTTTCCTCAGAATTGAGTGATTCCATTTTTTTTTTTCCCTCTGCTTGGTCTAAAAAAGTAACCGTTACTGACTGGCACAATTTTTTTCCTGATTTCTTATAGTGTTTCTTAAAGCCAGAAAGTTGCCATTTGAAATGACTTTAGTTTTGTGTCATGTCTGTGATCTGCTTTTTTTCTACAAAATTAAACAACTGAATGAACATCCTCTGAGGCCAGTGATTCCATAATTTTTGCCAGGGGTTGTACACGGTCTGAAGGTAGCAACTCAGAATATTTGATGGTGTAGAAACACCCAGTGGGGAACCCTCAATTTGAGTGTAATCCAGTGTAAATGGATTGCATTTTACAGCACTTTTTCATCTGCATCAGATGCCCAAAGCGCTTTACAATTATGCATGCATTCAACCATTCACATTGCGCACTCATTCACCGATGTCAGGGTGCTGCCTTGTAAGGTGCTGACAACACACCTGGAGCAACTAGGGGATTAAGGACGTTGTCAAAGGGCCCTTAGTGATTTTCCAGTCTGATTGGGCTTTTTGAACCGAGGATCGTCTGGTTTGAAGCTCAATGCTTAATCCCAAGACCATCGCCTCTCCCAAAATCACCATTACTAAATTTGCAAAACAAATCGCTCTATGGCAGGAGTAACCCTGTTCCTGGAGAGCACCTGTCCTGCATGTTTTCCATGTCTACCTACTCAAGTCACACCTGATTTTTTTTAAAATGGTGTTTTCCAACTCTTGAATGGCTGAGCACATCTGATAGAGTTAATTGACTGGGCGTGGAACAGGGAGAGGGTTAGCACAATCTTTTGAGCACAACTTGTGATTAGCTTCATAGAGGAGTAGAGCAGAGAAGGATTTTCTTTCACCAAAACAGATCAAATCCAGGCTTGCATCTCAAAAGTACATTCTGTCAATTTGTAGAAAATCCTCCTCTATACCACTTCATCATGAAGCTGTATAACTGGTGATACAAAATACAAAGCTTGCATTATGCACAGTTTCTCCAATCACAGCCACATAAGCTTATAAGTTCTTCTGGGTTGTCTGGGTGTCTTGGTGGCTTTCCTCACTCTTCTCCTTCTTGCACAGGCGCTCAGTTTTTGAGAATTATCTACTCCATGCAGATTTACCGTAGAGTGCCATACTGTTTGCATTTCTTCATAACTGATGTAAATAAAGTCCAAGAAATATTCAGTGGCAGCTTTACCATCAGAGAGCCTTGTCCAAACTACCACAAAAGACTCCAAGCTGTCACTGATGTTAAAGGGGCCAATACACAGTATTAACGACAGGGGTATGTAAACTTTTGATCAATCAGTTTTATTTATATAGCGCCAAATCACAACAAACAGTTGCCCCAAGGCGCTTTATATTGTAAGGCAAGGCCATACAATAATTACGTAAAAACCCCAATGGTCAAAACGACCCCCTGTGAGCAAGCACTTGGCCACAGTGGGAAGGAAAAACTCCCTTTTAACAGGAAGAAACCTCCAGCAGAACCAGGCTCAGGGAGGGGCAGTCTTCTGCTGGGACTGGTTGGGGCTGAGGGAGAGAACCAGGAAAAAGACATGCTGTGGAGGGGAGCAGAGATCAATCACTAATGATTAAATGCAGAGTGGTGCATACAGAGCAAAAGAGAAAGAAACACTCAGTGCATCATGGGAACCCCCCAGCAGTCTAAGTCTATAGCAGCATAACTAAGGGATGGTTCAGGGTCACCTGATCCAGCCCTAACTATAAGCTTTAGCAAAAAGGAAAGTTTTAAGCCTAATCTTAAAAGTAGAGAGGGTGTCTGTCTCCTGATCCGAATTGGGAGCTGGTTCCACAGGAGAGGAGCCTGAAAGCTGAAGGCTCTGCCTCCCATTCTACTCTTACAAACCCTAGGAACTACAAGTAAGCCTGCAGTCTGAGAGCGAAGCGCTCTATTGGGGTGATATGGTACTATGAGGTCCCTAAGATAAGATGGGACCTGATTATTCAAAACCTTATAAGTAAGAAGAAGAATTTTAAATTCTAGAATTAACAGGAAGCCAATGAAGAGAGGCCAATATGGGTGAGATATGCTCTCTCCTTCTAGTCCCTGTTAGTACTCTAGCTGCAGCATTTTGAATTAACTGAAGGCTTTTCAGGGAACTTTTAGGACAACCTGATAATAATGAATTACAATAGTCCAGCCTAGAGGAAATAAATGCATGAATTAGTTTTTCAGCATCACTCTGAGACAAGACCTTTCTAATTTTAGAGATATTGCGTAAATGCAAAAAGCAGTCCTACATATTTGTTTAATATGTGCTTTGAATGACATATCCTGATCAAAAATGACTCCAAGATTTCTCACAGTATTACTAGAGGTCAGGGTAATGCCATCCAGAGTAAGGATCTGGTTAGACACCATGTTTCTAAGATTTGTGGGGCCAAGTACAATAATTTCAGTTTTATCTGAGTTTAAAAGCAGGAAATTAGAGGTCATCCATGTCTTTATGTCTGTAAGACAATCCTGCCACCTTAAAAGCCTGTGGTACATAGCCAACTGATAAAGATAGATTGATCATATTTAAGATCGAAGCATTAAATAATGGTAGGAATGGGGTCTAATAGACATGTTGATGGTTTGGATGAAGTAACTAATGAAAATAACTCAGACAGAACAATCTGAGAGAAAGAGTCTAACCAAATACCGGCATCACTGAAAGCAGCCAAAGATAACAATATGTCTTTGGGATGGTTATGAGTAATTTTTTCTCTAATAGTTAAAATTTTATTAGCAAAGAAAGTCATGAAGTCATTACTAGTTAAAGTTAAAGGAATACTCAGCTCAATAGAGCTCTGACTCTTTGTCAGCCTGGCTACAGTGCTGAAAAGAAACCTGGGGTTGTTCTTATTTTCTTCAATTAGTGATGAGTAGTAAGATGTCCTAACTTTACGGAGGGCTTTTTTTATAGAGCAACAGACTCTTTTTCCAGGCTAAGTGAAGATCTTCTAAATTAGTGAGACGCCATTTCCTCTCCAACTTACGGGTTATCTGCTTTAAGCTGCGAGTTTGTGAGTTATACCTTGGAGTCAGGCACTTCTGATTTAAAGTTCTCTTTTTCAGAGGAGCTACAGCATCCAAAGTTGTCTTCAATGAGGATGTAAAACTACTGACGAGATACTCTATCTCACTTACAGAGTTTAGGTAGCTACTCTGCACTGTGTTGGTATATGGCATTAGAGAACATAAAGAAGGAATCATATCCTTAAACCTAGTTACAGCGCTTTCTGAAAGACTTCTAGTGTAATGAAACTTATTCCCCACTGCTGGGTAGTCCATCAGAGTAAATGTAAATGTTATTAAGAAATGATCAGACAGAAGGGAGTTTTCAGGGAATACTGTTAAGTCTTCAATTTCCATACCATAAGTCAGAACAAGATCTAAGATTTGATTAAAGTGGTGGGTGGACTCATTTACATAGGTACGATAGATAATAACAAATAAAACTGGTTTTTGGAACTTCCAATTTGGATGGACAAGACTAAGAGTCAAGCTTTCAAATGAATTAAAGCTCTGTCTGGGTTTTTGATTAATTAATAAGCTGGAATGGAAGATTGCTGCTAATCCTCCGCCTCGGCCCGTGCTATGAGCATTCTGGCAGTTAGTGTGACTCGGGGTGTTGACTTGTTTAAACTAACATATTCATCCTGCTGTAACCAGGTTTCTGTAAGACAGAATAAATCAATATGTTGATCAATTATTATATCATTTACTAACAGGGACTTAGAAGAGAGAGACCTAATGTTTAATAGACCACATTTAACTGTTTTAGTCTGTGGTGCAGTTGAAGGTGCTATATTATTTTTTCTTTTTGAATTTTTATGCTTAAATAGATTTTTGCTGGTTATTGGTGGTCTGGGAGCAGACACCGTTTCTACGGGGATGGGGTAATGAGGGGATGGCAGGGGGAGAGAAGCTGCAGAGAGGTGTGTAAGACTACAACTCTGCTTCCTGGTCCCAACCCTGGATAGTCACGGTTTGGAGGATTTAAGAAAATTGGCCAGATTTCTAGAAATGAGAGCTGCTCCATCCAAAGTGGGATGGATGCCGTCTCTCCTAACAAGACCAGGTTTTCCCAAGAAGCTTTGCCAATTGTCTATGAAGCCCACCTCATTTTTTGAACACCACTCAGACAGCCAGCAATTCAAGGAGAACATGCGGCTAAACATGTCACTCCCGGTCCGATTGGGGAGGGGCCCAGAGAAAACTACAGAATCCGACATTGTTTTTGCAAAGTTACACACCGATTCTATGTTAATTTTAGTGACCTCCAACCCAAATGATCAGACATTTGGGTTGTTTGTGTTGTCATTATGATTTAAAAAGTGTAAAGACAGTTGATTGACAAAAAAAAGATTTTGTGTTATCATTTGTATTCTCTGAAAATGGACCAAAAACAAAAAAAAAAAAAAAAAAAAAAATTTTGTCAGGGCATGCAAACTTTTGAGCACAACTGTATGTTGACTAATTTTGTTGGTTATCTGTCTGAAGTAGTTTCCAGAGTATTTATTGATGCTTGCTTTCAAATGTGTTTCAGTTGTTTAAGATGTAAGGAAATTAATTTGAAATGATACAGAATGTTTACGCCTGTGTCGGCATAATCTTGCCTTGTATTTGTCTCTAGCATCATCTTGCGTGTGTCGGGTAGTATTGTGTTGAATATTCCAGCTGATGTCACCTTTCATGGGAAACTTGATGAGAGTCTTCTAAGGCCATCACATCAAAATGAGTACATAGCAAATACAGAAAAAGTTTTTTTGTTTTTGTGTTCTGCGATTTTGGCATTCAGGAACTTCATAAAACAGACCAAATAATTACACAAGACCATAACCAAAGAAGCAACAAGGGTAAAATGCCTGCGGGGGATTTTTTTCTACACATGCAGCATTTTTAGACATAAGCAAGAAACTTTCTTTGATGTAGTCAAATTATTGTTATAATTTCTGACTATACCATGACAAGTATGTCGCCAACAATTTTTACAGATGCTGAGAATAGCCAAGTTAGACAAAAATTTGAGCACAAAATACACATAATGAATCTGTTTCACAGAGGGGGAAAAAGAAGGTTTTGCTCAGCTGTCAGAAGAACCATTTATATGTTCACACAACAAGGGGTTTTGAAAATGGATATTTTTAACTTCATGACTGAATTCAGTTACCCACTGGTATAAATAAGAGCACTGAAAGCTGGGAAATTTCCAAATGGAACTAATCAAAATCTTCAAAGCAAAATTAATTACCAGCTTCCTAAAATCATTCCACATATTAGCCAGTTTGTGATAGTTCAATAATATGCACAGAGGAGAAATATGACCTCATGAAACAGATTAGAAGCACTTTAAGAGACCCCCCCCCCCCCCCCCCCCCCAAAAAAGGACAAATCCCCCAAATATAAAAACTATAAACCAATTTTCGGCTTTAAAAATATATAATTTCTTTTGATCTTCTGTTCCCTGTACGGAGTGGGGGTGGAAACTGAGATTTCCAAGTGAAAACCTGTGGATGTCAGGGATGTGTTCTGGCTCCTACACTGTTCAGTACTTGCATGGACTGGGTGTTGGGTAGGGGTGTGGAAACCAGTGACTTAGGTGCTTTTGTTGGCTGGGTGAAGGTTTACTTACCTTGACTTCACAGATGTTGCTGTGATCTTTGTGGAATCAAGAGATACCCTGATTGTAGTACTTGAAAAGCTGAGTGAGGAATTGGAGTGTCTGGGTTTGCGATTGCCTTGGATCAAGACTAAGATTCAGGCTTTTAGCAACTTCCTGGACTCAGCCATCAGAAGTGTCTTTATGTGGTGAAAGTATTGAACTTGTAGAGACGTTCACTCATCTCAGCAGAGACATAGATGTCTGTGGGTCCTTGACTTTTGACATCGACTGAGCTTATGGAGTGATGAGATCACTGGACAGAGGTGTTTGGCAGTGAGATATGAGAATGAAGGTCCAGGCCTTCCCAGTCCTGATGCTTCCTGCTGTATGGTCACGACTTGGAAGCTAGCCACTGACCTAAGGCAGTGACTGGATGTCTGTGGTACTACGTATCTTTGGAGGACCCTTGGGTACCGCTGGAATGACTTTGTGTCAAATGAGCAGTTACTGAGGGAGACTAAGATAAGAAGTATCACTGGCATTGTAAGCTGATGGTCAGTTTTGATATTTTGGCTCTGTGACATGTTTCTCAGTGCATAATCCAGCACGCAGATGCCTGAGTATTGAGGACTCCAATGGCTGAAGAAGACCAAGGCACGCCCACATTTCACCTGGTTGCTGCAGATAGATGGTTATTTTTGAGATATGGGAATGGACTGGTTGTCTGCCTGGGTGGTTGCCATCCAGGACCTAAGGCAGATCTATGGTGTCATGGTTGTGGTGAGGCACAGCACCAGTGCACACTCCCAGACTTGACTTGGTCTCCTGCAGATTGTTAGAAAATGGGATTGCGTTTAATCAGGTTCTAGTATTGTACTACACAATCTTACAGTTGGCAGTACTCATGCAAATATATATATTTTTTAGTTTTTTTAAAAAAATTGTAAATTCATTTGTTTCTGAAAATGAAGCGTGTAAGTTTGATGAAATGGAAAAAAAAAATTACATTAGACAGATGGAAACACAGATGCAAAGAAATTCTAAATTCAGTGGACACAGAAAACATCTTTGTTTACAGCAAAGACAAAGATCCACACAAACCCTCTATCCCTCTAAACACGCTTAGTTCGTTCATATGACCAGGAAACAGGGGCCCCAACCCTCAGGCATGGACACAATAAGAGATTTGTCATGACCTAAAACACTAAAAGCCCCATATACTAATCCAAAAATACATAAAAATATAGGCATGACTTTGCCGTGACTGATGTTTATTGAGCTGTCATCATTTGGCCAAGCTGTGACCTCTCTGGCGGAAAGAAGGACCAGACTTGAGACTGCCTTCAAAATAAAATCTTCAAACTCGGATTATACAAACACTGTCGCTAAATGTGCCCGATATGTTCGCATCAAACCAAAAACAAATTTATTTAGTACGCGGAATAGTTTTGTACACCTTAGTGCCACTCAGAAATCATATTTCCCTGCATATTCACGAATAATCATCTTATTTTGAAACTCAAAAGAAGAAACCAGGTTTTAACAACAGCTAACTTGACGTGTTGTGTTCTTGTGATGTTGCTGGTGACAATGAGAAAACAACACGGTCAAAAATCAAAACTATTTGGCCACAGGCCTCGACTGTAAAATATAATCTACAACGGCTCCATTGTCTGGTGGTAGATTAGGTCAACAACGGGGTAAGCATCCGAGCAGCGACTTAAAGACAGCATCTAACCGGTTTTCTTATTGGAGCTAACTAGCTAATATTAGCTCTTGGTGCTCTCTCTCTGATGATGGTGATTTTATTATTTGTCACTTAATGGAAATTATTTTATTTAACGGGCTTCCCTAGCCTTTGTGTCGCAATCCTATGTGCTAATCATTAAAACCTATTTATGTGTAAATCAAATGGTTTGCTCCAAATAACATTATTGGGCAATATTTATCCATCTGTATAACACTTTTGTTTGTCCTCTAATCAACTAAATGTAACTAATATTGTTATACACACACACACACAAATAAAAAATCACTTGCTCAGAAAGATTTCTTTAAAAGATGTCAGGAGATGATTCTTGAACGTTTCCAAGTCACTGAATTATAGTTTGTACTTCACTTACATAGATCATGAAGATAAAATTACAAAAATTGTTACTGTTAATGTGTAGACCTGACTGCATGGACTGAGGAATAATTCCACCTGTGGTCCGGGCAACCTGTCTGCATATTTTTAGAAAACACTGTTGTGAAAGTGTAGGAACACGGACCCACAACAAGGGGCGCAAATGAACGGACAATGGAGGAAGTCAAATAACAACTCTTTACTGTTGTGAATAAGCACAACAAACACGGCGAATTACAATAATAGAAAAGAAGTCAATTCACAAAATGTGTCACGTGGGCAGGCTCGAAGATAAGAGACGTCTGTCCAAAGCAGAACCGGAACCACACGATTTCCTCCGCCACCGAACCCCGGGAATACTGGAGCCGCCAAGTCCTGAACTCCCAGGTGGCCACTGCCTCCGCTTGTCGGATCTGGTACTGCTGGCGAGGAACAAAAACAGTTAGATGTGGGTGCGTTTGCACCCAGTAACACGTATGGTGGGAAAACACCTCCACCTCTCGTCGGAAGAAAACAACACAATATCTGTTATCCCAACACACAAAGCAACAGGTATTCCTGTCAGGAAGACAATATAGTCGGCTGAGAACGTTACCTCCTCGGTAGAGTGATATCTCGGCGAAGAGGTGGAGATGTCGTCTTGCTGATATACCACTGATGATCAGATGATTTGTGACAGCTGTCATAGGTGATAAGTGACAGCTGTCACCCCGGCTGCTCCTGTGAGGCGGCAGCGCCCTCTGGTGCCTGGAGCCCGCACTCCAGGCAGGGTGCCCTCCGGTGGTGGTGGGCCAGCAGTACCTCCTCTTCAGCGGCCCACACAACAGGACCCCCCCCTCAACGGGCGCCTCCTGGTGCCCGACCAGGCTTGTCCGGGTGGCGGCGGTAGAAATCGGCCAGGAGGGCTGGGTCCAGGATGAAGCTCCTCTTCACCCAGGAGCGTTCTTCAGGTCCGTACCCCTCCCAGTCCACCAAATACTGGAAGCCCCGGCCCATCCTACGGACATCTAAGAGCCGGCGCACAGTCCAAGCCGGCTCGCCATCGATGATCCGGGCAGGAGGCGGTGCCGGACCCGGAGTACAGAGGGGTGAGGTATGATGCGGCTTTATCCGGGACACATGGAAAACAGGATGGATCCGCAGTGAGGCCGGAAGCCGAAACCTCACTGCGGCTGGACTGATGACCTTGAGGATCGTGAAGGGACCGATGTAACGATCCTGCAGTTTAGGGGAGTCCACTTGGAGGGGAATGTCCTTTGTCGACAACCACACCTCCTGCCCTGGCTGATACGCAGGGGCCGCGGTCCGCCGACGGTCTGCATGGGACTTTGCCCTCATCCGGGCCTTTAGCAAAGCAGAACGGGCGGCGCGCCACACCTGACGGCACTTCCGCAGGTGGGCCTGGACCGAGGGCACACCGACCTCTCCCTCAACCACCGGAAACAACGGGGGCTGGTACCCCAGACATACCTCAAAAGGGGAGAGGCCGGTGGCTGAAGACACCTGGCTGTTATGGGCATACTCGATCCAGGCCAAATGGGTACTCCAGGCTGCTGGGTGCGCGGCTGTCACGCAGCGCAGGGCCTGTTCCACCTCCTGATTGGCCCGTTCTGCTTGCCCGTTGGTCTGAGGATGATACCCGGACGAGAGACTCACCATGGCCCCCAGTTCCCAGCAGAAACTCCTCCAGACTTGCGAGGAGAACTGGGGACCGCGATCGGAGACGATGTCTGTTGGAGTCCCATGCAACCGGACGACATGGTGGACCAGGAGGTCCGCTGTCTCCTGGGCAGTAGGGAGCTTCGGGAGGGCCACGAAGTGGGCCGCCTTGGAGAATCGGTCCACTATCGTGAGGATGGTGGTGTTGCCCTGGGACGGCGGGAGGCCCGTGACAAAATCCAGGCCGATGTGGGACCAGGGGCGATGAGGTACAGGCAGCGGCTGGAGCAGTCCCGATGCCCTGCGGTGGTCAGCCTTGCCCCTGGCGCAGGTGGTGCAGGCCTGGATATAGTCCCGGACGTCGGCCTCCAGGGACGCCCACCAGAAGCGCTGCCGGACAACTGCCACGGTTCTTCGCACCCCCGGATGACCGGAGAACTTGGAGCCGTGACAGAAGTCCAGGACTGCAGCCCTGGCCTCTGGTGGGACGTAACGTTTGTTCTTCGGCCCAGTTCCGGGGTCCGGGTTCCGTGCCAGGGCCTCCCGGATGGTTTTTTCTACGTCCCAGGTGAGGGTAGCCACGATAGCGGACTCCGGGATGATGGGTTCCGGTGGATCCGACAACTCCGTTTTGACTTCATCTTCATGCACCCGGGACAAGGCATCCGATCTCTGGTTTTTGGTCCCGGGGCGGTAGGTGATCCGGAAGTCAAAACGGCCGAAGAACAGTGACCAGCGGGCTTGCCTGGGGTTCAGCCGCTTGGCGGTCCTGATATACTCCAGGTTCCGGTGGTCAGTGAAAACCGTGAATGGCACGGACGTTCCCTCCAACAGATGTCTCCACTCTTCAAGAGCCTCTTTCACCGCAAGGAGTTCTCGATTGCCGACGTCATAGTTCCGTTCGGCCGGGGTCAACCTGCGGGAAAAATAGGCACACGGGTGAAGGACCTTATCGGTCTCTCCGCTCTGGGATAGCACGGCTCCTATCCCTGAGTCTGAGGCGTCCACTTCAACCACAAACTGGCGACTAGGATCGGGCTGCACCAGAACAGGTGCAGACGAGAAGCACCGTTTCAACTCCTTGAACGCGGCATCGCACCGATCCGACCAGGTGAAGGGGACTTTTGGCGAGGTCAGGGCTGTCAGGGGGCTAACTACCTGACTGTAGCCCTTAATGAACCTCCTGTAGAAATTTGCAAAGCCGAGGAACTGTTGCAGCTTCCTACGGCTGGTAGGTTGGGGCCAGTCTCTCACCGCCGCAACCTTGGCCGGATCAGGAGCGACGGAGTTGGGGGAGATGATAAACCTCAGGAATGACAAAGAAGTGCGGTGAAACTTACACTTCTCGCCCTTCACAAACAGCCGGTTCTCCAACAACCGCTGCAGGACCTGACGTACATGCCGGACATGGGTCTCAGGATCCGGAGAAAAGATGAGTATATCGTCTAGACATACGAAGACGAATCGGTGCAGGAAATCCCGCAAGACATCATTAACTAATGCTTGGAACGTTGCGGGGGCGTTGGTGAGGCCGAACGGCATGACCAGGTACTCAAAGTGACCTAAGGGGGTGTTAAATGCCGTCTTCCACTCGTCTCCCTTCCGGATCCGAACCAGGTGATACGCATTTCTAAGATCTAGCTTTGTGAATATTTGGGCTCCATGCAGGGGCGTGAACACTGAATCCAACAAGGGCAATGGGTATCGGTTACGAACCGTGATTTCGTTCAGCCCCCTGTAATCAATGCATGGACGAAGTCCGCCATCTTTCTTTCCCACAAAAAAGAAACCTGCACCCATCGGGGAGGTGGAATTCCGGATCAACCCGGCAGCTAACAAGTCCCGGATGTAGGTCTCCATTGATTCGCGCTCAGGTCGTGAGAGGTTGTACAGCCTGCTGGACGGGAACTCAGCGCCTGGAACCAAATCAATGGCACAATCGTACGGACGGTGCGGGGGAAGGGTGAGCGCCAGGTCCTTGCTGAACACATCCACAAGGTCATGGTACTCCACCGGCACCGTCCCAAGATTGGGCGGGACTCTGACCTCCTCCCTAGCCTGGGAACTGGGAGGAACCGAGGAACCTAAACATACCCGATGGCAGGTCTCGCTCCACTGAACCACTACCCCGGACGGCCAATCAATCCGGGGATTGTGTTTTAACATCCAGGGGAACCCGAGAATCACACGGGAGGTGGCAGGAGTCACAAAAAACTCGATCACCTCCCGGTGGTTCCCTGACACCACCAGGGTTACAATATAGTCGGCTGAGAACGTTACCTCCTCGGTAGAGCGATATCTCGGCGAAGAGGTGGAGATGTCGTCTTGCTGATATACCACTGATGATCAGATGATTTGTGACAGCTGTCATAGGTGATAAGTGACAGCTGTCACCCCGGCTGCTCCTGTGAGGCGGCAGCGCCCTCTGGTGCCTGGAGCCCGCACTCCAGGCAGGGTGCCCTCTGGTGGTGGTGGGCCAGCAGTACCTCCTCTTCAGCGGTCCACACAACAAACACTTCATGTATGTTATTACAGTCGACCCAGCAGTAAATGGGTATTTTTATTCAAGGTTATAGGAATATAATCAGTATAATATTGAAAAATTGATAAAAAATTTGGAGGATAATCTCCAATGTCATTATGAGGAGCGTGGTTGGAAAGACTGTATCTGGTCAACTCATTATTCCTCAATAACAAATTTAAAGAAATTCAATTTAAGATTTTACATAGACAACACAGAACACCAGTCTTTTTGAATAAGATTGACTCAAGAAGATCTCCTTTGTGTCTTAAATGTAAGACAAGGGATGGAACCTATCTGCACTGCTTCTGGACCTGTCCAAAGATTTCCAAATTCTGGTTTTGTATAATTAAGGAAATAAGCTGTATTTTGAAAAGTAAAATTTGTAAAGATCCAGGTTTTTGTTGGGGCTTCCACCCCTAAACAAACTTCAGGACAAAAATCCATCTAAATTGTTGAGTAAATTATTATTCATGGCATGAAAATGTGTACTACGTATTTAATTGGATAATTCAATACCACCAACTGTCACGTAGTAGTGTAAAGAAATTTTCAGAGTTCTACCCATGGAAAGACTCAGTGCAAAATTAAAAGGCAGTGATGAGGTCTTTCTTTACATATGGAGGCCCCTGCTTGAATGCTTACCAGAAGATCTGAGTGGCGTTATACAGAGAGGTGCAGGCTCGCTGCAGTAGTGTCCCTTAAATTCGCCCCAGTCAGTGTGTGACAATTAGTCAGATGATATATACATGTGTGTGCAATGTGGAAAGTGCTTTGTGCTCCGACTGCTCTGTTCTGTTAGGGTCTTGTACCTTATATTTAAAGGAGACCTGCATTGGAAAAAATGCAGTCAGATTTTTTGAACAAAAATTGACTTAAATTTACACATGAGATCCTTCTGAATGTAGTAAAGTAAATCTGCAAGCCCAGATCTGTCATTCAACGGAGAAATCTTCATTTGAAAATGACAAATTTACAGCTAACATTTAGCCCTCCACAAATTGTCCCTCTCATCATGGACGCTGCCGAGACGTCACGGACAAGACCCTCTCCCAGCATGCATTGCGCCAATTGTAATTTGTGGATTTACGTCAGTTTGCATCTGCACCTTTTTCTTGTCTTATACGGAAGGATCTACTTTTTTTTTTAAACTTCATATTGTCTTGCGGTACGTTTGGTGAGTACACATTTATTTGTGCTTGAAAATTATTTTGGGGGATTTTTTCATACGCCCTTTTGATTGAGTGGTGTCGCAATGAAAATCTACTGTCTTTCGCCTCCGGTACCATTGTGGGATATGGAGGCGAGACCTGCAAAGAATCCCAGTCATTAAAATTATATAAACCTCTCTCAGCATGCATGGAGCTCTGGGGCTCCGATTGCCGAGACGTGCAGTGCTGTGGATTTTGCCGCAGGAAGTCTGTCCTTGCAGCAACAGGTGTACCGGCTGCTTCGCATTAAAACAGCGAGTGTAATCTCAGGACTTGTGCCAAGTGTGCTGCAGCTCAATTCAGTAGACAGAGAGGTGATGCCGGTGTTGTGCGCTGAATCTGGCACAACAACGCCCTGGCTGAAGAGCAGACATGGGTGGTGTGAGTGTCCCGCGTCGGCGGTTAACGAGCTCGTTAACGAGCCCGCAGACTTAATAAGCGCAGCGGAGGCAGAGAGCGGGAGAGGAAGAACGGCGCCCGCTGTCGATGTCGTTGCTGATCTGAGTACACGGATCTGTATCTCACATTCATTGCAGCTTACTTTTGGATGTTGAAACCAGGACATGTATAAGTAACATTACTAACAGATAAAATCAATTTCAATGCGGGATCGGACTGAAGGCGGGAGCGCGTCGTCTTGTCCCTGACGTCATGGAAATGATATGGCTGTACAAACAGTTTTCGCTGAGGGCTAAATTTTAGCTGCAAATTTGTCATTTTTAAACGATTTCTCCGCTGAATTACAAATTTGGGCTTACAGATTTACTTTACTGCATTCACAAGGGTCTTATAAATACATATCAGCTATTTCTTTCTGAAATCTGACCACATTTATTTCAGTGCAGGTCTACTTTAAGTGTTAAAATCTATTAAAATATGTTTTAAAAAATTATAAATGTCTAAGTAACCCAAATGTTTTTTTTGTTTGTTTTTCTAGCAGCTCTAGAAGGATCAATTTCTTGAGGACCAAAATTAGACTTCTTAACAAATTAGGTTCTGAAGTTGAAATATCTCAATGCACCAATGACTGCCCAGCTTCATTTTCATTGGTGTCAATTTGTGATGGGACGAGTTCCGGAAAATTGCAAAATTTCAGCGAGCAATTGAGGATGCCACCAGTAGGGGGTACTGCAAAATGCTACTTTTTGCTGAAGTGATGCTTATTTTTGAGGCATTTCTGGACTGTGCCCTAAACATCCCATGCTAGTTTGTGTGTGGCATTATTCCATTTGCAAGCTCAATACTATACCCTTGAAATTAATGTGGGATAATGAAGGCACAAGCGTATAGGTCGGTCAAAATGTCAAATTTGGTATTTTGAAGTAGGGAGGGGTGTTATTTCAAAAATTTTTGAAATCTATACATTTTTGCATAGAATATGGAAATATACATGGAATAAACCATAACAGTATAATTTTTGGGTCATTTGGTTCCAAAAACCCATATGGATGCAGCCGATGAAGGTATCGGGTTCGAAAATCGACGAAAATATTGACAGAAATTTCATATCTTGAGAACCGTTGCCCCTAGAGACTTGAAATTTGGCTCAAAATGTTCCTTGACCCCAAGTTTATATACAACTTCTATAGTAACAATAAGTCTATCTGGTGTTTTTCTTAGAAGTAATTGACAAAAAACCTAATTTTAATACATACGATCAATCACAAGAAACAAAATCTATGTAGTTTTTATATCAGGAACATCTGTTGAGTTATTATAATTATTTTTATTATTATTATTGAGTTATTATCATCACATGTAAAGAATAACATGGCCACAATGAACTAATTATAAGCAACAGAGTGTTTTTTTATGTCAAAAGCAATTATACGTCTATTATACATGTTCTTGGGCATTCGAAGTGATCAGTGAAATAACAAGTAGTACAAATATTGTCTTGAAACTAAAAGAGATTCTATTTACAGTTAGTTGGTCAGCAGCAGCTGTTATTTTGGCAACAGCAGTGTCAAAATCCTGCCAAGTCACACTCGCATTTGTTGACACCTTATTCAGATACACTTTGCGGTTTGTTGCCAGCTTTTGCAGTGGAAGTGTTTGGACAGAGCGTCCTCTGTGGAGCGGTTTGCCCTGTAGGCAAACTGGTGGGGGTCCACTTTTCAGAATCAGAATCGGCTTTATTGTCATTGTAATTTGCATTACAACGAGATTTGAGACTCCAAGAAGGTGCTTTCCGTGGTGCCAAATTTCTAGCCAAATAAGAGATAGTGAAATTTAACGGTAAATTATTCAGAGTATATGTACAGCTAATATAAACATAAGGTAAAATAAAATAAAATAAAATAAAATGTGGACTAAGTAATGTAAAACGAGAATTATATACATCTGTGGAATCATATTGTACAGGAATATTGCACATGGTTTACAGATATTGCACAAGAAACTTGAAGGTGCGGATTAAAGTGATTTGCTATTGTTCAGTGCAGTGATCGTTCTGGGGAGAAAGCTGTCCCTGAGTCTGTTTGTCCTAGTTTTGATTGACCTATACCATCGGCCGGAGGGTAGTAGGTCAAACAGGTGGTTGCTGGGGTGGGATGTGTCTTTGCTGATGCTGGCAGCTCTGCTGAGGTAGCGAGAGCTGGCAATGTCTTCCAGGCTGGGCAGAGGGCAGCCAGTGATCCCCTGGGCCATTTTGATCACCCTCTGCAGCGCTCTCCTGTCTGCTGCTGTGCACCCCCATACCACGCTGTGATGCAGTATGTCAGGATGCTCTCAATGGTGGCTCTGTAGAACAACACCAGCAGCTTCTCCTTCAGATTGTTTCTCCTGAGCACCCTCAGGAAGTGGAGTCGCTGCTGGGGTTTCTTCACCACCACTGTGGTGTTGGCAGTCCAGGAGAGGCTGTCAGAGAGTGCACTCCCAGGAACCTGATGGAGCTGACCCTTTCCACACAGTCCCCTTGGATGTAGAGTGGGGCTGGGTCAGCCCTGTTCTTCCTGAAGTCCAGGATTATTTCTTTTGTTTTTGTGGTGTTCAGCGGCAGGTTGTGAGCTGAACGCCACGCTGTCAGTCGATTTACCTTGTCTCTGTAGTCGGGCTCATCCCCCCCGAGATGAGCCCAATCACAGTGGTATCATCCGCAAACTTTATGATGGTGTTTATGGGGTGGGTCAGAGAGCAGTTGTGCGTGTAAAGGGTGAAGAGGAGGGGCCTCAGTACACAGCCTTGAGGGGAACCGGTGCTGAGTGTGATGGTGGAGGAAAGGTGGGGGCCAAGTTTCACGGACTGTGGGCGGTTTGTGAGGAAGTCCTTGATCCACTGCCAGATGGGGGTGGAGATGCCAAGATGTGTCAGTTTCTGCACCAGGATCTCTGAGATGATGTGGTTGAAGGCTGAGCTGAAGTTCAGGAAGCGCATCCTCACATAGCTCCCCTGGTGCTCCAGGTGGCTCAGCGCGGTGTGGAGAGCTGTGGCGATAGCGTCCTCTGTGGAGCGGTTTGCCCTGTAGGCAAACTGGTGGGGGTCCATAGTGGGAGGCAGACAGGCTCTGATGTGCTGAGAGACCAGTCTTTCAAAGCACTTCATGACCACAGGCGTAAGTGCAACAGGCCTGTATTCATTTATGCTCTCCACTGCTGACTTCTTTGGGACTGGGATGATGGTGGAGGATTTGAGGCAGGGTGGAATGGTGGCCTGCGACAGGGACAGGTTGAAGATGCAGGTGAAAACTCCAGCCATTTGGTCAGCACACGCTTTGAGTACCTTTCCAGGTACACCATCGGGGCTGGCCACCTTCCTGGGGTTCACCGCCTTCAGCACATGTCTCACTTCCTGTTCCTGAAGTGTTAGTGTGCTAGTGCTGGAGGGTGGTGGGTGTGGAGTTGCTGCTGGTCTGTCTGCTTTGAAGCGGGCAAAGAAGCGGTTCAACTCCTCTGCCAGCGAGGTGTCAGACCTAGCATTTCCTGGGTTGCTGCTTCTGTAGTTGGTTATATGATTTATTCCCTGCCACATCCTTCTGGGGTCATTTACAGCGAAGTGGTCCTCTATCTTTTTCTTGTAGGTAGCCTTGGCCTCTCTGATGCCTCTTTTCAGATTGGACTTGGCCGCGCTGTACAGGGCCCTGTCCCCTGATTTAAAGGCGGTGTTGCGGCTTTTTAATAGGGAGTGGACTGCACTGTTCATCCAGGGCTTCTGGTTTGGAAAAACCCTGACCCTTTCGTTGACGGTGACAGTGTCAACACATTTCTTAATGTAAGAGAGTACGGTGTCGGTGTACTCCTGCAGGTTGTGGCTGGAAAATAAATCCCATACAGTCCGTGAGAAGCAGTCCTGTAGCTGGGAGAGTGCTCCCTCAGGTCAGGTTTGGAGGTTTGGATTGTCCTCCGTTGTGGCTTTGTTGGCCTCAGCGGGGGTGGGGGGGTGGTGGGGGTGGTGGTGTAGGTGGGGGTGAGGGACAGGTAGACAGGCAGAGATGGTCAGATCCAGCGAGATGGGGGAGGGGAGTGACTTTGTACGCATGTTTTATGTTTGAGTAAACATGGTCCAAAGTATTTTCCTCTCTGGTGGCACACTTCACGTACTGGATGAACTTAGGGAGCACAGTCTTTAAACATGCTTGGTTGAAGTCACCAGCAACAATACAAACGCCATCCGGGTGGGCCAGCTGCTGTTTATTTACACAGGCAAGCAGGAGGCTAAGGGCCTTGCTAACTGTTGGGTTTGCACCCTGTTTTTAAAGAAATGAGAGGCACAAACACTGAAAAGAAACCAGTCAGAGAGAGACAAATATATATTTTTTGCTCTGCGCAGAGGAGGAGAACAATGAAGCAGCTTGTAAGTGCTCAGCTACAAAGCTCTCCTAAAATCTCCTCCTCTGGCCCAGCCTTTTATTTAGTTCATCAACATGAGAAAAAACAAACAAGGACAGTCGGGAGAGGTTACACATGAGTCATGTCTGCAAGAGGGTGATAGCAAAGCGAGGTAACAGCTGAAACCTTCCATTCCTGCAACATGAGCCTTGTGGCTCGTCAAAGCAGGATAAGGCAAAATGAAAAATAGTTTGCTCAATCATGAAGAATGCAGACAAGAAGTCTTTCTTTCTAAAACCTCCTCTTCTCACAAAGAGGAAAAAATAATAAGCATAAACTATAAGAAAATAAATAATAATAATATAAGCATAAACTAAAGAAAATAAATGATAATAAGAGCATGAACTATATAAAATCCTTGACACTAACGTTAGCATCAGGTGGGATGTAAACAGCAAACACAATGACTACTGTGAACTCCCTTGGGAGATAAAAAGGTCTGCATGAGACTGCCAGCAGCTCTAAATCAGGAGAACAGTGAGAGTCAATGATTCTGCTGCTACAGCACCACTCGCGGTTCACATAAACACAGAGCCCTCCACCTCTGCACTTACCCGAATCACTGGTTCTGTCCTGCCGGTGTAGCGTGCGGCCTGCTAGCTCGACTGCAGCGTCGGGGATCAGCGGGTGAAGCCACGTCTCCGTGATGAAAATAATGCTGCAGTTCTGCACAAAGCTGTTTGTGGCCATCTGTAGCTCCAGTTCGTCCATTTTGTGTGTGATGGATATGGCGTTTGAGAGGAAGAGGCTCGGTAATGCTGGCCTGTGTGGTTGTTTACATAGCCTAGCATTGGAGCTGGACCGACATCCTCGCTTCTGCTTCCTGTCTCTACGCCGCCTTCCCCGCCTGCTGGGCAGGCTGGTAATCCACGGAGAGCCTGGTGTTCTCGCTATGTCCTCCGGGATGTTGTGGTACTGGTGGAATTCGCTTGTTACCGACGGTTTGTACCTCAAACTGAGGTCAGTAAAGTTCTGGCGGCTGAAGCTGTGGGTCGCTATACAAAACTCGAAGAATATACACGCAAAAAGTAAGAAAAACAAGCACCAAATCGGAGAGCTAAAAGCCGCTGCACCCGTGTGCACCGCCATCTTGCTCATCATCACTTTTCTTTGAATCTGAACAGTTCAGTTGTTCGGGGAGAGACAGCGTTGTATCCCGAGCATACTTCACTTCTGTGTCTGTCCTGCTTTTCGTTGTTACTTGGCTTCTTTCTCTTCAAGTAATCATCAATCTGCTTTGCCCTGGTGAATGGGCCACCCGAGGACACTAACTTTTCAATATCAGACAGCTTTCTTTTCTCACAGGACACCTTTGCTGCTTCTTTACTGGTCATGCCAGCCTTTTTCAATTTTGCTTGAGCCTCTGCCCATTCCATTACAAGTTTGTTAGGTTTGTTAGGACAAATTAGTTTTTTCTCAATTACTCCTAAAAAAAAAAACACCAGATAGACTTATTGTTACTATAGAAGTTGTATGGTCAAGGAACATTTTGAACCAAATTTCAAGTCTCTACGTGCAACAGTTCTCAAGATATGAAATTTTTGTCGATATTTTCAGCGATTTTTGAACCCGATACCTTTTTCGGCTCCGTCAATGTTGGTTTTTGGAAGCTATAATAATAATAATACATTTTATTTGTAACTCACTTTACATTCCATAGAATCTCAAAGTGCTACAGAGCAAAGGCTAAAAACAAACAATATACAGAGTCAAAACAGTAAAATATTCATAAAGCATAACCACACAGATAAAATCATAACATTTTAAACATATTAACATTTTAAAAGGCCTTTTTAAATAAAAATGTCTTGAGGCCTTTTTTAAATGCCCCCACACTCTGTGGAGCCCTCAGGGTCTCTGGAAGGGCATTCCAGAGCCATGGGGCGACTGCCTGGAAGGCCCTGTCTCCCATGGTGGAGAGCTTGGATCTGGGCTGGTGCAGGTGGTAGGTGGACATGGTGGAGCAGAGGGTTCTTGGGGCGGTGTGTGGTGTGAGGAGTTCACTGAGGTAGGCAGGGGCAGTTCCGTGTATGCACTGGTGGGTAAGGAGACAGAATTTGTACTGAATTCTTTGTTGAATGGGCAGCCAATGAAGGGATCTGAGGACTGGAGTGATGTGATCATATTTGCGCATCCTCGTCAGGATCCAGGCAGCACAGTTCTGAATGTGCTGCAGCTTTTGTAGACTTTTGCCAGGGATCCCAACGAGGAGGACATTGCAGTAGTCCAATCTGGAGGAGACAAAGCCATGGACCAACTTCTCTGCATTGGGTTGGGAAAGGGAGGGACGGAGTTTTGCGATATTTTTAAGGTGGAGGAAAGAGACCTTGCAGAGGTGACGGATGTGGGAGTCGAATGTGAGATATGAATCAAATCTGACACCAAGGTTTGTAACGGATGAGGACAGGGAAATGTTATGGTCAAAGATCGAGATACTGTTTAGGTTCGAGAAGGGCTGGGTTTGGTGAGGGGTACCAATAAGGATGGCTTCTGTTTTGCTGCTGTTCAGTTGAAGAAAGTTATCAGCCATCCATGCCCTTATCTCCTCCAGGCAACAGTGAAGTGCAGATGGCAGAACTGTGGTGGAAGTGGAGTCCATTTTTATATACAGCTGTGTGTCATCTGCGTAACAATGGAAAGAAACCTTGTGTTTATTGATTATCTGAGCAAGTGGGAGCATGTAGATGGTGAAAAGGGTTGGCCCAAGGACTGACCCTTGAGGCACTCCGCAGCTAACTGTATGAGGTGATGATTTGGACTGTCCTAGGGTCACAAACTCTGTCCTGCCCGTGAAGTATGACCCAAACCAGTTGAGTGTGGTCCCAGAAAGCCCAACTATACACTGGAGGCGATGGAGTAAGATGGTGTGGTCCACTGTGTCAAAAGCAGATGATAAATCCAGTAATAAGAGGAGTGATGGTGAGCCCTGGTCCGCGGTCATAAGCAAGCCGTTCATGACGCGGACCAGGGCTGTCTCTGTACGGTGAGCTGATCGGAAACCGGACTGAAATTTTTCATACACGTTATGGATGTGAAGATGACTGTGAAGTTGGGCTGCTACAACTTTTTCCAGGACTTTGGAAAGAAACGGCAGGTTTGAAATGGGTCTGTAGTGGGCCAGGATTTCGGGGTCGAGTGAGGGCTTTTTCAGATGGGGGCGAATGACAGCAGTTTTGAGAGCTGGAGGAACCTGACTGGAGTGTAATGACTGGTTAATTATTGCTGTGGTTAATGGACTGATGCCTGTAATGTGAGATTTTAATAGTGCTGTGGGGAGAGGATCCAGCAAGCAGGTGGATGGCCTCATGCTTTTTATGATCCTCTCCACCTCTGTCTGAGTAACGCCTGAGAAGACAGAAAAACTGTTGAGTGGAGTTGAGAGAGTGATGTCAGAGGAAGATGGGGCTGTAGCAGGGAGGGCTGACCGGATTGATGCCACCTTATTTGTGAAGAAGTCCATAAACCTATTGCATTGATCTATACTGCTGTCGGCATGTGCGTGTGTGGGAGGTTTGAGCAGAGAATTTATTGCTGAAAATAGCTGCTTGGAGTTTCCAGTGCTGTTTGAGATTTTTAGTGAGAAATATTGGGACCTGGCTATGGCGAGTGCTCTGGTGTATGATTTTTGATGATCACGGCAGGCCTGTTTGAATACTTGTAAGCCACTGGAGGTGTATTTCCGCTCCAGGGCACGGCCAGCGGTTTTCATTGTGCGGAGCTCTGTGGTCTACCAGGGAGCTGACTTGGAAAATGTAACTGTTCTTGTTTTGATTGGTGCATGAGACTCGAGGATATTGTAGAGGCTAGAATTGTAATAGTCAACAGATCCATTAACTGATGTGAACTGTGTGACTAGTGAGGTGTCTTGTATATCCTGGTTGAAAAGGTTGCTGTCTATTGCTTTTATGTTTCTAAAATGGATTTGGCATTTTGTTTTATTTTATGGGCCTGCTAAAGGCAGTTCCATGGAGATGCACTTATGGTCTGACATGCCTAAGTCATTTACTTGCAGGTTGGTAATGGAAGCACTGTCTAATAACCAGATCCAGGGTATGACCTTTAGTGTGAGTGGGTACTGTGACGTGTTGTGTGAAATGGAAACAGTCCAGGAGTTCAAGGAATTCTGCAGCAGGGTGGTTTGTGGGGGGGGTCTATCTGCAAATTAAAGTCTCCCAGTATAAGTGTGTTATGGGCTATTGCAAAGAGTGATGTAAGAAGATCCTGCAGTTCATTAATGAATCCAGGGTGTGGTTTTGGAGGGTGATAAGTGAGGAGTATTGATATTGTTTCTGTATGTGGTTTGCATTTGAAATGAAGACATTCGAATGTTGTCAGCTTTGACAGTGGGAGGGGAGTTATAGTTAGATCCTTGTGGTAGATCACAGCGAGACCTCCACCCCGGCCGGTGGTCCAAGCCCTCTCCAGGTAGGTGTATCCTGGAGGACAAGCTTCATTTAAAGCCAAATACAACCCTGGTTTGTGCCAAGTTTCTGTAAGGCACATGATATCAACTTTTTTGTTCAGTATATGATCAAAGATTAGACTGCTTTTATTTGTTAGTGATTGGGTGTTGAAGAGTTCTATATTTATTTTGGAGATTGACTTGGATTTTGGGAAGATGCGGAGAAGGCGGAAATCCACCCCGCATTTTCCAGACCGCCGATGTTGTGGTTTATTGATCCTTGTGTTGGTCGTGCTCTGATGACGCAGCCGGTGACGTGTTGAGTGAGCGCTGCGGAGATGCAGCCGGTGGAGACGGTGGGGTCCCGGTGGAGATGAACTGGTGGAATAATCTCCGAATTTGTGGAATATGGGCGATCCGCATGCGTGTGGGGGTTGATGGTGGTGCGGTCTGCATTCCCCATCGCTGACTGGAGCCGACAGGGGATGATGTGCCAGCCCAGGATGTAGCTGCAGCGAGGCTAGCATGCGTGGTCTGTCCCAGGTAGACACGCCACTCCCGGGCTTCGATGGCTCCGTCCCGCTGATCTCCTTGCACGTCCGGGACACCGTGAGCACCTCAGCGCTCGCAGGGAGGACACAAGGATGGAGGTGAGTTTGATGCAGTGGGGTGTAGGATGAACAAAGTGAGAATACCTGTAAGTTCTGGATGTTGCTCCTGTTAGTGGTGGTGTTGACATGATGGCTCTCCTCTGCTGGGCAGTTCAGCGGGCCTGGACACTGGTGGATGTCCCCAGATAGCAGCAAGCAGATGGCGATAACAAATGCAATGGTATGTCGTGGTTTTAGGGCAGCTTTAGTATATGTTGACGAATGACCGAAGAGGTGCGGATGAATGAAAGTGGCAGCCAGGACGTACTTGCCATATCCAAAGTGTTTGTAAGACATGTGTATGGTCAGCTTATTTGAAGATGGTGATTTAGTTCCATAAGAGTAATAGTCTGTTTGTGTTTGACCAGTGTCAGAAAGGACAAGATTACTCAGCAGTGCATGCATCAAGAGAGCTGTAACTGCTCCTGCCATACCTGGTGCCGCCATCTTCTCTAGGCCAAAACTTCTCTATAAACAAACTGATGGTGACTCATTGCCTAAATAGGTATAGATAACATAATTCTGTGCAAAAAAATGAACTTTAGAATTATCACCCTTCCCTATTTGAAGGTTTGTTTATCTCCATGCACCCATATCAGATTTGAATGAAATCTTTTCATGAGCCAGCCCTGTATGTCTACTAACTGTCATATAAAGATTATAGTGTGGTTCATTTGTATTAACTCTTTTCTGACCATTATCTATAATGTGGCAAGTCTACAAATACTAATTTGAATAGAAATACTTTATTAATGTGCAGCACACATGAAACAGTATTGTTTTATAGCCCATACTGTTTAACTGTCAATTATTTCCATCCTGATAATCTCAGTGCAGTAGACAGCTGCACAATCTAAAATCTCAACCAAAATGCAAATTCTTGTCATAAACAGTAGCACAAACTTCTGTCCCTTTCTTATTAAAGAACACCATTCACAGGTACATGCACTGCATGTCGATATGCTAAATTTCACATTTCTAATTTCATAACTGTCTTTTTAATCACTGCTGGTGTAAAAGTAACACAGTAGTCAGGAAACTTAAGTGCTAGCCACATATTCCTACCTGTTTCCTTGAACCCAGCTGGGATGACAGAGATAATTCGCGATTATTTTCTTGAAATTTGCTTCATTGATCAAGATGGCTGCTGTGCTGTAAACAGTGAGATCTATTCTTGAATTCCGTAACTGGTCATGACTCTATGTCCGTAGAGATGACGGCACGGTGTTCTTGTAAAAGAATAGTCATAAAAGTGTTTATATAGCGCAGGGTTCTTGCTAGCGTTATAACCTGAAAAAAGTACGCTTCAGTTGGGCGTTACACTGTTCCCAGCGGTGTGTAACGGGAAATTGATTGTTTCTCTACATTGATTGTGGACCTGCTGGTTCTGATTTAGAAGCAGCGGATCCACAATTTATTCATCAACTTCTGTCAAAGCCATTTAAAGATGTCAATCATGACTCACCTTTCAGCTGATTAAAGTCGCTATTGGGACTCTTGTCTGTTGTTGTGGGCAAGAAAAGAGAATCATCTGCTGTTTCACACCGCGAAGCCTAAGCATCCCCTGAACTCCCGTTTTTTTTAAAGCGATTTTTCCATCCATTGCGCTGAGAAAATATGCTGCTGAGAACCCTGTAGCTAAACCCCATTATAATCTTTGTATGACAGTTAGTAGACATAGAGGGCTGTCTTTAAAAAAAAATTTCATTAAAATCTGATGATGGTGCATGGAGATATGTGACTCCCAAAAACACAGACTTTGACATTTTGACTGATTAAGCACTACCTACACTCTTGCGTCTTCATTATCCCACATTAATTTCAGGTGGCATAGTGTTGGTCTTACTAATGCTTTCATATCATGCATAAACTAGAAGCACTCAGAGAGCGCAAACCTCCGCCAAGGCCATAGGGTCACTGATGTCACATGGAATACCCTTTGGCAAAGAGACTTAGTCCACATCGTTTCACGCATCTACCGTCATGTTTCAGATTCGGTGGTTAACCCTCTGTGGTCCGAGGGCATTTTTTGCACAGTTCACTTGGCTGGCATAAATGTTTTATTATTGCTGTTAACATCCCACAATCAAGTTTTATGTCTCTTTTTTCAGGACAACCTGTGGTGGCAGGGGTGGTGGCCAAATGGTTAATGCGCTTGGTTTCAGTTCGGAAGGTTCTGGGTTCAAATCCCACCCCTGCCACATTTCTCCATGTAATGTGGAGTTACGTCAGGAAGGGCATCCGGCGTAAAACCTGTGCCAAATCAACATGCAGATCCAGCTTGGATTTGCTGTGGCGACCCTGAGTGCAAACGAGGGAGCAGCCGAAGGGACTTACTTTACTTTTTCAGGACAACCTGTACTTTCAAAATATATATGCTATAGTTGTGTTTTATATGTGTAATAAAGGTTTACAATCAGAAATAAGAAAGGAAAAAGTAAAGTGGAAAATAATTTTACACACACATTTATTCAAAACACACAAACTATAATAAACTAGTAACACATCACTCCTAAAAACAATCTTTGGTGTGTCACGCAAGGTGAATCTGCCCTATGATTGGATTTTGGAAAACCATGTGACTGTGAACCAATTCCGATTGGATACTCGCATTGCTCACATCATCACACTTCAAAAACAGTAAGTTTCTATTTCATATCATTACAAAGTTATTTATAATTTAGTAAAGCTTGGTCTCAGCCATCGTATACGACGGTGTCGGCCCCAGAGGGTTAAACCCTTAGATCTTCAGCAAATGTATTTATAAAGAGAAACTGCATGAACTACACAAGTTTTTAATTTTCTAATAACAAGTTTATTCAGTGAGGAGAAACAAATGCTAAATTATTGTTGTGTCGTAACTTAATTTTTGATCAGCCTTTGTGACCCGTCTTCATGAAGTTAGATGCAAAAATGTTGAAATTGGCCCGATCCTGCAGTGATAAACAATCCTTAAAAAAAAAATCACTGGATCCGGATTGTGTTCCAGATAATTACCAAAATTTAATGACTTCTAAGTTAGGCCAAGATACACCCCTGGTAAAAATTTCATTGAAATCCTTTGAGGATTTTTTGAGTAATCCTGCTAACAAACAAACAAACGGACGTGACCGAAAACATAACCTCCTTGGTGGAGGTAACTAGCTTTGGATGTTGAGGGCACAGTCCAGAAATGCCTCAAACTGTGTCTTCAGCAAAAAGTAGTGTTTTGCAGCGCCCCCTGTAGGCAGCACACACAACTGCCCGCCAAAATTTTGCAATTTTCTGGAACTCCTCCTATCACAGATTGACACAAATGAAAATAAAGCTGGGCAATCATTGGTATATTGAGATATTTCTACTTCAAAACCAAATTTTTTAAGTAGTCCAGTTTTGGCCCTCAAGAAATTAACCCTTCTGGAGGTCCTAGAAAAACAACAATAACAACAACAACAACAAAAAAGCTGTTTGTTTTAGAAACTTCGAATTTTAGGATTTTTCTATCTACTCATAGACCTTCCACAAAACATAATAATAAAAACAAAATCAGGCAAATCTGGCAAATCATCCTCTAATAGTAAATTGCCTGAATCTAAAACAAACAAACAAACAAACAAATCAGGTTTTTCACAATAATTTTGTTATTTACCATGGCAGACTCAAACAAATGGAATGTGGACAAACACAGGCCACATCGGTTGAGACAGAGACAAAGAAAAGGGAGAAGTTTGTTTCATCTACAAAATCCTTCCTGGGGGGGTTGTGGGCAATTTATGTCCATGTTGTTTGACATTTTTATGCTGTGAAACCCTCGGGGAAAAAAGCTTAATTTTTCTGAATTTGTAAATTTATGTGTGGAATCGCGCTTTTTCACTCATCACATTCAATCACATTCACTCCTTACCTTGCTTGACCACTTCCTTTGCTTTGATGTTCTTTTGCAGCTAAATTCACATAAATTCATTTCCACAGGTTTGTGTCAAGGTATAACCTTGTTATTTAAGTTTTAGAAGATAGCCATTCTGAAATAGTCAGAAAATAGCAGTTCACTTCTCAGATTCAGTACATTTCTGTGTGGAAATGATTTGATTTGCCCATGCACTCACAGCTATACATGGTTTGTTCTAATGGGAATAAACAGAGATATTATGTATCAGGCAATATCAGAATCAAAAGCAGAAACTGGTCTGCACACAAATACACACTAGAGATATAAAGAGGTGCCATACAAGGCACTTGGGTAATTAAGGCAAGACTGCAAACATCTGGGTTTGAGTGGTGTTTATTTTTGAAAGCAGGTCATTTGACATTACAATCAATCATAGTTTGGGGAATGATCGGTTATTTTTTAATTGTTGTTTAAATATTGTTTGTGAATATAAATGCAGAAAGCTTAGTTTATTCACTTACACGTTCATTAATTTACCAGACGGGACCAAATCAAGTGGAAGTTTTCAGAAGAGTTAATGATATAATGTGTCCCCGTTTAGCACATACATGTGACTTCTTCCTTTTGATGCAGACTCCAGAACAATGTTTTGAAGCAAGGGTACTACAAAGGTTTCAAAACTTTGGGATTTTTCCATCACATCATATAAAATAGTACTTGTAATACGATTGATTTAATATGAAATTTATATCACTCACTTGTATTGAGAAAATACAAATATCACTGACTGAATTTGAAGTCAGTCAAGTTGGCAGCAGTCCATCATGTGTATCGTAATTTCCTAAGTGACAGAAGCAAAACTGAGTATGCTTGCTTTGTAGTCAAAGCATTTCACTTCCTCAAACCTTTTTCTTGGAGTGAATTTTACTGTAAATGATTGTCTCATTTTACCCTACCAGGTTTGAATCTAAATCTAACAATAACATTCAAAACAAGTCGTCTTATATCTAAATCAAATGGCTTTCCTTTACTTGATTCGTTACACTATTCATTACACTATTTTACAATTAGAAATAAACCATGTTTCAGCTTCAATCTATAAAATAAATTGAGTTTCACAAGTCTAAATAGTTTTCCAGTATTATGATCACTCAAGAGTATTTTTGTCAGAGCCACATTCTAAGGTTAGATTGAATGATGGAACAGAAGTCCGTTCAAACACAGCATTTGCCCCAGAATACATGGTGATTTTGCATTTTTTTTTCTTTTTGACATGCTCCCAAAATGAAGGTCATTGTTAAAATGTACTTTGTGCTGCATTAACTGTGTGACTGAAATGTATTTTGTCTTCCTTAGATGTAGCCATTAAAATGGAGTATGATGAGAGACTAGCAATTTTCCGCCAAAGCCGCCTCAATCCTTTTGATCGCGGAGACAAAGAAGATGGTCTTCCTGGAGAAAAAGCACCTTCAAAATGTGGTAAACTTTACAGTTCTCTGCATGACAGTGGCTACGTATTAACATAGTCACACTGTAAGAACATAATAAGGCCTTTCTTGTTTTGGAAAGACAGTTTATCTAATCAACTCTTAGGTGTCATTATTGATGAAAGAATTAATTGGAAAGCTCATATTCAAAGAAAGTATCAAAAAGTATTGCAGTATTAAATAATGCAAAGCATGTTCTTGGTTGCAAAGCACTACATCAGGGGTGGCCAAGTTCGGTCCTCGAGAGCCACCTTCCTGACATTCTTAGTTGTCTCCCTGCTCCAACACACCTGAATCCAATGAAAGACTTGTTAGCAGACTTTTAATGAGCCTAGTCTGGGGCAACAATTGTAAAACTACACTTGCAACCATTATTCATTCTTCAAAAAAGAGCATTAATAACAATTCACAATGTAGGTTATGGAGACCACACCAACCCATTGTTCATTAAATCTAAAATATTAAAACTCCATGATATGATTTTGATTAAGAAAATTAAAAAAAATTTAAAAACTGCCCTTTAGAATTCAAGAATTGTTCACGGAGAGAGTGGGAAAATAAAATTTAAGGGGCTTGTGTCATTTTAAAATTACTAGCGCTCGGATGACCAGGAAACGTTTCTTTGTCTCTATTTGTGGCCCTAAAATATGGAATAATGTGACAGAGGAACTCAAATGATGTCCAAATATTAATCAGTTTAAATACAACTCCAATTCCAATGAAGTTGGGACATTGTGTAAAATGTAAATAAAACAAAACAATGATTTGCAAATCCTCTTCAACCTATATTCAATTGAATACACCACAAAGACAAGATATTTAATATTCAAACTGATAACTTTATTGTTTTTGTGCAAATATTTGCTCATTTTGAAATGGATGCCTGCAACACGTTTCAAAATGTCGGAGGACACGACGTCCATGATTTCCAAAAACAATTTGAAATGTGGACTCATCAGATCACGGCACACTTTTCCACGTTGCGTCTGTCCATTTCAAATGAGCTCAGGCCCAGAGAAGGCAGCGGCATTTCTGGATGCTGTTGATGTCTGGCTTTTGCTTTGCATGGTAGAGTTTTAACTTGCACTTGTAGATATTGCGCATGGGTTAAAGTTCTCCATCACCATGACGGATTTCCGTCATTTGGAAAATTTAACTACACATACGTGCGCGCATGTGGTGTCATGCGTGTTTTGGGGCCGAAATATGATACTCCCATTGTCAAAGCAACATCCCATTCTGCGCTAATCAAAGCAGCAGCAATGTCAGCGTGGATGGCGCCGCACCGCGGAGGAAGGGACTGTGTGAATTTTCACTCCTCTCCGCTCTGTTTACTGCTTGCCATGAGCCGCGGTCCTTCTCCTCCCTGTCTTTGTGGGAATCATTGGCAGACCTTCCCCAAGTAGAGCAGGGCGTGACTTTGCTTTGAACCAATGAAGCAATGAAACAATGCTTCGATCTGCTGCTTCGGTTCTTTGTTTTATTTCGGTTTATCTTAATTTTTCCCTGTTAAAACCATAAAGAACATATGTCTGTAATATTTACCTTTACCTACCTGTTATGGTCTTCTGAAACAGTTGATAGATGTATTTTATAACTTAAAAACGGGACCGATGCTAACGCATTAGCATGTCTATGGCGTTTTCAATGTTAAAGTTAGCATTAAGCTGTAAAAGGGTCAAATGTATTACAAATTGTAATATTTTATTTATTTTTATATATACGCAACAAAAATATAAACGCAACACTTTTGGTTTTGCTCCCATTTTGTATGAGATGAACTCAAAGATCTAAACCTTTTTCCACATACACAATATCACCATTTCCCTCAAATTTTGTTCACAAACCAGTCTAAATCTGTGATAGTGAGCACTTCTCCTTTGCTGAGATAATCCATCCCACCTCACAGGTGTGCCATATCAAGATGCTGATTAGACACCATGATTAGTGCACAGGTGTGCCTTAGACTGCCCACAATAAAAGGCCACTCTGAAAGGTGCAGTTTTATCACACAGCACAATGCCACAGATGTCGCAAGATTTGAGGGAGCGTGCAATTGGCATGCTGACATCAGGAATGTCAACGAGAGCTGTTGCTCGTGTATTGAATGTTCATTTCTCTACCATAAGCCGTCTCCAAAGGCGTTTCAGAGAATTTGGCAGTACATCCAACCAGCCTCACAACCACAGACCACGTGTAACCACACCAGCCCAGGACCTCCACATCCAGCATGTTCACCTCCAAGAACATTTGAGACCAGCCACTCGGACAGCTGCTGAAACAATCAGTTTGCATAACCAAAGAATTTCTGCACAAACTGTCAGAAACCGTCTTAGGGAAGCTCATCTGCATGCTCGTCGTCCTCATTGGGGTCTCGACCTGACTCCAGTTCGTCGTCGCAACTTCGCACAGCCATTGAAGAGGAGTGGACCAACATTCCACAGGCCACAATTGACAACCTGATCAACTCTATACGAAAGAGATGTGTTGCACTGCATGAGGCACATGGTGGTCACACCAGATACTGACTGGTATCCCCCCAATAAAACAAAACTGCACCTTTCACAGTGGCCTTTTATTGTGGACAGTCTAAGGCACACCTGTGCACTAATCATGGTGTCTAATCAGCATCTTGATATGGCACACCTGTGAGGTGGGATGGATTATCTCAGCAAAGGAGAAGTGCTCACTATCACAGATTTAGACTGGTTTGTGAACAATATTTGAGGGAAATGGTGATATTGTGTATGTGGAAAAAGTTTTAGATCTTTGAGTTCATCTCATACAAAATGGGAGCAAAACCAAAAGTGTTGCGTTTATATTTTTGTTGAGTGTACATTAATAATAGTAACAACAACAATAATAGTAATAATAACTATTAATGCTACAATACAATTTTAGAGAAACACAAAAAGAAACAACACAAGATAAAACCGACTAACAATGAACATAAATAAATAAATATAGAAATAAATAGCTGTTTCCTGTGAACACCTAGTGACTCATACACCTCCACTTCATCCCTGTTTTATTTAAGTTTAATGACAATTTGTTTTGGTCAAACCACATCTAAGCTGTGTTTTTACACAAGAAAAAAAAAATGCAGTAAATTGCACATTTGTGTCTTTTTTCATGAAAATATCTTATTAAAGATAACATATTACACTTTAGTCAGGCCTTCAAAAAACATTTGTGGACCCTTGCTGTTGTAATATGTTGTCAGTGGTTGAGATAATTTCTGTAGGCATCTAAAAATGCTCATAATCGGGTTAAACCTGATGGAAATCTCTTTTTGGGGTGTCAGTGATGTATGTACGAGGTCTATTAGAAAAGTATCCGACCTTATTATTTTTTAAAAAAACCATATGGATTTGAATCACGTGTGATTACATCAGAGAGAGTTTTTTCACACCTGTTGGTGACGTCATTCGCCTGTGAGCACGCCTTGTGGGAGGAGTTGTCCAGCCCCCTCATCGGAATTCCTTTGTCTGAGAAGTTGCTGAGAGACTGGCGCTGTGCTTCATCAAAATTTTTTCAAAAACTGTGAGGCACATCTGAGTGGAGACCATTCGACAAATTAAGCTGGTTTTCGGTGAAAATTTTAACGGCTGATGAGAGATTTTGGATTGTTTCTATCGCTGTAAGGACTTCCCACGGAGCGGGACGTCGCGCAGTGCTCCGAGGCGACGTCGTCATCCTGTTTCAAGCTGAAAACCTCCAAATTTAAGCCTCTGTTGACCCAGGACGTCGTGAGAGAACAGAGAACTTTCAGAAGAGGTTGGAATCAGCAGTTTATCTGTTAAAGGAGATTTTTTTAATGAAAGACGTGCGGATGGATTGGCGTGTCGGCTCGCAGCCGGCGCGGCGCGCCCGCCACAGGAAAAGCACCTCCATGTTGATAACCATTTGGAAAATCCAGGCGGCTTTTGGTGGCTTTCAGTTGAGTGAGTATCTGAAAAATTGTTTATCAGCAGGGCATGTTCCAACTTGTCCTTAAGGCTTCCAACGGAGGTGTTAATTTTATGTTTTATGTTTCATAAAACATATGAATCAAACCCATATAGTTTTTTAAAAAAATAAAATGGTCGGTTTCTTTTCTAATAGACCTCGTATGTGTAAAATAAAACAAAACACTACTCTAGGTATGTTTTTGATAAGAATATAACTGATCAATCATAATCATAACTTTGTTACAAGCTCAAACATTGATGTTGCGTGATAAAGGCCTTTTAATAATAACTCACTTCAAGAAATAATGCCAAAACTCACATGTAAGTAAAAAACAAAAAATAAAAAACAATTAATTGAAAAAAATAATCAACCGATTAATCGATTACTAAAATAATCATTAGTTGCAGCTCTAGTTTGTTTTACGAGTGAGAGCATTTTACCGATTAAATGTGAATACGCCAGTTTTGAGTTTCTCCGTGTGCATGCGTTTTCAAAACGGGTGACAGTGTTACTTTGTGCACAGCAGAACAGTGTTGTCAATTGCTTTAGGCCCTAATTTTGTATTTTATTGACTGTACAACCAGCGGCACAGCACCCATTTGGTGCATTTACCGGAATGGAACCGATCAAAATACTACAGAAGACAAAGATTTTTTACTTGAGTTTGAAGTGAGTTTTCTTTGTTCCAGAGGGCTTCATAATTCACTAGCATATACAAAATTTAAATTGCTCTTTTAAAAAATTTCTGTGGGAGCACCCCCAGACCCCCCATAATCAATACTGTGTTTTTACTTGACAGTTTGAAGTGACTTTTATTTGTTTCAGAGGGCTTCATACCCATTAAAATTCACTAGAATATACAAAATTTGACTTGCTGTTTCAAAAAATTTCTGGGGAGATCCCCCAGACCCCCCATGATCAATACTGTATTTTTACTTAACAGTTTGAAGTGAATTTTTGTTGTTGTCAGAGGGCTTCATACTCATTAAAATTCATTTGTCTTCTACCGCTTAGTCCAATTAAGGGTCGCGGGGGGCTGGAGCCTATCCCAGCAGCCATAGAGCGTGAGGCGGGGTACACCCAGGACAGGACGCTAGTCTGTCGCAGGGCCACAAACAGACAAAGAAACACAGACACACCCACACACACCTACGAACAATTTAAAGATTCCAATCCACCTAACCTGCATGTCTTTGGAAGTGGGAGGAAACCGGAGCACCCGGAGGAAACCCACGCAAACACGGGGAGAACATGCAAACTCCACACAGAAAGACCACGGGAATTGAACCCATGACCTTCTCGCTGTGAGGCAACAGTGCTAACCACTAAGCCACCGTGCTGCCCCTCATTAAAATTCTCCAGAATATACAAAATTTGACTTGCTCTTTTAAAATGTTTCTGGGGGAGATCCCCCAAACCCCCCATAATCAGTACTGTGTTTTTACTTGACAGTTTGAAGTGACTTTTATTCGTTTCAGATGGCTTCAAACCCATTAAAATTCACTAGAATATACAAAATTTGACTTGCTCTTTTAAAAAATTTCTGGGGGTGATCCCCCAGACCCACCATAATCAATACTGTATTTTTACTTAACAGTTTGAAGTGAGTTTTTGTTGTTTCAGAGGGCTTCATACCTATTAAAATTCACCAGAATACTCAAAATTTGACTTGCTCTTTTAAAAATGTTCTGGGGGAGATCCTCCAGACCCCAAGACTACACCCCGCCTTCCATCACCCTTTTATGTACCTTTATGTTTATTGAGGGAAAAAAAAGAGTGTGTGCCCCCACTATGCCACATTTTAGGAAATTGCTGGCATTGATTTTTGCCAGGAAAAAAATTTCAGTGAGATGAAAATTTATTCCTTTAACCCATGATGTAGCGACGGACTGTGTTAACTGACAATGGTTTTCTGAAGTGTTCCTGAGCTCACGCGGTAAGATCCTTTACACAATGATGTCATTTTTAATGCAGTGCCGCCTAAGGGATCGAAGGTCATGGGCATTCAGTGTTGGTTTTCGGCGTTGCTGTTTACGTGTTGAAAGTTTCTCTGAATCTTCTGATTATATTATGGACTGTAGATGGTAGAATCCCTAAATTCCTTGCAATTGAACATTGAGAAACATTGTTCTTAAACTGTTGGACTATTTTTCCACACAGTTGTTCACAAAGTGGTGATCCTCACCCCATCTTTGCTTGTGAATGGCTGAGCCTTTTGGGTATGCTCTGTTTATACCCAATCATGACACTCATCTGTTTCCAATTAACCTGCTCACCTGTGGAATGTTCCAAACAGGTGTTCTTTGAGCATTCATCAACTGTCCCAGTCTTTTGTTGCCCCTGTCCCAGCTTTTTTAAAAAGTGTTGCAGGCATCCATTTCAAAATGTGCATAAACAAAAAAGTTTATCAGTTTCAACATTAAATATCTTGTCTTTGTGGTGTATTCAATTGAATATAGGTTGAAGAGGATTTGCAAATATGATTGTATTCTCTTTTTAATTTACATTTCACACAGTGTCCCATCCTCATTGGAATTGGGGTTGTATCAATATAAAGAAATTATGTTCTCTAGCTATGTGTGTGATGAAGAAATATGAGTTTTGTGCATTATGTATTGTTATATTGTAAATGTAAATTGTTTGGTAGCATTTGGATTGTGTCCTTTAAGTTGAAGTGATTAAAGTGGTTGAAAAAGTGAGTGGGAATAAATAAGTTTTACTTCCCCCTACTCCTTTTCGGACTAGATTAAACTGGATGTATAATCCAGAAATATAAGTTGTCACAGTATTGTATATTGTTTGAATGCTGTAGGCTTCTGGCAGGTTGTATTTTTAAGTTGTGTGCATATTATGTTATCTTCACTTTTTCTGTGGTCCGAATAAACCATTCATTCATTCAACTCTTCTGTCTTTAATAATCAAAATTCACTGTAGTTACATTCAAAATACACTTTTATAACGGTATACGACAATGTTAATCGTAATCCTTTAATAAAAGTAGTGATGGGAACAAATACACTTGGCCATTCATTAGGAAAATCTGTCCAACTGTGCATTAAAGCAAATATTTAATCAGCTGTTCACACAGCAGAAACACGGTGCCTTTAGGCACGTAGACATGGTTAAGAGGATCTGTTAAATTTCAAACCAAGCATCAGAATGCGGAAGGAAGTTGATTTATCATTTACTCAGTCTTGCCTGAGCATGATTGTCCCCTATTGGCCTGCATTCACATTGCACCACCTGTTTTCGGCCAGAGCACATTTTCATCATCACAACATGACTTTTCCTCTCAAACTCCAGTAATGGAGTATGTCATTGAGTTGCACCTTTGTCATTGAGTTGCACCTTTTTTTCTGTATCATCAGCTCTTTAATTTGGGATTTTTGTACACTGTTGCAGTGTATTTTTAGTCTGTGTTTTTTAAAGAATTACTATTGGAGTTAATTTTGTTTAGCGCTTTGATTCTTGGAAATGCTCTACATAAATAATAAATATAACATAATGCTAAAATACCTTTGACTGTATGAGCATTGTGTTCTTTATAATTTGCAGTTGTTTAATTAATTATTAAGATCCTATTGTCTTACATACAATTTGTAGATGTTCAAATCAAATAATCATTTGTTCAAGTTGTGCAAATCCTGGAATATTTGTAGCTCACCCTCTGTGCAATTGCAGTTATTAATGAGACAAATTTAACTCCATAGGAAGTTAGCTTTGAGATAGCGGAAGTTAGCATGCACACTAATGCCCGCAAAATGCCATGTAAATGACTGCAGAGGTGTTATCCAAAAACAGCCAGTGGTGGGCACAGTTCTGCTAATCTGCTAACTGCTAATTAGCAAAGCTAACTTTTTTGTTAGAAGATTAGCTTTCCCACTAACTTCAAAAAACCATCAGCAGACCAGTTAGCTTCTGCTAACTTAGTCCGCTAACGTTTTTTTTTTTTTTTTTTTTTTTTTTTTTTGCTGGCATAGTTAGTAACGGTGAAAAAAAAATTGTAAATCATAAAATCATACATGCTGGTTCATGTCTGCTACGTATTTTACAGTAGTCAGGCAGCTGTCAGGAGCTGAACTCAACTCTACCCCAGCAGAAGGGCCCTGGCTGCAAGGCTGCTACAAAAAAAAAAACTAAACAGGTCATTTACATTCACAACATACAGTGATCCAGACGGGAGGCAGAAGTCCTGAAAAGGAAAGCAGGTTTGACTTGTGGTTTTTTTTTATAAACCAAGTTAATCTGGATAGTTTAACTACATTAATGTCAACTCTGTCATTTTTACAAAGTGAAAATATAACACATATCTTTTAATTTTAAAATAATGCACTAATTCTGAGGTTTTGAACATTAACACACACAGATTCCAAAGGCATTATGGGAAAAATGGGCCTCCACTCATCACTTGTTTGATTCATTATATGTAAAATATGTAATTTTTTTCATTTGTAAAAAAAAAAAAAAAAAAAAAAAAAAAGGCATTTGCAAAACTGAAAATTCTGTTTGTCAAGTCGTGATTCAGCTCAATCACTGTGTGATATTTGGGTGGATGCTATTCCCGCTGCCATCTAGTAGATGGGTCAAAATGCATAGAACACTGCCATCTACCCACACTCTCACGAGTGCCACTAGCTTAGCTTATGGCAAGCTAAAAGTCGACACCCTCATTTTGGCCAAACTTCTAGCCAGTTTCTGGGTATTCTGTGTTAGTACGTGCCCGCGGCCAACGTGCTTGATGAATTCCTGAACAAAAGTAGTTCCCAGATACAGTGAGGCATCTAAGTTTTTGATCCATGTTTGATTTTGCACCGACAAAGAATGGTGAGGTCTGTAATTTTTATCACAGGTACACTTCAACTGTGAGACAGGGAAAAAAAAAAAAATCAGAAAATCACATTGTATGATTTTTAAATAATTAATCTGCATTTTATTGCATGAAATAAGTATTTGATACAATAAAAAACAGACCTTAATATTTGGTACATAAACCTTTGTTTGCAGTTACAGAGGTCAGATGTTTCCTGTAGTTCTTGACAAAGTCTGCACACACTGCAGCAGGGATTTTGGTCCACTCCTCCATACAGATCTTCTCCAGATTGTTCAGGTTTTGAGTTTCAGCTCCCTCCAAAGTTTTTCTATTGAGTTCAGGTCTGGAGACTGGCTAGGCCACTCCAGGACCTTGAAATGCTTCTTACAGAGCCCCTCCTTAGTTGCCCTGGCTGTGTGTTTTGGTTCATTGTCATGCTGGAAGACTCAGCCACGACCCATCTTCAATGATCTTACTGAGGGAAGGAGGTTGTTTGTCAGAATCTCACGATACATGACCCCATCCATCCTCCCTTCAATACAGTGCAGTCGCCCTGTCCCAGAAGAAAAGCACCCCCAAAATAATGTTTTGGGACAGTGTTCTTGGGGTTGTTCTCATCCTCCAAACATGGCAAGTGGAATTAATACCAAAAAGCTCTATTTTGGTTTCATCTGGCCACATGACCTTCTCCCATCCCTCCTGTGGATCATCCAGATGGTCACTGGTGAACTTCAAATGGGCCTGGACATTTGCTGGCTTGAGCAGGGGGACCTTTCTGCCCTGCAGGACTTTAAACCATGGTGGCGTAGTGTGTTACAAATGTAATCATTGCGACTGTGGTCCCAGCTCTCTTCAGGTCATTGACCAGGTCCTCCCATGTAGCTCTGGGCTTTTTTCAGAATCAATCCTTACCCCACGAGGCGAGATCATGCATGGAGCCCCAGACCGAGGAAGATTGACAGTTATCTTGTGTCTTTTACATTTTCTAATAATTGCGCCAACAGTTGCTGCCTTCTCGCCAAGCTGTTTGCCTGTTGTCCTGTAGTCCATCCCAACCTTGTGCAGGTCTACAGTTTTGTCCCTGGTGTCCTTAGACAGCTCTTTGGTCTTGGCCATGGTGGATAGCTTGTGTGATTGATTGATGTCTTTTATACAGGTAATGGGCCTCATGTATCAACGTTGCGTACGGCGATATTTGAGCGTATATGGGGTGTACGCCAAAACGGCTGCGCTACTTGGCATTTATCAATGTGGTCGTTGGCGTACGCTGTGCTGAAAATATACACCAGGTCGAGAGGTGGCGTAAATTATACACCAAAATGAACCAGCACTGGAATCCACATAAAAATGAAGATGATCAACATGATAAACAGTGCCATTATACAAATCAATGCATATGTTACATAAATAACACTTCCTGATTATACTACATAATAATCAATACAAATCCCGCTTTTGCGGGATTGTTATGGAGCACGATCCGTGGCTACAGCGCTGACAGGAAGGAAAGCGCTGCTCGCCTTTTTCTCCAGACTTCGAGCCTGGAGCCAGAGCAGCGCTGAGCTTAACTTCATGTGGTGTGATCATTTTAGACAATGAAATTGATAATAACAACTGTAGTTCCATCATTCCCTTAATTCGCCCGTGCTGCAGCCAGGTTTTGTCGTCTCCATTCGGTTGTCACAATAAAATAAATACAGAAATACATTTAAAAAATAAAGAAATCTGACAGATTAGGCGTGTCTTATTAATTGAGCGAGCAAATATCCACATGTCAAGAATTATTGACATGTGAAAAGAGAATACAGTGGTCCCACCTGTCATGGCCTCAGAGTCTCGTGGAGTATTTAGTCCAATTTTGCATGCCTTTTTTTTTTTTTTTTTTTACAGTGTTCTGTGTTCTGCGTATCTGTTTATAAGAATCTTGTTGCCCAGAAGAGAAAAGAGCGCCAACAACTACTCATAACTGTGTTCGTCACACAGAAACACACACCTGCAGCCAGTTGTGAGTGGGAAAAGGCGCAGCGTCAGGACGCACAGGCGCGGTCTGTGAAATACTGGTCAGTCACTATTAATAATTTCTTATGTGTCCAACCTCGTTCGTTGATCGTTAAAATTAATTCGTTAGTTCTAAATGCCATCATAATTATTTATAGGAAAACGTTCTGTTTTTATTTCTCAAACAAATGTTTGGGCCTGAAACAGTTTGGTATTATTTTCCTACTAAGGTTTGAACTTTGAGAGTGTTTACACACGAGAGAAAAGTGAGAAAATGTTCATGCCTGATTGAGAAATTGTGTGAACTGTGTAGTGAGGGGTTTTACAGCTTTGAAACGTCTATAATAATTGTAAAAAATAACGCTGACTACGTCGCGGTTTCACGTATTACGGGCTATTTTTTAGAACGTAACTCCAGCGATTAATGAGGGACCACTGTAACGCTTTATTGATTATATACTACAAAACAATTGATACGACGGCCGCTTTTGACGCTCTATTGGCATGCGTCGTGATTGGTGGAGTTCTTTTTCATTGCCGTCTTCCCGACTTCCATGTGGTAAAATGAGGGTGTGTCTGAAGCGGAGTCTGAATATTTATGGGCGTGTTTATTATAATTATGATTGTTTTCACCCGCCGTATTTATCAAGGTCACGTCAGGCGTACGCCGGAAATGGGCAGGTGCGCACTGCTTGATACATGTCACGGCGACTTTGGTGTATTTCGACTTTACGCCGTAAATTTACGCCACAAGTGCGCAACATTGATACATGAGGCCCAATGAGTTCAAACAGGTGCAGTTAATACAGGTAAAGAGTGCAGAATAGGAGGGCTTCTTAAAGACAAACTAACACGTCTATGAGAGCCAGAATTCTTGTTGGTCGGTGGGTGATCAAATGCTTATTTAATGCAATAAAATGCAAATTAATTATTTAAAACTCATAAAATGTGATTTTATGATTTTTTTTTTTTTTTTTTTTTTTAGATTCTGTCTCTCACAGTTGAAGTATAACTACAATAAAAATTACAGACCTCTCCATTCTTTGTTGGTGGGAAAACTTGTAAAATTGACAGTGGATCAAATACTTATTTGCATCTCTGTCTGTCTGTCTGTCTATCTGTCATAATCCTTAATTTGTCTATCATTCTTTTATTTTTAACATTGTGAGTTCAATTTTCTATTTCTCTCTGTCTAGTACTCTCATTCTAACATCACAAAGATCTGGTGGAGATAAAGTCATACTTTGGAATGGCCTTCTCTGTCAGTTCATTTGAGTGTATAATGGTCAGCTGCCTGCACCCCATTGAAGGTTTTTATTATATTTTATTTTTTTTTTTTGATGGCCATTATGGTTTGGTGCTGCCAACACATTATGTATTTTTAACCTGGCATCTCCGACAGAGTAATTATGACAGTGACTATTCTGATTTTTTTCTTTTCTTTTTTTTTATTTTTTTTGGCACCATTGCTATGCTCCTAAAATATTGGCTATGTTTCAAAGCCACTTTGGCTGTTATCATACATTTTTTTTTTATTCTCTAAAATAGCTGGTTTGATCAGAAAACAATTTTGAAATTTGTAATAAATTATTTTGTGAAATAAATTGAAGACTTTGATAAGGCCCATTAACAACCATCTATATTTGCGTAGTATTAAAAAGGTAAAATGATTGAAATTGCGGGCTGGAAGAGCTGGATGAGCTCATACGCTTTCCACACACTGCACTGCACTAAATACATTGAACAAGCAAAAAGAGACCACTGCAGTAGATGACCGTGCTGTGGAGTATGATTTGTGAGTATGTTTGAGCTCGTCATATGATCAGCCAACATGCTCAGAGGAAATGAAAATCAAAAGCAGCGTTTTAGCAATACTTCTGTATTTCAGGGTTTGGATTTGAACAAGTGGTATACCATTAATCAAGCTGATTTTACTGGTTTCTTTCAGAGTCATTTACTCTGGATGTTTTGTGCTGAGGCATATGCAGCTAAGAATGTCTCGGACTTGTTTCTTTAAGATAGAGATCTGACTTACAGTTTCCACCATCGAGCAAAGGAGGGTGAAGGTTATGTAATTACTGCTGTTTGTGTATGATTGTGGAAGCTAAAACTCAAAAAATGTAGGTTATGATGGCTATAGTCCTTGGGTCAACAGAGAGTTGAGTGAATTTTGTTAGTTATCAAAATCTAGCTCATTATTTCTCTTTTGTCATGTTCTTCAGTGTAAGAGGTGTTTTCCTTTTCTCTTATTTTGTAGCATTTTCACTTTTGTGAAATATAAAGATCTGGAGATAAAGTCAGAATTGCTCCATCTCATGGTGGATTTACTAATGTGTGGCTGTTATTGGTTGGTGGAGGTATGCACTCTATGGGTATGCATTAGTCTGGCTCCTTTTTATGTATCAGGTTTTGTAAAAATTGTATGAGCATTAAAAAGACCTAAAGATTTTTCACTTGTTTGTTTTTTAATTAAATTTTACAGTTAATTGCATGAATTTTAAAAAATGCATATTAATGATCAGTGGCTGACAGGGGCAACTATACTTCAAAATTAAGATGAAGCTAGCAAATGCTAAAAAACACCTGCATCAGTTCATCAACAGGGAGTTAAAAAAAAATCTCTTTCAAACTGGAAAAAAAAACCCACTTGTAAACACAGAGCACAAACAAATGGTACCCACAGCACATGCAACAATTCAGTTTGTTAATACATCTGTTACAAATTCACACAATGCACCCAAACACAGAAACACTTTGCTAAACTCCACAGCACAATGGAAGTGGTAACAACGCAATACTTTCTATGTGGAGGATTTTAACTGATGCACAGACTCTTTATTTGTACCTGGTTGGCAGAGCTGGGTAAGTTTATTTATTGACTTTATTGGTGATTTTACTCTTAAGCTAGGTATGTTTTCATATTTTATTTATTTGTAATGCATTGAACAGTAGAAGTCACTTAAAGTCCTCCAGGCAGAATCTTAATTTTCCACAATGTTCCAACTTCATTGGAATTGGGGTTGTAGTTTCATTGTGTTGTGGCGCTTTGCAAAGCATTTGTTTGTGTGTTGATACGTGTGATTTTGCAGCAGACACATTATGAAATTAAATTAGCACATGTACTGGAGGTTATATTTGTGTTCTCTGCCTGCAAGGGTTTTTTTTTAAATTAGCAAGATTTTTTTATGCTATTACCTGTTGCTGAATTGTTGCTTGTTGCTGTTGCTGTGTTTTTGTATTTGTAAATGTTTTATACATTTGTGAGTGTCGGAAATGTGGCCCCTATCAGACACTGTATGAGGTGAGAGAACAGTGGGGTACAGTGTGTGAAGGATTTATTTATTTACGAAACTGCGGCTTTTGCAATTATATACTCACACAGGTTGACATTGTGATTGCAATGCGATTAGTCTGGCAGCCTTGCTTATTAATGTAACTGTTGGTCTATTGGATTCCATTAGATGTCAGTGTTCAGATTGATTTCCTGCAAACAGATATTTTTGTTTTTCAATGTTTTTTTTTTTGTTTTTTTTCCACTTCTGTGAAATTGTTTTAGTAAGTCTCTTCAGCTTCTCTCTTGATTTCACTCAGGGGTGCCACTGCAGATCCAAGGTGGATCTGCATGTTTATTTGGCACAACCAGATCAAGGCCAGACAGTGGCGGCGCCAGGAAATTTTTGTTGGGGGGGCTGGGGTAAAAGTTGGAGGGGCTCCACAAAATGTCGTTGAAATGAACAATATATAGTAAATTGCTTTATAAATACCAAGGTATATGTTTTAGTCACCCGTGCTCCTCTAAAATGTGGTATCAATGCACACACACATCACTTAGAATGATTGCAAGTTCAGTAAACTTGCACATAGGTATAAATAAAGATAAGTGAAGTTTTAAGAGTGGCCGTAATAAATATTTAGGAAACCTAAATTTTTGGAGTATGGAGTTAAATTTGTTTCATTAATACTTGCAAATGCAAAGAGAGTGATTTACAAATATCCTTTGATTTGTACATGTGCTTTGTGATCCACATACACAATTTTCTGATTTGTAACTTGTGTGTGGGTTTTTACAAATAAATGTTTATTTGCAAAACTGAAAATTCTGTTTGTGAAGGGTGATTCAACATTAGTGGATCGGTTGCTCGGTTACGCAATATTAAGACATTCTCAGCGCAAAACTGCAGTTGAGATCCACAAATATGTCAGTTGCTATTCACATTATTGGCAGAATTATTGGTGGGGCTGAGGGGGGCTTGGCTCATTATTGGGTGGGCTTAAGCCCCCCAAGCCCCCCCCTTGGCACTGCCACTGAGGGCAGATGCCCTTTCTGAAACAACTTCACATTATATGGAGAATGGGCAGGAGTGGCCTTGAACAGGGAACCTGAAATCACTTGGAAACAACAGCATTGGAAACAAGCGCACTTAACTGCTTGGCCACCAACCACTCTGTGTAACTATTATGTTTGTTTAAATTACATCTGTTATCCTGAATTCTTTCAATGCTGTGCTGATGGCCAAGTGATTACTGCCCATTTCTCCATGTAATGTGGAGTTGCATTCAGCGTAAAACTTGTGCCAAATAAATATGCATGTCCACCTCAGATTTGCTCTGATGACCCCGTGTGAAAAAGAAGGGAGCAGCCGAAGGGACTTAAGTTATCCCAAATTCTTTCAATACGCCAACAGTTTCACGAATCTAAAAGCACCATGTATCTCCTGTACTCTGTGCCACTTGTACCAGTCTGTAGCATTTACCAATCATCTCATCCATCTGATGAAAACGGGCATGTCCCTGAAGCACTATTTCGGCTTATAAGAAATCATACGTGCCAAAATTAAACATTCAAGAAATGTTAATCACTGTCACTTTTTATGGTCACAACTTTGAGTTAAAAACATGGACATGTACTATTTAGGCACATATAAAATTTAAAAATGTTCTTTTTTGTAGTTGCAGTAGTGTTGTAGTTGTGCATATACAACAAGCTCAGAACAGTGTTTGTTATCCAGTCATACCATACCACCTGTAAGTGGCAGTGTCTGTCCTGTCTGCTCTCTGAGTTACAGATTAACAAACCTGATAAAGAACACTACTTTTGCAGTCCTTCAGCTGTTGTCATTCTCAAACACATATTGTTGAATAGTTAGCCAACATCCCGGGATAGTCATGTGCCAATTTGGTATGCTCGACTGAGTCAGGCATACTACTACTGTGCTAGGAGCACTGTTTGTGTTCTTAGAAGGCATGTGTTTTTTATGCTTTCATTTCAGAAACAAGAGCTGAGCTGCTGTCCTCTGGGACCAGAACCCACAGTTCAGATCGAACCATGGACCTTGGCCTAGCTGAGGATCACTTCTCAAGGCCTGTGGTAAGAAATAAGAGCCAGTCTCAGCTACAGATGAAGCGTCACAGTAAATTTTACAGTTTTGTTTTTGTTAAACAGTAATGATACACGCTACTGTTCATTTTTGCTGTGTTCTTTTTTTTAAAGGGTTCATTTGTAGCATCTGATATTGAACAGCTGAAACTGGCTATAGAGGAGTGTAAGAAGCTGATCTTGGAACTGCCTGAGCACTCAGAGAGACAGAAGGACACAGTGGTGAAACTTATTCACCTTCGTCTGAAATTACAGGAGCTTAAGGTTAGAACGGACACTTAAATGTAAGCTATAAAAACAACACAATGCTAAAATACCCTCAGCCATATGAGCGTGTAATCAATGAGTGTGTAGAAAGAATGTGACCTTTTGACCTCTTACAATAGGTCAATGTTAGCCATCTTTGAACTTGTCCATGGTCTGTATCCCAAGAATGCTCCCTGTGAATTTGAAGACTTCGGCAGTAATAGGACTGGACTTACGCTGAGTGTGTAGAATATTTAGTAATCTGTGCGATTTAGAATAGTGTGGAACAGGGTGAGCAACAAGTGCCAAAATGGTGCAGGTTTTCTTTGCAATCGATCACCTCAGCAGGTGGTGTTATTTATGAGCACCCCCCGCCCACCTCCCAATTTAAAGTCCTGATTATCCGTGGTATCACTTGCTTTGTTGATCAATAGCAAGGAAATCCTTCATGTTCTTAGCATGTCATGGGACCACCCCAATATTGAAATTGTTTTGTTGATTTGTTCATTGTGTTTTATCAGGACCCTGAGGAGGATGAACCTAACCTGAGAATCCTGCTAGAGCACCGATTTTCTAAGGAAAAGAGCAAGAGTGTGAAACAAACCTGTGACAAATGCAGCACCATTATATGGGGCCTTATACAGACTTGGTACACCTGTACAGGTGAGATGCATGAATTACATCAGTCCAATGTCACAAAATCTGACAAAATGCTGTCATAGTAAGTTGGTTACAGTATAGTACATGCTTCATCGGTAGAGTAAATAATTTAAAAGAGTCAACAGTCACTTGATTCCACAATGAAAAAGAGCATGGTACCACAGAACTTCACACTTCAAAACTCTGAGACTTACTGTGTTTGCCGGACTAAGATTCGCAGTGGAGAATTCTAGTAGTCACATCTATCCAGAAATGTATCATGAAGAGGAAAACACAAAGTGACAAAGTTCAGCTTTAGTTTGTGCAGGGGTCAAAGGCTACATTGCTCCAATTTAGGTAAAAAAAAAAAGTGGTGCAAATTATTGGTTGAGCTAATAGGACTAATACATAGGAAAAGTTTTGACGGGGTTGAATGCTTGGTCTATGATATATGTTCCCTGGTAATGTGATAACTATACATGGTGCAAACTATTCTTTATAATAGCCCTATTAGTTCAAACATTAATTCATTCATTCTGCATATCCACTTATTCCAATTAAGGTGGAGCCTATCCCAGCAATCATTGGATGAGAAGCGAGATACAGCCTGGACAGGCTGCCAGTCTATCCCAGGGCCCACACGTAATAGTAATAATAATAATAATAATAATAATAATGCATTTTATTTATAGACACCTTTCTCGATACCCAGAGACACCACCCAGGAATAAAAGCAAGTAAAGCAACAATTTAAAAAAACGAGAAGTAAAAACAGATTTGTCAGATTTAAAAAAAAAAAAAAAGAAAAAAAAAAAAAAGTCTTAAATAGATGAGATTTGGATTTGAAAAGTGGAAGAGAGTTTATATTTCTGAGAATAGGTGGTAATGAGTTCCAGAGCTTAGGAACAGAGCAGCTGAATGCTCTGCTCCTCATAGTGGTGTGATGGGCCGGGGGCAGGACAGTCAGGTATATGGAGGAGGAAGATCTAAAGGTGCGAGAGAGAGTGGCAATATGGAGGAGGTCAGACAAGTACGAAGGTGTGAGGTTCTGGATGGCCTTCAACATTAACAAGAGAATTTTGAATTTGGTGCTGATTAACCTGGAGCCAGTGGTGTTGTCGTAGGACCTGGGGATGAAGGTGGTTCTGGTGACAATATGGGCATCTGGATTCTGAACCAGCTGAAACTTATGAGGGTATTTGTGAGGGAGACCCAACAGGAGGGAATTACAGTAGTCCAGATGAGAAGTGATAAGGCTGTGAACAAGGATAGCAGTGAAATGGGGGAGTAAGGGAAGGGCGGAGGTAGTTAATGTTATGTAGGTGGAAGTATGCAGAACAAGTGATGTTATTAATGTGGGATTGGAAAGATAGACTACTGTCGAGGATGACACCCAGACCATTAATATACTTGTGGTGTGCCGCAGGGTTCTGTCCTTGGGCCGATTATATTTTCTTTGTACATTCTGCCATTGGGGTCAGTTATAACCCAGCACAATCTGTCCTTTCATTGTTATGCAGATGATCTGAAAATCTATCTGCCTGTGAGGATTAATGGGAGTGATGCTTTGTCATCATTATTTAATTGTATTCGCAATGTAAAGCAGTGGCTGTCCCAAAACTTCCATTACCTGAATGATGGTAAAACGGAGATCATGGTGTATGAGCGCTCTGGCGTACCAAATGTGGTAACACCAAATTTTGGTGCTTTGGCTAACTACGAGGTCTGTCAATAAAGCAACGGTCCTTTTTATTTTTTTCAAAAACTATATGGATTTCATTCATATGTTTTTACGTCAGACATGCTTGAACCCTCGTGCGCATGCGTGAGTTTTTCCACGCCTGTCGGTGACGTCATTCGCCTGTGAGCACTCCTTGTGGGAGGAGTCGTCCAGCCCCTCGTCGGAATTCCTTTGTCTGAGAAGTTGCTGAGAGACTGGCGCGTTGTTTGATCAAAATTTTTTCTAAACCTGTGAGACACATTGAAGTGGACACGGTTCGAAAAATTAAGCTGGTTTTCAGTGAAAATTTTAACGGCTGATGAGAGATTTTGAGGTGATTCTGTCGCTTTAAGGACTTTTCACGGTGCGAGACGTCGCTCAGCGCTCTCAGGCGGCGTCATCAGCCTGTTCAAGCTGAAAACCTCCACATTTCAGGCTCTATTGATCCAGGACGTCGTGAGAGAACAGAGAAGTTTCAGAAGAAGTCGGTTTCAGCATTTTATCCGGATATTCCACTGTTAAAGGAGATTTTTTTAATGAAAGACGTGCGGACGGATCCGCGCGTCGGGACGCAGTCGACGCGGTGCGGCGTCACAGGAAAAACACCTCCGTGTTGATAACCATTTGTAAAATCCAGGCGGCTTTTGATGGCTTTCAGTGGAGTGAGTATATGAGAAATTGTTTAACAGCAGGACATGTTCCAACTTGTCCTTAAGGCTTTCAACAGAGGTGTTTTTCCTGTGGCGGAGCGTCGCGGACCTGTCCGCACGTCTTTCATTAAAAAAATCTCCTTTAACAGTGGAATATCCGGATAAAATGCTAAAACCGACTTCTTCTGAAACTTCTCTGTTCTCTCACGACGTCCTGGATCAATAGAGACAAAGGAATTCCGACGAGGGGCTGGACGACTCCTCCCACAAGGAGTGCTCACAGGCGAATGACGTCACCGACAGGCGTGGAAAAACTCACGCATGCGCACGAGGGTTCAAGCATGTCTGACGTAAAAACATATGAATGAAATCCATATAGTTTTTGAAAAAAATAAAAAGGACCGTTACTTTATTGACAGCCCTCGTATGTAAATTGATGTGATGTGAAGTGATATTTGACAGCTGTTTGAGGTTTGATCAACAGATAAACTCTGTTGTCAAAGCTAGTTTTTTCCAACTTCGCCTTTTGGCTAAAATAAAGCACTTTCTCAGTAGACGTGATCTTGAGACAGCCATTCATGCTTTCATCAGCTCCAGACTTGATTATTGTAATGCACTTTATTCGGGCATTAATCAGTCATCTCTTGCACGTCTCCAATTGGTGCAGAATGCTGCTGCTCGTCTTTTAACAAACACTTTTAGATGTGAGCATATTACGCCCGTCCTGTGCTCACTCCACTGGCTTCCAGTTCATTTTAGAATTGATTTTAAAATTTTAATGTTTGTTTTTAAAGCTATTTATGGCCTTGCACCTCCCTACTTGTCTGAAATTTTAACTTTGCGCTCCTACAGTAGGACATTAAGGGCGTCTGGCCAGCTTTACTTAGATGTTCCAAGGTCAAGATATAAACGCTGGGGTGATCATGCTTTCACGGTAGCTGTCCCCAGACTGTGGAACAAGCTACCTCTTGAGTTACGTACTATTCCTGACCTAGCACTTTTTAAATCTAAGTTAGACTTATTTATTTTAACTGGCTTTTAAAACTTAGTGGGGAGGTGACATGTTGTGTTTTTTTTATGTGCTGTTTTAAAATTTTATTCTGTATGTGTTTTATTTTTGTGAATTTGTGTTTTTAATGTTAAGTACTTTGGACACCAGTCGGTGCTGTAAAGCACTTTATAAATAAATGTTGATTGATTGATTGATTGAATATACAGGGAGGGGGAGACAGAAAAGCTGCTAGTAACTAAAGGAAAACTCTATTTTGGATAGAGTTGATTTTGTCCCAATGAGGAGAACCTCTGTTTTATCACTGTTTAGTTTGAGAAAATTTGAGAAGAACCCGGATTTTATTTCTGTTAGACAATCCGTAAAGGAGGAGGATGGGAGAGTAGAAATGAGTTTGTTGGAGAGGTAGAACTGAGTGTCATCGGCGTAGCCGATGTTGTATTTGTGGAAAATATTGCCAAGGGGGAGGAGGTAAATGATGAAGAGAAGTGACCCCAGGACACAGCCCTGGGGAACACCTGAAGTGACAGTGGAAAGCTGGGATGTGAAGGTTTTGAGCTGGATGAACTGAGTGTGGCCTGAGAGATAACATTTAAACCAGTCTAATAAAGTCTGGGTAATGTCAATGGAGGATAATCTATTGAGGAGGGTGACATGAAAAATGGTGTCAAAAGCCGCAGTCGGGTCAAGGAGGATGAGAATAGTAAATAAACCAGAATCAGCTGCCATGAGGAGGTCGTTTAGGATTTTTATGTGTGCAGTTTCTGTGCAGGGGTGGTGGCCAAATGGTTAGTGTGCTTGGTTTCAATGTGGAAGGTTCCCGGTTCAGACCCCACCCCTGGCACATTTCTTCATATAATGTGGAGTTGCATCAGGAAGGGCATCCAGCCATAAAACCTGTGCCAATTTAACATGTAGGTGCACCTTGAATCTGCTGTGGCGACCCCGAGTGAAAACATTCAGACTCTCATTCACACCTACATTATTCAATTTAAAGTTGCCAATTCACTTAAGCTGCATGGCTTTGGAAGTAGGAGGAAGCTGGAGCACCCTACTGGAACCCATGCAAACACAGGGACACACAAACTCCACACAGAAAAGGAACACGTCGTAAGTGAACTCTAGACTTTGTTGCTGTAAGGCAACAATGCTTTTTTTAGTTTTTCCCCAACAGTGTTGACCACTAAGCCATCATGCTTTTTACCAAAATTGGAGCAACTTTATACCCCTGTCACACATAGCCGGAATCACGCCGAATGGTGTCGGAATTACACTCAACAAAATTATAAATGCAACACTTTTGGTTTTGCTCCCATTTTGTATGAGATGAACTCAAAGATCTAAAACTTTTTCCACATACACAATATCACCATTTACCTCAAATATTGTTCACAAACCAGTCTAAATCTGTGATAGTGAGCACTTCTCCTTTGCTGAAATAATCCATCCCACCTCACAGGTGTGCCATATCAAGATGCTGATTAGACACCATGATTAGTGCACAGGTGTGCCTTAGACTGTCCACAATAAAAGGCCACTCTGAAAGGTGCAGTTTTATCACACAGCACAATGCCACAGATGTCGCAAGATTGGACGGAGAGTGCAATTGGCATGCTGACAGCAGGAATGTCAACCAGAGCTGTTGCTCGTGTATTGAATGTTCATTTCTCTACCATAAGCCGTCTCCAAAGGCGTTTCAGAGAATTTGGCAGTACATCCAACCAGCCTCGCAACCACAGACCACGTGTAACCACACCAGCCCAGGACCTCCACATCCAGCATGTTCACCTCCAAGATCGTCTGAGACCAGCCACTCGGACAGCTGCTGAAACAATCGATTTGCATAACCAAAGAATTTCTGCACAAACTGTCAGAAACAGTCTCAGGGAAGCTCATCTGCATGCTCGTCGTCCTCATCGGGGTCTCGACCTGACTCCAGTTCGTCGTCGTAACCGACTTGAGTGGGCAAATGCTCACATTCGCTGGCATTTGGCACGTTGGAGAGGTGTTCTCTTCACGGATGAATCCCGGTTCACACTGTTCAGGGCAGATGGCAGACAGCATGTGTGGCGTCGTGTGGGTGAGCGGTTTTCTGATGTCAATGTTGTGGATCGAGTGGCCCATGGTGGCGGTGGGGTTATGGTATGGGCAGGCATCTGTTATGGACGAAGAACACAGGTGCATTTTATTGATGGCATTTTGAATGCACAGAGATACCGTGACGAGATCCTGAGGCCCATTGTTGTGCCATACATCCAAGAACATCACCTCATGTTGCAGCAGGATAATGCACAGCCCCATGTTGCAAGGATCTGTACACAATTCTTGGAAGCTGAAAATGTCCCAGTTCTTGCATGGCCGGCATACTCACCGGACATGTCACCCATTGAGCATGTTTGGGATGCTCTGGATCGACGTATACGACAGCGTGTACCAGTTCCTGCCAATATCCAGCAACTTCGCACAGCCATTGAAGAGGAGTGGACCAACATTCCACAGGCCACAATTGACAACCTGATCAACTCTATGCGAAGGAGATGTGTTGCACTGCATGAGGCAAATGGTGGTCACACCAGATAATGACTGGTATCCCCCCCAATAAAACAAAACTGCACCTTTCAGAGTGGCCTTTTATTGTGGGCAGTCTAAGGCACACCTGTGTACTAATCATGGTGTCTAATCAGCATCTTGATATGGCACACCTGTGAGGTGGGATGGATTATCTCAGCAAAGGAGAAGTGCTCACTATCACAGATTTAGACTGGTTTGTGAACAATATTTGAGGGAAATGGTGATATTGTGTATGTGGAAAAAGTTTTAGATCTTTGAGTTCATCTCATACAAAATGGGAGCAAAACCAAAAGTGTTGCGTTTATATTTTTGTTGAGTGTATGAATCGGCGCACATCATTGAAAAATGTCGGATTTCAGTTCCAAGACATTCTGACAGCCATCTGCGGAAGTCAACACAGTTGGTCAAAATCGGCTAGTGGCCCAGAGTGGCATGCACATGTTCAAAACCCTCTGGACGCCGTTGAGATGGGACACCGACGGCGGGCCATGTGTAATTTGATGACCATCTGACCACAATTTACACATTCCGATGGTGGCAAAATGGGATCTGAAAAGATTTGAGTGCATATGAGGGAACCTTGAGATGGATGTAGCACCACAAAGCCTGCTGGTGTGACCTGCACGTGCCACGTATAATAATGTCCACACCCCCACCCCGGAGAGGTAAGGAACTGTTAAAATGTATGTGGCAAGCTTCATCATCATGATAATAATTCATAATTATTATCATGTACAGTAAATGTCAACAGCGGCTATCAAACCGAAAGCTCGGTGTGCTACTACGTCCATGCAGCCGTAAATCTGTTCAGTGGCGCGTGCTCATTGGCCCATGCAGCATTATGTATACACACACATGGTTGAGTGATAATTGCAGCCCCACGCAGTGCACGGAACGCACGTGCACCACGCACACTCTCGCGCACGTGCGCAGGAGGAACCCAGCACTTCGATCCCGTGTTTGCCATCCAGGCGTTTGGACATCGGGCAGTCTGCAGCGCCTTTTGTGGCCGTTTGACGGCAATCTGTGTCATCTACCTGTTGTCTACATACACTTTGGATGCCATCGTGCAGGTGTGGACGAGGTAATCCGGATGCGTTCCGACAGGGCTGGCCACGCCTCTTTTCCTCCCAACTGTGTTGAATTATGGCAATATTTGCTGTATCGGACATGGTTCCTCCACATTCTTGCTATATGTGACAGGGGCTTTAACTTTTGAATCCTGTGCAAACTGAAATAAACCATTGTCACAATTTTTGCTGTTTTTACCCCATAACATTCCATCATAGAATATCACAAATCCACCTTTTTAGAATATTTATGATCAGACAAATGATGTGGTATACTTTTCAGTAGGATCGCAGGATGTTTAAATTTTCAACCCTGTATAATTCTGCATTGACCCATGGGCTAAGAATCCCATTTTCACTATAAATGGGTGATTTGGGGTTGTTGTTGTGGTGTATTCAAATATATTACACACTGATACATGCATTGTTATGCATGACGTCATTGCTGGAGGGGTGGAGGCAAAAAGGGAAAAAAATTAAAATGGTGCTTGCTATCAGCACAGTTTTCCCCGCTTCTTATTTTAGTATTTTAAGAATACGACATGGTGTCAGAAGTGCTGTGTAGCTGAATGAAGTCATCGAAAGGTCCGTCAAGTTTGTGAAAGAGGGAAAGGTGAATGAAAATTGTCTGGTTAGACACCATGTTTCTAAGATTTGTGGGGCCAAGTACAATAACTTCAGTTTTATCTGAGTTTAAAAGCAGGAAATTAGAGGTCATCCATGTCTTTATGTCTGTAAGACAATCCTGCAGTTTAGCTAATTGGTGTGTGTCCTCTGGCTTCATGGATAGATAAAGCTGGGTATCATCTGCGTAACAATGAAAATTTAAGCAATGCCGTCTAATAATACTGCCTAAGGGAAGCATGTATAAAGTGAATAAAATTGGTCCTAGCACAGAACCTTGTGGAACTCCATAATTAACCTTAGTCTGTGAAGAAGATTCCCCATTTACATGAACAAATTGTAATCTATTAGATAAATATGATTCAAACCACCGCAGCGCAGTGCCTTTAATACCTATGGCATGCTCTAATCTCTGTAATAAAATTTTATGGTCAACAGTATCAAAAGAAGCACTGAGGTCTAACAGAACAAGCACAGAGATGAGTCCACTGTCTGAGGCCATAAGAAGATTATTTGTAACCTTCACTAATGCTGTTTCTGTACTATGATGAATTCTAAAACCTGACTGAAACTCTTCAAATAGACCATTCCTCTGCAGATGATCAGTTAGCTGTTTTACAACTACCCTTTCAAGAATTTTTGAGAGAAAAGGAAGGTTGGAGATTGGCCTATAATTAGCTAAGATAGCTGGGTCAAGTGATGGCTTTTTAAGTAATGGTTTAATTACTGCCACCTTAAAAGCCTGTGGTACATAGCCAACTAATAAAGATAGATTGATCATATTTAAGATCGAAGCATTAAATAATGGTAGGGCTTCCTTGAGCAGCCTGGTAGGAATGGGGTCTAATAGACATGTTGATGGTTTGGAGGAAGTAACTAATGAAAATAACTCAGACAGAATAATCGGTGAGAAAGAGTCTAACCAAATACCGGCATCACTGAAAGCAGCCAAAGATAACGATACGTCTTTGGGATGGTTATGAGTAATTTTTTCTCTAATAGTTAAAATTTTATTAGCAAAGAAAGTCATGAAGTCATTACTAGTTAAAGGAATACTCGGCTCAATAGAGCTCTGACTCTTTGTCAGCCTGGCTACAGTGCTGAAAAGAAACCTGGGGTTGTTCTTATTTTCTTCAATTAGTGATGAGTAGTAAGATGTCCTAGCTTTACGGAGGGCTTTTTTATAGAGCAACAGACTCTTTTTCCAGGCTAAGTGAAGATCTTCTAAATTAGTGAGACGCCATTTCCTCTCCAACTTATGGGTTATCTGCTTTAAGCTGCGAGTTTGTGAGTTATACCACGGAGTCAGGCACTTCTGATTTAAAGCTCTCTTTTTCAGAGGAGCTACAGCATCCAAAGTTGTCTTCAATGAGGATGTAAAACTATTGACGAGATACTCTATCTCACTCACAGAGTTTAGGTAGCTACTCTGCACTGTGTTGGTATATAGCATTAGGGAACATAAAGAAGGAAACATATCCTTAAACCTAGTTACAGTGCTTTCTGAAAGACTTCTAGTGTAATGAAACTTATTCCCCACTGCTGGGTAGTCCATCAGAGTAAATGTAAATGTTATTAAGAAATGATCAGACAGAAGGGAGTTTTCAGGGAATACTGTTAAGTCTTCAGTTTCCATACCATAAGTCAGAACAAGATCTAAGATATGATTAAAGTGGTGGGTGGACTCATTTACATTTTGAGCAAAGCCAATTGAGTCTAATAATAGATTAAATGCAGTGTTGAGGCTGTCATTCTCAGCATCTGTGTGGATGTTAAAATCGCCCACTATAATTATCTTATCTGAGCTAAGCACTAAGTCAGACAAAAGTTCTGAAAATTCACAGAGAAACTCACAGTAACGACCAGGAGGACGATAGATAACAACAAATAAAACTGGTTTTTGGGACTTCCAATTTGGATGGACAAGACTAAGAGTTAAGCTTTCAAATGAATTAAAGCTCTGTCTGGGTTTTTGATTAATTAATAAGCTGGAATGGAAGATTGCTGCTAATCCTCCGCCTTGGCCCGTGCTACGAGCGTTCTGGCAGTTAGTGTGACTTGGGGGTGTTGACTCATTTAAACTAACATATTCATCCTGCTGTAACCAGGTTTCTGTAAGGCAGAATAAATCAATATGTTGATCAATTATTATATCATTTACTAACAGGGACTTAGAAGAGAGAGACCTAATGTTTAATAGACCACATTTAACTGTTTTAGTCTGTGGTGCAGTTTGAAGGTGCTATATTATTTTTTCTTTTTGAATTTTTATGCTTAAATAGATTTTTGCTGGTTATTGGTAGTCTGGGAGCAGGCACCGTCTCTACGGGATGGGGTAATGAGGGGATGGCAGGGGGAGAGAAGCTGCAGAGAGGTGTGTAAGACTACAACTCTGCTTCCTGGTCCCAACCCTGGATAGTCACGGTTTGGAGGATTTAAGAAAATTGGCCAGATTTCTAGAAATGAGAGCTGCTCCATCCAAAGTGGGATGGATGCCGTCTCTCCTAACAAGACCAGGTTTTCCCCAGAAGCTTTGCCAATTATCTATGAAGCCCACCTCATTTTTTGGACACCACTCAGACAGCCAGGAATTCAAGGAGAACATGCGGCTAAACATGTCACTCCCGGTCCGATTGGGGAGGGGCCCAGAGAAAACTACAGAGTCCGACATTGTTTTTGCAAAGTTACACACCGATTCAATGTTAATTTTAGTGACCTCCGATTGGCGTAACCGGGTGTCATTACTGCCGACGTGAATTACAATCTTACCAAATTTACGCTTAGCCTTAGCCTGCAGTTTCAAATTTCCTTCAATGTCGCCTGCTCTGGCCCCCGGAAGACAATTGACTATGGTTGCTGGTGTCGCTAACTTCACATTTCTCAAAACAGAGTCGCCAATAACCAGAGTTTGATCCTCGGCGGGTGTGTCCCCGAGTGGGGAAAAACGGTTAGAAATGTGAACGGGTTGGCGGTGTACACGGGGCTTCTGTTTAGGGCTACGCTTCCTCCTCACAGTCACCCAGTCGGCCTGCTTTCCCGGCTGCTCGGGATCTGCCAGAGGGAAACTAACGGCAGCTAAGCTACCTTGGTCCGCACCGACTACAGGGGCCTGGCTAGCTGTAGAATTTTCCACGGTGCGGAGCCGAGTCTCCAATTCACCCAGCCTGGCCTCCAAAGCTACGAATAAGCTACACTTATTACAAGTACCATTACTGCTAAAGGAGGCCAAGGAATAACTAAACATTTCACACCCAGAGCAGAAATGTGCGGGAGAGACAGGAGAAGCCGCCATGCTAAACCGGCTAAGAGCTAGTAGCTGCGCTAAGCTAGCGGATTCCTAAAAACACGCAAAGTGAATAACGTGTAATAATTTAGAGGTGATTCAGCAGAGGGAGTGCTTTAGTTAAGGCACGTGAAGATTACACTGTGAAACAAATCGTTATCTAGTTAACTAGATCAATCTAACTGCGCAGATTAAACAGCTAACAGATACAGCAAAACACCGCTGTGCTCTGGAACAGGAAGTGATACAATACCTCAGTGAGAGCCAATCACCAGTTATCAAAGATAACTCTTCAGTTATCTGATTATTTATCAAAGTTAATTTTTTGGTTATCTGTGCCCACCACTGATTATTAGAAAGCACAAGGTTTAGTGCTAGAGAGAGAGAGAGAGAGAGAGAGAGAGAGAGAGGAACAAAGGAAAACAAAAATGTTCTTTTTTTTTTGTTTTATTTATAAAGGGAGATGTGGTGTATTCAAATATATTACACACTCATACATGCATTGTTACGCATGACGTCATTATGTTGCTGGAGGGGTGGAGGCAAAAAGGGAAAAAAATTAAATTGGTGCTTGCTATCAGCACACAGTTTTCCCCGCTGCTTATTTTAGTATTTTAAGAATACAATTTTTTTTCCTCCTGCCAACTAAGAAAAAACAATAACTATCTTTCATTTCAAACCTACTGTCAGATGATGATGTCTTAACAATTTTTTCAAGTGATTTTCTTTTCCTTATCTAAGGTTGCTATTACCGTTGCCATAGTAAGTGTATGAACCTGATCACCAAGCCCTGCGTGAGGTCAAAGGTCAGCCATCAATCTGAGTATGAGCTCAGCATTTGTCCTGAGATAGGACTGGACCGGCAAGACTACCGCTGTGCAGAATGCCGCACACCTGTGTCATTGAGTGAGTATGGACCGGCTGCTGTTTTGGTTGATGGCAACACCACTCAGGCAGACAGGAAGGCTCTCCAGAGAGTCATAAAAACAGCTGAAAAAGTGATCAGGACTGAAGTTCCACATTATCAGGGACCCCCACCACCCTCCCACATTCTGCTCAGGCCCAAACACACAGCTTACAGTCTGAGGAAAAGACCATCATTACACAAAGGACTCCATTCCATAAAAGTTTTTATCTGGCCGCAGTCAGACTGATGGCATCCCTGAACTCAGAGTAATGGACTGTTCACAACCAGAATCCACTGGGCAATATTTATCAGACAACTATAAACTAATAATACAATAACATGCTTTTGGAGGGCGGTATGCATTTTCAAGAGGCCCGACGTTCATGCCCAGTCGCCCAAAATGACAGCTATTCGCCCGAGTTAGACGAGGTTGAATATGTCATTGCGGGCGACGACATGGACGGAGGGACTCAGAGAAATGCATACCGCACGACAACAGCATGTTATTTGCATTATTATCACTTTACTGAGATACACAACACGTAACGCGTACATAAAAAGTTGGCTCACTTTAACTTTTGTCGTGTCGGCTGGCGCGCGCTGCTCTCCAAATTCAGCAGTGCGTCCTCATCAAGCTGGCTGCTCATGGCTGCTGTTCATTGTTGTACTATCCATGAGAAAATCATCCGGAATATCCATATTGGGACCAACAGACACTTCTCGCCTTTTTATCTTTTCCTCAGCGGACAGTTTTGTTTTTTTTTTTCCCCTCTGCGGACAGTTCTTGGCTGCGCGCAGGCTATGACGTCATTTGTTTACACACAGCGGGCGGGCATAGCCAGATAACGTCGACAGAAATCTACGATACCGGCCTAGCAACGCCTCGGTAAAGTGATAATAATGTGCAATATTATCAGTTATCAAGTTGTTCACCAATGAATATGGCTTTATATGTGTGTATGTGTATGGTTTTCTTCAGGGTGTATAAAGCCATATTCATTGGTGAACAACTTGATAACGATTTTATCATATACCTATAAATGATAAATGTTGTATGGTTTTCTGAAGGGTGTAAAAAGCCATCATGTGCTGTGACGTCACAACATATGTATGGATTGGCTGATTACCAAGGTGACATTCAGTTTGTGGGTTTTACTCAGGTGGTATGAAAAATATTACCAGTCCGCGAAAAATATCACAAGGGTGTATTGCTATTTATTCTTTAGTGTTTTATCCAGTCATATTGGCGTATCATTTATAGGTATATGATAATTTAATTTATTCCTTTTAAAATAACTGTCATTGATCAACATGTGCAATATACGCTTTATTATCTGTGCAACATTCACTGTGTTGGAATCCAAGTGTGCAAAAACAAAGTATTTTTACAATGAGTATGCCAATTTTTGAATTAATCAAATATACACAGTGGTTGTTTCATTTTATGCACCTTACCTCTACTACTGTATTTCCTTGAGTAATACTCTGGGCGTTAATTTTTTCAAACCACGTGCAGACTTGTATTCATGGCCAGTGAGTGTTAACAAAGTGCTGCCTGCACTGTAATTTACAAGTTTCATACATATCCGTGGGTGTGACGAACAAAAGACGACTGTTTTACAACTGCCATGTAACGTCTAACTAGACATTCTCAATATCTTGTAATGGCATGGTAAGAAATCGATGCAGTGCTAAATCAAAACCATACCAGTGCGCCACCTTCTGTCGTTTAAAGTACCACTTTGTAGCAGATTTAGAAAAATAGTGACTTGATCAAATGTAATGCTTTTTAATGCACATATAATGCATATTTATTTCATCACATCAGAACCTAAAAATTGTACAAAAAGCCTAATTTAAAGAAGGTACACCACGACTGCTCACATTGACAATTAGCCTAGCAGAGACTCTAGCATACATAAGTGACTCAGCCTTTAAACCAGACCAGCGCTTATTTAAGGCAGATTTCCGGCTGAGTTTTGATCCGGCAATTAAAATGAGGCAGGCTTGTATTTAAGGTCAGGCGTTGAATCAAGGAAATATGGTAGTTTGCACCCCCTTTTGCATTCAGTCGCCTTGATCCTTCATGACATAGATTTAACAAGGTGCTGGAAACATTCCTCAGAGATCTTTGTGCATCTTAATGTCACAGCATCATGCAGTTGCCACATTGTTACGTCATCAGCAACTTGAATGGAAGACAGGATGGATCCAGGCTTTCATGTTGTTCACAGCAAATTTGAGCCCTACTAATTGAATATTATAGCAGAATTCAACTCATTAGACCAGGCATTGTTTTACCCGTCTTTGTGTTGTCCATTGTCCTATTATTTAATACATACCTTGTCATGTGTGCCTTACAGGGGGCATGCCTAACGAGGCCAGACAGTGTGACTATACTGGTCAGTATTACTGCAGCACGTGCCACTGGAATGACACAGCCATTATCCCAGCTCGTGTTATCCACAACTGGGAATTTGAACCACGGAAGGTACCATCACCAGCCAACATGTAGAAGTATTCATTTTATATGTCAGTCATTCACACGTGTAGTTTTTCAGGGTCATTGTAAGTCATGAGCTGGGTTACAAACCTGTGTGATTCTGCCCCATTCATGTCGCTGTCAGTCTGCAGCGTATATGATATTTATGTGGGATACCCTACCAGTTTGTGTTCTGATGATGTGTCCTTTTGTCAGGTCTGTCGCTCCTCATTACGATATCTAGCCCTGATGATGTCGCGCCCTGTGCTCAAGCTGAAGGAAATCAACCCTCTGCTGTTTAACTTTGTGGAGGAACTGGTTGAGATCAGGGTGAGTTGCTTCACTTTGAATAGAACAGAAATACACCAGAGGGTCCCAGACTTCTTCTGTTTATCTCTACTGGCAAAATAATTACCTTCTCTGCCAAGGAGATGATGTTTAGACCTGCAGTCAGCTGCATAATTATTGGGGACAATGATACAAATTAGTAACTTTGCATTTGTATGACTCTGAAACAAAACAGCTTGTAGTGTCGACGTTTAGGTTGAATTCAAGGGTTTTAACAAAAATATTACATTAAATGTGTAGGAATTACAGCTGTCTGTATACATTTTGTCTTATTTTCACAGCCAATAAGTAAGTGGACAATGCAGTGTCATTTGAGGGCGGGTGCTAAAGGGGTAAAATATGACGCATATGACCTAATTTCTATACTTGCTGGGACAAAACCACGGCATTTTCTATGAGTTTTTGGGCAAATTACATGTAAAAAATTGAAAATGCAAAGAAAACGTGACAGTGCGGTGGAAAGTGTACATGTGTGGTGGTTTCTTTATAACCTGGAGGACAAACATGTCAAGGCGGTTCTGCAGGCGAGACAACGGAGCTACTCTGGTAAGCTGCGTATGCTAACACTTACCGGCACGATGTCTTCCATTCACCTCGTCTTTCCTTCTCCACTGAGAACTGACAGTACACCATTTTTCCATGTGAACTTAGGCTGTGTATATATTGCACAACGGGAGCGGCTGTCCCCATAAATGGTCAAATCCCACGATGTCACGCAGGGCTCAAACGAGACTGCGCTGCCCTGTTGGACAAATCAGACAAGTGATGGAAGCCACCAATATACCAATGACAGCTCTGAAGTTGTTGTGGCTGTGACAAAACTGTGCATCATGCAAGCTTTGACTGTTGCATCACCAGTTACACGTCTTCACGATGAAGTGGAAGGTAGAGGGACTTTCTTAAAAGAGGAGGTAAAAGTTGTAGCTATAGCTTGCCACTTGGCACATGTAAAGCTGGAGCCTAAATTCGATCGCTTTGTTGTGTTAACATGGAATTATTAATATATTAAAGTCTGGCCTTCTCCGAACTTTTAAGCACAATTCATCATAGTACAGAAACAGCATTAGTGAAGGTTACAAATGATCTTCTTATGGCCTCAGACAGTGAACTCATCTCTGTGCTTGTTCTGTTAGACCTCAGTGCTGCTTTTGATACTGTTGACCATAAAATTTTATTACAGAGATTAGAGCATGCCATAGGTATTAAAGGCACTGCGCTGCGGTGGGTTTGAATCATATTTATCTACTAGATTACAATTTGTTCATGTAAATGGGGAATCTTCTTCACAGACTAAGGTTAATTATGGAGTTCCACAAGGTTCTGTGCTAGGACCAATTTTATTCACTTTATACATGCTTCCCTTAGGCAGTATTATTAGACGGCATTGCTTAAATTTTCATTGTTACGCAGATGATACCCAGCTTTATCTATCCATGAAGCCAGAGGACACACACCAATTAGCTAAACTGCAGGATTGTCTTACAGACATAAGGACATGGATGACCTCTAATTTCCTGCTTTTAAACTCAGATAAAACTGAAGTTATTGTACTTGGCCCCACAAATCTTAGAAACATGGTGTCTAACCAGATCCTTACTCTGGATGGCATTACCCTGACCTCTAGTAATACTGTGAGAAATCTTGGAGTCATTTTTTATCAGGATATGTCATTCAAAGCGCATATTAAACAAATATGTAAGACTGCTTTTTTGCATTTACGCAATATCTCTAAAATTAGAATGGTCTTGTCTCAGAGTGATGCTGAAAAACTAATTCATGCATTTATTTCCTCTAGGCTGGACTATTGTAATTCATTATTATCAGGTTGTCCTAAAAGTTCCCTGAAAAGCCTTCAGTTAATTCAAAATGCTGCAGCTAGAGTACTGACGGGGACTAGAAGGACAGAGCATATCTCACCCATATTGGCCTCTCTTCATTGGCTTCCTGTTAATTCTAGAATAGAATTTCAAATTCTTCTTCTTACTTATAAGGTTTTGAATAATCAGGTCCCATCTTATCTTAGGGACCTCATAGTACCATATCACCCCAATAGAGCGCTTCGCTCTCAGACTGCAGGCTTACTTGTAGTTCCTAGGGTTTGTAAGAGTAGAATGGGAGGCAGAGCCTTCAGCTTTCAGGCTCCTCTCCTGTGGAACCAGCTCCCAATTCGGATCAGGGAGACAGACACCCTCTCTACTTTTAAGATTAGGCTTAAAACTTTCCTTTTTGCTAAAGCTTATAGTTAGGCCTGGATCGGGTGACCCTGAACCATCCCTTAGTTATGCTGCTATAGACTTAGTCTGCTGGGGGTTCCCATGATGCACTGAGTGTTTCTTTCTCTTTTTGCTCTGTATGCACCACTCTGCATTTAATCATTAGTGATTGATCTCTGCTCCCCTCCACAGCATGTCTTTTTCCTGGTTCTCTCCCTCAGCCCCAACCAGTCCCAGCAGAGGACTGCCCCTCCCTGAGCCTGGTTCTGCTGGAGGTTTCTTCCTGTTAAAAGGGAGTTTTTCCTTCCCACTGTCGCCAAGTGCTTGCTCACAGGGGGTCGTTTTGACCGTTGGGGTTTTTACGTAATTATTGTATGGCCTTGCCTTACAATATAAAGCGCCTTGGGGCAACTGTTTGTTGTGATTTGGCGCGATATAAATAAAATTGATTGATTGATTGAGTGACAATACAAATATGTTCAGTAAGCTTGAGGTCCAGACTTTGGGAAGAGTATTCCAAAAGCTTAGTTTTCACCTGCTGTATCTATTCCACAGCGAGCGTTGATGTGTGCTTGGGGTCATTGTCCTGTTAGAAGTTTAAACTGTCTTGCTGACAGGTTGAGGTTTTGCTGAAGAATTCTGACATTGTCTTCCTTCTTCTTGATTTCTTCCACTTTCTGCACTTTTACAGAAGCTCCGTCAAGACATTCTGTTGATGAAGCCGTATTTTATCACCTGTAAGGAGGCCATGGAGGCCCGGCTCCTACTGCAGGTCAGTGGATTTTCACAGTATCTGTTCAACTGCAAATTAACATGACTTTCCTACATAAATCCAGTCTCTGCTAATCACTGTCATCTGGTTAAAAATGACTACCTTCACAAAGAAAATTATGTCTTCACTGTACATCTGTTTGATGTCTTGTCAACAGAGTCAATCAAAATGGAATAATTTACTTTCATTGATCTTGGTGAGAAGGTTGGGTCTAAGCTGGAATAGAAACCTTTACATTTTAAGTCTGGTTGTCAAAAGGAGTCCAGGATGTAAATTACGTGATGGTGCATGGTAACAACAGAGTTTCATCAAATTTGGTGAAAAGGTTAAGCCTGGCTGGAATAACTTATATAATTTGGGGTAGGCACGGTCAAAGAAATGGAGCAAGGACATTTAAAATGAGATTTATCTCATTCGCATTGCTGTCCATTGCAAGATGAAGCATTTTGAGCTTTGCTGGAGTTGGGTGGGCATAATAATTACTGGTTTTGTGGTAGTTTTGGGTCAATTCTCAGAATGTTTCACTATACGAGGTCTATTAGATAATAAACCGACCCTTTTATTTTTTTTTAACTATATGGATTTGAATGACGTGCGATTACACCAATCATGCTTGAACCCTCGTTCGCATGCGTGAGTTTTTTCACGGTCGGTGATGTAATTTCCCTGTGGGCAGGCCTTGAGTGAGATGTGGTCCCGCCCTCTCGGCTGAATTCCTTTGTTTCACACACTGCTTGAGACGGCACGCGTTGCTTTATCAACATTTTTTCTGGACCTGTGAGGAATATCTGAGTGGACACTATTCGAGAAATTAAGCTGGTTTTCGGTGAAAAGTTTCACGGCTGCTGAGAGATTATGGGGTGTTTCTGTCACTGTAAGGACTTCCCACAGAGCAGGACGTCGTGCAGCTCTTCCAGGCGCCGTCGTCGGCCTGTTTCGACCTGAAAACATCCTAATTTAAGGCTTAATTCACCCAGGACGTCGTGAGAGAACAGAGAAGATTCAGAAGAGGCCGGCACGAGGACTTTATGCGGACATTCCACTGTTTAAGGACATTTTTTAATGAAAGACGTGCGCGCAAATTCGCCGAGTCGTTTCCGTGACGACTCAGCAAATCTGCGTGCGCCGTGACAGGAAAAACACCTCCGTGTTGAAAACCATTTGTAAAATTCAGGCGGCTTTTGATGGCTTTCAACAAGTGAGTAACTGAGAAATTGTTTAACAGCTTGGGCATGTTCCAACTTGCCCGTTAAGGTTTCCAACGGAGGTGTTTTTCCTGTCGCGACCCCCCGCGGTCGGGTCCAGCCCGACATGCGACTCTGCCCGCACGTTCTTTCATTACAAAATGTCCGTTAACAATGGAATGTCCGAATAAACTCCTCATGCCGACTTCTTCTGAAAGTTCTCTGTTCTCTGACGACTTACTGGGTCAACAGAGCCTGAAATGTGGAAGTTTTCAACTTGAAACGGTCAGACGCTGCCGCCTCGAAGCGCAGATCACCGTCAGGCGCCGTGGGCCGTCCTTACGGCGACACTACCAGACCAAAATCTCTCATCAGCCGTTAAAATTTTTACTGAAAACCAGCTGAATTTATCGAATGGTGTACACTCAGTTGTGCCTTACAGTTTTGAAAAAACTTTGATCAAACAAAGCAGCAGTCTCTGAGCCATTCCTAAACAATGAAAAAACGACGAGAGGGTGGGCCACTCCTCACTCACAGACTGCCCACAGGCGAATGACGTAACCAACAGGCGTGAAAAAAACTCTCGCATGCCCACGAGGGTTCAAGCATGTCTGATGTAATCACACGTGATTCAAATCCATATGGTTTTTGAAAAAAATTATGTTGGATACTTTTCTAATAGACCTCGTATATGTTACGTATTGAATCATTTGAGACGTGAACATGGCAAATTAAATGAAGCGTCACTTGTTAGAACTATAAAATCAAAATCTACCTGGTTGAGGGAGTTTACTCAAAGGGAAGTTGTCCTTTTTGAAGGAGCTATCAATGTGCACCCATTTTATACCCCATAGATGGTTACAATATTTATGTTTTTTATCACTGCTATAGTTAGTCCAAGACAATTTACCATTAAAACCCCAGCTGTATGATTGATCTGCAAAAATCATGAGCAGCTTGTCTTTTCATGAAAATAATCACCACTTTTAATAATTTATTAATATGAGATATCAGAGTTTTCCATTTAAAATATTCTTATTTTTCTATTTTGTATTTGCTGTATCCAGCTCCAGGATCGGCAGCACTTTGTGGAGAACGACGACATGTACTCGCTACAGGATTTGATTGACATTTCCAGTGGGCGACTCAGCTGCTCCCTCACAGAGATCCACACCATGTTTGCTAAGCACATTAAATTAGACTGTGAGGTGAGCTGCAGTCCTGCTGGCAGAACTTCACAGGGAGGTTTATTTTAAAGCCTAATTTGTTTGTGTGCAAAAAAGGTTTGTAGTTTTTTTTCTTGTTGAACATTGACTTTGTCCCTTTGTGTGTGTGTGTGTGTGTAGCGTTGTCAGGCTAAAGGCTTTGTATGCGAGTTGTGTAAAGAAGGAGACATCCTGTTTCCCTTTGACAGTCACACTTCAGTTTGCCACGAGTGCTCGGCCGTGTTCCACAGGTTAGTTGACAGCACCTCCAGCTTGTCTGGCTGGAGCAGTTGTCTTTTTGTCATTTACAAAATACTGTATGTCATTTGTTGTACAGTCATGTGCTGTGCAGTACAACATGTTGAGTTTGGGAGTGTGTGCTGGTGCTACATAAGCCACCACATGAGACTGCTTTGAGTCATGAACAAGTCCCAACCTCCAGTCCTGTTAAATGAAGCAAAAGCAGAACTGCGAATTCTTGCAATGCCTTGAGCAGCCACTTGAAGCCATACATATGCATGCATACATTTAAGTGGACCGCAATGGAAATAAGTGTTTTCACTTTCTTGTTTCATCTATGTATTTTTAACGTATTTACAATTTTATTATGGACTTATATTGAACTTACTAAATAAAATCACACACTCACACATGCTTTTAATATATAGATGATTTACTACCCCCTTAGTGTAGACTCATTTGTCATGAAAACATTTTTGTGTGTGTGTGGTAAAAGCAAAAACTCACCTGATTCTGTTAGAATATGATGTAGACATAAAAAAATAGAGTGCTGTTTTTTTCACGTTATAATTCCCTGAAATCCAAGATGGCTTCCATGATACAAAAACAGTATAAATTTGACATTGCGGATGATACAAATCTGATTCCAATATTTTTTTTCAGCATCTACTCCTTGTAAAACTGTATCTAGGGATTCCCACCCAAGCTGACTGCCATCCTGAATTAAACAGGGCGGGCCCAAAATTGATGTTTGAATGCAGTCGCTGAACATTTTTCCGCTTTAGGTTAAGGTATAAACATTTGGTGTGTGTGTGTATGTGTGTGTATATATATATATATATATATATATATATATATATATATATACACACCATGGTCAATGAGTATTCCAACTGGCGTGCATTATTTTCATGTATACGCACACGTAGTTCTGCGAGTTAAGTCACTGTTATAATCACTCCGCTCTGGTCGTCACCATAGCAATGCTCAAATCAGTTGGCGCAGTTCAGCTGTGTTTTGACAGGTGAATGACAGAAATGCGATAAAACATGGATTTCCAAGTGAATTTTAATATTTTTGGCCAAAATAAAATGTTTGAGGAATGGAAAGAGGAGGAGAGCAGATGAGAACAACAGCAAAAGCAACGGCGTAAAGATTTAACATCGGACAAACTGGACAAGATTGAAGACGGGAAAGAAGAAGACAACGGTTCTATCCTTGCGGGCTGCCGAGTGCTCCGCATCAAAACAGAGAGCATAGTTTCTGGACCTGTTGCCAGTTTGTCACAGCTCCACACAGCAGAGAGGGGGGCGGTGTGAGTGGCCCGCTGCGGCGCAAGCCCGCAGACTCGGTAAGCGCATTGGAGACAAAACATAAAATAGTCCCAAATACTCACACATTTTTATCAAGTTCTGTTAACTTAAATAAATATTTGTGTGTTAGTTCACTGTGTGGGACCATGGTATAAGCAGATTAAACAACTCAAAGCCGTGCATTATACGGTTTGAATGCACTTCGCTTCGCGTCATGGTGTTTTAGACTCCACGTTGTGCATTCAAACCGTATAATGCACAGCTTCTCGTTGTTTAACCCTTACATATATATATATATATATATATATATATATATATATATATATATATACACACACACATATTTTCTTTGTATTTGCAGCAAACAAGTACCCACAGCAACTATAATATCACTTAGAGTCTGTATATTAACCAACATTGGCAGTCTTCATCTAACAAGAAGTCAGAAACTGGATTTCAAGTTAACAAAATTATCAAATGTTCAAGGAACATTTGGACCCATCTTGAAATTAGGCATGTAAATAATAACTTTAGCCTAAATTTGATGATTCCATTGGTTTCCTTGTGTCAGAAAACCTATATTTAGATACTTTGTAGTTATTTCTTGTGTATCTGCAAAGATGTTGCATTATTGCTAAATGTTGGCCATTTTGGACACCATCTTGGATTTCAAACCCTTAGAATGTGAAGAAAAAATAGCACCCTAATTTTTTTAAAGCTTATATCTTCTTTCAAGATAAAATGAGTTTTTGTTTTTACCAGAAAAAAAATACATGAAATTACAAATGATCTACACTACCTGCTGTAATGGTGTGTGATTCCAGAATGTAATTATCACATTGTTCAGTGTTTTTAGCTAATATCCGTACTTTCTCCAAAAATTAGTCCAATCAATGTTCCATTTTGGCAGCATTCATCCTTAACCCAAAATACAATGACAAAACACCCCTAGTCTGGGGAGCAATGTGAGCGGATACAGTGAGTTTGGCATGACACCTGAGCCGGAGGCGAAGGTGATCTACCATCCCAATGAACTGGATCATCTGCTCACATTGCTCCCCCAGATGAGGGGTGTTTTGTTTTTATACCTCAGTTGTGACTGTGTTTTTACAAAACTGATACATTAAACAAGATTATTAGTTTTCGAAAAGCCAGAGGTGAAGGTGATCCATCCATAGCTGTCCGCCATCCCCAACGAAGTAGATCCAGTCATATTGCATGTTTTGTTTTTTATACCTCAGGAATGATATGTAAAATAAGATTAGAAATCAGCATTTTCAGGCGGTATCTCAGAGGTTGCCAAGTCTGACATTGTGTTTGTTCTGGTGTGAGCAGATGACAAATTCATATTACGCATCGACTGAAACAAAGATGGCCAAAAGAAAATAGTACCACACAACCTGATTCGGGGGGTCTGGATCCACTCATAAACCCGAGGATCCACATCCGGCTGAGGTATAAATAAGCATACCAATGGAAAATGTCAGGTCTCCACAGTTTGTCTGTGATCGAAGTTATACGCATGCATGCACACACTCTCACACACACAGAGCTTTTTGTCTTTTCTGCATTCTGGTGAAAGCAGGTGCTTTTAATCTGACACACCCACAAACAGATGGTGGAGGAAGACATTAAAAGCACTACACTTTTCACTTATGGTAATGGAAACATGACACTTAACTAAATTGACAAAACCAATTGAACTACAAAACCACAATAAATCAATAACACTAACAACACTGTTAAACTAACATGAACCACAATAATGACATTTAAAACCCCAAAACCCCATGGTGCATTGCAGTACAATGTCCATTGTTCATTGATTAGCTAATTTCTCCAAAGATATTAGTCTTCTCAACTTTCCATTTCTGCAGCATTCATCCTTGACTCAAAATACATAAGCATACCAAACGGTAAATGTCAGCTCTCCTCGGTTTCTTTGTGATCGAAGCCATACACATGCACACACACAGAGGCCACTTAGCTATTAAAATATAGATATATGCATGGGCGTTATTTGGTGGGGGATAGGGGGGCATGTCCCCCCCCACCTTTTCAACCAGGGGGGACAGAATATGGTATGTCCCCCCCACCTTCTGACATATATGTACTTGAAACATGCTATGCCAGTCTCATGTGCAAACCATGTCAGAATAGTATCTTTGTTTATGCAAGTTTGTATTTTTAGCAGCATTGACTTGTTTACAACACCTGTTTCTTGTTTGTCACATTCGGAATTTTCTGCATTTGAAATTTCCAGATTTGAAACCAAAAATACATCCCCTGGCAAAAATTATGGAATCACCGGCCTCGGAGGATGTTCATTCAGTTGTTTAATTTTGTAGAAAAAAAAAAGCAGATCACAGACATGACACAAAACTAAAGTCATTTCAAATGGCAACTTTCTGGCTTTAAGAAACACTATAAGAAATCAGGAAAAAAAAATTGTGGCCATCAGTAACAGTTACTTTTTTAGACCATGTCATGTCTGTGATCTGCTTTTTTCCTACAAAATTAAACAACTGAATGAACATCCTCCAAGGCCGGTGATTCCATAATTATTGCCAGGGGTTGTAGTTGCCTCTAGGGACTAGTGTCTACATCTACACATAAGTATCAATGGACCATATGCTAATTTACTAAATTCTGAAAGTTAGAAAAGGAAATCAGAAAAGCTATCTGGGACCTCAGAAAGCCCATCTGCAATTATTGCTTGATCTCCAAAATCAGTCTATGCAAGTGAAATTATGTTCAGTGTGAGTGTTGTCATTAGTGCCACTTCAAAAATTAAATTCATGATAAGTAATTTATCCTAAACTTGTGATCTGTTGTTTTTTCAAACTTATGCAAAAACAAATCTTAAGAAAAAAAATACAGTATGTGATAGTTAATAATTATTAAGAGCCTGTTCTTTCATATTTATGAATACATTTTACCACATTGCAGTTGTTTTTTAATTAAAACTCAACCTATCATTCTTTTTGAGTTCTACACATGTGGTGATGCCTTATTTACACCACGATGTTAATAAAATCAATGCTGGCTATTCTCAGAATAAAGTACTTATATCCACAGTTTCAAATTATAAGTCGAATGGTGTCCACTTTATGGTCTTCTCAAAACATTAAAATTACTGTTCTGGATGCTCAGAGTGCATCTGAGCTTATTTAGAAACCTTTGGCTTCTGGGGGCCTAAAGCAGCCCTCAGACCCCGGCCTATGGGCTTCCGCCCTGCGGGCCTCGCACTTTGTCCCCCCCAATTTCTAGTTCTAAATTGCGCCCTTGGATATATGCAGATCCAAGGTGAGGCAACCACAAAAACATGGGAGCAGCTGAAGAGACTTATTTTTTTTATACAATCTGAAGCAGAGCCACGTGGAGTGTCTTCCAGAGTGTGGACAAGCACACAAGTGTCCCGTGACTGGACCAAGCAGAGGGGACACCCACAGTCACACCTGATGGTTCCTGCAGGCAGTTAAGTCCTCAGTTGGGACCATAGACTGTGCAGACCCTCTGTGACATCACCCATAGGTTTTTTCTTTTTTTGGAAAAATGTTTTGAAGCTTAATTGGGGCGGCTCCCGGCCAATCACATTGTATAAATGTACATAAATAAGCAGTGATGTCTTTGAGTGTACACATCAGGTACACATCTGAACTGCTGAAAAACTGCATGGTTATCTGTGAATCTGTATGTGACTGATTGTGGCTGCTTTGCATCTGTTTAGAGACTGTTACTATGACAATTCCACAACCTGTCCGAGATGTGCCCGAATGACTGAGCGTAAGCAGGACGAGCCAAATGAAGTGTGAAGCTGGAGGACCGGATGCTACACTATGCCTCACATTGTACATGAAGACTTGTGCAGACTTAGCTGTTTGTCTGATTTTGTTTTGTATGGACGTTTGTGCTCTCTACACATGGAGATATATTTTATCCAGGTTTTAAAATATGTGTTTTTCTGTGCATGATGCATTTGTGCATGTTTGTACAAATGTACAAAATACCCAGTGAAGAAGAAAGCATGATATCAGCGGGTAATTTTACACACCTAAGTTCTGTTAAATATTACAGTCATACCACTGCCAAATTTCTTAATTGCATAATCTTTGAATTTCAATAACTATAAGTTCAATTTAACAAGCATTGGCGCGCTAGACATTTCTAAAGTCGAAGAATTTGGTGGGGGGCTAAAGTCTTATTTGTAGCTAAAAGCATTGTACTGGGCTGATAATCCCTGAGCATCGCTTTACTAAGTCATACTACCATTTATCACAGCATAAACACACAATCAGTTTAACAGTGATTGGTTTAAATCTGTGTATATGATCACATTTCATCATTTATAACTGTCCATGTACTCAAGTATTACACCATCACTGGTTGCCTTCATGTTTTTGATGTCTGTTTTACATTTTATGACTTATTTGACAAAGTAGCCATTTCTTTCCTTTTCAGGCCTTAAAGTAGCATTGCTTCTCAGTATTCATTTTGCACCAATAGATTTGGCACATAGGCGTGTTTTAAATTCATTTTGCGAACTTGGATTCTTTCTGAATAACTGGATAGTATGTGACCTATAATCGGTAACAATAAAGAAGTCCGTATGCATTGAGTATAACTGTTTAGAATGATTACACGTTTTGGTAAAATATACAGGACTGTGCAACCGTTTCAGGCACATTTAATCTACCTGGAACTTTTAAAAATGACAAGAAATCTGCTAAATACCATAATAAATATGTCTGAGCACTTTTCACAGTAAAGCAAAATTTTCTATAATTTATAATAAAACTAGCAGATTACCAGCCCTGGGGCAGGTTTGATTCAGAGTCTGAAATGAATACTTCATTTTCACCAATAAAGCTATCATTTCCTGGATCCTGGATGTAAGAACTGTTAAGGCATACCTAAAGCTGCCTCAAGAAGAGGCCGCTGCTATTGCTGCTGCTACTACTACTACTACTGTTAATTGCAGAAATGAAGAGTTAAACAAAACAAAAGAATGACACCAACCTTTTGGCACACGCTAACACACTTGCCAATGATGATGCAGCAGTGTCTCTCCCTTTTACTACTACAACAGTGCTCAATAGCTTATGTCACTCCCTGTATGTCATGGTATATGTGTGCCAAGTTTGGCCCAATTTTGCAACACAAAAGTGTCTCTCCCTTTACTGTCTACTACTAAAGTCCTCAATAGCCGATGTCACTCCTCATATGTGTGCCACGTTTGGACAGCAGAGGGATACAGTGTGGCAAATAAGTATTTGATCCACTGTCAATTTTGCAAGATTCCCACCTACAAAGAATGGAGAGGTCTGTAATTGTTATGGTAGGTACACTTCAACTGTGAGACAGAATCTTAAAAAAAAAATATCAGAAAATCACATTGTATGATTTTTAAATCATCAATTTGCATTTTTATTGTATGAAATAAGTATTTTATACAATAGAAAAACAGAACTTGGTATTTGGTACAGAAACGTTTGTTTGCAATTACAGAGGTCAGACGTTTCCTGTAGTTCTTGACTAAGTTTGCACACTGCAGCAGGTATTTTGGTCCACTCCTCCATACAGGTCTTCTCCAGATCTTTCAGGTTTCGAGTTTCAGCACCCTCCAAAGATTTTCTAGTGAGTTCAGGTCTGGAGACTGGCCAGGCCACTCCAGGACCTTGAAACGTTTACAGAGCCCCTCCTCAGTTGCCCTGGCTGTGTGTTTGGGGTCATTGTCAGGCTGGAAGACCCAGCCACGACCCATCTTCAATGCTCTTACTGAGGGAAGGAAATCTCACGATACATGACCCCATCCATCCCAGCCTTGTGCAGGTCTACAATTTTGTCCCTGGTGTCCTTAGACAGCTCCTTGACCTTGACCATGGTGGACAGGTTGGAGTGTGACTGACTGTGAGTTCATACAGGTGCCATTAATACAGGTAAAGAGTGCAGAATAGGAGGGCACTGTATATACACAAACACACAAGCATATATCTGTCTCTCAATATACAGAAGATAATATGGTTGTATTTTATCAGGTGTTTACAAACTCTTCATTATTTAGTGATCAACTATTTTTTTGTTAAATCACACTTCTGTGGTGCCTCAAACTTTTGCATAGCACTTTGTATTACCAGAGCATACATTTGTTGTGTATTTTCTTGTAAAGAAAATGTTATTCAGCTTATCCAGAACTGTGATACAATTTCAGACACTTTGATGTTTCATTTAGTTAAGTTTGATGTTGTCTGTAGCAAATGTTTGAATGTTCAAGAACAATGTGTGCCTAAAAAAAATATGGGGTTACAAGGAGCTTTTGATCAAACATAATGCAGATAACTATGTTTCTGCGTTGCGCACAGTGGTTCCCAACCTGGGGGGTGGGGCCCTCCTTCAGGGGGATAAACTATGAGGAGATGTAACAAGGCTCAGGTTAGCAAGAAGTAAATGTTTTTAGCAAATATTTCAGCAAAGAAATTAGCAACAGACTTACAAATAGACCACTTGAGGTTATTTCCATAACGGTCTACCTCGATGCTTGTATCTATAATAATGATCATTTAACAACTCTAATGGGGAACCGAATAAGATTTTTTTGGGGGGGGGGGGGGAAGCAATGGCTTAATTTCCTCACTACAGTTGGAACAGTAAAGGTTTGGCAATCACAATTTCAGCATATTTTTGTCAGAGATAATGACAGTGTAAGGTCTACTTTTACTATTGTGTAATTGTTGGCTGAAAGTATTTAAAGTATTTCATTTTGGCTGTATTAGCTTTTTTAAATAATGCATATACATGCTGATAAACTGGTATGTTGTAAAACTAAATGCATGAATAAATCAGTTAAGTAAATTAAAGCTGCATTGTTGTTGAATATCATTCAGCAGTACTGGTAGTCTAAAATACCATTAAATTTTGGAACCTTACATTTATCATAATTTTAACATCTCCCCCAATGATCAATTCTAAACATCTGAAGCCACACAGTCAGACTTCTGTTTTGTTCTGAGAATAAATCAGATGTTGGATCATGTCCAGAGAATCACACTGCATAGCCAAAATGTCGTAGCTGACATTCCCTCAGGATACGAGTGATCTTATCCATGTCTCCCTAATTAACTTCATTTGGCACAAAGTCACTCCAGCGGGACTTATGGATCCTCCAAACACTGAAGCAGCCAATATGCTGACCACATCAGAATATATTCAGTCCTGATTTCAGTAAAACCTCATTGTAAATAAAGATTTTGACCACTTTAAAACTGGAGAACAAGCAAAAGGAAGAACAAACAAACAGTTTGTACTCGCTGAAAACAAATCACAAACAGCAAGCAGAACAAAAACATTTTTCTACCTGTATTATAGTTTTATCAACGCAGGGGTGGTGGCCAAGTGGTTAATGCGCTTGGTTTCAGTCCAGAAGGCTCCAGGTTCAAATCCCACCCCTGCCACATTTCTCCATGTAATGTGGAGTTGCGTCAGGAAGGGCATCCAGCGTAAAACTTGTGCCAATTCAACATGCAGAGCCACCTTGGCTTTGCTGTGGCGACCCCGAGTGCAAACAAGGGAGCTGCAGAAGGGACTTCTATTATAGTTTTATCAACATATTTTAATCTTTTATTTTTTTATGCTGATGCATTTTCATCGATGTGTTCATCGCAGTTCTGAACTGGGGGAACGGGTCAAAGTGTGGCAGATTCAGTGTTATATGTATGTGTGACTATTTTAACGTAATAAAGTGTGTTCTTTTGGAACAGTTCAGGGTGCCCTCTTTCAAAGTTAACTTTTTATGATTTAGATCACATTTACTCTTAACAAAAAATTTCTGAAGAACAGACCAAAACTGAAAAATACTGTATGTTGGTTCTCACATTCATGACTTGCCGTCACTGTGCCCCCTGGACTAGTGATGGGATGATGATACCTCAAGGAGTGTATTGAGACACTACACAAACTGTGTCGACACTGTATTGACACTGTGTTGGTCGCTCAATAGTGACCCCTGCAGTAGTTATAAAATCATTGCAGGTAAATAAAATGAAAATAAGATGGAAAAGCTAACGTGCTGCAAACGCAGCATCAGTCTGTGAAATAGTTAATTGCCAGTCCTCTATTTAAAATATGATCTCATCATTGCATAATTTCATGTGCTCAATTTGTGTGTTGAGTTAAGCTGTTCATGAGAAGAGTTTAAAATTAGCTTAAAACCTTGTTTGTGTAAATGCTAAACTGAGTTGGTTTGTAAAATGTAGCAAATTTGTAATAAAAGTCAGAGTTAAAATTTGTAACTTATGTATGGAAATTTGTTAAGTGTTAAAGCATACGAAATAAAAGACTAAAAATAGATTCATTTATGCATTTTTATTGAGGAACAAAGGTTTTTGAAGTGTCTTTGCTCCAAGGCGATTTCTCCTCTTACACACCAGTTCCCCTGCCTTAGAAAAAACTCTTTCACAGGGTACAGATGAAGATGGTGAGCATCTGAGCACTGAAAAATTTCAGTGCAAGTTGATAAAGGTGTGGATATGTTTTCTGGTTATTCTTCCAGTATTGTAAAGGAGTACAAACATATCTAATCTTATTTGGTGTCAAAAGATCAAAATTATTCCAGACTGGGGAAACGTCTTTGAACGATCCATGAAGTCAGTGGAACAAGGTGAGGGCAAGCAAAAATCCACCAGCAAAACGCCATCCAACAAATCCGCAACGTCGATACAGTTTGTTTCCTTATAAACACAATTTGGCGCGCAGCCGAACGACACAGTTCATGTATCGGTCACGTGATTTTGTCTTAAAGCAATACACGCACCAATACGGGGTTTCACTCTTGTGTGCTCGGCACAGTGTTGACGCATCAGTGTTGTTCATCCCATCACTACCCTGGACAATGGCGTCAAACTGTTGCACAGATTTTGAGCCAATATGTTTATTAAGGCACTTTTGGAAACTTATCAAGTAACAGTTTAAAAACTCTTCTTCAAACTTTTCAGTGTTTGTATTAAAAACTAAAAAGAAAAAAGATTTTGAATACATTTTACCATTCACAGGTCTTTCAAAATGCTTTAGAGAAACTGGACCCCAATCAGTGTTTGGAACTAAGATCTAGCACCAACTTTCCTTAGAAAAATGCTAAATCATTTACAGTAAAACAGCAACATGTTTTATTAAATAACTGAAGACATTATTGTCATAAAACCTTCTGCGGAGAGTAACTTTAAACTGCCATCTAGTGGTACAGAATGGAAAGAAGAAACTTAGCTGTCGCTCTCCCAGCCTTCCTCAGAGAACAGATCAACCTGGGGAATCTTAAATTTGTCTCTGAAGTCTTCGCTGAAGTGTTCCAGGTCACGTTCTTGGAGCAAACCCTGAAAATTAACAGTTACACTGATAGTCAGACCGGACTGACAGAAAGCAGGAACTTATTTAAAATGATGTGGGATGAAATCAAACCTTTGGTAAATGTCCAATAAGATTTGTTGCATGGCGCTGAAGAAGTTTTTGTCGCTCCTCTTCAATTATCTGTCTGCGAATGGCCTCCCTCTCCTCCTCAGTCGCTCGTTCTTTGGCTTCCAGCTCCTTGAGGGTAAAAATAATCAGAGCAGCAGACCCATTACACTTTATACACTGATACAGATTAATAACTGTATCTGAAAGCATGAAACACTTATGTACCAAGCTCACAGAGTAGCTGCAAAAAAGACAAAAAAACCTTTCCATCAATATGGACAAAGTGTATTGTGCTGCTTTGTGGTACTATGAAAGACTAACAGTGCAGCAGCATGATTCATATACGACCAGGTCCACAAGTATTTGGACACTGACACAATTTTAACATTTTGCCTCTACACCAACACACTGAAGATGAAATGGTTTGTAGTTCAGGCTGTTCTATTGAAGTTAACAAAACTTGTTAAGAACTTCAATTGAATGTCTCACAAATCTCAGAAGAACAATTTAGTACACACAGAAGCTCCATTTTCAGAGACCATGAGTAATTGGACAAAATAAATACAGTATTGGCACTGTTTTTCATACAGTGCAAATGGATGAAATTATTTTTTTCCTTAAAATTGTACATACGATACTCCATAATGACAATGTGAAGTTTTTTTTTTTTCTTTTTTTTTTCAAATTGATTAAAAATAAATTAAAAAAACTAAGAAATCACATGTACATAAGTATTCACAGGCTTTTGCCATAAAGCTCAAAATAGAGCTCAGGTGCATCCTGTTTCCACTGATCATCCTTGAGATGTTTCTGCAGCTTAACTGGAGTCAACCTGGGATAAATTCAGTTGAGTGGACGTGATCTGGAAAGACACACACACCTGTCTACATATAAGGTCCCACAGTTGACAGTGGAGAGTGTCAGAGCACAAACCAAACATGAAGTCAAAGGAATTTTCTGCAGACCTCTGAGACAGGATTGTTTCGAAACCCAAATCTGAGGAAGGGTACAAACATTTTTGCTGCTTTTTAGGTCCCAATGAACACAGTGGCCTCCATCATGCGTAAATAAAAGAAGTTCGGATCCACCAGGACTCTTCCTACAGCTGAAAGCCCACCTGAACTGAGCAACTGGGGGAGAAAGGCCTTAGTTAGGGAGGTGACCAAGAACCTGATGGTCATTCTGTCAGAGCTCCAGCATTCCTCTGTGGAGAGAGGAGAACCTTCCAGAAGGACAACCATCTCTGCAGTAATCTCCCAATAAGGCCTGTATGGTAGAGTGGTCAGATGGAAGCCACTCTTTAGTAAAAGGCACATGGCAGCCCACCTGGAGTTTGCCAATAGGCACCTGAAGGACTCTCAGACCAAGAGAAACAAAATTCTCTGGTTTGATGAGACAAAGATTGAACTCTTTGGCGTGAATGCCAGGCGTCATGTTTGGAGGAAACCAGGCACCAAGCCTACAGTGAAGCATGGTGATGCCAGCGTCATGCTGTGTGAATTATGTTTTTCAGCAGCAGGAAGTGGGAGTCTAGTCAGGATTGAGGGAAAGATGAATGCAGCAATGTACAGAGACATCCTGGATGAAAACCTGCTCCAGAGGGCTCCTGACCTCAGAGTGGGGCGACTGTTCATCATTCAGCAGGACAATGACCCAAAGCACACGGCCAAGATATCAAAAGAGTGGCATCAGGACAACTCTGTGAATGTCCTTGAGTGGCCCAGGCAGAGCCCAGACCTGAATCTGCTTGAACATCTCGGGAGAGATCTGAAAATGGCTGTGCACCGACGCCCTCCATCCAACCTGATGGTGCTTGAGAGGTGCTGCAAAGAGGAATGGGCAAACTACCCAAAGACAGGTGCACCAAGCTTATGGCATCATATTCGAGAAGTCTTGAGGCTGTAATTGCTGCCAAAGGTGCATCAACAAAGTATTGAGCAAAGGGTGTGAATACTTGTACGTACATGCGACTTCTTAGTTTTTTATTTTTAATACATTTCCAATTTTTTTTTTACTTTTTCATATCATTATGGGGTGTTGTAAGTACACCTTTGAGGGAAAAAAAAAAATTTACTCCATTTTGTGGAGTAAATGTGGGAAAGTGAAGCACCATGAATACTTTTCAGATGCACTGTACAAATCATTTTTACTGTTCAGTAAATATCAGTGTTACTGTTTAACGTTCTTTAGACAAATCCGGGGATGGATACATGAACATTTCCAAGTGACATAATATCTCTTGGACTTGATTTGCATCCATCATTAAGAAATACAAACAATATTTGTATTGTATGGTTCTCCAAAACCTGTATATTGCTGTAGTACTTTGGATTATGCACACAGAAGACTGTGTGTACCATTTCAACTTCACGCTGCTTCCTTCTCTCCTCTATGAGTTTCTCCACTTCCCGTCTGTGCTCAAGTTGCTTCATACGTCGTTTTCCGGCATTCATCTGTTCTATCCGATCATCCTCTGCAAGCTTATCCATCATCAGTTTACGGAAAGCCTCCTCTTCTTCTTTCTGCGCCTGCCTGCGCATCTCTCTGAAAGCCATTTCCTCCTGGTGAGCTTCCAGCAACGTCAGCCTCTGTCTGATTTTCTTCTCCATGTCTTCCTGTTAGAGCAAAGATAGAAAAACAAAGAAACAAATATGTATCTAAAAGTTCAGACACCTGTGAATTTAAGCCCCGGAACACAAAGCAGTTGATAATGTGTCACTGCTCCTTAATCAAAGCAAAAAACAGCCCTAAATCCTGGTTTCTGCCCCCATGGCAAGATTTTGCCCATGCCCAATAAAATGGGGCAGTCCAAAGTCCTGGAACCTTCGAGACACTTTATTCAAATGTTCAGGTCAGACTACAAAAATAAGACAGTTATCAATAAATATATATTTTTAGATAACATTCCATCATCATAATTTAGTTTTCTGATCAGAATTAGACCTGTATTTAACTATATTCCAGGAGGAAACGCTTCACACTTTTAGTGTCCCTGAATACCATTTATTTATTTGCAGTGGTAGCCACAGCAAACCAAAAAGTTAGCTTCGATAACAGATAATCAGCTAACTGAAATAACTTTTCAATTAGCTGATTTTATAAAGCTAAACCGATAAACCACTCAAAAAATTATCGGAAGCTACAGCTAACCGATAACTTTCAGTATTGTCTCCGGTACACTTGCAACTACGAAGAAGCTGATTTTGAGTTTTAACACCACAATCGCTTCTGGTAGCATCAAAGGCAACCACAGATCAAAACAATGAGTCAGTACTTGTCTTTGAGCACTCTGTCCACTGCTGCAAGCTCCTGTTTACTACATCGCTTCCAGCAGTAAAGCAGTCGAGAGGAGCAGCGACGCTCAACTCTCTACTCAATAGCAGTGTCGCTGTGAGGCGGAGGTCTTGGAAAATAAAGCAGTGCTGACTTATTGTTTTGATTTATAAATAAAATTAATACAGATAGAATAACTCTATTAATGTCAATTCTGTCATTTGTACAAAGTTAAAATATAACATATATCTTTACTAATTCTGAACTTTTGTAACAAACACAGACAGATGCCAAAGGGATTATGGGTAAAATGTGCCTTTGCTAACACTGATTGGTTGACTCATTCATTCTATGTAAAAACCAACATGTTAATGTGAGGTGTGTGTGTTGGTGCTGACATATAAATGTGCTTTTGTAAAATATACCATTTTTTATTGGTAAAAAAGCCATTTGCAAAAAGCCAAAAAGTCAAATTGTGAACTGATTTGACAACTGTCTGATACAGCGGGGCAAAAAAGTATTTAGTCACTCCCTGATTGTGCAAGTTCTCCTACTTAGAAAGATGAGAGAGGTCTTTATTTTACTTTATTACTTTATTTACTTTATTAATTTTCAACATAGGTACACTTCATAGTGCAGCAGATAAATTCATTTTTTCAGTGAAATACTTCACTTATACAAAGAAACATGAAATTTTCTACACATCTTCATAGGTTAAGTCATCATTTTCACTGGATGGCCACTCAAAATTACAAGATGGCCACTGTTTTTTCAAGATGGCCGCCATGAAGTTTTGATCACGTCAATTATGCCCTCCTGGCCATGTATTTGAGTTTCTTTGTTGGTTTTATAGAGCCTATGCAATGTCAGCTGGCAAAAGCATTGTTTTTTTCTTAAAATTCGGAAAAGCACACATGAAACAAGATGGCCGACAATATGGCAGTCAAAATCATTAGTTGTTTGTCATATTTAATTTGAAAATAAATATTCGCTTCTAAAATGTGAGAATGTTCTATGATAGTCATTCTAGCACATACATTTCTGACCATTTATTGATGTCTTTGTATAATCTAGATAGTAGTTTTAGTGATCTATGTAGTTGGAAGGAGTGAATGTCAGTGCACAACCAGGGCACACTGGTGACTTCACTGCTGTGAAACTCAGCATGGGGTTCAGTGTCAGCTAATCTTACTTTACTAATGCTCCACCTGGCTTTACTAACTCCCAATATGATAGAAAACTACTAGTTGTAGTGTAGTTTAGCATAGTTTAGTGTCCCAAATGCTGTCTAACAGCCCCATATAAATTAGCTTGTAGAACGTAGTTGGTATATTTAGTTAGACAGCCGCACCTGAATTGACAGGATGTGCCAGCGCGGGAGAGCCGAGACAAGGGTAAGTGGGGCTATGCATGGTGTGTCCATGTACTTACCCGGATGGTGTACAGATCACACGGGACTTAAATGACACTGGATAAATGATCGGGCTAGGTGTAGGTCACCTGAACCTAGTTGTATCCCATACATCCCATTCAATGTGCATATGAGACTAAGGTGGTAAAAGGATAGCCCCTTGGCCTTAGTCTAATCATGGCAAATGCAAATCCAATTGCAAGCAAAAGAAAAACTGACTGGAGCAAATGTTGTCTTTGCCAGGAGGACAAGAGAAATGTAGATCTAACATCTCCTATGGCATCAGTACACCATAACCCAGAAAATGATGGGTATGTGATGATCGCAACAAATGTGCCACAGTTTCATGAGCTTGGTGAAATGCCACTTGCTTTTGACCCAGCAAGACTGGATGAAGGTGCAGATATAGAGGCCACACTGCAAGAAACATGGCGAAATACCACAAAAACTGTCGTCTCATGTTCAACAATACAAAACTAGATCGTGCAAGAAAAAGGCAATCTACAGTCAAAGATGTCCCTGAAACGCAAGCTAAACTTCGACGAATGAGTCATGACAATGAGGCTTGCATTTTCTGTGAAAAAGTGGAACCTGTAACAGATCTTAACCGGGTGAGGACAAAGAATCTCTGCAAAAGACTGCAAGAGTGTGCTGAAACACTGAGTGATGGCAAACTGATAGCAAAGCTGTCTGCAATTGTGACGCAATTGCACAAGAACTGAAATACTACCTTGCATGTCTAACAAGTCTATACAACAAGGAGACTTCTCACCTTAGGCGTCTTGAGAGAGAACAGCGTGAGAGTGGAGAAGATGATCCATATCCACTGGTTTTCTCAATGATGCACATCTGGATCAGTTCTACTTTCCCTAGATATCTATAGTCCATCTTTTCATTCATGAATTCTGAAAATATTTCATGACAGGCAAAGAAGATTGCATCTACAACCCCTGGCAAAAATTATGGAATCACCGGCCTCGGAGGATGTTCATTCAGTTGTTTAATTTTGTAGAAATAAAGAAGATCACAGACATGACACAAAACTAAAGTCATTTCAAATGGCAACTTTCTGGCTTTAAGAAACACTATAAGAAATCAGGAAACCAAACAGAGACCAAACAGAGGGAAAAAAATATGGACTCACTCAATTCTGAGGAAAGAATTATGGAATCACCCTGTAAATTTTCATCCCCAAAACTAACACCTGCATCAAATCAGATCTGCTCGTTAGTCTGCATCTAAAAAGGAGTGATCACACCTTGGAGAACTGTTTCACCAAGTGGACTGACATGAATCATGGCTCCAACACGAGAGATGTCAATTGAAACAAAGGAGAGGATTATCAAACTCTTAAAAGAGGATAAATCATCACGCAATGTTGCAAAAGATGTTGGTTGTTCACACTCAGCTGTGTCTAAACTGTGGACCAAATACAAACAACATGGGAAGGTTGTTAAAGGCAAACATACTGGTAGACCAAGGAAGACATCAAAGTGTCAAGACAGAAAACTTAAAGCAATATGTCTCAAAAATCGAAAATGCACAATAAAACAAATGAGGAACGAATGGGAGGAAACTGGAGTCAACGTCTGTAACCGAACTGTAAGAAACCGCCTAAAGGAAATGGGATTTACATACAGAAAAGCTAAACGAAAGCCATCATTAACACCTAAACAGGAAAAAACAAGGTTACAATGGGCTAAGGAAAAGCAATCGTGAACTGTGGATGACTGGATGAAAGTCATATTCAGTGATGAATCTCGAATCTGCATTGGGCAAGGTGATGATGCTGGAACTTTTGTTTGGTGCCGTTCCAATGAGATTTATAAAGATGACTGCCTGAAGAGAACATGTAAATTTCCACAGTCATCGATGATATGGGGCTGCATGTCAGGTAAAGGCACTGGGGAGATGGCTGTCATTACATCATCAATAAATGCACAAGTTTACGTTGATATTTTGGACACTTTTCTTATCCCATCAATTGAAAGGATGTTTGAGGATGATGAAATCATTTTTCAAGATGATAATGCATCTTGCCATAGAGCAAAAACTGTGAAAACATTCCTTGCAAAAAGACACATAGAGTCAATGTCATGGCCTGCAAATAGTCCAGATCTTAATCCAATTGAAAATCTTTGGTGGAAGTTGAAGAAAATGATCCATGACAAGGCTCCAACCTGCAAAGCTGATCTGGCAACAGCAATCAGAGAAAGTTGGAGCCAGACTGATGAAGAGTACTATTTGTCACTCATTAAGTCTATGCCTCAGAGACTGCAAGCTGTTATAAAAGCCAGAGGTGGTGCAACAAAATACTAGTGATGTGTTGGAGCGTTCTTTTGTTTTTCATGATTCCATAATTTTTTCCTCAGAATTGAGTGAACCGTTACTGACTGCCACAAATCCTGATTTCTTATAGTGTTTCTTAAAGCCAGAAAGTTGCCATTTGAAATGACTTTAGTTTGGTGTCATGTCTGTGATCTGCTTTTTTTCTACAAAATTAAACAACTGAATGAACATCCTCCGAGGCAGGTGATTCCATAATTTTTGCCAGGGGTTGTAGCAATACAAATCTTAGATGGTCATTTTGTTAAATATAACTCATCATAATGAAAAATATATTACTTTTGACTTATTGAATTAACTGTTCTGCAAAGTGGAACAGGAATGGAACACTTGAATGTGTATTTTTTTTTTATATGTATACCCAAAAAATGACGGAAATCGGTACAACTGGTGGCCATCTTGAAAAATGGTGGCCATATTGAAATTTTGCGTGGCTATCCAAACTTTTCAAAAGAGTTGGTCCTAGTGAGCAACCGTGCCAAATTTTTTGTTTCTTTGTATAACTGAAGTATTTTTCTCCTTATCTGCTGCACTATCAAGTGTGAGAGACAAAATGAACAAAAAAAAATCCAGGAAATCACATTGTAGGATTTTTAAAGAATTTATTTGTAAATTATGGTGGAAAATAAGTATTTGGTCAATAACAAAATTCAACTCAATACTTTGAAACATAATCTTTGTTGGCAATGACAGAGGTCAAACGTTTCCTGTAAGTCTTCACCAGGTTTGTACACACTGTAGCTGGTATTTTGGCCCATTCCTCCATGCAGATCTCCTCTAGAGCAGTGATGTTTTGAGGCTGTCACTGGGCAACATGGACTTTCAACTCCCTCCACATTTTTTCTATGGGGTTGAGGTCTGGAGACTGGCTTGGCTACTCCAGGACCTTGAAATGCTTTTTACTGAGCCAATCCTTCATTGCCCGAGCGGTGTGTTTGGGATCATTGTCATGCTGGAAGACCCAGCCACGTTGCATCTTCAATGCTATCACTGAAGGAAGGAGGCTTTGGCTTCAAATCTCACGATACATGGGCCACGCTCATTCTTCCCTTAACACAGATCAGTCGTCCTGTCCCCTTTGCAGAAAAACAGCCCCAAACCATGATGTATCCACCCCCATGCTTCACAGTAGGTATGGCGTTCTTGGAATGCAACTCAGCATTCTTATTCCTCCAAATACGACGAGTTGAGTTTTTACCAAAATGTTCTATTTTGGTTTCATCTCACCACATGATTTTCTCCCAATCCTCTTCTGGATCATCTATATGCTCTCTGGCAAACTTCAGACGGGCCTGGACACGTACTGGCTTAAGCAGGGGGACACGCCTGGCACTGCAGGATTTGAGTCCCTCTCTGCGTAGTGTGTAGCCTTTGTTACTTTGGTCCCAGCTCTCTGCAGGTCATTCATCAGGTCCCTCTGTGTAGTTCTGGGATTTTTGTTCACCGTTCTCATGATCATTTTGACCCCACAGGATGACATCTTGCTTGGAGCCCCAGATTGGGGGGAGATTATCAATGTTCTTGTATGTCAGAATCAGAATCAGAAGAAGTTTATTGCCATTGCCAGTGAACAGGATTCACAGACTTGGAATTTGCTTCGGTACAGAAACAGAGAAACAGAAAAAACAGTGCAGTGGGAGGAGTGCAATTAAAAACCAAAGTACACTGTCTAAAGTGACCCGTGATAAAATGATAAAGTGACAGAGTTAAGCTTAAGGTGACTGAGTTATGAGGTGTTCATGAGTCTAACGGCAGAGGGGAAGAAACTGTTCTTATGGCGGGAGGTTCTGGTCCGGATGGACCGTAGCCTACTGCCCGAGGGGAGTGGTTTGAATAGACCGTGTGCAGGGTGAGAAGGGTCAGCTGTGATCCGACCTGCTCGGCCCAGAGTCCTGGAGACGTGCAGGTCGTGGAGAGATGGAAGACTACACCCGATCACCTTCTCAGCAGACACCACAATGCGCTGCAGTCTGTGTCTGTCCCTGGCTGTGGCCTCGGCATACCACACCGTGATGGAGGAGCAGAGGATGGACTCGATGATGGCCGTGTAGAACTGCACCATCAGCTGGACAGGCAGCTTGGCCTTCTTCAGCTGCCGCAGGAAGTACATCCTCTGCTGGGCCTTCTTGATGAGGGAGCTGATGGTTGACTCCCACTTGAGGTCCTGGGTGATGGTGGTGCCGAGGAAGTGGTGACAGACCACAGTGGTGATGGGGCTGTTGGTGAGGGCGATCTGTGGCTTTCCTGAAGTCCACGATCATCTCCACTGTTTTCTGGGCGTTGAGCTCCAAGTTGTTGCTGCTGCACCAGGTCACCAGCCGGTCCACCTCCCTCCTGTAGGCAGACTCATCCCCATCCGAAATGAGTCCGATGAGGGTGGTGTCATCCGCAAACTTGATGAGCTTTACAGAGTTGTGGCTGGAGGTGCAGCAGTTAGTGTAGAGGGAGAAGAGCAGAGGGGAAAGGACACAGCCCTGTGGAGATCCTGTGCTGAGAGCCCGAGTGTTCAAGACATTTTTTCCCAGCCTCACACACTGACTCCGGTCCATCAGGAAGTCTGTGATCCACCTGCAGGTGGAGTTGGGCACGTGGAGCAGAGAAAGCTTGTCCTGGAGCAAAGCTGGAAGGATGGTGTTGAATGCAGAGCTGAAGTCCACAAACAGGATCCTAGCGTAGGTTCCTGGGGAGTTCAGGTGCTGCAGGATGGAGTGCAGGGCCAGGTTTATGGCATCATCTACAGACCTGTTGGCTCTGTAGGCAAACTGCAGGGGGTCCAGGAGGGGGTCGGTGATGGACTTCAGGTGGGATAAAACCAGGCGTTCGAAGGTCTTCATGACTACAGACGTGAGGGCCACAGGACGGTAGTCATTAAGTCCAGTGACGCGTGGTTTCTTGGGGACTGGAACTATGATTGAGGACTTGAAACAGACTGGAACATGGCATGACTCGAGGGAGGTGTTGAAGATCCCCGTGAAGACTGGGGCCAGCTCATCAGCGCAGTGTCTCAGGGTGGCAGGAGAGACGCAGTCTGGGCCCGGGGCCTTACGTGGATTCAGCCTTTTGAAATGTCTCCTCACGTCCTCCTCTTGGACCGAGAGGGCAACAGGGGGAGTGGGGAGGGCAGCAGTGAGAGGGGGGAGGTCCAGAGTGTTTGAATATCCAGTTGTGTGGGGGGTGGGGAGGTGTGAGTCCTTGTCTTCAAAGCGTGAATAGAAGACATTCAGGTCATTGGCCAGCTTCAGGTCATCAATAGAACGAGGTGCTTTGGGCTTGTAGTTGGTGATCTCTTTCAACCCCCTCCACACAGAGGCCGAGTCGTTGGCAGAGAACCTTTGCTGCAGACGTGAACTGTACATGGATTTAGCCTTTGCCACCTCCTTGCTAAATCTGTACTTTGCACCTCTATAGCTGTCTCTGTCTCCTTCTCTGAAAGCCACCTCTTTCTGCTGACGGAGCTGCTGGAGTTTAGGTGTGAACCAGGGCTTATCATTGTTATATCTCACCCTGGTACGCTGTGGGATGATGCTGTCTTCACAGAAATGAATATATCAAATCAAATCAAATCAATTTTATTTATATAGCGCCAAATCACAACAAACAGTTGCCCCAAGGCGCTTTATATTGCAAGGCAAAGCCATACAATAACTACGGAAAAACCCCAACGGTCAAAACTACCCCCTGTGAGCAAGCACTTGGTGACAGTGGGAAGGAAAAACTCCCTTTAAACAGGAAGAAACCTCCAGCAGAACCAGGCTCAGTGAGGGGCAGTCTTCTGCTGGGACTGGTTGGGGCTGAGGGAGAGAATCAGGAAAAAGACATGCTGTGGAGGGGAGCAGAGATCAGTCACTAATGATTAAATGCAGAGTGGTGCATACAGAGCAAAAAGAGAAAGAAACACACAGTGCATCATGGGAAGCCCCCAGCAGTCTAAGTCTATAGCAGCATAACTAAGGGATGGTTCAGGGTCACCTGATCCAGCCCTAACTATAAGCTTTAGCAAAAAGGAAAGTTTTAAGCCTAATCTTAAAAGTAGAGAGGGTGTCTGTCTCCCTGATCCGAATTGGGAGCTGGTTCCAGAGGAGAGGAGCCTGAAAGCTGAAGGCTCTGCCTCCCATTCTACTCTTAAAAACCCTAGGAACTACAAGTAAGCCTGCAGTCTGAGAGCGAAGCGCTCTATTGGGGTGATATGGTACTATGAGATCTCTAAGATAAGATGGGACCTGATTATTCAAAACCTTATAAGTAAGAAGAAGAATTTTAAATTCTATTCTAGAATTAAGAGGAAGCCAATGAAGAGAAGCCAATATGGGTGAAATATGCTCTCTCCTTCTAGTCCCTGTCAGTACTCTAGCTGCAGCATTTTGAATTAACTGAAGGCTTTTCAGGGAACTTTTAGGACAACCTGATAATAATGAATTACAGTAGTCCAGCCTAGAGGAAATAAATGCATGAATTAGTTTTTCACCATCACTCTGAGACAAGACCTTTTTGACATCACAGTGTCCGTGTAGTCATCTAGACTGTCTGTTGAAGCCTCAAACATATCCCAATCCGTGGTGGCCAAACATGCGCGTAGCTCCTCTACAGCTTCATTGCTCCACACTTTAGACGTCCTCACAACAGGTTTAGAGAGTTTAAGTCTCTGTCTGTACGTGGGGATCAAGTGGACCATCATGTGGTCTGAGAGTCCCAAAACTGCACGGGCCACCGCTCAGTACGCACCACTCACTGTCGTGTAACAATGATCTAACGTGCTCCCTTCTCTGGTCGGGCATTTAACAAACTGTTTGTATTTTGGTAATTCCTGACTGAGATTCCCTTTGTTAAAATCACCGAGAATTATAACAAGAGAGTCCGGAAAGTCTCTCTCGACGCTCATAATTTGATCCGCGAGCGTGCGCTGGGCCTTGTGCACGTCCGCGCTCTGTGGAATATACACAGAGCAAAGTATGAAAGAGTTAAACTCACGTGGAGAGTAGAACGGTCTGCAGTTTATGAGGAGATATTCCAGAGAGGGAGAGCAGTGTTGGGAGATCACAGTCACATCGGAGCACCAGGCGTTGTTGATATAGAAGCAGAGTCCTCCACCTCTTGTTTTTCCACCAGAGAGTGCTCGGTCTCTGTCTGCGCGGAGGAGTCGGAATCCCTCTAGTTGGAGCACGCAGTCCGGTGTCTGTGCATTTAACCACGTCTCCGTGAAGCACAGTACACAAGATGAGGAGAAATCTCTATTCTTCTTCATCAGCAGTGCCAGCTCATCCATCTTGTTGTGGAGTGAGCGGACGTTGGAGAGAAATATCCCAGGTAGGGGCGTGCGCGTGCCCCTTCGTCTGAGGCGCACGAGAGCTCCAGCTCGTTTTCCTCTCCGCCGTCGTCTCACTTTTTTGGCCAAAAAGTGAACCAGTTCAGCTGCAGGCACTAAAAAAACTGGCGTAATGTCCGTGGGTGTTGATGATTTGATGTTTAGAAGCTCCTCGCGGGTGTAGGGACACAATGACACACGATTCATGCACAGACAAAACAGGGAGCACCAGAATACCAGGGCGCCTTCACGTGGCGCCATCTTGGAAGGGAAGAATGTCTTCCATTTTCTTTCAATTGCTCCCACAGTTGATTTATTCACATCAACCTGCTTGCCTATTGTAGATTCACTCTTCCCAGCATGGTGCAGGTCTACAATGTTCTTCCTGGTGACCTTTGACAGCTCTTTGGTCTTGGCCATGGTTGAGTTTTGGAGTCTGACTGTTTGAGGCTGTGGATAGGTGTCTTTTATACAGATAACGAGTTCCAACAGGTGCAGTTTAATACAGGTAACAGGTGGAGGACAGAAGAGCTTCTTAAAGAAGATGTTACAGGTCTGTGAGAGCCAGAAATCTTGCTTGTTTGTGGGTGACCAAATACTTATTTTCCACCACAATTTACAAACAAATTCTTTAAAAATCCTACAATGTGATTTTCTGGATTTTTTTTTTCCTCATTTTGTCTCTCATAATTGAAGTGTACCTATGTTGAAAATTACATACCTCTTTCATCTTTCTAAGTAGGAGAACTTGCACAATCAGAGGCTGACTAAATACTTTGTTGCCCCACTGTATAACCATGGTCAAAATAAATAGAACACTGCCATCTACTGGCGTCCAAACGCTCATACTGCCATGAACACTACTGGCCAGTAGATGGCAGTAGAGACCGTGAAAACTTGCCAAAACAAAATTCCAGATAATCCGTGTCTGCTAAGTTTGAGATGCGTGGAATTTAATAAACGCAAACTGAATTTCTGACATTATATATATATTACTCTAGAACAAAGACGACAGACAGTGTCTGACATAAGCAGGACTCTAAAAAGCAAACAGAAATCGAATGCAATGATTCCAATTGAAAATAATGGAGAAGCAATCTGGGCTTCTTCTGGCATTTTTACATAAAACAAACACCAGAACAATGTCTATAAACCCAGAGAATATATTCACGAGAGTTTTAGGCACAATATACAAAGACTTTAATGCTGTTGTCTGTGTGGAGCCTGATCAGAGTGTCTCAAATGCATTTCTTCTGTCGTGAATGTACTGAGATTACCCATAATGCACTTGGACACAGCATGTCCACACTAAAACTTTCAAAAATAGTGCATTACTTTCAAACTAAAACATACAGTAGTGTTCAGAATAATAGTAGTGCTATGTGACTAAAAAGATTAATCCAGGTTTTGAGTATATTTCTTATTGTTACATGGGAAACAAGGTACCAGTAGATTCTCACAAATCCAACAAGACCAAGCATTCATGATATGCACACTCTTAAGGCTATGAAATTAGGCTATTAGTAAAAAAAAAAAGTAGAAAAGGGGGTGTTCACAATAATAGTAGCATCTGCTGTTGACGCTACAAACTCAAAACTATTATGTTCAAACTGCTTTTTTAGCAATCCTCTGAATCACTAAATTAGTAGTTAGTTGTATAACCACGGTTTTTCATGATTTCTTCACATCTGTGAGGCATTAATTTTGTTGGTTTGGAACCAAGATTTTGCTTGTTTACTAGTTTGCTTGGGGTCATTGTCTTGTTGAAACACCCATTTCAAGTGCATGTCCTCTTCAGCATATCCAAACTGATCCATGATACCTGGTATGCGATATATAGGCCCAACAACTGTAGCTTGAATTCAGAGTTTGGGGGTCATCTCACAAACTGTCTGCGGCCTTTGGACCCAAGAAGAACAATTTTACTCTCATCAGTCCACAAAATATTCCTCCATTTCTCTTTAGGCCAGTTGATGTGTTCTTTGGCAAATTGTAACCTCTTCTGCACGTCTTTTATTTAACAGAGGGACTTTGTGGGGGATTCTTGCAAATAAATTAGCTTCACACAGGCGTCTTCTAACTGTCACAGCACTTACAGGTAACTCCAGACTGTCTTTGATCATCCTGGAGCTGATCAATGGGTGAGCCTTTGTCATTCTGGTTATTCTTCTATGCATTTTGATGGTTGTTTTCCATTTTCTTCCATGCGTCTGGTTTTTTTTGTCCATTTTAAAGCATTGGAGATCATTGTAGATGAACAGCCTATAATTTTTTGCACCTGCGTATAGGTTTTCCCCTCTCCGATCAACTTTTTAATCAAACTACGCTCTTCTTCTGAACAATGTCTTGAATGTCCCATTTTCCTCAGGCTTTCAAAGAGAAAAGCATGTTCAACAGGTGCTGGCTTCATCCTTAAATAGGGGACACCTGATTCACACCTGTTTGTTCCACAAAACTGACGAAGTCACTGACTGAATGCCACACTACTATTATTGTGAACACCCCCTTTTCTACTTTTTGTTTTTTTTACTAATAGCCCAATTTCATAGCCTTAAGAGTGTGCATATCATGAATGCATGCTCTTGTTGGATTTGTGAGAATCTACTGGTACCTTGTTTCCCATGTAACAATAAGAAATATACTCAAAACCTGGATTAATCCTTTTCGTCACATAGCATTACTATTGTTCTGAACACTACTGTATATCTGATATTTTCACTTTATAAAACTTCAGATGTGACGTTAATTTAAATAACCTGTCCAAAATTAGTTTGGTTAAAATTTTAACCATAAGTTAAAACTGTATGCATCTGGATGACTTGGGCGATATTGCCAGCGTAACAGTATGGGGTCAAAAGAAATGAGCTTTTTTCTTTTTTGTGACCAGTTCTCCTTTGCCTGCAGAGGATAGAGCGTTTTTTTTTTGGAACCAGCTCTCCTCTGTTTGCAGAAGATAGAATTGCACATCTACTACAAAACATTTAACAGGTAGGTACTCAACTGATTTTAGACTTAAGAGATTAACTGTTAAACTTTGTTCACCATGCCTGCAAAAATATGTTAGCGGCTTAAAAATGATCAAACCAAAACTTATTGGAAGATAATTGGTCCGATGATGGTTTTCACAGTTATCTGAAAAACTAATTTGATAATGAAAACATTAGCTTCGATAAGTAGCGGTTCACGGACTAGCGGAACTGTGCCCACTTTGTGAAGGGACAGTTTAAGTTCATGTACATCACCATACAGTGAAGTAAACAATCGATTATACCCACTGACTAATTTCCCACTGTTGTCCCGGGTAGATGTTTCACAGCATGTTTTTGATTGTGGGAGGAAACCCACGCAGACTCTGAGAAAACATGTAAACTCCACACAGAAAGGACGAGAAGCGATCCCACAACATTGTTGGTATGAGGCATCAGTGCTAACCACTAAGCCACTGTGCTGCCAATGGGCCTCAAGACCTGTATAAGACCACCTCCATGCAGCTTTTGGAAAACAGTGCTGTTAGATGTGACTATAGATCATTATCACAGCAAAACAGATCTTACAGCTTCTTTCTGCCTGTTGGCCTCTTCTTTCTCCAACACATAGAGTTCCACACGATCTTGCTCCAGCTCTTCACGCATTTGCTTCTCCATTTCAATGTTCTCAAAGACCTAAGCAACGAAGAGAAGAAAAACTTTTTTGCGTGTATTTGTCAAACAACGTTAATAAATTAAGGAATTCTTGTCAAGTTGTGTGAACCATTTTCTGAAACTGCTGTCTTGCTTCTGCTCTCTCTCTGGTCTTGGTCGATAGAATCTTCTCAAAGTCCTCCTTATAGTTTGCAAACTCCATGATGCGTCTGTTCTCAGCTTCCATTCTTTTTTGTTCCATTTGTCTCCATGCAGCTTGCTGCCGCTGGAATTCTTCGATTTCTTGCTGAGTGGCTAGGGCTTTCTCCATCTTCAGTTGTCTTGCCCTTTTTTGAGAGGGGAGGGGGAGGTGTTAAAAGTTATTTTACAAGAATACCAAAAGACTAGGATCACACAGCTTCAGCTTCACTAACCTCCACACCACTAACTGCATGTTGCAAATTCTAATGCAATTACATTTTTTCTGCGACTCTGATTGGTAAATCATGTAAGATTTCAGACCATAAAATATCACGTGGTCGATGGCAAAATATTAAAACTGTTTCACGTTTGATGTGTTATGGGCCTTTCATACTGAATACGTCAGGCCAATCCGTCAACGTGTCGGAATCCGTCGGATCCGTCATCCGACGCATGACGTCAGATGTGTCGCTTTGGAAGCGGCAAAAAAAAAAGGGTGGGAGGCGGAGCTTGCCACGTCACACTCTGGCTGTTTCCACAATCTGAAAAAAGTTCAGTGATCGCCATCTTGAATTTGGGTCGCCTGAACCACAAAAAAAGCTTTAAAAAACAGCAGTAGAACGATTCTCCCATCACCCTGCTGGGAGAAGCTTTTTTGAGCTACTTTTTGGAGTGACGCCAAACGAGGGAGGACTTTCACTTTCACTTTATTTATTCAGTGTCTCCAAAGGAGCAACGAGCTGTAGAGCAATGGGTATACAGAAAAGCACAGAATAAAAAGAAAAGAAAAAAAAAGCAAAAACACACCAAACATTCAGTACACAAGGGGGACACAGTACAGACCTGGATCGATAGAAAAGGAACAGAGTTACCTAACGATTTGCTATCAACCCTATGTATCTGCTTCTCTCCTCCGGTCAGCATTCAGAACAGAGATAGCCACAGGTACAAAGGAATGCTTATATCTGTTACTCCTCACTGTAGGAAACCTAAGCCTCGCTCCAGATGGCAAATAACAAAATTCACCATGGAGAGGGTGGGCCAGATCAGATAAAATTCTCTGAGCCTTCCTCCTCACCTGTCTGGAAAACAAGTCAGACAGTGAGGTCTGCTGGGCCCCCAAAAGCTTGCTGCACAATTCTACAATGTTGTGAAGTGGCTTCCTTGCTTTAATGCTGAGATTTCCGTACCAGCACATCATCGAAAAATTTAAAACCGATTCAATACAAGATTTATAAAATAGGGTCATTATTGTCCTGTCCACTTGAAAATATGACAACTTACGAAGACAAAACAGATGCTGCTGCCCCTTCTTGTACAGCAGGTCTGCATTGTCATTAAAGTTCAACTTGCTATCGATCAGCGTTCCCAAGTATTTACAGTTGTCCACATGCTCCACCTGTTGGCTTTTGATTGTAGTGGTTTTGGGTGAGGACATCCGTTTCCGAAAGTCAATAACCATATCTTTTGTCTTGTCAACATTCAGCTGCAAGAAGGAGTTGTCACACCACTGAACCATATCTGCCACAACAGGGCCATGTTCCCTTTCATCACCATGCAGGAGACTGATTATAACAGCATCATCTGCAAATTTTAATATATGGAGATTCTTATAGTGGCTGCAACAGTCATTTGTATACAAAATATACAAGAGAGGGGACAGCACACCTCCCTGTGGTGAGCCTGTTGAGGAATATAAAACATCAGAAAGGCAACCATTTACCCTCACTCGCTGAGATCTCCCTGTTAAAAAGTTCAAAATCCAACCTGCCATAGTAAAATCCAGTTTAAAATCCTTAACAAGCTTATTTATTAAAATGTGTGGTTGGATAGTGTTAAAAGCAGAAGAAAAGTCTAAAAAAAGAAGACGTGCATGTGCCTTAGAACTTTCTAAAATGCTTCAGGACCAAATTTAAGAGGGTGGTAGTAGCAGTAGTGGCAGTAGGACCGACGACTCGGTGGAATATCGATCGAACCGCGACAGCGGGCCGACCCGCACGGAAAAGCCGGCCTTCAGGCATCATCACTGGGCAGACTGAGGCAGGCAGCCGGGGTGATGGAGCAGACCCACTCAGTCCGAAATCTCCCACTTTTGGATATATGCGAAGTCCCAGTTTGCCCAATGGAGTTTAGTTCTGCAGCTTTATCGAGGTGAGAATAATGTAAAAATAAAATGTGACGTTTACTGAACTGCTTTGAAGGTTTAATGATCGGCTAACGTTAGTGTAGCCTTTTAGCACAGCTGATCTGAGTGAACACTTTAATTTCTAAATGGTTCAGTCTTTTTATTTTTACCAAATAAAGCTACAGCTTTTTTCAGACACCACAAAAGCTCAACTTTAAATAACTTATTTTTTCGGGCGTTTTTTCCATTGTTTTTTCCCCGTTTTTTCCCCTTTTTTATATATAAACTGTTTAGTGTTTATTTATATTTAAATAAATATTTTTATTTGTCCCAATCAGGAACATTTGCTGTGCAGACAACCAAACTTCCATTGATGAGCTGAACACCACGAAGTCCAGTCGAAAGAAAACATCTCTGCTTTTCAGCAACACCACCAGAGTTCAAAGCTGCAGAAGAGACCTTCATCTTCATCCCAAGAATCCAGCAGAACATCACCTGCTTCTAAATAAAAGGCTCTTTCAACAGCAACTATTTTATTATTTTTTAAAAAGCTGTTTCATTTTATACGTATTTTAACAATAAATGAACGGATCATTAAAAATGTCCACGAAATCAAAGTCAAAAGACATTTGCACAGGTAGAAGCTCTCCACTTATTATGTTCAAATTCATATTTTAGAAATGACTCTGTCCTGATAACAACATTAAAGGCAATTACATATTTTGGTGAAATTACAAGATGAAATGACTATATATATACAACCCCTGGCAATAATTATGGAATCACCGGCCTTGGAGGATGTTCATTCAGTTGTTTAATTTTGTAGGAAAAAAGCAGATCACAGACATGACACAAAACTAAAGTCATTTCAAATGGCAACTTTCTGGCTTTAAGAAACACTATAAGAAATCAAGAAAAAAAAATTGTGGTAGTCAGTAACGGTTACTTGTTTAGACCAAGCAGAGGGAAAAAAATCTGGACTCACTCATTTCTGAGAAAAAAATTATGGAATCACCCTGTAAATTTTCATCCCCAAAACTAACACCTGCATCAAATCAGATCTACTCGTTAGTCTGCATCTAAAAAGGAGTGATCACACCTTGGAGCTGTTGCACCAAGTGGACTGACATGAATCATGGCTCCAACACGAGAGCAAAGGAGAGGATTATCAAACTCTTAAAAGAGGGTAAATCATCACGCAATGTTGCAAAAGATGTTGGTTGTTCACAGTCAGTTGTGTCTAAACTCTGGAAGATATCAAAGCGTCAAGACAGAAAACTTAAAGCAATATGTCTCAAAAATCGAAAATGCACAACAAAACAAATGAGGAACGAATGGGAGGAAACTGGAGTCAACGTCTGTGACCGAACTGTAAGAAACCACCTAAAGGAAATGGGATTTATATACAGAAAAGCTAAACGAAAGCCATCATTAACACCTAAACAGAAAAAAACAAGGTTACAATGGGCTAAGGAAAAGCAATCGTGGACTGTGGATGACTGGATGAAAGTCATATTCAGTGATGAATCTCGAATCTGCATTGGGCAAGGTGATGATGCTGGAACTTTTGTTTGGTGCCGTTCCAATGAGATTTATAAAGATGATTGCCTGAAGAGAACATGTAAATTTCCACAGTCATTGATGATATGGGGCTGCATGTCAGGTAAAGGCACTGGGGAGATGGCTGTCATTACATCATCAATAAATGCACAAGTTTACGTTGATATTTTGGACACTTTTCTTATCCCATCAATTGAAAGGATGTTGGGGATGATGAAATCATTTTTCAAGATGATAATGCATCTTGCCATAGAGCAAAAACTGCGAAAACATTCCTTGCAAAAAGACACATAGGGTCAATGTCATGGCCTGCAAATAGTCCGGATCTTAATCCAATTGAAAATCTTTGGTGGAAGTTGAAGAAAATGGTCCATGACAAGGCTCCAACCTGCAAAGCTGATCTGGCAACAGCAATCAGAGAAAGTTGGAGCCAGATTGATGAAGAGTACTGTTTGTCACTCATTAAGTCCATGCCTCAGAGACTGCAAGCTGTTATAAAAGCCAGAGGTGGTGCAACAAAATACTAGTGATGTGTTGGAGCGTTCTTTTGTTTTTCATGATTCCATAATTTTTTACTCAGAATTGAGTGATTCCATATTTTTTTCCCTCTGCTTGGTCTAAAAAAGTAACCGTTACTGACTGCCACAATTTTTTTTCCTGATTTCTTATAGTGTTTCTTAAAGCCAAAAAGTTGCCATTTGAAATGACTTTAGTTTTGTGTCATGTCTGTGATCTGCTTTTTTTCTACAAAATTAAACAACTGAATGAACATCCTCCGAGGCCGGTGATTCCATAATTTTTGCCAGGGGTTGTATAAAAAAAAAAATCATCATGAGGTTTATGTCACTGAAATCCTACTTTACAATCACACTGCAGTCATTGTTAAATTATTTCCTGTTGCATTTATAATAAACATTAGTATTTATTTACATTGTCTGTTTTTCTGGTTAAAATGAGGTATAAATAATCTACCAGACTTTAAAAAAAAAAGTACAAATTTCCATGTTATTTTGTCTAAAAATAAATATCCAAGGTTCCTTATGTTAAACAAGAAATGAAATAATCTGAAATAACAGGTGGCTTTAATTTACAGACGAAAGGTTCCTAAAGAACCATTTATTGATTTATTTAGCTATTTTAATTACAAGTGTTCTAAACTTTTTTTTTAACAGTAATCAGAAATAATGAGGTAACAACAAAAAACATTTCGAAGGATTTTTCTTCAGAAAACTGCTCCATAAATGAGTCCTGTGACACGTATGTTCTGCACAGATCAGTGGTTTCTGCACCATCCATTTTGTGTAGATCAGTGGTTTCTGCCACCCGTCTTCCGTGTTTTGGCCCGACGCGTCGTTCCTATTGGACAACGCAAAGGTACGTCACAGCTCAGCAAGTCGGAAGTTGGATTGGACTGAACTTTGACTCCGTCAGCCTGCTGACAAGCGACAATGCGCGCTCCCGTCAGACGCATCGGTTTAGCTCGGCTTTTGACGCGAAGCATCTGACGCATCTAAAACACAACACGTCTCATTGAAAATAATGCTTTGTAGACCGATTTTTGACGCATTTGACGTATTCAGTGTGAAAGGCCCATTACTCCATCCCCTGACCGCATTGTTGCACAGATGTCAACAATGATGAATTAAAAGAGCCAAATCTAAATATTTCTTATCTGTCAGTAGTGAGAATCTTAATAACCCGCAGAAATTTTGGAAGCTCATCAAGTCTTTCTCTGTAAATAAGCAACCCCAGGTTCTTCCCCATTTTGTTTTAAAAGACTCAGTTCCAGTGTATGATAAAGCTGAAGTCTTAAATTGCTTCAATAAGCACTTTGTGTCTTCTGGTTATTTATTTGACTCCAGATGTGGATCTGCCCCTGTGCCTCACTGTACAAACTCTCAAAAATTTTCTGGGGGACCTTTTTTCATTTGTGCCTTTTACTGTACAGCAAGTTCGCAATGCTCTCAAAGCTCTGAATCACAGAAAGCCTCCTGGGCCTGACTTGATAGAGCCTTACTTTTTGAAAATAGCTGTTGATTTTATTGCACAGCCTCTCACAATACTTTTTAATCTATCAATCAAGAGCAAAGAAATTCCTTTAGTTTGGAAGTCAGCATTTGTTGTTCCTCTATTAAAAGGAGGGGACCCTGCAGTTTTAACTAATTACAGACCAATATCAAATTTGTGTGTTTTATCAAAAATTCTTGAATCTGTTGTATGTGATCAACTTAAAGAGTTTTTATACTCAAATGAGCTTCTTTCAAAACTGCAATCAGGCTTTAGAAAAAAGCACAGTACCATCACTGCTGCAACAAAAGTGATCAATGATATACTGATTGCTCTTGATAAAAAGCAGTACTGTGCAGCGCTCTTCATTGATCTGTCAAAAGCCTTTGACACTGTGGATCACCTTGTCTTAAAGCGTAGGCTCGTCAGATTTGGTCTGTCAGATGATGTAGTTTCCTGGTTCACAAATTATTTGAGTGACAGGAGCCAGTGTATTAAATGTGATGCGTTGTGTTCTGAATTTATGAGTATTCACAAAGGGGTGCCACAGGGTTCTGTATTAGGACCTTTGTTATTTATCATGTATGTAAATGATTTAGGACACAATGTCTCTGATCCCAGTGTGCATTTTTATGCCGATGATACAATCATTTACTGCTTTGGTTCATCCCCGGTCAATGCTGTCAAATCTTTGCAAAAAGCTTTTGATGTGGTGCAGCACAAACTGCTGCAGCTAAAACTTGTCTTTAACTCTGACAAAACTAAACTCATGTTATTTTCAAATTCTAGAAAAGGTCCTCAAACTGCCCCTACAATGTCCACGCTTGAGGGAAATGAAATTGTGGTGGTTCATTCATACGAATATCTTGGTATCTTGCTTGACGACACTCTTACCTTCAAACCCCACATCGAAAATCTTGTGAAGAAACTTAAGTTGAAACTGGGATTTTTCTTTCAAAATAAATGTTTTTCTTTTGACGTTAGAAAGTGCCTTGTTACTGCAACTTTTTTTTTAATCTATTTTAGATTATGGAGACCTGTTATACAACCCCTGACAGTAATTATGGAATCACCAGCCTCGGAGGATGTTCATTCAGTTGTTTAATTTTGTAGAAAAAAGCAGATCACAGACATGACACAAAACTAAAGTCATTTCAAATGGCAACTTTCTGGCTTTAAGAAACACTATAAGAAATCTGGAAAAATAAGTGTGGCAGTCAGTAACGGTTACTTTTTTAGACCAAGCAGAGGGAAAAAAATATGGACTCACTCAATTCTGAGGAATAAATTATGGAATCACCCTGTAAATTTTCATCCCCAAAACTAACACCTGCATCAAATCAGATCTGCTCGTTAGTCTGCATCTAAAAAGGAGTGATCACACCTTGGAGAGCTGTTGCACCAAGTGGACTGACATGAATCATGGCTCCAACACGAGAGATGTCAATTGAAACAAAGGAGAGGATTATCAAACTCTTAAAAGAGGGTAAATCATCACGCAATGTTGCAAAAGATGTTGGTTGTTCACAGTCAGCTGTGTAAACTCTGGACCAAATACAAACAACATGGGAAGGTTGTTAAAGGCAAACATACAGGTAGACCAAGGAAGACATCAATGCGTCAAGACAGAAAACTTAAAGCAATATGTCTTAAAAATCGAAAATGCACAACAAAACATGAGGAACGAATGGGAGAAAACTGGAGTCAACGTCTGTGACCGAACTGTAAGAAACCGCCTAAAGAAAATGGGATTTACATACAGAAAAGCTAAACGAAAGCCATCATTAACACCTAAACAGAAAAAAACAAGGTTACAATGGGCTAAGGAAAAGCAATCGTGGACTGTGGATGACTGGATGAAAGTCATATTCAGTGATGAATCTTGAATCTGCATTGGGCAAAGTGATGATGGTGGAACTTTTGTTTGGTGCCGTTCACAATGAGATTTATAAAGATGACTGCCTGAAGAGAACATGTAAATTTCCACAGTCATTGATGATATGGGGCTGCATGTCAGGTAAAGGCACTGGGGAGATGGCTGTCATTACATCATCAATAAATGCACAAGTTTACGTTGATATTTTGGACACTTTTCTTATCCCAATTGAAAGGATGTTTGGGGATGATGAAATCATTTTTCAAGATGATAATGCATCTTGCCATAGAGCAAAAACTGTGAAAACATTCCTTGCAAAAAGACACATAGGGTCAATGTCATGGCCTGCAAATAGTCCGGATCTTAATCCAATTGAAAATCTTTGGTGGAAGATGAAGAAAATGGTCCATGACGAGGCTCCAACCTGCAAAGCTGATCTGGCAACAGCAATCAGAGAAAGTTGGAGCCAGATTGATGAAGAGTACTGTTTGTCACTCATTAAGTCCATGCCTCAGAGACTGCAAGCTGTTATAAAAGCCAGAGGTGGTGCAACAAAATACTAGTGATGTGTTGGAGCATTCTTTTGTTTTCATGATTCCATAATTTTTTCCTCAGAATTGAGTGATTCCATATTTTTTTCCCTCTGTTTGGTCTAAAAAAGTAACCGTTACTGACTGCCACAATTTTTTTTCCTCATTTCTTATAGTGTTTCTTAAAGCCAGAAAGTTGCCATTTGAAATTACTTTAGTTTTGTGTCATGTCTATGATCTGCTTTTTTCTACAAAATTAAACAACTGAATGAACATCCTCCGAGGCCGGTGATTCCATAATTTTTGCCAGGGGTTGTATATGAATGCCTCAGCTCAGGGTCTGAGAAAGATTGACTCTGTATATCATGCTTCCTTGAGGTTCATTACGAACTGTAGGATCCTGACTCATCATTGTGAACTGTATTCTCAAGTGAGATGGCCTTCTTTGTCCACCAGGAGGTTGATCCACTGGTATACTTTTATTTATAAGGCCATACTTGGATTACTGCCCTCGTACATCTGTAACTTAATCACACAGAGAAGTGTTGATTCTTATGGTTTGCGTTCCAACGAACATTTGCTACTCTCTGTTCCTTATGTCTGCACTAAAACTGGAAAAAGGTCCTTCACCTTCTCTGCCCCTTCTTCATGGAACACTTTGCAAAAGGACTGGAAACTTACAGAACTGATCACATTAAATGACTTTAAAGCCAGACTGAGAGCACTTGAGACAGCCTCCTTCACATGTACTTGTTTTAATTAATTAATTTATTAGTTATACTGTAACTGTATTTTTATTGTTGCATCTTGGCCAGGGCTCCCTTGAAAAAGGTTTATAATCTCAATGGGACTTCCCTGGTAAAATAAAGGTTAAAAAAAAATGACAGTGATAGAAACGAGTGTAGCGATGACGATCCCAAAATCCGCGGATTTAATGGATTTAACTGGATTTAACTGGATTGATTGATGGATTTACTGTGGATTTAACTCAATGCAGCTGACAAGATGGAGAAATCTGTGGATCTGCTCACAGAATTTCCAGTTTGGCATGAAGACACTGTTGCGGCGGTAAGCTCTGACGACCTGATCACATCCTTTCACAACAATTTGCCGACCGAATTACTTACAGACAAATAAACCGTGCAAATGTTGGAACTGGATAAGAATGGGAATAATACTGTTGTGTCTGATGATTTGTGGACATTAATGCTGGATTTTATGGTCGCAAATAGCCGTTTTACCGGCGACACGTTGATCGAACACAATGACTGCCTCTAACGAAAATGTTCCAGTTATTGTTGATGGCCGGCATCCTCAAACATCCTTAAAAAGACGTCTTTGAACTTATGCCTCATAAGAAAGCTCTTATATCACAAATATATAATCTTGTTCTTTCAATGGACAATCATCCAGTCAATAAAACTATCTGTAATTGGTAACAAGAGCTGGGTCTTGAGTTCAGGGAAGGTTTGTGGGATAAGGCTGCAGACAGAATTCATACGTCATCATCTTGTGTATGACTTTCCAAGTAGTAGTAACGTAAAGTAAAGTAGTACACATGCTGCATTTATCAAAATCCAAATGATCCAAATCAAGGAAATTAATCAAGGAAATACGGTAAGTAAACTTTAATGTGTGTCTTTATTGTCAAAATCTCCAGTCTCGGGGTTCATGTGGACCCACTTTTTATTAATTAAAGTTAAAGTCCAACACCCTGGTAAGGTGCCCTTTCATACAGTACGAATAAGTTCAAATCAGTGCGAATCATGGCGGAACAGTTCATATGAGCGAACCACAAATACACTGAGCCGATGGGCAGGCATGAACAAACCCGATGCAACGGTTTTGTTGCAGTGGGTTGCGCTATCATCGCTGTCCTGTAAAAACTGCGGAAAAATGCCTGAAATCAACAAGGACATGAACGTATTTTTTTTTTAAAAAGAGAAAAAAGTGCATGACAATGACCAAACTGCGTTTGTTATGGCGCATTTCTGCTGATACTTGACTGAAAGTGGCGTAATTGTCGCACTGTTGGCTTGTCATATAGTCCTGTGGCGCGCCGCTCACAGGACACGCACGTCCTGTCAGACAGATGTGACATTCAGATCACCTGCTGCGTGTCCACATGAACTGACTGTCAATGTGCGTGCTCTCCAGCCCGTCGCAAAAGCGATATACGTTTTTATGTATTTCCACGTGAGAACAGTAAGCACACACACACATGTCCATCAAAACAGGGTATGTGTCCTGCAGCTGTGATGTCCAGGACCAGGGTTGTCAACAGCAGGAGCTGCTGACAGCCAGCCACGTCCCCTGTCCGGCCAGCGCCCTGACCAAGTTGTCACTCTGTAATCAGATGAGAGGCGGCTTGTCTGCAGGGGGGCACGTGAACCACATGCATGTCACGTGTGTGTATGTGTGTGTGTGTGGGGGGGGGGGGGGCACAAAACACACACACACGTGTTGGGGGAGCCGACACTCTGGCATGCCACAAGTGTACTCCCCAACTCCCCATTCGCGGGGGCACATAGACAAATTTCACCGCCAGCTCGAAAATGATCATCTGCTGACTGTTGTCGTGCTACTAGCATGAATGGCCACACATTTTCTAAGTGCCAATCGAGTGCCAACTTGCTGCAAGAGGGGTTGACTGGGCTCTCACAGTGCACACTCTGTCTTTCAGCCGCTGGTGTGCACAAATAGTTGTAGCAACAGGTGTACAAGGTGTTGGTGTCAGGTATGATTTTACATGTATTGCATACGATTCCTGCTTCATGCACAATTCGACCACATTCACACTATGTGTGAAGGAGCCCTAAAGTATGTACACACAAAAGAAAACTGGGACAAACTGCTGTCTGACAAAACATCACAGATCACATGAAAAATGACAATGTTTTATATGTTTTGTAGTGGCACTTTGCCTTTAGCAGCACAGGTGTCTGATGTGATTGAAAAGGACATTTAATAGCCCCAACAAACTACGCGAATGGTGACAGCATTTAAAAAAAAAACCTGTGGAGTACAAAAATATGGTAGGAAATGTCTGACTTTTGTAATGCTAATAGGAGACAAAAATCTGTGAAGCAGATGTCACATTCTGACACCTGTTACCTTCTACTGAAAGCTTGAGATGAAAAAATAATAAAAGGCCAAATAGCATGCTGTTAGTCACTATAAAAATAAGTTACCCCACAGAAGATTGTTTGTGTGGGAATACACTTTAACAAAATATTTCTGGGCTGCTGGGGGTTTTTGTTAACCTAGAGTATGGCAAGGCCTATAATACTGTAGGAGAAACACTGAAAAGTGAGTCCTTAAATATACATCAAAACCTCTATAAATAGTTTTTCTTCTTATGCAAACAAAGTATTTGTATGTAGAACTTACTGCTTTTACTCACATCTGTATTTTGCTCACTAAACACTAATAAACATTAGTTCTGGGTGGTCACCTTAAATACATGTTTGCATCATCATGACAGTCTACAATATGGTTAGGTTCCAACAGGAAAACATGTAAGCGCAATGTTGCTTTTTGAAATGTCAGAGATGCAGGTTCCACAAGCACTACATATCAGTAGATAAGCTTATCAAAAGGACTCCCTCTTCTGGTCAAGTCAGGTGGGACTGAGCATCGCCATGTCCTCCATACTACTGAACCATCTTGGGAGTTGGACAGCACCTCTCAAAAGCAGTCATCTATCTGTTCCAGTCAGGGCAAACATGGACTTCACGAGTTTCTGGTGTCCTCAACACTGAGGCACCTGCATGCTGGGTCGTGCCCAGAGAAACATGGCCAAAATGCTATTACGATATTCACTCACAATACAAGTGATCCACCTCATTTTGAGCCTCGTTAAGTAAATGTTTGTTTGACAAAAAGTAATTCCTGCTGTCACCGAGTTGCCTCCAAAGAGAACTATTACCAAAGGACTCCAGTTCATTGACAATGTGCAGTTAAGCATACTGGCAAAGTGTGTAAGAATTACTCTGTACAACTCACGTCTGATCTTCCTCGTAAATCTTCCTGACAATCTCATCGACCAGGAGCTTCTCCTTGAGTAACTCCTTATAGGCCTCTTGTCTTCTGCGTTCCTTTTCCACAAGCTGTTGCTCCAGCTCCTTCTGATGTTGCAGGGCCTCCTTGCGGTGCCTCTGCTCCAGCTTCTCCTGCTCAGTAACTGCTAGCTCCTGTTCGCTCTTCAGCTTTTGAAGGTAATCTGCCTCCTCACACTGATAAGAGAAAAATGTGCAGTACAAAGTACTTTAAGTAAGGGATTCTTTTTGAAATCTTCCTCACTTTGTGGCATTTTTTTGTAAAATGTTTGGACAGTAGGGTATAGCCTGAAAGGCACAACACAGAATTATGCATTTGTTGATGAGACTAGAAAATCAATAACAACATTACAAAATCATACACTTCAAAACTTTATCTCACACCAAGAGCAATAATTACGCTATCACTCCCACACAAACAGAATCATATTCTGTAGACTATACTTGTGAATACTGTTTATTAAAGCACACACACACACACACACCAACACCAAGGTGGATCAGTAGTGTTTATGTTTGAAAGTTGTAGTAAATATTGTTTTGAAACTAAATTTGGTGTTTCTATAGACTATTATGGATGAGTCCAAACTTGTGCTGTGACTTATGTTGTTAAATCCACAATTCATCATCCCACCTTGTTAGAGCTCACATCCTTAGTTAGAGCTCACCATGGCCTGAAGCTTCATTGCCTTCTTCTCAGCAATCTGTGCAGCTCTTTCCTTACTCACATATGCGGCATTCAGCTTCACCTCCAATTCCCGAAGCTCTGTGCTGAAAAATATTTGACTATTTAAAAATTAACCACAGCAATGGAAAAAAAAATTACAAAGATGCACTGAGCCACAGTGATGCTGTACGTGTGTGGGTACCTGTTCTCTTTGACATACTGCCTCATTCTTTCTTCTCTTTGCTTCTCATAGTTGATGCGGGCCAACTCTTTCGCCAGTCTCTCTTCTTGTTCAAATTGTTTTTCCCTGTTTATTTTCTCTTCCTCTGCCTACAAGTAAAATTGAATACAATGATTCTTCTATTTGTCAGGATTGTTATGATGTTAGCTAATTATCATCTGTTTTCTAATCACAACCAAGCAATACAGTTAAATAAACACCTCAAAACATAATCTCTGCAGTTTTAACCGGTACAGTACATCCGGAAAGTATTCATAGCACCTCACTTTTTCCACATTTTGTTATGTTACAGCTTTATTCTAAAATGGATGAAATTCATCTTTTCCCCCTCAAATTTCTACACACAATACCCCATAATGACAATGTAAAAAAAAGTTTTTTGAGATTTTCACAAATCTATTAAAAATAATTTTAAAAACAAGATATCATATGTACATAAGTATTCACAGCCTTTGCCATGAACCTCAAAATTAAGCTCAGGTACATCTTGTTTCCACTGATTATCCGTGAGATGTTTCTACAGCTTAACTGGAGTCGCCTGGGATAAATCTAGTTGACTGGACATGGTTTGAAACCACCTGTCTACATATAAGATCCCTCAGTTGACAGTGCATGTCAGAGCACAAACCAAGCCTGAAGTCAAAGGAAACAGAACCCAAGAACCCAATGGTCACTGTGTAAGTGCTCCAGCATTCCTGTGTGGAGAGAGGAGAACCTTCCAGAAGGAAGACCATCTCTGAAGCAACCCACCAATCAGGCCCGTATGGTGAAGTGGCTAGACGGAAGGCACCCCTTAGTAAAAGGCACATGGCAACCCACATGGAGTTTGCCAAAAGGCACCTGAAGAACTCTCAGACAATGAGAAACAAAATTCTCTCATCTGATGAGACAAAGATTGAACTCTTTCATGTGAATGCCAGGCGTCATGTTTGGAGGAAACCAGGCACCATCCCTACAATGAAGCATGGTGGTGGCAGAATCATGCTATGGGGGTGTTTTTCAGTGACAGGAACTGACAGACTAGTCAGGATTGAGGGAAAGATGAATGCAGCAATGTACAGAGACATCCTGGATGAAAACCTGCTCCAGAATGCTCTTGACCTCAGAGTGGGGCAACGGTTCATCTTTCAGCAGGACAATGACCCTAAGCACACAGCCAAGATATCAAAGGAGTGGCTTCAGGACAACTCTGTGAATATCCTTGAGTGGCCCAGCCAGAGCCCAGACCTGAATCTGAAGGAAGACTTCTGGAGAGATATGAAAAATGGCTGTGCACCGACGCTCTCCATCCAACCTGATGGGCAAAAAGGAATAAGCAAAACTGCCCAAAGTGAGGTGCACCAAGCTTGTGGCATCATATTCGAGAAGACTTAAGGCTGTAATTGCTGCCAAAGGTGCATTAACAAAGTATTGAGCAAGGAATGTGAATACTTATAGGTACATACGATTTCTTAGTTTTTTTTATTTTTAATAAATTTCCCAAAAAAAAAAACTTTTTCCATGTTATCATTATGGGGTGCTGTGAGTAGAATTTTGAGGGTGAAAATGAATTTAGGCTATAACATAACAAAATGTGGAAAAAGAGAAGCACTGGCTAGATTTTAAAGTTAGATCCCCAAACAGACCCAGTAATGCAGAGCTTACACATTACATACAAAAAAAATATTGCTTCACATCCCACTTTAGTTATGCATCAAAGTTAAAATAAGCAAACTTATTTTTTTATGGCTCATCAATTAAACTTTGTCCAGAACTATAGGAAAATGTAGGCCCAGAGTAATACTAACTGAAACATTTTAGCTGTTAAAATTATTATTGTTATTATTATTGTTATAACAAGTAGGAGTGTGAAAAATGTCTCCAAAAGTTGACCTTTAATCAAGGAGTGTTGTGGAAGGCATCCCCCCCACCCCCACCACCACCACAACACCCTTTTTCTGTCTGGATTTGCCCCTGGTTTGCAGTCTCCGACAAGGAATAATCAAGAATTTGTGTATTTATGTGGAAAGCATGACCTGATTGAAAGGTAAGAAGGCTTTATGAGCACTTTTACGTCATGCTGTCCTCAGAAAGAGATTGAAGAGATTATAGGAGTATGGTGGGGAAAAAAAAGCCTTAGTGTTTGTTGTTATGTGTCGCGGGTCTTCAGCTGTTTCTAGTTTAACCACAGCAAGGACGCTAACAGAGACACTCAGAGCAGTCTTTGAAAGATATAAGTTTAAGAATATGTTTGTAAAATGCAGCACTATGCTTTGCTCGCTGTGCCATCACCTCTCTCTAAAGGCACTTTGACACTTGCACGCATTTAACCCCCGCACTGCAGCATCACCTCAAAGTTAATTATTTAAAATATTTATATTGTAATGGCTTGCTAAAACAGTTGCATTTTCATTTCTTATGAGTATCTGTAAAATTATGTTCATGATAGATTAAACATCTTGTCATAATCATTCAGATGAGCTGCGCTGTGGCGTGCTTCGCTGACGCATTGACTCACACTGACACTCAGTGTTTTTGAATTGTTTGAACAATGTTCACATATAGTCAGAGGTGTCAAGTAACGAAGTACAAATACTTCGTTACGGTACTTAAGTACACTTTTTAGGTATCTATACTTTACTCCTTTACTTATTTTTCTGCCTACTTCTGACTTCTACTCATTACATTTTCACACAAGTATCTGTACTTTCTATTCCTTACATTTTTAAAACAAATAGCCTCGTTACTCTTGGCTTCAGCGCCGGTGGATGTGCGCTGACACCGCGGCTCCACCTGAAGCCGAGGCGTCAGTGCAGTTCCACCGGTGCGGCTTCACCGAGGCCCGAGGTGCCAGCGCACATCCACCGGCGTGCCTTTACCGAGGTGCCAGCGCGGATTTATCTGACCATGGGTCCGAAGAAGGCACTGACGGTGGAGGAGGGAGACAATATCAAGAAGTCCCTGGACTTTTTGTCTGAGGAAATCTCTGTTGTTAAAATGCAGCAGAAATCTATTATGGAGCTGGTGGAAGAAGTGAAGGCTCTCCGGATCCAGAATGCCGAGAAAGACCGGCGTCTGGTGCACCTGGAGAACCGTGTTGCGGAGTTGGAACAGCACACAAGGATGAACAACGTTATTATTACAGGAATTCATATTAAACCCCTGATCCTACGCACGGGCGGTGTCAGAAGACAGCGGAGGGGAGGCCAGTGAGCAGGAGGCCAGCTCAGTGGAACAAGTGACTGACTTCCTGCAATCTAAAGGTATTCAAATGGACTGTAATAACATCGAAGCGTGCCACCCCCTGCCCAGGAGAGAGGATGGAGACAAGCAAGCAGTTATAATGAGGTTTGTCAACAGAAAACATAAAATGGCATTGTTAAAACAGGGACGGAAACTTAAAGGAACAAACGTATTCATCAATGAACATCTGACCAAAAGAAACGCAGACATCGCCAGTAAAGCTCGTCTCTTAAAAAAGCAGGGAAAAATTCAACAGACATGGACATCCAACTGCAAAACATTCATCAAACTGAACGGAACACCAGAACAAGCGAAGGTTATGGTAATCAGGAACATCAAGGAACTGGACAAATACGATCAATAAGGTATGAGGACACAAACACATCACAACACCATGACACATACCAGAGGAACCTATTCATCTACTACATCATCTACATCTGGAGACAAGAAGGATATAACTCAAAGGATTGCTGATCATGTAAAACTAGAACTGAGAACATTTAAATACACAGACCACAATGTACTGGACTTGGAGCACGATATAGACCCGGACAATAATTTCTTCTCAAATATCAATGACAGTTGTTGCTATTATACAAATGAACAGTTTAATTGGATCATTAAAACGGATAACAAATTATCAATAATCCATTTCAACAGCAGAAGTCTGTATGCAAACTTTAACAACATTAAAGAATATTTAAGTCAATTTAAAAAAATATTTAACATAATTGCTATATCAGAAACATGGATCAATGAAGATAAAGGAATGGATTTTGAACCAATCGAAGCAGTGGTTCGCAGATTGAAGCAATGCTTCGACCTATTGTTTCATTTATTCTTTCTTTCGCTTAATTTTCCCCCGCTAAAACCCTAAAAAGCATACTTCTGTGAGTATTATTTACCTCTTCTATGTTAAACCGACCTGTTATGGTCTTCTGAAACAGTTGATAGATGTATTTTATAACTTAAAAACGGGAGCGATGCTAACGTGTTAGCATGTATATGGCATTTTCAATGTTAAAAGTTAGCATGAAGCAGTTCCAGCTGTCTTCACGTTTGGGTGCATTTGTTTTCAAATTGTAATATTTCTTAAATTTATTTTTGTTTATATATTAATAATCTAATGATTATTATATACAATTTCAGAGAAAGAGACAAAAAGAACCTGAATGGAAACACAACAGAAAATAAAATATAAAAGCAACTAACAACGAACATACATAAATAAATACATACATACATACAGAAATAAATGTTTCCTGTGAACACCGAGTGACTCTTACACCTCCATTTCATCCCTGTTTTATTTGTCAAACCATATTTTCAGTTTGTTAATTTCTTCACTAATTTCCTCCAGAACTATCTGCCAAACTAGAAAACTGCTGCATCCTAGTAAGAGCAGAATACTACTGGAATGAATTTGAATAAGGAAAGTTGTTTTGTTTTTGTTTTTTCTCTCACTAAATGGATGCTGCACTCACTCCAGTTTATTGTCTGGAATAGTCCCAGATTGCATTTCACAGCTTCTAGAATTGAAACATTTTCGTGCAGGTGGTGTTGGGGGGTAATTTTGGGTTTTGGGCCACATTTTTAAAGGTTACTTTATACTTTTATACTTGAAGTAGGTTTTGGAGCACATACTTTTTCACTTTTACTTGAGTAAAGAGGTCAAGTTGATACTTCAACTTTTACCAGAGTGTTTTTAAACTGCAGTATCTATACTTCTACTTAAGTAACAAATGTGTGTACTTTTGACACCACTGCATATAGTTCACAAAATTAATACGTGCCAGAGATTTTGAACATTTTAAAATTTTCTTGGTGCATGTTGTGCACTGTGCGTGCACGCAGCCACGCAGTTTACGAGTTTACTGTGGCACAGCAGACTGCGTACCAGTGAGTGTGAAGGCACCTTTAGAAACTCAAACACACAACCCCCCCTCCCCCTCCTGTTGTGAGTAGACAGGACACAGGAACAGACAGAGACTTACTGCCATGAGAAAAAGCAAAACAGAGATGCTATTCTAAAAAAAAAAAAAGGCTTTTTGATCGTTTTGAACACAGCATACATGTTTTCTGGGGGACGCAGTAAATTTTATATCATGCATCCAGCCTCAATTGGGTCAGTGTAGGCAACAGTCTATGGAATGTCTAGTAAATTAATTTTTTTTTTTTTTTTTTTGGATACCCAACAGATTTTAATTATTGTACATTGTCTAAAATAATGTACATGTGACCTAAAAGTGGCAGAAACAAGAAGTAAACTAAGAAGACAACAAACACAATACCTGAAGAAGATGGTTCTCAGTTTGCTTTTCCTTCTGTTCGATGTGAAGCTTCTGCAGATGTCTCCTCCTATCAAAGTCCTCCTGATTCTGCAAGCAGTCACTCATCTGTCTGTTTCGGTCTAAACGCTGAGCCTCTTCACGTTTGCGGTCTTCTATACGCCGCTGTTGAAGGCAGCTCATCAAGAACTGGACACAGTCACACAGGTGGAATATGAAGAAAAACAATTCCTTTCCATATTTAATAATACCCACATTATTACCTCTGCCAAGCATCAATGTCAATTCAATGGTTTGATTTTTACCAGGAAAAACTACAGAATTGACTGTCATGAAAACTGGTGCAGCACGGTGGCTTAGTGGTTAGTACTGTTGCCTCTCAGCAAGAAGGTTGTGGGATCCATACACACACACACACACACACACATATATATATATATATATATATATATATATATCCCCATCCACTGTGAGAGACACAATTTAAAAAAAAAAAAAAAAAAATCCAGAAATCACAATGTATGATTTTTGAATAATTTATTTGTATATTACTGCTGCAAATAAGTATTTGAACACCTGTGAAAATCAATGTTAATATTTGGTACAGTAGCCTTTCTTTGCAATTACAGAGGTCAAATGTTTCCTGTAGTTTTTCACCAGGTTTGCACACACTGCAACAGGGATTTTGGTCCACTCCTCCATACAGATCTTCTCTAGATCTATCAGGTTTGGAATTTCAGCTCCCTCCAAAGATTTTCTATTGGGTTCAGGTCTGGAGACTGGCCAGGCCACTCCAGGACCTTGAAATGCTTTTTACGGAGCCCCTCCGTAGTTGCCCTGGCTGTGTATTTGGGGTCATTGTCATGCTGGAAGACCCAGCCATGACCCATCTTCAATGCTCTTACTGAGGGAAGGAGGTTGTTTGCCAAAATCTCGCAATACATGACCCCATCCATCCTCCCTTCAATACGGTGCAGTTGTCCTGTCCCCTTTGCAGAAGAGCACCCCCAGAGTATGATGTTTCCACCCCCATGCTTCACGGTTGGGATGGTTTTCTTGGGGTTGTTCTCTTCCTCTAAACATGGTAAGTGGACTTGATTCCAAAAAGCTCTATTCTGGTCACATCTGACCACATGACCTTCTCCCATGCCTCATCTGGATCATCCAGATGGTCACTGGTGAACTTCAAATGGGCCTGGACATGTGCTGGTTTGAGCACGGGGACCTTGCTGCCCTGCAGGATTTTAAACCATGACAGCATCATGTGTTACTAATGTAATCTTTGTGACTGTGGTCCCGGCTCTCTTCAGGTCATTGACCAGGTCCTCCTGTGTAGTTCTGAGCTTTCTCAGAATCATCCTTACCCCACAAAGTGAGATCTTGCATGGAATCCCAGACCGAGGGAGACTGACAGTCATCTTGTGTTTCTTCCACTCTGTAATAAATAATCATAACAGTTGTTGTCTTCTACCAAGCTGCTGGCCTGTTGTCCTGTAGTCCATCCCAGCTTTGTGCAGGTCTACAATTTTGTCCCTGGTGTCCTTAGACAGCTCTTTGGTCTTGGCTATGGTGGACAGGTTGGAGTGTGATTGATTGAGTGTGTGAACAGGTGTCTTTCCTACAGGTAACAAGTTCAAACAGGTGCACTTAATACAGGTAAAGAGTGCAGAATAAGAGGGCTTCTTAAAGAAAAATTAACAGGTCTGTGAGAGACAAAATTCTTGCTGGTTGGTAGGTGTTCAAATACTTATTTGCAGCAGTAACATACAAATAAATTATTAAAAAAATCATACATTGTGATTTCCGGATTTTTTTTTTTTTTTTAGATTATGTCTCTCACAGTGGACATGCACCTAAGATAAAAATTTCAGACCCCTCCATGATTTCTAAGTGGGAGAACTTGCAAAATTGCAGGGTGTTCAAATACTTATTTTCCTCACTGTATATATATATATATATATATATATATATATATATATATATATACATACATATTCTATTTCTACCTCATTTTCTTATGTCTTGTACTCTTACAAGTATTATTATTATTGCTTATCCTTGCACACCCTGTTTGATGAGCATTTTCCTCTACTTGCACCCATCTTGTGTGTTTTTTAAGAGCTGACGTAACATGTGAATTTCTCCTGTTAGATCAATAAAGTTTATCTCATCCCTTCCCACCTGAGGCCTTTCTGTGTGGAGTTTGTATGGGTTTTCTGGGTACGCTGGCTTTCTCCCATATCCAAAGACATGCAAGTTATGTGAATTGCAAACTTTGAATTGACTGTAAGTGTGGGTCTGAATGTGATTGTCCCTCCATGTGTGGCCCTGTGATACACTGGTGTCCTGTCCTGGGTGTATCTGGCCTCGTGCCCTATGACTGCTGGTATAGGCTCCAGCAACGCCCCCCACACTTCATGATCCTTAAATGGAGTGAGCGGGTATATAAAATGAATGGATAGACAAACACTAAGTAAAGAAGTGAGGTATGGGCCAGGGTGGAAAAAATACATTAAAAACATGCATACGTTGTGAAATAAAGACTTGTCTGACATTCTCATGAAAAAAAATAAAAAAATCAATCATTAAGAAATACAACTAGTATGTTACTGTATGGCAATTCGACTGGCCTGCCTGCAGTCCAGACCTGTCGCCCTTTGAAAATGTGTGGCGCATTATGAAGCACAAAATATGACAACGGAGACCCCAGACTGTTGAACACCTGAAGTCATACATCAAGCAAGGTGGGAAAGAATTCCACCTACAAAGCTTTAACAATTAGTGTCCTCAGTTCCCAAACACTTATTGAGTGTTGTTAGAAGGAAAGGTGATGTAACACAGTGGTAAACATACCGCTGTCCCAGCTTTTTTGCAATGTGTTGCAGGCATCCATTTCAAAATGAGTGAATATTTGCACAAAAACAAAGTTTATCAGTTTGAACATTACATATCCTGTCTGTGGTACATTCAATTGAATATAGGTTGAAGAGGATTTGCAAATCATTGTATTCTGTTTTTATTTACATTAACATCCCAACTTCATTGGAATTGGGGTTGTAAATAATTGATGTGGTATGTTCCATTCGTTGGAAATTTAACTGGCAATAAAAAAGTAAGTTCCTTCAGCTGCTGCCCTGTTTTTACTTGGGGTCGCCACAATCCAGTGAGGATCTGCATGTTGATTTGGCACAAGTTTTACGCCGGATGCCCTTCCAGATGTAACTCTACATTATAGCGATACTCCTCGTGACGTCAAGAATCTGGTCACGTGAGTTTGTTGATGGACCTGGAAGCCTACAAAGACTTTCGTTGTAGGTTAACGTAGAGAAATTCTTGCTTTTGCGGCACTATCCAGGTTTCAAACGTATTCAGAGACTGTCGAATCGCTTCTTGAACTTGAGACGCCATACTTTCACTCTTTTGTGTTATCAATTTACATGCATTCTTGCCAACCACGTCAATGCCCATGTGTATGACGTCAATGTTTGTAAACAAGAAGTATTGCTACAAGGACAAATGCGACAGGGTTGGGTTTGAACATCGAACCTTCCACACTGAAACCAAGTGCACTAACCACTTGGCCACAACTCTTACTTTAACTGGCAATAAAATATATATAGTGGGGAAAATAAGTAATTGATACACTGTGGACTTTGCAAGTTTTCCCACCTACAAAGAATGGAAAGGTCTGTAACTTTTACTGTAGGTACACTTTAACTGTGAGAGACAGAATCTAAAAATGCCCACGAGGCATTCCAGAAAATCACACTTTATGATTTTCAAATAATTTGCATATTATTGCAAATTATACCCTGATCCACGCGTTTATCTCTTCTAGATTGGACTACTGCAATGTTCTATTTTCTGGTTTACCGCAGTCTAGCATTAGGGCTCTCCAATTGGTTCAAAATGCTGCAGCCAGACTTTTGACGTGAAACAGAAAGTTCGACCACATTACACCCATTTTGGCGTCTCTTCACTGGCTTCCTGTCCCAGTAAGATCAGACTTTTTTTTCCCCATATATATTTATTGGTTTTATTTTAAAGAGAATAAAACAACACAATAGAAGGGAAACAGAAATAACATGAACACTGGCCTCTTCACCTAACAAATACAGATACTCCCAATTTAAAATTAAATTGCTCTGTGCATAATAGCTGAAACCTCAAGTCCAGCGTATTTCAGAAAAGGTTCCCAAGTTTTTTTTAAAACACTGTCTTTATGATGCAGCCGACATGTCAAATAGTCCAAAGAAACAAAGCCAAAGATTGGGGGACTTCCAGTTGGTGGCTCTAATGGAGTAGACGCATGGTTAGCTCGCTCGGCAAATAACCAAAACTACCTTTTTCATTGAGCCCCTACAAGCCTGTCTTGGCATCTGCTCCTTTGGGAATATTGGTGCGTTTCACTTTCCACAGTTGTGGCCGATACTTTTCTCAAAATGCCGCCTAAGAGTCAAAAGTCTGTCGACAAGGAAGAGGGTAGCACTGTTAGCACTAGCTTGTCGGTGGAAGCTATCTCAGTGCTGCTCGAAAAACTCCGTGAATCGTTGTCTGCTGATTTCAAGGCATCACTAACTGGATTAGAGACTAAGTTTGACCAGCACAAACTGCTGGTGGATGACCATGACCAGCGCATATCGTCACTGGAACTCTCATCTGACGACGTTAGCCAGTGCGTAGTGAACTGGAAGATGCCATAGTGTCACTCCGGGATAACAACACCAAACTTAAAGCCAAAGTTACAGAATTGGAGGACAGAGGAAGACACTCAAACGTGCGCATTCTGGGGCTGGCGGAGGCCACAGAGTCAGGTCGCCCTTCAGAATTTTATGCACGTCTGCTTCAGGATGTGTATGGAAAGGACGCGCTGCCATCCCCACCAGAGATTGACAGAGCCCACCGCATAGATGCAGTCAGACCGGGTCCAGGTGTGCAGCCACGGCCAGTGATCCTCTGCCTACACCGCTACCAAGTCAAAGACCTCCTGATCAGAGAAGCCCGACGCAGGGGTACATTTGACTACCATGGCCAGAAGAGTCGTATTGTGGAGGACTACAGTGCTGAAGTTATGTCTCAAAGAGCGCAGTACAGAGATGTGATGGCGGAGCTTTACAAACGTGGTATGAAGCCTGCTCTACTCTACCCAGCCCGTCTCCGCCTGACGCTGTCCAGTGGGATAAAGAAATGGATCAACACGGTGGAAGAAGCACAAAAACGTATCGACGAGCACCCCTCCCGACCGTTCGGACCTAACGTCACATAGATGGAGAGACTGAACTGTTCTTGGATCAGACCTGGACTTCATAACAGTGTGTAAAACACAGTAAGCACTGTCACTATCAAGTATACACATTTTTCTATCCACAAATGTATACAAGTTGCGGTTTCCTATTGTACAATGGCCAGTTTAATACTTCCTGCTAAATGCCCTGTTTAATACTGTTATTTGAGCACACTTTGTACTGTAAATGGCACTCTGTTTTATCTGTTGGTAATATCAAGTGCTCTCAGTTATGATCATTTTTGTTATGTTCACTTTCATAAAAGGGGCAGCTATTTTAATTTCAATTCCCTTCTATATGCCACAGCTATAGCTCGAATGTTAGGCTTTTACTGGAGGACGAGTTTTTTGTAGTTTTTTTGTTTTGAGAGCTTGCTGCTTTTTTTATTTAATAATAGCAGCTGTCTTTTGGGGGGAAGGGAGTGGGTGGGTACCTGTCACCATTATTTTGTAAAAATGGGGAAAAAAACTGGTCACTTAACTATTATAGGTCACCAGGTTGCTGTGAACGGTGACATATCTACCAATTAAAAAATGCACCATGATGAATGGCTTAGACATTGTGAGTTGGAACGTAAAGGGCTTAAACCACCCTGTCAAATGAAAGAAAGTCTTCTCTCACATTAAGCACCTAAAATCCAAAATACTATTCTTACAAGAAACCCATGTCTGCACTTCAGATTTAAATAGATTATTGCATTGGTCTGGGCACTCCTTTCATACCACATTTCAGGCCAAAGCCAGGGGCGTTTCTATTCTCATCTCACATGATATATCATTTGAAGTGCACAATGTTTCCATAGACCCAAATGGTCGATAAGTAATTGTCACAGGTAAATAATTTAATATGCTAGTGGTCTTACTTAATGTATACGCTCCAAATACAGATGATGCAGACTTTTTCAAGCGTTTGTTTTCATCTCTGCCAGACTTGAATACATATCATCTTATCCTCGGCGCTGACCTAAACTGTTGGCTGGACCCAGCTCTTGATAGGTCCCCATGTACTCCCAGCACAGCGGGCAGGTCGGCCTGTCATAAATAATTTTCTCTCTGACTTTAGTGTCTACGATGTTTGGTGATTCCTACACCCGAAAGACAAAGAATTTTCCTTTTTTTCCTCAAGTGCACCATTCATATACTCAAATCGACTACTTTTTGCTGGATCACCGACTTCTTCCTTTTGTTAATTCCTGTGAGTACCACCCAATTGTAATATCCGATCATGCCCCTCTAACACTTTCTGTTTTGCTTCCAGGCCTCCCACCCAGGACCAGACAGTGGCGCTTCAATTCAACCTTGTTATCAGATGCTAAATTTATAGAGTTTATTGAGAAAGAGGTTGCCTTTTTCATCGACACAAATTCTACTGCCGACATTTCCTATCTTACTCTATGGGACACTCTTAAAGCGTACCTTCGGGGGCAGATTATCGCTTATACAGCAAGGATGAAACGCAAGTCAAGTCTGGAACAAAGCAACCTTCTACGGCAAATAGGAGAAATAGACAAACAATATTCTCAAAATAAATGTCCTGATCTATTTAAACAGCGAGTTGAGTTGAAAGCCAGATCTGACATGCTCAACACCTACCGTGTAGAACAACTGTTCCTAAAAAATAAAACAAGGCTTTATATGTATGGGGACAAATCAGACAATATTTTAGCCAATCAGCTCAAGGGCTTCAGAGCCAAACAAGCAATATCAAAAATTCAGTTGTGCACTGGCCAGACTACCACTGACCCCTTAGTAATTAACACAACCTTTAAAGAGTTTTATACTCAACTATACTCTTCAGAATTAAACTCAGATTCAACTACAATCAATAACTTCCTTAATAAACTTAACATCCCTTCACTTTCTGAAGCTCTCACAAAAAGACTTGAAGAGCCAATTTCTGAAATGGAAATAATCAAAGCCATAAATGCAATGCAGTCTTTTAAAAGTCCAGGCCCAGATGGGTTTCCATCTGAATTTTTTAAAACGTTTTCCAAAATTCTCTCTCCAATGCTGTGTTTGGTCTTGTCGGAGTCCTCCAAACAGGGCCAACTACCTCAGTCCTTATTGGAGGCATATATTACACTCATTGCAAAAAAAAAGGAAAGGATGCCTCACAGTGCACCTCCTATAGACCCATATCTCTCCTCAACACAGATGCTAAAGTACTGGCTAAAGTGTTAGCACACAGATTGGAAAATATTCTCCCATCTGTTATATCCAAAGACCAAACTGGCTTCATTAAAAACAGGCAATCTTACTTTAACATCAGGTGCCTCTTAAATATTATGTATTCCGCTAAAGAAGACCAACCTGAATGCGTGGTCTCCATTGATGCGGAGAAAGCGTTCGACCGCATTGAGTGGCCGTACCTGTTCGCTGTGCTGGACAAGTTTCGATTTGGGTCCGCTTTTATTTCTTGGATCAAACTGCTCTACTCCCAACCTACCGCCATGATTCGTACCAACTTTCAACTATCCAGGCCATTTAGCTTGTACCGTGGCACCCGTCAGGGGTGCCCATTGAGTCCCATGCTTTTCGATCTGGCTATAGAACCACTTGCTATAGCACTTCATACTTGTAGTGAGGTGTCTGGAATTTGGAGGGGGGTGTGGAGCACAAGGTCTCCCTCTACGCTGACGACCTCCTGCTTTATGTGTCTAACCCACTTGAATCAATCCCTACTGCATTATCGTTGCTCCATAACTTTGGCATGATTTCAGGAAACAAACTAAATGTTAACAAGATTGAGCTATTTCCAATTAATGACAAAGCACGGCATATTGATCTCTCTAATTTAAATTTTAAGGTTGAGTATGACACATTTTCATGTCTGGGAGTCACAGTCACTAAAATAACACAAAGACCTCTTTAAAGAAAACGTAACTGTTTTATTAAATCAGGCCAGACAGCTGACGCCGCAGTGGTCACCCTTGTCGATGTCTTTGGTGGGCCATGTAAACTCTGTCAAGATGGTAATTTTATCGAAATTTTTGTATCTTTTCCAAACATTGCCCATTTTTATTCCACTTGCTTTTTTTCAACCGTTGGATTCAATCATAACCTCTTACATCTGGCAGGGCAAACAACCTCGCTTAAGTAAAATTCACCTTCAAAAATCTAAACATCAGGGGGGTTTTGCCCTTCCCAATTTTCGTTTTTATTACTGTGCAGCCCACCTGACATGTCTGATACATTGGTCCCATTATTATGACCGGCTGGACTGTCTTGATTGGGTCTCATTAGAGCTCTTCTCACAGAGCACCTCTCCTTTGGCCTCAGTTGGTTCAGCCCTGCCTTTACCCCCCACCACTCTATTTGATAATCCAGTGATTAAACACACTTTGAAGATTTGGGGACAATTTTGAAAACATTTTGGTATGGACATTTTTTGATTTTGGAGCCCCATTCTTAACAATCATTTATTCAAGCCATCTGTTATTGATGTGGGTTTTCGGCAATGGCACCATGAGGGGGTTAAACGTTTTAAAGATCTGTTAGTGGATGGTACCATGGCATCATTTGCACAGCTGAAGGAGAAATTTAACCTTCAAAATTTAGATTTTTTTTCCGTTATCTCCAGCTGCGACATTTTCTCACCACACAACTATCTAACATTCAGGTTCCTATACAGGAGACCATGGTGGATAAAATACTATCATCTAAACCTTCCAAAGGTCTCATCTCTAAGTTGTATAATATCATGCTTGATCTTAAAAGTTCACCAGTTGATAAATTCAAAAATGCATGGGAGAAAGACCTGGGTCACGCTGTGTCGGATGATGCCTGGGCCTCTGCACTTAAACTTGTGTACTCTTCTTCCTTTTGTGTTAGGCACTGTTTGATTCAATTCAAGGTGGTGTACAGAGCACACATCTCCAGGCTTCTTGATGTAAAAGAAGAAAAATAAACCTGACCAAAACCTCCTTGCTGTAGTTTTAAATGCTCACTGTCAAGTGTGTTTCCTGTAGTAAAGCTATTTGCGCTCCCTCTCTCTTAAGGTAATTCAAAACTTTTTTACGTTTAACAGGTGTATGTATCCCTTTAACATTCCAGGTGCACAGTTTTAAGCCAGGCATGAAAAATAGCTAAAAAACAAAACACAGGGGTATCTGTCAATTTCCATCACAAACATACATAAATTGACATTGTGAATAAGGCCAAGAAGAACACTGAACAAACACTTAAAACAAATAACTATGTACTTAAGGTACATGTCATGTAAAACTTAACACTGTCCTCCTCTCAGAACAAGAGAAGATCAAGTGAGTGGAATCCCTGACAAGACGCATCAGCCCAGGATGCCAGGAAACTAAACTTTTCTATCCCAATGTTCAGTGTCCAAACTAATTATAAATGCCAGTAAGGTTGCTATGTCAATGTACTCACTCAATGTTGGGTAGCAGGCGAGAGAAAAATAAACAAAAGTAAGTATTTGCCCCACAGTGCAACCTGTGTCACGTCTTCACTCACCGCTGGTCACAGGGAGCTCTAGTGAGTCAATGAAGTGCTGAACCTCTTCTGGGCTGTTGAACACTTTGCTCAATCCGCGGAAAGTTACCTTTGGTAGAGCTGGGTATAATTGCCTGTAAGCAGCGCCAAGTGCCCGGAGTCGCTTCTTCACCGCGTCGTATCCCTTCCTCTTACGAGCCAAAGCGGCTGACTTGTCAGGGAAAAACATTACAGTGGCGCCTTCATGCGTCACCGTCTGACCATTCCGTCCAATGTCCCAAGAAGCATTCATCACTCGTTGTTTATCCTGGTAGTTGTGGAAGCGCACAATCACAGGTCTATGCTTCTGTGTAGGAGAGGGCTTGGGTCCGGTGATACGATGTGCCCTGTCAAGCTTAATTCGCCCCTCTTTCGTTTTGACGCGCAGCACCTCAGGAAGCCAGCGCTCAAAAAACAGGGTAGGATTCGTCCCCTCAACATCCTCGGGTAAGTTAAGAATGCGGACATTTCTTCTGCGCCCTTTTGTGAAATTGGTCGTTATCTTGGCCATTGTTTCACGTATGCAAGCCCGCATGCTGGCGTCAACTTCGCCCCAGTCAACACTGGCACTAGCCTGCTGTTCCACGTTAACATTAGCTTCGAGCACCTGCTCCTCCGAAGTATCCTGGTTCTTTTTGCGTGGCATCTCTGGGAGTCTCAGAAAATAACTATCAATGCTCATTACAAGTTAGTAATCACCTCTCTACTTGGCTTTTTAGTCATTAGTTGGGATAAGTTAACGTATTAGTAAAAAGTTTCACGAGCACACCGGGGCACGACCTATCCTTACGCCGCCATCTTGGAACTCCTGTGAGATCAAATTTTAAGGTTCTGCTACTAACCTATAAAACTGTTCACGGACTGGCACCTGTCTACCTAGCTGACCTAATTAAACCTTACGTACCGGCCCGGGCTTTATGTTCTCAGGGTGCAGGACTACTTTGTGTCCCTCGGGTGAACAAGAAGTCTGCGGGTCACAGAGCTTTCTCTTATCGTGCCCTTGTTCTGTGGAATGGTCTCCCTGCATCAATAAAACAGTCAGATTCTGTGGAGACTTTCAAGTCCAGACTTAAGGCGCACTTCTTTTCCCTTTCACATGGCCAGCATGCTGGTACAGTTTTGTTTTACGCTTTTTACTCTTTTAATTCATTTTATTAGTAATTGGAGCAGGCTGCGGCCTCAACTTTACCTAAATTCTGGGTCTTTTAGTGAAGCTTAGGGCTAGAGGCCGGCGATCACCTTAGTATTTCTTCTGCTTTTCTTGTTGATTAATGCTGGCAAATTATACAGTATTTTTTATCTATCTGATGCCTGATTTTAAGGTGGCAGTAATTAAACCATTACTTAAAAAGCCATCACTTGACCCAGCTATCTTAGCTAATTATAGGCCAATCTCCAACCTTCCTTTTCTCTCAAAAATTCTTGAAAGGGTAGTTGTAAAACAGCTAACTGATCATCTGCAGAGGAATGGTCTATTTGAAGAGTTTCAGTCAGGGTTTAGAATTCATCATAGTACAGAAACAGCATTAGTGAAGGTTACAAATGATCTTCTTATGGCCTCAGACAGTGGACTCATCTCTGTGCTTGTTCTGTTAGACCTCAGTGCTGCTTTTGATACTGTTGACCATAAAATTTTATTACAGAGATTAGAGCATGCCATAGGTATTAAAGGCACTGCGCTGCGGTGGTTTGAATCATATTTATCTAATAGATTACAATTTGTTCATGTAAATGGGGAATCTTCTTCACAGACTAAGGTTAATTATGGAGGTCCACAAGGTTCTGTGCTAGGACCAATTTTATTCACTTTATACATGCTTCCCTTAGGCAGTATTATTAGACAGCATTGCTTAAATTTTCATTGTTACGCAGATGATACCCAGCTTTATCTATCCATGAAGCCAGAGGATACACACCAATTAGCTAAACTGCAGGATTGTCTTACAGACATAAAGACATGGATGATCTCTAATTTCCTGCTTTTAAACTCAGATAAAACTGAAGTTATTGTACTTGGCCCCACAAATCTTAGAAACATGGTGTCTAACCAGATCCTTACTCTGGATGGCATTACTCTGACCTCTAGTAATACTGTGAGAAATCTTGGAGTCATTTTTGATCAGGATGTCATTCAATGCGCATATTAAACAAATATGTAGGACTGCTTTTTTGCATTTGCGCAATATCTCTAAAATTAGAAAGGTCTTGTCTCAGAGTGATGCTGAAAAACTAATTCATGCATTTATTTCCTTTAGGTTGGACTATTGTAATTCATTATTATCAGGTTGTCCTAAAAGTTCCCTGAAAAGCCTTCAGTTAATTCAAAATGCTGCAGCTAGAGTGCTGACAAGGACTAGAAGGAGAGAGCATATCTCACCCATATTGGCCTCTCTTCATTGGCTTCCTGTTAATTCTAGAATAGAATTTAAAATTCTTCCTCTTACTTATAAGGTTTTGAATAATCAGGTCCCATCTTATCTTAGGGACCTCATAGTACCATATCACCCCAATAGAGCGCTTCGCTCTCAGACTGCAGGCTTACTTGTAGTTCCTAGGGTTTGTAAGAGTAGAATGGGAGGCAGAGCCTTCAGCTTTCAGGCTCCTCTCCTGTGGAACCAGCTCCCAATTCGGATCAGGGAGACAGACACCCTCTCTACTTTTAAGATTAGGCTTAAAACTTTCCTTTTTGCTAAAGCTTATAGTTAGGGCTGGATCAGGTGACCCTGAACCATCCCTTAGTTATGCTGCTATAGACTTAGACTGCTGGGGGTTCCCATGATGCACTGAGTGTTTCTTTCTCTTTTTGCTCTGTATGCACCACTCTGCATTTAATCATTAGTGATTGATCTCTGCTCTCTTCCACAGCATGTCTTTTTCCTGGTTCTCTCCCTCAGCCCCAACCAGTCCCAGTAGGAGACTGCCCCTCCCTGAGCCTGGTTCTGCTGGAGGTTTCTTCCTGTTAAAAGGGAGTTTTTCCTTCCCACTGTCGCCAAGTGCTTGCTCACAGGGGGTCGTTTTGACCGTTGGGGTTTTTCCGTAATTATTGTATGGCTTTGCCTTACAATATAAAGCGCCTTGGGGCAACTGTTTGTTGTGATTTGGCGCTATATAAATAAAATTGATTTGATTCTGTTTTTTCTCTCTATTTAAGGTGCAGCTCCATCCAGAGATGGGAGCTGTATTTGTGTTGGCGATTCTCCTGTCCTGTGCACCAACAGCATTTCTTGTATATTCGTCCATGAATTGTTCTGTAATTTATGTTTGTAACATGGCCCAAGCAGAGGGTCACCCCTTTGAGTCTGGTTTGCTTGAGGTTTCTTCCTCAGAGGGAGTTTTTCCTTACCACTGTTGCTCTGGGGGTTGGTAAGGTTAGACCTTACCTGTGTGAAGCACCTTGAGGCAACTCTGTTGTGACCTGGCACTATATAAATGAAAATAAATTGAAAAATTGAAATTGAAATATTGCATGAAATAAATACAGTAGTGTTCAGAATAATAGTAGTGCTATGTGACTAAAAAGATTAATCCAGGTTTTGAGTATATTTCTTATTGTTACATGGGAAACAAGGTACCAGTAGATTCAGTAGATTCTCACAAATCCAATAAGACCAAGCACTCATGATATGCACACTCTTAAGGCTTTGAAATTGGGTTATTCTCAAGCTAGGCGAGCAATGTTGAGTTTGTTGAGCAAACCCCAGGCATTAGAATTACCTATTGATATCCTTTCTGAACTCTTTAATCAACTTGTTCTACCTGTATTAACATATGGCAGTGAGATATGGGGCCATGAAAATTTCCAAGCCATTGAAACTTTTCACCTCAAATTTTGCAAGCATACTCTCAAGGTACATAAAAACACCCCAAATTACATGGTACTCTGTGAATTGGCTAGAACAAAAGTCCAACAAGTAATTAAAAACCAAATGTTAAACTTCTGGCTAAGGCTAAAGTCAGGCAAGATTTTGAAATTTTCCTGTACTGTTTATCACCTTTTATTTAATATGTCAAACAGTGATGTTTATACCACCCCATGGATACAGAAGATCAAATCGCTGTTAGATAATCTTGGTATGACCTTTTTATGGCATGAAGAAGATATTAATCCCTCTTGGTTCAAAAAAGCAGTCGCACAGAAAATCAGTGACATTTTTGAACAAACCTTGTTGTCTGAAATTAACAATTCAACTGCCTACTTATCATACGGAATATTCAAGCATACCCCAGGGTTAGAGCAATATCTGCGTTTACTAGATTTTAAGGAAAGGATAAATTTGACCAAATTCAGATGTAATAACAACAAGTTGCCAGTAACAACAGGCTGTTACACCAATATTCCTAGACATGAAAGGTTGTGTCCACTTTGTGTCAGGCGTCACATTGGTGATGAATTCCATTATATTTTTGAATGTTTTTTCTTCAAAGCTGAACGTAAAAAATTTCTTAATAAATATTTCCTTAAGAGACCCAATACAGTGAAAATGGAAAAACTATTTAATTCAAATTGCACCTCAGAGCTTTCAAGCCTTGCAAAGTTCTGTACCATTATTATTAACAAATTTAATGTCGCCCTAAACTAGTCCTATCACCTCTCTAGAGGTAGTAATCTCAGCTGTTGGTTTTGTCTAATCTCACAGCCAAATATGACACTAGTCAAGCAAATGGCTCCTTTTTTTCTGTACATACTTTTTGTTTTTGTTACTATATATGCTTAGCTCTCTGTAAATACTTTGGCTAGAGTGTTGTGAGTTATTTCTAGTCGTGCCATCTCCTGAACCCTGATTATGTGGCTAAAGCCCATAAAAACACTAACTCTCTGACCTATTTCTTTTTTTTCTTTTTCCTTTCTTTTTTCCCCTTGTATAAAGTTCTTCGCACCGTGGCATAATCTACTTATATTTTATTATTATTGTATATTATGAAGCTGTACCTCATGTAATTAACATATACTTGAACAAATTTGGTTCTCCATATAGAAAGTGTAAAGTGAATATTATTATTATTAATATTATCATTATTATTATTAATTCTTAATTTTTATTATTACTATTATTTCTTTCATTATTTCTTTTTTCTCTCATTCCTTTTTTCTTTTCTATTTTATTTTATTATTGTGTATGTCTGAATCGCCTGTATTGTCTGTGATTGCATGCTTCTATTTGTTATTTTATATGTATGTATTGTGTACCTTATAGCAGGGGTGGTGGCCAAGTGGTTAATGCGCTTGGTTTCAGTTTGGAATGTTCTGGGTTCAAATCCCACCCCTGCCACATTTCTCCATGTAATCTGGAGCTGCGTCAGGAAGGGCATCCCGCGTAAAACCTGTGCCAAATCAACATGCAGATCCACCTTGGATTTGCTGTGGCGACCCCGAGTGCAAACAAGGGAGAAGCCGAAGGGACTTACTATATGTATTGTGTACCTTATGCAGTTCTCTCATACCCCACCAGGGGTGCCTTTCTAGAGAATAAATCATTGTCATTGTCAAAAAAAAAAGAAAAAGAAAAAAGTAGAAAAGGGGGTGTTCACAATAATAGCAGTGTGGCATTCAGTCAGCCTGAGGAAAATGGGACGTTCAAGACATTGTTCAGAAGAACAGCGTAGTTTGATTAAAAAACTGATTGGAGAGGGGAAAACTTATACGCAGGTGCAAAAAATTATAGGCTGTTCATCTACAATGATCTCCAATGCTTTAAAATGGACAAAAAAAAACAGAGACGCGTGGAAGAAAATGGAAAACCATCAAAATGGATAGAAGAATAACCAGAATGGCAAAGGCTCACCCACTGATCAGCATCATGATATGGGCATGTTTCTCCTACTATGGTGTTGGGCCTATATATTGCATACCAGGTATCATGGATCAGTTTGGATATGTCAAAATACTTGAAGAGGTCATGTTGCCTTATGCTGAAGAGGACATGCCCTTGAAATGGGTGTTTCAACAAGACAATGACCCCAAGCACACTAGTAAACGAGCAAAATCTTGGTTCCAAACCAACAAAATTAATGCCTCGCAGATGTGAAGAAATCATGAAAAACTGTGCTTATACAACTAAATACTAGTTTAGTGATTCACAGGATTGCTAAAAAAGCAGTTTGAACATAATAGTTTTGAGTTTGTAGCGTCAACAGCAGATGCTACTATTATTGTGAACACCCCCTTTTCTACTTTTTTTTTTTTTTTTTTTTTACTAATAGCCCAATTTCATAGCCTTAAGAGTGTGTGCATATCATGAATGCTTGGTCTTGTTGGATTTGTGAGAATCTACTGTATCTACTGGTACCTTGTTTCCCATGTTTCCCAAGAAATATACTCAAAACCTGGATTAATCTTTTTAGTCACATAGCACTACTATTATTCTGAACACTACTGTATTTGATACAATGGAAAAACAGAACTTAGTATTTGGTACAGAAACCTTTGTTTGCAATTTCAGAGATCAGATGTTTGCTGTAGTTCTTGACCATGTTTGCACACTGCAGCAGGGATTTTGGTCCACTCCTCCATACAGATCTTCTCCAGATCTTTCAGGTTTCGACTTTCTGCTGTCTTCAAAGATTTTCTATTGAGTTCACGTCTGGAGACTGGCTAGGCCACTCCAAGACCTTGAAATACTTCTTAGTTGCCTTGGCTGTGTGTTTCGGGCCATTATCATGCTGGAAGACCCAGCCACAACCCCTGTGTTCCACATGAGTGTGTGTGTGGGACGTCCATTAGTCCTGCAGATGTGTGGGTCCGGGCACCCCCCGGATCCCCTAGTTACGCTCCGCGCCCTTGGCACTCACGGCCACGAGTGGGTGTCCTGCATTGCCAAATTCAAATGTTCGCAAGTATCCTCCCCTCTCTCCGAGTCGGAACCACCAAGCTAACAGGCTAATGTTGGTTCAGGTGTTTATTAAATCACATTTGTGCTGACTGTGCGGTGGTTCTCATAAAGGTTTACTTTGTGTGGGCAGTAAAAGTTATCAGTCACTTATTTCCTCAGTAATCCTGCATTAAGTGGACCTACCGACAGCTGTTAAAAGTGTTAACACCATTATCATATAACATTCACCATACAAAAAAGCTATATTATTCCAGGTGTAATAAAATACTTCAAACACACACAACAACGAGTTACTCTGTTACAGCTGGAGGTAATGAGAGGAGTCGGTCGCAGGACCCGGCCATTGTCACTCAAAGCAACCACACCCACAATTATACAGAACTTTACGGATTAAGCATTTTACACTAAGAAGTTAGAAAAAAATTTACCCCACCCCACCGTACAGTTGTCAAGGAGGAGAAAACTATCTATAGAACCCAAAAGCATTTTTTGTACCAGGCTGTAAACATGTTTATATAATGGCTGAGTGGATCCTTGTCATTTGATTGGTGCTTTTTGTGTTGCATTGCTTTTAGAGTGCAATTTGATTCCACTCAGAGTGGTTCCACACATTTGGTACCATTACATTCTGCACACAGACCTACACACACACACGTGCGCACACACACACGCACGCGTGCGAGCACACACGAAACATGCGCGCGCATGCACACACAAAACACATCCACTCCGCTGTAAGCCATCTGGATGTATGAAGAGCTGTTCAGATGAAAAGCTGATGTGATTTTTGGCTGGACTACACAAAGTCTTTTTTTTTATGGAAGTACAAAGTCAGTGCACAGCATCTGGTTATTCACATCATAATAAAATATGAAATGACAAGGATCTGTTTTAGCTGTTATATATAAAACAAATTAATGTTTTTACATTCTGTCAATGGAACAAATATTTAATTTGGTGAAAGCTGGAACATACCATTCAACGAGGCAAAGCCGAGTTGAATGGTATGTTCCAGCTTTCACCTAATGAAATATTCGTACAATTGAACTCATAAACATTCATTATTTGTCTATTATTTTTGCTCTAAAGTTGGATGTTTTAAAATGGGTTTCTGAGGGAATGTGCTCAGTTTTGGAGCCAACCTCAAGTGGCTAGTCAAGGAACTGCACTTCCTGGCTGGAGTCAAAATACAAGCTTAAATGTACACTCTCACGAGCGCCACAAGCTATAAGTTGACGCTCTTGTTATGGCCGAACAACTGTCCAGTTTCTGGGTATTCTGTGTTAGTACACGCCCGCGGCCGACATGCTTGATGAAATCCTGCGCAAAAAGTAGTTCCCAGATAATTGTGATATATTCCTGTGAGATGAGTATATCTCATCTAAATTAATTCTCAAATTTACCAGTAATAAAATTGTAAAGATAACTGAAATTTTAAGAGTGGCCATAATAAATATTTAAGAAACTTAAAGTTTATGAGCACTGTAAACATTGACACAATGGAGTTTGTTGTGGAAGAGTTCAGAAGGATACAACTGGAATGGTTTGATTACCATTTACAGATGGAAGTGGCTACTCGCACGGCCGCCGTGTCCATAACTTTCATTTGGCTAGTCGCATGGCAAGACTCTGGTGGTAAAACTTGGAACTTTTGTTTGTTTTGTTTGCATTATGTTTGTATAAACAAACATAATGCATTAAATGAGAGCTATGGACACGACCGCCATTCGAATAGGGTCGGCCTTTTGCCACCAGAGTCTTGCCGTGTGAACACTGAAATGAGTTATGGACATGGGCGAATAAAAAAAAAAAAAAATGTAAATCTAAAAATATTAATCTTCAATGCAGTATGTTTGATTTTGATTTGGAATAAAAAAAAATCATGAAAATCGAAAAATATTAAAGGAGTTAGGATATCTTGAATGCAGTATGTTTGTTTATACAAGTAGTTCCAAGTTTTGCCACCAGTGTCTTGCCGTGCGAATAGTGAAATGAGAGTTATGGACACGGCCACCGTGCGAATAGCCACAGCCTTTACAGATATCAAAGACTTGGGTGTTAACTTTGTGTTAAAGTCAGAACAAGAAGCTGCACTGAAAGAGATCTATCTGGGAAGAGACACATTCTGTTTGTTAGCAGCACGCTGAGCAGTGTGGCAAAAGTACTCCGGCGAGCTCAATCTGTGGGCGAGCTATCCCACAATGCCAAAATAGCAGAAATGTCAGTCCAATGAGAGCGACACTGAGCAGGGTGGCTTGAATGTTGCCTGGTACTACAAACAGAAAAAGAACCACATTCAACACACCTTATATATCATTTGTTGTTACAGTAGTTTTGGTATTGTGCGTTAACAGTTATACAGGAAGCGTTTGTAATTTACTTTACAATGTGCATTTGCACATTTACCTCAAATTCTATTGCCCCACCACGAAATAATGCCGACTCCACTTAACCCCACCAACAAAAAAAAGAAAATTTGGAGCCGCCACTGGTTCGTGAAGCAAAGCGAATAGCTGAAGCTGTTGTTGCTGATTGATGTTAGCCACTTCACCTGCTAGCGATTTCACCTGTTGCTTTACTTCCACATAAACCTCTGAGAAATACAAAATATCGATTCATACCTGGGAAGTCGTGTTTCGTCTAAAACCTCTTCCAGCCATTGCGATTCTAACTTTAGGAGTCAACAATTCCAAGCGCTCACCGGACCAGCGGAGGTGTTTGGTTGTCGAGCAGTGTGTCGAAACTTGATTCAAACTCAGGTCAACACAACTGCAATGGAGTACATGTATTTTAAAAAAACAACATGAAATTCATATTTTTCTGTTTCTGGGTATTTGAATGTTGGAGTTGTCAGAAAAAATAATGTGATAAGTCAGAATTCCAATGGCGTTAAGAAAGTGATATTAAAACTATTTCACCCTAGTAATGTGATAACTGGATATAGGCTTTTCATCTTGTTAGATTATTTTCTAATTGTGAATTATTTTATTGTATGTAACACTGTTCGCTGTTATTTTTTGTAAGTGGCGCAAAGCAGCAGTGAATTTATAGCCATTCAGTTAAATCAACTTATTATATATTTGCCAATCTAAGGGGAGCAGGGAATAAACATACAGAATCCACATTCAGACTGACATCAACCCTGTTATCTTTTTAATAAGTTTGAACATTCTACCAAATTTGGCGGCGCTCCGCTTAAAAGTATTTGACCTCCGGTGGACACGAACCACTGCAATACAGTTGGTTCTCCAGCAGATGTCCCCCATGAGCTCCATGAAGGACACTCAGCATGAAACCAGTGTTACACACCGTTCAAAATGGTTCAAGCTTCGTTCTCACTTGGCGCGTGGCCGTTGTGGTTGCATAGCAACTTGGAAACAAAAGCAGTGCAGCTGTTTCATTAAGTCTTTCAAAATAAATAAATAAACAAGTACTGTAACTCAGCAGGCTAAACAATATAAGGGATGAATGAACCTAATGCAAAAATAACGGGTCTGCTTTTTATTGATTTACGAGTACTACAGCAAATTTCTAGGTTTTAGAATTATTTTGGTTGAGTGTATATATGAAAACCTGATCACTGTTTATTTTTGCAATTATGCCCATTAAATTATGCAATATGTTCTTTGAGGCTTGGTTCCACTGTGAAGAATATGTAAAAAACAAAAAAAAACAAAAACATATATATATAAGTGCATTAAAAACCAATTAATAGAAACACAATATAAACTGGTGGTCAGACATTTATTTATTTACATACACTCATTGTGGACATGAATAATGATAGCAATATTCAGTAATTTCCTATTAACTGATTTGGGGTGGGGGGAGTGGGAGTCAGGTTTATGTTATTACTGTAAGGTTTCAAAAGATTAAGGATACAGCTGCTTATGTTCTGACAGGATCACGGCATTTTCAGTCATATTACTCTAATTCTATTTATGTCGCACCAAATCACAACATAAGTCCCCCATTCTTTGTAGGTGGGAAATCTTGGAAAATCGACAGTGGATCAAATACTTACTTGCCTCACTGTAGCTGGTTTAAGTGATCAAGTCTAAACTGCCACTTATGACTGCCAGCTGTCTCTGCTCATTTAAATGTGATCATGTTTGATAGAAATATATTTCTTTAATGATGTTCAGTGTAAACAAAGAAAGCCCAACAAAACAAATCCCAATTTAACAGTGAGATTCACCGTATGTTGTGAAAAACACCCTGTGGCTTGTTTCCCCCCCAATATAACTTAACAAAACAGACACGTTTCACCAGAATGTTTATTTTTCTCATGTCATGGTGTCACAGCTCCACTGTGTCACAGCAGTCAGAATTACTGAATTACTGGTACTCCTGGTATCAACAAGTGATTAAATTAATCAAGCATTAAACACTAACCTTTGCTTTGAAAATCATACTTAAATGTTAAATTCATCCCTTAGAAGACCATCAGAATATTGTTGGCACATCATTGTATTTTTGGCACGTTACACAAAACCCATTCAAGTCCACCTGAGTATGGAGCAAATCTACTTCTGTATCACTAATGCAATAAATGAGTCAGAGGGAATTGACTACCATCTCTGAATAACCAAAAACTGATTACTAAACAGCAATAAACATTATTTTCTAAAGGACAACAGAAATGGGAAATTAACATTTTGCCAAAGCCAACACTAAAAAAGGACTGATCTCTATCTTTGAATCATCTGTACCTAATGCCAGTAATTCTGTTGGGAAAAATAAATTTAACAGAACTACAATTTTCTCAGCAGCAGATACTTCACAATTTATACTCTGATGGAGAAGGTGTGATGATAGAGAGAGCTTGACCTCCCTGAAAGCCACTCCAACTGCTCATGTTACCTGTGAGGAGAAAATTGTTCACTGCGATACAACACATTAATTAACTGTCACAGCTTATTATCTCATATGGAGTAAAACTATGGGCTTACGTTTCATCCCATCCTGGTTATTCACTGCAAATTCCAGAACCTGAACCTGTATGCCCAAGATTTCTGTCACCCTGGCAGGGTATAAGGATGGATTTGCTATTACTTGTTGACCTCATACCCTGTCTGTCAGCAGAAAACAAATCTTAAAATTTGTGGAAGCCCAAAGTGCATCAAGAACTTTTCATAAGAAAAAAAAGCGTGTCACAATATGAGAGAGGGGGGAGAAGAAAGAGAGCATTTCTATTGCACTTCACAAAGATCACAGCATCCAGAGTTTGACCCAAACTCATCTCTTTAACACCTTCATACTTTATGGGAAGGCAGGTAACAAATGTGACCCGATTGATGTTTCCTCTCTGGGTGTGTCTGCTCTGGGTTTTGTACCACTGCAGTCTGACTGTTTCACATCAGTCTTCAGGGCTTCTTCGTGCGATCCAGCTTCATTAAGGGCTCTGTGGTGTCCGAGTCGCTGTGGTGCTTTCTCTCACGCGGGGGATCAACCTTATTGCAGCGCGTCCATGATGGGGAGCGCATACACCCACCTCTGTGCAGCATAGGCTGGTGAGAACCTGAGAAGCAGACCCACGAAACCCTTTGGTCAACAAGAGAACAATACATGCACAGTGTTTGTGTGTGTGTTTTGTGTGCCACAAAACTGAAGCTACAAATGTGCAACTAGATTAGGCTTTAGACAAAAGTAAATATTTCTGAGAGCATGTTGTTACACTGCAGCTGGACTGAGGCTTACTGAACTTCACAAGGATCATATATTGAACCAACAGTGTGTGTTAACACAATTATAATGTCTACTTGAATTACATAAAGTTTAAATACAATAGTTTATTTGGTGTTTTCTAAATGGACTGCATTTATATAGCGGTTTTTCATCTGCAAAAGACACTCAAAGCGCTTTACACATCAATGCCTCACATTCACTCCGATGAGAGGGTGCTGCCATGCAAGGCACCCACTACACACCGGGAGCAATAGGGGATTAAAGACGTTGCCCAAGGGCCCTTAGTGATTTTCCAGTCAAGCTGGGATTTGAACTGAGGATCTTCTGGTCTCAAGCCCAATGCCTTAACCACTAGACCATCACCTCCCCCCCCTTTTTTTTGCTCACTACCTCAGATTTTCAGTTGATTAACATTTTACACACCAAGACTGACAGAAGTTGATGGAATTGCTTTTAAACATCTCTGCTCTGTATGAATAACACCCATACAGATGAGGACATAAGTATTAGCCCCTATGAAATTTAATGTTTTCTTCAAAAAATTCCAAATTGTTTTTTTTAAGAGAGCAAGGAATTTTGAACAAAGCATTTCTAAACATCCTAGTTTTATGCTTACATTATTTTACTTTGCGCACAGAAACAAAATTATTTCACAAAAACCAAAACTACAGGGTCAAAATTATTGGCCCTTTAAGCACTGGCTGTGCAATGATGTGCTTGAACTTTGTAATGCTCAAAGCTTGTAAAATCAAGTTAAAATTGAGGGTATTGTCCAATGTACACACAGTGTAAAAACCTCAGGAAGGGTTTGAGTTGAAAGCACCAACGAAATCAGAAAAAGAATCGCTGATGCTCAAAAAGGAGGAGAAGGCGTTACACAGCATTCCCCAGAGTCAAGAACTGGAATGAGAAGTACCAAGAAATTCAAAGAGAGCCACACAGTACAGAATAAGCCTGGCAGAGTTTGGAAAAGAAAGATTTCAAAAACTCTGGAAACAAAACTAGTGGGAGATGCATCTAAAGACCCGAAGACAATTGCCAAGACACTAGTGAATGGCTTATACAAGTTGGGAATTGTGGTCTCAAAGCAGACAATCACTAGAGCTCTGGACAGGAATGGACGGTGAGGATGCAGACCAAGAAAAACTCCACTTCTGCAGAAGAGACACCTTCAAACCAGACTGAAGTATGCTAAGGACAACCAGGAGAAAGATCATGCATGGTGGAAGCGTGTCCTCTGGTCAGATGAGATGAAACGAGAGCTCTTTGGCCATAGAGACGTTGCTTACGTTTGGAGAAAGAAGAAAGAGGTGTATAACCAAAAGAACATCGTTCCCACAGTGAAACACGACGGTGGGAATATTATGCTGTGGGGATGCTTCAGTGTGTCTGAAACTGGGAATCTCCACAAGGTCAAAGGAATCGTGAAGAACGGATATTTGAAGATTTTGAAAGAAAACCTCAAGCAGTCAGCAGCAAAACTGAGTCTGGGTCACTGCTTTGCCTTCCAACACAACAACCACCCAAAAAATACATTGCTTCTGGTGAAGAACTACCTCCAGAAGACCAAAGTGAACATTACTGGCAAATATTTTTGTGCACCATTTTTCTAATTTTAATCAGAAAAAAAGGTATCCTAATGCGAATTTGTCCACCTATTTGTCCTGCATGTGTTCATACAATTTTGCAAGGATCGGCCAATCTGTGTGGCAAGTATAAGCCAAACTTGTGCGAGGTCAGTTTTGACCCCGGGAAGAACTATTACATTTTTGACATTATAGTTTCGGATGATATTGTAATTTTCAACTCTAATCATTCTATTTTACTGTTTTGCAAGCATGGCCAACAGACCTGCAATAGCAAGATTTACAGGTGCACTAACATTGAGACTGATTCTTGATGCCCAGAGTGAGGATGAAAAGGATGATGGACAAATATTAGAGAGTGAAATAAATATGAAGAACCCTAAAACAATCATTTATATAGAAGTAGTCCAATATAAAGTCAACTGGGTCATAAATAACCCCACTCTGTCATATTAGTCGCTAAAATAGCTTTGACGCTTGGCGGTTAAATGTATCCTGTTTTTCTTATACATGCAGGAGATCACTAAAATGAAATTATGTAGTTTTATCACCTCAAAGAATTATACATTTTGATATGTGAGAAGTGGTCACACATAAACCATTAACAATATCTTACTCATTTTAAACGGTTTCCGGCACATTATGTGTGCTTAAAATGCATCTGCTGCATTTATGCAAGTGTAGGAGACTGGTGCCTTAAGATCTGGCAATCAGACAAGCGATACACATTAAGGGGATTATTGAGCAATTTATGAATCAGTGTATCAATAAAAATCTGTACATTTAAATTTTTTTTTTTTTTTTTTTAACCAAAAACAGCATCATGAATAAAATGACAGCACGGACAAAAAGAGCTGAGCATCCCTTTCCAGAGTCTTTACTGGACATTTATGCTTCATGCCACCTGGTGGCGATGTGTAACATGCAACAATACCAGACAGTACAACCAACAGCAAACTGAAAACCTTGTGTTTCAGCAATAAAGGCAAAGTGTCTAGGGCTGCAGCTATCAATTATTTTCGTAGCTGAGCATTTTATCGATTATTCCAGTGATTAATCGAGTATTCGAATTTTAAAAATGTATGTAATTTCATTAATTTACTTAAGCTTAATTTAACGGTTATACCTGATAGAGAAAATGATAAGTAAGATTAATGAACAACCAATTCAACTCCTCTTAAAATAAACATTTTTATTGGCAGACTTTGGTGGCATAACTTAAGTGGTAGCTGCTTCTCTAAAGAAATAAAAGGACTGCATTTAAGTGGCATTAGCAAATTCTGGATAAATTTTAAAGATGAAAAAAAAATGTAAAACATATTGCCATATTAGGCCTGAAAGAAGTTTCTGTTGTAAGTATTTTAGACATAGGATTAGCAAGTTAGGTGAATTGGAAACCATCATTGTCCAGGTCTCCCTTGTTAAAGAGATCTTGATCTCAATGGGACTAACCTGGTTTTCTAAAGATTAAATTAAAGTGGGAGGGGGAAGTGTTGGCTTTTTAAATACTTGAAAGACACTGGACTTGAGAGGATTTAGCATTGCTATAATGTAGGGGTGCCGGGGAAGAGAGGGGAAAAAAAAAAAAAAAAAAATAATCGATTGACGTCCGAATCGCGATTCTTATTTATTATGATTCTGAATCGATCCAAAATGTCCAAGAATCTATTTTTAAAAAGTATTTTATAAAACATTTTCTTGCTTACTTGCTGCGTGTACTGTTTGCCAGGCAATGGCTTCCGTACTACAGCGTCCCCGCGAGGGGAGGGTCCCCTCAAACATTCGTGAGCTGCAGCTTAGTATGGCAGACGAAGAGCTAATTCAGCCAGCACCGTCTTTGCTGAAGGCAAATGTTTGAGCGCATTTTGGATTTTATTATTTGCTGCGTAAGAAGGAGCTTGACATGACTTATGCAGTGTGCAAAATCTGCAAAATGAAAGTCAAGTACTTCGGAAGCACTTCAAATCCGCAAGCCCGCATGCTACGCCATCACCCGGAGCTAAAAGAAGTGGAGCAGCGGTCTCTGCCGACTACTGACCAGCACGTCGCTAAACTGCCAGCCAACTCTGAACGAGCAAAGCAGATAAGTAAATTTACATCATCTAGAATCACTTGATTAACCTTATAAAGCTGCATTTTCTTAAACATAAACATTTTTTAAGTAATATAACTTTCTCAGAGCTCTTTCAATCGAAAATTGGTTCTGAATCGAATCGTCGGCCCAAGAAGCGGAATCGAATTGAATCGTGAGTTGTTGTATGATTCACATCCCTACTATAATGGACTGATGCAGAAGGTGGCAGCAATGCAACAATAAGGATGCCGGCTGTCAAACGCCACAGAAGAAGAGAGAGTACATTTGGTTTATGTCACAAGAGTATGTTTTGAGGTCGGAGGACATTTCTGCATTCAGAAAAATACCTCAAGCAACCACAAAAAGTGCATAAAAGCACTTACAGCAGTGTTCAGAATAGTAGTGCTATGTGACTAAAAAGATGAATCCAGGTTTTGAGTATATTTCTTATTGTTACATGGGAAACAAGGTACCGGTAGATTCAGTAGATTCTCACAAATCCAACAAGACCAAGCATTCATGATATGCACACTCTTAAGGCTATGAAATTGGGCTATTAGTAAAAAAAAGTAGAAAAGGGGGTGTTCACAATAATAGTAGCATCTGCTGTTGACGCTACAAACTCAAAACTATTATGTTCAAACTGCTTTTTTAGCAATCCTGTGAATCACTAAACTAGTATTTAGTTGTATAACCACAGTTTATCATGATTTCTTCACATCTGCGAGGCATTAATTTTGTTGGTTTGGAACCAAGATTTTGCTCATTTACTAGTGTGCTTGGGGTGGTGGCCAAGTGGTTAATGCGCTTGGTTTTGGTGCAGAAGGTTCCGGGTTCAAATCCCACCCCTGCCACATTTCTCCATGTAATGTGGAGTTGCGTCAGGAAGGGCATCCGGCGTAAAACCTGTGCCAGTTCAACATGCAGATCCACCTTGGATTTGCTGTGGCGACCCCGCGTGCAAACAGGGAGCAGCCAAAGGGACTTACTACTTTACTAGTGTGCTTGGGGTCATTGTCTTGTTGAAACACACATTTCAAGGGCATGTCCTCTTCAGCATAAGGCAACATGACCTCTTCAAGTATTTTGACATATCCAAACTGATCCATGATACCTGGTATGCGATATATAGGCCCAAAACCATAGTAGGAGAAACATGCCCATATCATGATGCTTGCACCACCATGCTTCACTGTCTTCACTGTGTACTGTGGCTTGAATTCAGAGTTTGGGGGTCATCTCAAACTGTCTGTGGCCCTTGGACCCAAAAAGAACAATTTTACTCTCATCAGTCCACAAAATATTCCCCCATTTCTCTTTAGGCCAGTTGATGTGTTTTTTGGTAAACTGTAACCTCTCCTGCACGTGTTTTATTTAACAGAGGGACTTTGCGGGGGATCCTTGCAAAAAAATTAGCTTCACACACGCGTCTTCTAACTGTCACAGCACTTACAGGTAACTCCAGACTGTCTTTGATCATCCTGGAGCTGATCAATGGGTGAGCCTCTGCCATTCTGGTTATTCTATCCATTTTGATGGTTGTTTTCCGTTTTCTTCCACGCGTCTCTGGTTTTTTTGTCCATTTTAAAGCATTGGAGATCATTGTAGATGAACAGCCTATAATTTTTTGCACCTGCGTATAAGTTTTCCCCTCTCCAATCAACTTTTTAATCAAACTACGCTGTTCTTCTGAACAATGTCTTGAATGTCCCATTTTCCTCAGGCTTTCAAAGAGAAAAGCATGTTCAACAGGTGCTGGCTTCATCCTTAAATAAGGGACACCTGATTCACACCTGTTTGTTCTACAAAATTGATGAACTCACTGACTGAATGCCACACTACTATTATTGTGAACACCCCCTTTTCTACTTTTTCATAGCTTTAAGAGTGTGCATATCATGAATGCTTGGTCTTGTTGGATTTGTGATAATCTACTGGTACCTTGTTTCCCATGTAACAATAAGAAATATACTCAAAACCTGGATTAATCTTTAGTCACATAGCACTACTATTATTCTGAACACTACTGTACTTTACTCATTTGTTGTCAGTCTGGGTAAATAGTCAGACTAATCTCGTTTCCTCAGTGGAGCGTTCGCAAGACAAAAACAAACGTGCTTTTGTCATGGCAAGCGGTCAGAGCTATTATCTCCTACTACTAGCTAGCTCCGCTCCAGCACAACTGAATAACAATTTCTAGATTCTTAACGATAACCATCCCATTTGCAATCATTGATCTAAATTAAAGACTTTTGTGAACGCGACATTACCATTATCTGTTGGGTCCGCTTGACGGGCTTGATGCATACAGTAGATGTTTTCAGCTCAGGTGCTGTAGCATTGAAGAAGTGCTGCTATGGAACGCTAATTCCGTGTTTTAGTACACACGCATTGTACTGTGCACTTGTACTTTTGCTTTTGGTTTAATTCATAATGGTCTCACACTTTCGACAGTTTGACGTTTTCTCCATGGGTTATTTGTGCTCCCTGCAGCTAACCGTTCCATCTCTGTCTCCATTTTGCATTCCATGCTTCGCATATGCTTTGCGGCATGCTGTGCATGTATTGCACACACAGTAGTGAATTAAACGTAGCCTCAAGGCAAAGAATTTTGCCTCGAAGCATTTTAGTAAACAAATTACTCAAATTATTCGAGGAATCATTTCAGCCCTAAAAGTGTCACACTGAGTGCCTGACTAGGACATCTCTCAACAGCACCTCCATGTTCATTCATTCACCAGAGACAGAGAGATCAATGGAGACTAATTTGAACAAGCAGGACAATAACCAGCTCAAACAGACATCAGTAAAAATATACATCCATAATGTTTGCAACTAGAACTAAATAAAATGTCAGAGCGGTGCTGGCTGTGCAAAATCCATTATAAAGGTGTCATGCTCCGGCCCTTTTGAGCCAGTTGTTATGGTACTGGACCTTTTTCCACTTCTGTGCTGTGAGCCTTCTATGTTTTTAGTTATATCTTATCATGTAATCATGGTCATGCTTCAGTTATGTTTTGTCTTGTTTCATCTATTTTTGGTGTATCATTTGCCTGGCACGTATATAGTTTTGCCGTTTTATTTATTGTTTGCTTTCATTCTTGGTCCCTTATGTTGCTTTAGTCTTAGTTTAATTCTGTTAATCACATTTATTGTATTATACTTTAATCACAGGTTTTGGTTATCATTTATCTTCAAGTGTTTATCTGATTATGTTCCAAGTATTATTTATTGCATTTTCTGTTAATCAGTTATCTTGTTTTATTTTATTGCATTAGTCTGTAGTCACCGGGTTTGTTTATTCTCTGTTATACCAGTAGTTTGTTTTGTCATCATCATTTACTGTATTCACTTTTATGTCTCAGTCAGTATACGCCTGATAAAAGGAAGGTTTATTTATATATAAAAAGACCCAGGTCAGAGGTAGCGTGGATCTAACACAGTTCCACAGTCTCGGTGCAGCCACAGAGAAAGCCCGATCTCCTCAGTGGCAGTATCTGGACCTCAGAACCTTAGAAGATCTTAAAACTCTGCTTTGGTCCCGATGTGTCAGCAGCTCGGCTAAATATGGTGTGGCCAAACCATTCAGAGGTTTAAAAACAAACATAAGAATTTTAAAATCAATTCTAGCCCCAACTGGAAGCCAATGCTAGTTAACAGACGTGCTGCAGCATTTTGAACCAGTTGAAGTCGACTGAGGGAAGACTGGGAAACTCTAATGTAAAGCCCGTTGCAGTGGTCCAACCGAGAACTAATAAAAACATGAATGTCTTTTTCCAGATCTGCATCATTTAAAAAGGGCTTCATGTTCACTAAAAGCTGCAGCTGATAAAAGCTCAATTTGACCACAGAGTCCATTTGTTTATCGAAGTTAAAACCACTGTCAAATGTCACCCCAAGATTTCTGACAGTGAGTTTAACCAACAATCCCCCATTGTTCATTATCTGTGCATCACCAAACAAAATACACTCAGTCTTGTCTTCATTTAGGTGTAGGAAATTCAAAGACAACCGTTATTTTATTTCTACAATACGGCCGGCCACTCTGCCCCCAGTTTCCTTGTCAGTTTGTTCCACCGGGAGGTACATTTGAATGTCGTCTGAATTAAAGTGGAATGACATATTGTGGTTTGCATTTACTGATCCGAGTGGCAACATGTACAAGGAGAAGAGAGTGGGGGCCAAGAATTGAGCCTTGCGGAATGCCACAAGCAACAGAAGCACGCAACGAGGACAGGTCACCAACCATTACAGAAAAACTTCGATGAAAAAGATATGATGTGAACCACTTCAGAACAGTGCCATCGAGTCTGACATTTTTTTTTTTTTAAGATGGGACAGGACTGAGTGGTCAACTGTATCAAAGGCAGCTGTCAAATCCAGCAGCACTAAAACCATAGGGCGCTTAGTGTCTATTGACAATGCAATATCATTGTGCATTTTTAAAAGAGCCGAGGACTCTGAATATCATCCAGAGGATTCATGTATTGCATGGCTTTATGAAATTTTAGGAGCTTAGAAAGCGTGTTGTAATGACACTGACTAAGCCACAGAGGCATTTGCTTGAGAAATCTGTTGGCAGGACAACACATTTGTTGTCCAAAGACCCTGAGCCTGCTTACAGAGGAACTGATGCACTTCATTCCTCCACCTAAAAGCTACACCTCATTTACACGGCAGTCATGGCAAATGATGGCAAAGTGACTGCTTTTCTGTCTCACTGGGCTGGCATCTTTGAGCAGGTGTACAAGACTGACCCTGCTGCCAGGATATTAGACATCTCTGGTCTCAGGATTATGGTGGTTGGTCCTCCAGTCAGCTGCAAGCTACCAAATCTCAGTGAGATTTAAAGGTATGTGATGAAACAGATGAGAGTGGGTAAAGACAGGGATCTGTGGTTTGGGCACTGAACTCCTTCAGGTGGGTGGAGATGCTGTTCTCCTGGCATTCCAAACTATTTTTTTTCCATTTGGGAGAAAGATATCAAGCGATATAAATCAAGCGACACGTGGGCACTGCCCTGCACTCAGGTGAGGGGATGGCGAACGGTTGCAAACATCGTGTGAAATTGTGGTAATTACCACAGGGATGTGGTTCGCAAGCTGTTGCAGCCCAGTGAGACACTACCCTCTGTCTCAGTTTTGAGAACTACTGCAACTGGAAAAGGTCAAGGTGATGCCCATGTATCCCCTGGATGTGGCAAATCGGTGACTACATTTAGGAGATGGGGTGTCTGCATGGGTGGGCCCAACCAGGAACAGGGGCAGTTCTGCAGTGTGGTGGACATGGCAACACACCGCATTAGGGTGTGCTCAGCAACCCTGACCTGATAATGCTCTGAATTCTAGCTATAAAAATAAGCTGAAAAGGGTTTTGTTGTTTCTTTTGCAATATGCCACAAAACAGAATGAAAATGGGAAAAAATGGACATTCACAAATCAAGGTAAATAGAAAGACTGCAGAAAAACTATTAAAGATGAGCGGGTGGTGTGAAATTATAACAGTTTAAATGGTTTTTGAAGGACACATCTTTGTTGGAGGCGTGGAAAAATAAATTATTCAGGAACCTACATTTGGTATGAACTCACTCATCCATCTATTCCTACTTCATCTTCTCCTTGTCTTTTCAGACACACTCATGCTCAGCATTTTGCCACAGAATCCAACAGAATAGCATAATCTGACCTGACCCAAATTTGTGAACCAAACTGACACAAATTATGCTGTTCTCCTTCCTGGACTCATTCATCACTTTATGGACAAACAAACACTCTTCTATTTTGTGACTTTTTTTTCTTCTTTAATAACTTTGTGAGATGACTTTTCCATGTGTTGCCATGACAATTTTAACAAGTTGTTCAAGACTTACTAAGAAACAGCATGCATGTAATCAGTGTTCAGTAATGAGGAGGAGGCTGTTGAGTAATCCAAAAAAATCAGAACAGCTGTGCCTCACAGTTTTGATTTGTGCAATAAGCTGATGTTTGGATAAATCCTTTGTCTGCACTGTGTAGCATCTCCAAGCAGTATTACTGTGTCTTGCTTCTGTGCAAAGGATATCCATTTTTCATAGGTTGGTGAGAAAATTATGTCAATAACTCATAAGTTACAAACTAGAGATCTATTAGCAAAATGCCCCCCCCCCCCGCGTTACGAGTTGCTTCCATGCATTTCGTGCAAGATTGAGCATTTGGGCAACTGGCTGACCAATATGACAATGGTGGCTACACATTGGGATCTCATCCCCCACCACCCCCCACCCCCACTCTGCCAGACACACACAAACTCTATTGTCCCGACTGCAATGTAAATGTGCTCATTGGAGATAGGAGTTTCATCCAGAGAGTGCACAAATGAAGGATGGCTGGTCTGTATGTCTAAGTGAAACAGACGGAATGTGCGGTGATGTTTGGCTGACGTTTCAGCCAAATGTCCAGAAAAAAAAAACGATAATAAAAATGTGAAGAGATTTTCTGCCTGGACTGAAACATACTGGTGTCTGCCATTTCCTCACTGCTTTATTAACAAGCAGCAGCAGATAAAAGGTTTCCAGATGATTTTACGAGGTGTTTTTCCTGTGCCGCCGCACCGCGCCGGCTGCGTCCCGATGCGCGGACCCGTCCGCACGTCTTTCATTAAAAAAATCTCCTTTAACAGTGGAATATCCGGATAAAATGCTGAAACCGACTTCTTCTGAAACTTCTCTGTTCTCTCACGACGTCCTGGATCAATAGAGCCTGAAATGTGGAGGTTTTCAGCTTGAAACAGGCTGACGACGGCGCCTGAGAGCGCTGCGCGACGTCTCGCACCGTGGGAAGTCCTTAAAGCGACAGTATCACCTCAAAATCTCTCAGCCGCTAAAACTTTCACCGAAAACCAGCTTAATTTTTCGAACCGTGTCCACTTTGATGTGTCTCACAGGTTTAGAAAAAATTTTGATCAAACAAAGCGCCAGTCTCTCAGCAACTTCTCAGACAAAGGAATTCCAATGAGGGGCTGAACGACTCCTCCCACAAGGACTGCTCACAGGCGAATGACGTCACCGACAGGCGTGGAAAAACTCACGCATGCGCACGAGGGTTCAAGCATGTCTGACGTAAAAACATATGAATGAAATCCATATAGTTTTTGAAAAAAATAAAAAGGACCTATACTTTATGGACAGCCCTCGTAAGTGTTGCTTTTCCTCTAGAGTTCATTTAAATCAATGATAAATAAAACAAACAACCACCAACAACAACATAAAAAAAAAAACAAAAAAAACTATGATGCAATTCATTCAGTCAATTCATTTTTTGAGCTCGCAGTCCCGTGGGAAGACGCTATTGAAGAGGCATTTGAAAGAAAAAGGCTGCGATGTGACAAGCTAGCAACAGAGGCAGAGGGACGGGGATGGAAGGTGAGCATGTGTCCAGTGGAGGTGGGCTGCAGGGGAACTCACACAGTGCCAAATCATACGTAAGAGTAAGCTCTAGAGTCAATTTCAAAACATCTTTGCACTACAAGCCCAACAAAACTCTCAGCACTGAATTGCAGTTGTCCTGCGTGGTTTTCATGAAGGAGCACAACAAGTTTGGACACTTTGTTAAATAGCAATTTGATTTGGGGACAAACACTTTGCCATTTTGCTCGTATGAAGTAAATCCATGGCCTCACCATGCCTCCATCATCTTTTCCACCCCACACGGACTAAACCTCATCTTCCCACAGCTGAACAGAATAAGCATGTTGAGCCTGTTCAGTTTTTCAGCTCATTCCTCCAATAATATCACACCAAGTTTCTCCACCCTTCATCAGTCACTTTACACAGCTGCTTCTCTGTGGTCAGACAGCACAGAGCTGCAACAGCTGACAGGCTGTACACCTGCTATCTGCTGATCATGATCACACAGAGCCAGGAGATGTTAAGAGAAGGACAGTTGTACACCACTGTTATGATGTAAGGTGTTGATTTTGATTTCATAGCTTTTTAAGCTTTTGATTTGAGAGAAAGGAAATCCACATTAACTGATGACACACTCAGAATGTCATATTCAGACCAGCACTGTTTTCATTCATTTGTGCATTTTATGAAGTACATACATGTGGAAATTATCCTATGCAGTGTTTTCAATTTGTCAGAAATGCAGAAATCTCATGGATAAGAAGGAATAAGAAAAAAAGAGGACGGAAAAAAATGGAAGCAGCCAAAAGAAAGCAGAGTCAACATCAAAAAAAAGAATGTCAGACCTCAGTTCACAACACCACAATAACTCAAATTTTGATACTTTATTAAGAGATCAGTATTTTGTTAATAAGTACTATGAATATGTGATATCTGTGAGGCAATGGCTTACAATAGCTGTGTCAGCAGAGCTGGCAGGGAACTCCGCGTGTTGGCAGAAATTCAGCAACGTCGGAAGAAGCAGTTCACTGCCAGCATGCTGAATGAGGTGTCCAAGTAATAAAATAAAAATAAAATAACTACTTTTTTTGTTCTCCTTTTCATGGCAAGTTGAAAGAGATATGGGTTTGCTGCTATCTTAAAATTATACATTATAGTACTTTAGCAATAATAAATTTACTCAGTATTTTCAGGGCAAACATTTCATATTGCGTATAATAAACATGCAAAGTTGAGAAATAATATATCCTTAACAACAGACTCAGCATTGGTGCCATGAGTGCTACCTATTTTACCAATGTTTCTTCTACATGCACCGCAAAATTATTACCATCGCTAATTCAGTAGGTCAGCCACAGCTGGCCTCCCAGATTCTCATTTGTCTCTGGAACATACCAGGTCAGAAATGCTTTACCAGGGTGTCTGCACTTAGAATAAAGTGGGTGCACATGCACCCTGAGATTTTTCAGTGATGAATGGGATTCTGACAATAAATATGCATATTAAATTTTACTTTCAAATATATGTTTGCACACATATAGTTGGTGCTGTGAAGGATACAGATGCTGAAAATGACTGATCCTAGAGTTTAGGCTTTCATCACAAATGTCATGCTGCCAAATGTGACAAATGCGCTGATGTGGTGCAACAGCTTTGAACATGGTTGCATATTAATACTGCCATATTAGTCATCTTCTAGGTGTGTGTGTGTGTGTGTGTGGTCTATGGCCTGTCGATGTTTTGCACTTTGTTGTCCCCAAAGTAACAACTGGGCAAGAAAGCCTTTAGATTTTCAGCACCTAATGCTTGGAATAAAGTACAATTGGAAAAGCATACATCAGCGTTTTGGCATCACAAATCAACGCCATAATCAAAGCCCTGTGGATGTGCTGAAATGATTATTGACATCCAAATTCACTGATATCTGGTGGCATCTTTCATTGGTATTATTATCAAAATATTTATTATAGACCCACCAGGCCTATAATACTGTTGGGAAAACACTGGCGTGTGAACTTTCTGACCTATAGGTTTTATATTGTATTTTGTAAGTGTAAGGCCTATCTAGTATATCTGATTACTGCTGAAGCCCGTCGTCTTCCATCCACCCACCTATCCATCCATTTTCTATACCCGCTTACTCCAATTAGAGGTTAAGGTGGGGGTTATCTGAGCCTATTCCAGAAGTCACTGGGCAAGAGGTAGGGTACACCCTGGGCACGCTTCCAATCAGTAGTCAGTATATTATCTTCACAGATAGTACCAAGACATGGACATAGTCCCAGCTGGACACAACACATGTTTCTTTTCATTTCTCCTTCTCAGTCTAAATGGGTTCTCAGTCATCATTCAGGATATTTTTCATTCCTATAATGTAAACAAATGTTTGAAATATGACTCTCCTAATGACAAGTGTACTTGTGAGTGAAGCGTTTTTAATGAGTCATTTATGACATCAGGAAATGTACTGTATCATTGGTACCCAGCAAGCCCTATTAGAAAATGACTAATTTTTACTCCGACAAAGGTCACCGATTGGACCAAAAAGACTGCAGGAGGATTTTATGCTGTATGATGGTACAACATTTATATTCATTAACCATATACACTAACAATATAGTTATGTAATTTTTAGGACTTACCAGCTGGAGAGTCATTATGATTCTCCTCATCAGAGTCAGCAAAAACTTCAGCAAGTTCCTGGTCAGACATGTCAGTCAGTTCAGTCAGATCAAGGAGGTCAAAGTGCACCTCCAGAGAGGACACACTGCTCAGAGGTTCTAGAAGACACAGCAAACAGACACAGTGAGACACAGTAAACAAGGTTTTAGTTTGGAGTCAAGTTACAGTATTTGTGTATTGAGTCAAGCCAACAGCAACATAGTTAAACACAGAATGTTTCTGTAATAATTTGATCTGTGCAAAACATCAGATGCTATTAATGGTTTGAATCAATATGATTTGATACAACAAAAATATCAGGTCTACTATCGGAAGGATTAGCTAAAAAGAAAAAAAAAAAAACAGTTTGGATCAAAATCCTTAAAGTGAACAGATATGGCTCTGTCGGCACACTAGTCATTTTTAATGTTAAAAAGTAACTGTTTTTACAGTTTTTGAGATATGGAACACAGATATTCAGATTTTTATACATTCTCCTCGATCACTTAGCTGGAATTATGTGCAGAGTGGTCTGCCTTTGTCTGCCTCTCTCCTTCCCTTTTTTAACATCTTGTGTGTAGTTTGTCTGTTGTCCCTCTAGGTGACGTGCTGCAGAGCTGAGGAACACCTGCAGCTCATCTTCTCCTCGTAGCTGACTCGCATGACTTCTTGATCAGCAGCCGGCTACTTAAACCCCGGCTCTGAGCTCAGTCTTGGCCAGAGTCTTTGTTCCGTGACCCTAACTGGCCGGGTTCAGCTCTTCCATGAGCCTTCCATGATGAATCCATGTCCTTGACCCTGCCAGATTCTACACGTCCTCATTCCTGCCGCTTCCATGTGCTCTGACGTCTGAGCTTCCTGAAGCTCATCTCCAGGTAACCTGGCCATCTATAATTCCTGTATTAGAGCTTGTTGATCCTTTTGTCTTTCCAGACACTTTCCCGTATAGCTCCCACACTTCTCTCTGCACGACGTCACTTTGGAACTCGTCTGCTCTTTGCCTCTGAAGCGCACAGCTCACGTTCAGTTACAGTGGAGCAAAAAAGTATTTAGTCAGCCCCTGATTGTGCAAGTTCTCCTACTTAGAAAGATGACAGAGGTCTGTAATTTTCATCATAGGTACACTTCAATTATGAGAAACAAAATGAGAAAAAAAAAAAAAATCCAGGAAATCACATTGAAGGATTTTTAAAAAATTTATTTGTAAATTATGGTGGAAAATAAGTATTTGGTCACCCACAAACAAGCAATATTTCTGGCTCTCACAGACCTGTAACTTCTTCTTTAAGAAGCTCTTCTGTCCTCCACCTGTTACCTGTATTAATGGCATCTGTTTGAACTTATCTGTATAAAAGACACCTATCCACAGCCTCAAACAGTCAGACTCCAAACTCAACCATGGCCAAGACCAAAGAGCTGTCGAAGGACACCAGGAAGGAAATTGTAGATGTGCACCAGGCTGGGAAGAGTGAATCTACAATAGTCAAGCAGGGTGGTGTGAATAAATCAACTGTGGGAGCAACTGTAAGAAAATGGAAGACATACAAGACCATTGATAATCTCCTTCGATCTGGGGCTCCACGCAATCAATCAATCAATCAATCAACTTTTTTCTTGTATAGCGCCAAATCACAACAAACAGTTGCCCCAAGGCGCTCCACATTGCAAGGCAAGGCCATACAATAATTATGAAACACAGTCTACGTCTAAAGCAACATAACCAAGGGATGGTCCAGGGTCACCCGATCCAGCCCTAACTATAAGCCTTAGCGAAAAGGAAAGTTTTAAGCCTAATCTTAAAAGTAGAGAGGGTATCTGTCTCCCTGATCTGAATTGGGAGCTGGTTCCACAGGAGAGGAGCCTGAAAGCTGAAGGCTCTGCCTCCCATTCTACTCTTACAAACCCTAGGAACTACAAGTAAGCCCGCAGTCTGAGAGCGAAGCGCTCTAATGGGGTAATATGGTACTACGAGGTCCCTAAGATAAGATGGGACCTGATTATTCAAAACCTTATAAGTAAGAAGAAGAATTTTAAATTCTATTCTAGCATTAACAGGAAGCCAATGAAGGGAGGCCAACACGGGTGAGATATGCTCTCTCCTGCTAGTCCCCGTCAGTACTCTAGCTGCAGCATTCTGAACCAACTGAAGGCTTTTTAGGGAACTTTTAGGACAACCTGATAATAATGAATTACAATAGTCCAGCCTAGAGGAAACAAATGCATGAATTAGTTTTTCAGCATCACTCTGAGATAAGACCTTTCTGATTTTAGAGATATTGCGTAAATGCAAAAAGGCAGTCCTACATATTTGTTTAATATGCGCTTTGAATGACATATCCTGATCAAAAATAACTCCAAGATTTCTCACAGTATTACTAGAGATCAGGGAAATGCCATCCAGAGTAACGATCTGGTTAGACACCATGCTTCTAAGATTTGTGGGGCCAAGTACAATAACTTCAGTTTTATCTGAGTTTAAAAGCAGGAAATCAGAGGTCATCCATGTCTTTATGTCTGTAAGACAATCCTGCAGTTTAGCTAATTGGTGCGTATCCTCTGGCTTCATGGATAGATAAAGCTGGGTATCATCTGCGTAACAATGAAAATTTAAGCAATACCGTCTAATAATACTGCCCAAGGGAAGCATGTATAAAGTGAATAAAATTGGTCCTAGCACAGAACCTTGTGGAACTCCATAATTACCTTTAGTCTGTGAAGAAGATTCCCCATTTACATGAACAAACTGTAATCTATTAGACAAATATGATTCAAACCACCGCAGCGCAATGCCTTTAATACCTATGACATGCTCTAATCTCTGTAATAAAATTTTATGGTCAACAGTATCAAAAGCAGCACTGAGGTCCAACAGAACAAGCACAGAGATAAGTCCACTGTCCGAAGCCATAAGAAGATCATTTGTAACCTTCACTAATGCTGTTTCTGTACTATGATGAATTCTAAAACCTGACTGAAACTCTTCAAATAGACCATTCCTCTGCAGGTGATCAGTTAGCTGTTTTACAACTACCCTCTCAAGAATCTTTGAGAGAAAAGGAAGGTTGGAGATTGGCCTATAATTAGCTAAGATAGCTGGGTCAAGTGATGGCTTTTTAAGTAATGGTTTAATTACTGCCACCTTAAAGGCCTGTGGTACATAACCAACTAACAAAGATAGATTGATCATATTTAAGATTGAAGCATTAAATAATGGTAGGACTTCCTTGAGCAGCCTGGCAGGAATGGGGTCTAATAAGCATGCTGATGGTTTGGATGAAGTAACTAATGAAAATAACTCAGACAGAACAATCGGAGAGAAAGAGTCTAACCAAATACCGGCATCACTGAAAGCAGCCAAAGATAACGATACATCTTTGGGATGGTTATGAGTAATTTTTTCTCTAATAGTCAAAATTTTGTTAGCAAAGAAAGTCATGAAGTCATTACTAGTTAAAGTTAATGGAATACTCAGCTCAATAGAGCTCTGACTCTTTGTCAGCCTGGCTACAGTGCTGAAAAGAAACCTGGGGTTGTTCTTATTTTCTTCAATTAGTGATGAGTAGAAAGATGTCCTAGCTTCACGAAGGGCTTTCTTATAGAGCAACAAACTCTTTTTCCAGGCTAAGTGAAGATCTTCTAAATTAGTGAGACGCCATTTCCTCTCCAACTTACGGGTTATCTGCTTTAAGCTACGAGTTTGTGAGTTATACCACGGAGTCAGACACTTCTGATTTAAAGCTCTCTTTTTCAGAGGAGCTACAGCATCCAAAGTTGTCTTCAATGAGGATGTAAAACTATTGACAAGATACTCTAACTCCCTTACAGAGTTTAGGTAGCTACTCTGCTCTGTGTTGGTATATGACATTAGAGAACATAAAGAAGGAATCATATCCTTAAACCTAGTTACAGCGCTTTCTGAAAGACTTCTAGTGTAATGAAACTTATTCCCCACTGCAGGGTAGTCCATCAGGGTAAATGTAAATGTTATTAAAAAATGATCAGACAAAAGGGAGTTTTCAGGGAATACTGTTAAGTCTTCTATTTCCATACCATAAGTCAGAACAAGATCTAAAATATGATTAAAGTGGTGGGTGGACTCATTTACTTTTTGAGCAAAGCCGATAGAGTCTAATAATAGATTAAATGCAGTGTTGAGGCTGTCATTCTCAGCATCTGTGTGGATGTTAAAATCGCCCACTATAATTATCTTATCTGAGCTAAGCACTAAGTCAGACAAAAGGTCTGAAAATTCACAGAGAAACTCACAGTAACGACCAGGTGGACGATAGATAATAACAAATAAAACTGTTTTTTGGGACTTCCAATTTGGATGGACAAGACTAAGAGACAAGCTTTCAAATGAATTAAAGCTCTGTCTAGGTTTTTGATTAATTAATAAGCTGGAATGGAAGATTGCTGCTAATCCTCCGCCCCGGCCCGTGCTACGAGCATTCTGACAGTTAGTGTGACTCGGGGGTGTTGACTCATTTAAACTAACATATTCATCCTGCTGTAACCAAGTTTCTGTTAGGCAGAATAAATCAATACGTTGATCAATTATTATATCATTTACCAACAGGGACTTAGAAGAAAGAGACCTAATGTTTAATAGACCACATTTAACTGTTTTAGTCTGTGGTGCAATTGAAGGTGCTATATTATTTTTCTTTTTGAATTTTTATGCTTAAATAGATTTTTGCTAGTTATTGGTGGTCTGGGAGCAGGCACCGTCTCTACGGGGATGGGGTAATAGGGGGATGGCAGGGGGGAGAGAAGCTGCAGAGAGGTGTATAAGACCACAGCTCTGCCTCCTGGTCCCAACGCTAGACAGTCACAGTTTGGAGGATCCCAAAAAATTGGCCAGATTTCTAGAAATGAGAGCTGCTCCCTCTAAAGTGGGATGGATGCCGTCTCTCCTAACAAGACCAGGTTTTCCCCAGAAGCTTTGCCAATTATCAATGAAGCCCACCTCATTTTTTGGACACCACTCAGACAGCCAGCAATTCAAGGAGAACATGCGGCTAAACATGTCACTCCCGGTCTGATTGGGGAGGGGCCCAGAGAAAACAACAGAGTCCGACATTGTTTTTGCAAAGTTACACACCGATTCAATGTTAATTTTAGTGACCCCGATTGGCGTAACCGAGTGTCATTACTGCCGACGTGAATTACAATCTTACCAAATTTACGCTTAGCCTTAGCCAGCAATTTCAAATGTCCTTCGATGTCGCCTGCTCTGGCCCCCGGAAGACAATTGACAATGGTTGCTGGTGTCGCTAACTTCACATTTCTCAAAACAGAGTCGCCAATAACCAGAGTTTGATCCTCGGCGAGTGTATCGTCGAGTGGGGAAAAACGGTTAGAGATGTGAACGGGTTGACGGTGTACACGGGGCTTCTGTTTAGGGCTACGCTTCCTCCTCACAGTCACCCAGTCAGCCTGCCTTCCCGACTGCACGGGGTCTGCCAGGGGGGAACTAACGGCGGCTAAGCTACCTTGGTCCGCACCGACTACAGGGGCCTGGCTAGCTGTAGAATTTTCCACGGTGCGGAGCCGAGCCTCCAATTCGCCCAGCCTGGCCTCCAAAGCTACGAATAAGCTGCACTTATTACATGTACCATTACTGCTAAAAGAGGCCGAGGAATAACTAAACATTTCACACCCAGAGCAGAAAAGTACGGGAGAGACAGGAGAAGCCGCCATGCTAAAACGGCTAAGAGCTAGTAGCTACGCTAAGCTAGCGGATTCCCAAACAGGGAATCCGACACTAGACAGGCTGTGGAGCAGCACAGGTAACGCACGACAACAGTGCTAAAATAAAATAAAAATCCACTAGACAGGCTGTGGAGCAGCACAGGTAACGCACAACAACAGTGCTAAAAAATAAAATAAAATAAAAATAAAAATCCACTGGACAGGCTGTGGAGCAGCACAGGCAACGCACGACAACAGTGCTAAAACAAAATAAAAATCCACTAGACAGGCTGTGGAGCAGCACAGGTAACGCACGACAACAGTGCTAAAATAAAATAAAAATCCACTAGACAGGCTGTGGAGCAGCACAGGTAACGCACAACAACAGTGCTAAAAAATAAAATAAAATAAAAATAAAAATCCACTGGACAGGCTGTGGAGCAGCACAGGCAACGCACGACAACAGTGCTAAAACAAAATAAAAATCCACTAGACAGGCTGTGGAGCAGCACAGGTAACGCACGACAACAGTGCTAAAACAAAATAGAAATCCACTAGACAGGCTGTGGAGCAGCACAGGTAACGCACAACAACAGTGCTAAAACAAAATAAAAATCCACTAGACAGGCTGTGGAGCAGCACAGGTAACGCACAACAACAGTGCTAAAACAAAATAAAAATCCACTAGACAGGCTGTGGAGCAGCACAGGTAACGCACGACAACAGTGCTAAAACAAAATAAAAATCCACTAGACAGGCTGTGGAGCAGCACAGGTAACGCACAACAACAGTGCTAAAAAATAAAATAAAATAAAAATAAAAATCCACTGGACAGGCTGTGGAGCAGCACAGGCAACGCACGACAACAGTGCTAAAACAAAATAAAAATCCACTAGACAGGCTGTGGAGCAGCACAGGTAACGCACGACAACAGTGCTAAAACAAAATAGAAATCCACTAGACAGGCTGTGGAGCAGCACAGGTAACGCACAACAACAGTGCTAAAACAAAATAAAAATCCACTAGACAGGCTGTGGAGCAGCACAGGTAACGCACAACAACAGTGCTAAAACAAAATAAAAATCCACTAGACAGGCTGTGGAGCAGCACAGGTAACGCACGACAACAGTGCTAAAACAAAATAAAAATCCACTAGACAGGCTGTGGAGCAGCACAGGTAACGCACAACAACAGTGCTAAAACAAAATAAAATCCACTGGACAGGCTGTGGAGCAGCACAGGTAACGCACAACAACAGTGCTAAAAAATAAAATAAAATAAAAATAAAAATCCACTGGACAGGCTGTGGAGCAGCACAGGTAACGCACAACAACAGTGCTAAAAAATAAATAAAATAAAAATAAAAATCCACTGGACAGGCTGCGGAGCAGCACAGGCAACGCACGACAACAGTGCTAAAACAAAATAAAAATCCACTAGACAGGCTGTGGAGCAGCACAGGTAACGCACGACAACAGCGCTAAATAAAAATCCACTGGACAGGCTGTGGAGCAGCACAGGTAACGCACGACAACAGTGGTAAAAAAATAAAATAAAAATCCACTGGACAGGCTGTGGAGCAGCACAGGTAACGCACGACAACAGTGGTAAAAAATAAAATAAAAATCCACTGGACAGGCTGTGGAGCAGCACAGGTAACGCACGACAACAGTGCTAAAAAATAAAATAAAAATCCACTGGACAGGCTGTGGAGCAGCACAGGTAACGCACGACAACAGTGCTAAAAAATAAATAAATAAATAAATAAAATAATAAAATAAAAATCCACTGGACAGGCTGCGGAGCAGCACAGGTAACACACGACAACAGTGGTAAAAAATAAAATAAAAATCCACTAGACAGGCTGTGGAGCAGCACAGGTAACACACGACAACAGTGCCAAAAAAAATAAAATAAAAATCAAAATCCACTGGACAGGCTGTGGAGCAGCACAGGCAACGCACGACAACAGTGCTAAAACAAATAAAAATCCACTAGACAGGCTGTGGAGCAGCACAGGTAACGCACGACAACAGTGCTAAAATAAAATAAAAATCCACTAGACAGGCTGTGGAGCAGCACAGGTAACGCACAACAACAGTGCTAAAAAATAAAATAAAATAAAAATAAAAATCCACTGGACAGGCTGTGGAGCAGCACAGGTAACGCACAACAACAGTGCTAAAAAATAAAATAAAATAAAAATAAAAATCCACTGGACAGGCTGTGGAGCAGCACAGGCAACGCACGACAACAGTGCTAAAACAAAATAAAAATCCACTAGACAGGCTGTGGAGCAGCACAGGTAACGCATGACAACAGTGCTAAAACAAAATAGAAATCCACTAGACAGGCTGTGGAGCAGCACAGGTAACGCACAACAACAGTGCTAAAACAAAATAAAAATCCACTAGACAGGCTGTGGAGCAGCACAGGTAATGCACAACAACAGTGCTAAAACAAAATAAAAATCCACTAGACAGGCTGTGGAGCAGCACAGGTAACGCACGACAACAGTGCTAAAACAAAATAAAAATCCACTAGACAGGCTGTGGAGCAGCACAGGTAACGCACACAACAGTGCTAAAACAAAATAAAAATCCACTGGACAGGCTGTGGAGCAGCACAGGTAACGCACAACAACAGTGCTAAAACAAAATAAAAATCCACTGGACAGGCTGTGGAGCAGCACAGGTAACGCACAACAACAGTGCTAAAAAATAAAATAAAATAAAAATAAAAATCCACTGGACAGGCTGGGAGCAGCACAGGCAACGCACGACAACAGCGCTAAATAAAAATCCACTGGACAGGCTGTGGAGCAGCACAGGTAACGCACGACAACAGCGCTAAATAAAAATCCACTGGACAGGCTGTGGAGCAGCACAGGTAACGCACGACAACAGCGCCCAAAAAAAATAAAATAAAAATCAAAATCCACTGGACAGGCTGTGGAGCAGCACAGGTAACGCACGACAACAGTGGTAAAAATAAAATAAAAATCCACTGGACAGGCTGTGGAGCAGCACAGGTAACGCACGACAACAGTGCTAAAAAATAAAATAAAAATCCACTAGACAGGCTGTGGAGCAGCACAGGTAACACACGACAACAGTGCCAAAAAACAAAACAAAAATCCACTGAACAGGCTGTGGAGCAGCACAGGTAACACACGACAACAGTGGTAAAAAATAAAATAAAAATCCACTGGACAGGCTGTGGAACAGCACAGGTAACGCACGACAACAGTGCTAAAAAATAAAATAAAAATCCACTGAACAGGCTGTGGAGCAGCACAGGTAACACACGACAACAGTGCTAAAAATAAAATAAAAATCCACTGGACAGGCTGTGGAGCAGCACAGGTAACACACGACAACAGTGCTAAAAATAAAATAAAAATCCACTGGACAGGCTGTGGAGCAGCACAGGCAACGCACGACAACAGCGCCAAAAAATAAAATAAAAATCCACTGAACAGGCTGTGGAGCAGCACAGGTAACGCACGACAACAGTGCTAAAAAATAAAATAAAAATCCACTGGACAGGCTGTGGAGCAGCACAGGTAACGCACGACAACAGTGCTAAAATAAAATAAAAATCCACTAGGCAGGCTGTGGAGCAGCACGACAACAGTGCTAAAAAATAAAATAAAAATAAAAACGAAAGCGTTAGCAAGCTAGTTAGCTTGCCAACGCTGATGAAGGTTAGCTGATAAAAGAGCTCCGTCGCGATGCTTCGACCGTTAGAGGTCTTCTTTAGGCATTGGAGCACGGTGAAAAAGTAAAAAAAAGTAAAAAAGTCTTGAAAAAGACTGTTAATTCAAAGAACTCAAACAGCTCAGTTCAAACAGCTAACAGATACAGCAGAACACCGCTGTGCTCCGGAACCAGAAAAAAGTCCACCCTCTACCACAAGATGTCATCCTGTGGGGTCAAAATGATCATGAGAACGGTGAACAAAAATCCCAGAATTACATGGAGGGACCTGATGAATGACCTGCAGAGAGCTGGGACCAAAGTAACAAAGGCTACACACTACGCAGAGAGGGACTCAAATCCTGCAGTGCCAGGCATGTCCCCCTGCTTAAGCCAGTACATGTCCAGGCCCATCTGAAGTTTGCCAGAGAGCATATGGATGATCCAGAAGAGGATTAAGAGAATATCATGTGGTCAGATGAAACCAAAATAGAATATTTTGGTAAAAACTCAACCTGTCGTGTTTGAAGGAAAAAGAATGCAGAGTTGCATTCCAAGAACACGATATCTGCTGTGAAGCATGGGGGTGGAAACATCATGCTTTGGGACTGTTTTTCTGCAAAGGGGACAGGACGACTGATCCGTGTTAAGGGAAGAATGAACAGGGCCATGTACGAGGGCTGTCAATAAAGTAACGGTCGTTTTTATTTTTTTCAAAAACTATATGGATTTCATTCATATGTTTTTACGTCAGACATGCTTGAACCCTCGTGCGCATGCGTGAGTTTTTCCACGCCTGTCGGTGACGTCATTCGCATGTGAGCACGCCTTGTGGGAGGAGTCGTCCAGCCCCTCGTCGGAATTCCTTTGTCTGAGAAGTTGCTGAGAGACTGGCGCGTTGTTTGATCAAAATTTTTTCTAAATTTCCCCTCATTACCCCATCCCCGTAGAGACGGTGCCTGCTCCCAGACTACCAATAACCAGCAAAAATCTATTTAAGCATAAAAATTCAAAAAGAAAAAATAATATAGCACCTTCAACTGCACCACAGACTAAAACAGTTAAATGTGGTCTATTAAACATTAGGTCTCTCTCTTCTAAGTCCCTGTTGGTAAATGATATAATAATTGATCAACATATTGATTTATTCTGCCTTACAGAAACCTGGTTACAGCAGGATGAATATGTTAGTTTAAATGAGTCAACACCCCCGAGTCACACTAACTGTCAGAATGCTCGTAGCACGGGCCGGGTGGAGGATTAGCAGCAATCTTCCATTCCAGCTTATTAATTAATCAAAAACCCAGACAGAGCTTTAATTCATTTGAAAGCTTGACTCTTAGTCTTGTCCATCCAAATTGGAAGTCCCAAAAACCAGTTTTATTTGTTATTATCTATCGTCCACCTGGTCGTTACTGTGAGTTTCTCTGTGAATTTTCAGACCTTTTGTCTGACTTAGTGCTTAGCTCAGATAAGATAATTATAGTGGGCGATTTTAACATCCACACAGATGCTGAGAATGACAGCCTCAACACTGCATTTAATCTATTATTAGACTCTATTGGCTTTGCTCAAAAAGTAAATGAGTCCACCCACCACTTTAATCATATCTTAGATCTTGTTCTGACTTATGGTATGGAAATAGAAGACTTAACAGTATTCCCTGAAAACTCCCTTCTGTCTGATCATTTCTTAATAACATTACATTTACTCTGATGGACTACCCAGCAGTGGGGAATAAGTTTCATTACACTAGAAGTCTTTCAGAAAGCGCTGTAACTAGGTTTAAGGATATGATTCCTTCTTTATGTTCTCTAATGCCATATACCAACACAGTGCAGAGTAGCTACCTAAACTCTGTAAGTGAGATAGAGTATCTCGTCAATAGTTTTACATCCTCATTGAAGACAACTTTGGATGCTGTAGCTCCTCTAAAAAAAGAGAGCTTTAAATCAGAAGTGCCTGACTCCGTGGTATAACTCACAAACTCGTAGCTTAAAGCAGATAACCCGTAAGTTGGAGAGGAAATGGCGTCTCACTAATTTAGAAGATCTTCACTTAGCCTGGAAAAAGAGTCTGTTGCTCTATAAAAAAGCCCTCCGTAAAGCTAGGACATCTTTCTACTCATCACTAATTGAAGAAAATAAGAACAACCCCAGGTTTCTTTTCAGCACTGTAGCCAGGCTGACAAAGAGTCAGAGCTCTATTGAGCTGAGTATTCCATTAACTTTAACTAGTAATGACTTCATGACTTTCTTTGCTAACAAAATTTTAACTATTAGAGAAAAAATTACTCATAACCATCCAAAAGACGTATCGTTATCTTTGGCTGCTTCAGTGATGCCGGTATTTGGTTAGACTCTTTCTCTCCGATTGTTCTGTCTGAGTTATTTTCATTAGTTACTTCATCCAAACCATCAACATGTTTATTAGACCCCATTCCTACCAGGCTGCTCAAGGAAGCCCTACCATTATTTAATGCTTTGATCTTAAATATGATCAATCTATCTTTGTTAGTTGGCTATGTACCACAGGCTTTTAAGGTGGCAGTAATTAAACCATTACTTAAAAAGCCATCACTTGACCCAGCTATCTTAGCTAATTATAGGCCAATCTCCAACCTTCCTTTTCTCTCAAAAATTCTTGAAAGGGTAGTTGTAAAACAGCTAACTGATCATCTGCAGAGGAATGGTCTATTTGAAGAGTTTCAGTCAGGTTTTAGAATTCATCATAGTACAGAAACAGCATTAGTGAAGGTTACAAATGATCTTCTTATGGCCTCGGACAGTGGACTCATCTCTGTGCTTGTTCTGTTAGACCTCAGTGCTGCTTTTGATACTGTTGACCATAAAATTTTATTACAGAGATTACAGCATGCCATAGGTATTAAAGGCACTGCGCTGCGGTGGTTTGAATCATATTTGTCTAATAGATTACAATTTGTTCATGTAAATGGGGAATCTTCTTCACAGACTAAAGTTAATTATGGAGTTCCTCAAGGTTCTGTGCTAGGACCAATTTTATTCACTTTATACATGCTTCCCTTAGGCAGTATTATTAGACGGTATTGCTTAAATTTTCATTGTTACGCAGATGATACCCAGCTTTATCTATCCATGAAGCCAGAGGACACACACCAATTAGCTAAACTGCAGGATTGTCTTACAGACATAAAGACATGGATGACCTCTAATTTCCTACTTTTAAACTCAGATAAAACTGAAGTTATTGTACTTGGCCCCACAAATCTTAGAAACATGGTGTCTAACCAGATCCTTACTCTGGATGGCATTACCCTGATCTCTAGTAATACTGTGAGAAATCTTGGAGTCATTTTTGATCAGGATATGTCATTCAAAGCGCATATTAAACAAATATGTAGGACTGCTTTTTTGCATTTACGCAATATCTCTAAAATCAGAAAGGTCTTGTCTCAGAGTGATGCTGAAAAACTAATTCATGCATTTATTTCCTCTAGGCTGGACTATTGTAATTCATTATTATCAGGTTGTCCTAAAAGTTCCCTAAAAAGCCTTCAGTTAATTCAAAATGCTGCAGCTAGAGTACTGACGGGGACTAGAAGGAGAGAGCATATCTCACCCATATTGGCCTCTCTTCATTGGCTTCCTGTTAATTCTAGAATAGAATTTAAAATTCTTCTTCTTACTTATAAGGTTTTGAATAATCAGGTCCCATCTTATCTTAGGGACCTCGTAGTACCATATCACCCCAATACAGCGCTTCGCTCTCAGACTGCAGGCTTACTTGTAGTTCCTAGGGTTTGTAAGAGTAGAATGGGAGGCAGAGCCTTCAGCTTTCAGGCTCCTCTCCTGTGGAACCAGCTCCCAATGCAGATCAGGGAGACAGACACCCTCTCCACTTTTAAGATTAGGCTTAAAACTTTCCTTTTTGCTAAAGCTTATAGTTAGGCCTGGATCGGGTGACCCTGAACCATCCCTTAGTTATGCTGCTATAGACGTAGACTGCTGGGGGGTTCCCATGATGCACTGAGTGTTTCTTTCTCTTTTTGCTCTGTATGCACCACTCTGCATTTAATCATTAGTGATTGATCTCTGCTCCCCTCCACAGCATGTCTTTTTCCTGGTTCTCTCCCTCAGCCCCAACCAGTCCCAGCAGAGGACTGCCCCTCCCTGAGCCTGGTTCTGCTGGAGGTTTCTTCCTGTTAAAAGGGAGTTTTTCCTTCCCACTGTAGCCAAGTGCTTGCTCACGGGGTCGTTTTGACCGTTGGGGTTTTACATAATTATTGTATGGCCTTGCCTTACAATATAAAGCGCCTTGGGGCAACTGTTTGTTGTGATTTGGCGCTATATAAAAAAAATTGATTGATTGATTGATTAAACCTGTGAGACACATCGAAGTGGACACGGTTCGAAAAATTAAGCTGTTTTTCAGTGAAAATTTTAACGGCTGACGAGAGATTTTGAGGTGATTCTGTCGCTTTAAGGACTTTTCACGGTGCGAGACGTCGCGCAGCGCTCTCAGGCGGCGTCATCAGCCTGTTCAAGCTGAAAACCTCCACATTTCAGGCTCTATTGATCCAGGACGTCGTGAGAGAACAGAGAAGTTTCAGAAGAAGTCGGTTTCAGCATTTTATCCGGATATTCCACTGTTAAAGGAGATTTTTTTAATGAAAGACGTGCGAACGGGTCCGCGCGTCAGGACGCAGCCGCCGCGACGCTCCGCCACAGGAAAAACACCTCTGTTGAAAGCCTTAAGGACAAGTTGGAACATGTCCTGCCTGTTAAACAATTTCTCATATACTCACTCCACTGAAAGCCATCAAAAGCCGCCGGGATTTTACAAATGGTTATCAACACGGAGGTGTTTTTCCTGTGCTGCCGCACCGCGCCGGCTGCGTCCCGACGCGCGGATCCGTCCGCACGTCTTTCATTAAAAAAATCTCCTTTAACAGTGGAATATCCGGATAAAATGCTGAAACCGACTTCTTCTGAAACTTCTCTGTTCTCTCACGACGTCCTGGATCAATAGAGCCTGAAATGTGGAGGTTTTCAGCTTGAACAGGCTGATGACGCCGCCTGAGAGCGCTGCGCGACGTCTCGCACCGTGAAAAGTCCTTAAAGCGACAGAATCACCTCAAAATCTCTCATCAGCCGTTAAAATTTTCACTGAAAACCAGCTTAATTTTTCGAACCGTGTCCACTTCGATGTGTCTCACAGGTTTAGAAAAAATTTTGATCAAACAACGCGCCAGTCTCTCAGCAACTTCTCAGACAAAGGAATTCCGACGAGGGGCTGGATGACTCCTCCCACAAGGAGTGCTCACAGGCGAATGACGTCACCGACAGGCGTGGAAAAACTCACGCATGCGCACGAGGGTTCAAGCATGTCTGACGTAACATATGAATGAAATCCATATAGTTTTTGAAAAAAATAAAAAGGACCGTTACTTTATTGACAGCCCTCGTATTGTGAGATTTTAAGCCAAAGCCTCCTTCCATCAGTGAGAGCACTGAAGATGCAATGTGGCTGGGTCTTCCAGCATGACAGTGATCCCAAACACACCGCTCGGGCAACGAAGGAGTGGTTCCGTAAAACCTGGTGAAAGAAACGTTTAACCTCTGTCATTGTCAACAAAGATTATGTTACGAAGTATTGAGTTGAATTTTTGTTCTTGACCAAATACTTATTTTCCACCATAATTTACAAATAAATTCTTTAAAATTCCTAATTTTATAGGTTAATTGCAGAAACTTAAAATCTGATCTCACAGGAACATGAAGCCAGTGAAGAGATGCCAAAATGGGTGTAAATGTGGTCAAACTTTCTGCTTCCTGCCAAAAGTCTGGCAGCAGCAACTGGAGACCCCTAATGCTGGACTGTGGTAAACGAGAAAATAGAACATTGCAGTAGTCCAATCTCGAAGAGACAAACGCATGAATCAGGGTCTCAGCATCAGCCATAAACAAGACTGGATGAAACTTCGCTATATTTCGTAGGTGGAAGAAAGCAGTCCTCGTAATACAACCCCTGGCAAAAATTATGGAATCACCGGCCTCGGAGGATGTTCATTCAGTTGTTTAATTTTGTAGAAAAAAAGCAGATCACAGACATGACACAAAACTAAAGTCATTTCAAATGGCAACTTTCTGGCTTTAAGAAACACTATAAGAAATCAGGAAAAAAAAATTGTGGCAGTCAGTAACGGTTACTTTTTTAGACCAAGCAGAGGGGAAAAAAATATGGAATCACTCAATTCTGAGGAAAAATTATGGAATCATGAAAAATAAAAGAACGCTCCAACACATCACTAGTATTTTGTTGCACCACCTCTGGCTTTTATAACAGCTTGCAGTCTCTGAGGCATGGACTTAATGAGTGACAAACAGTACTCTTCGTCAATCTGGCTCCAAATTTCTCTGATTGCTGTTGCCAGATCAGCTTTGCAGGTTGGAGCCTTGTCATGGATCATTTTCTTCAACTTCCAACAAAGATTTTTAGTTGGATTAAGATCCGGACTATTTGCAGGCCATGACATTGACCCTGTGTGTCTTTTGGCAAGGAATGTTTTCACAGTTTTTGCTCTATGGCAAGATGCATTATCATCTTCAAAAATGATTTCATCATCCCCAAACATCCTTTCAATTGATGGGATAAGAAAAGTGTCCAAAATATCAACATAAACTTGTGCATTTATTGATGATGTAATGACAGCCATCTCCCCAGTGCCTTTACCTGACATGCAGCCCCATATCATCAATGACTGTGGACATCAGGCAGTCATCTTTATAAATCTCATTGGAACGGCACCAAACAAAAGTTCCAGCATCATCACCTTGCCCAATGCAGATTCAAGATTCATCACCGAATATGACTTTCATCCAGTCATCCACAGTCCACGATTGCTTTTCCTTAGCCCATTGTAACCTTGTTTTTTTCTGTTTAGGTGTTAATGATGGCTTTCGTTTAGCTTTTCTGTATGTAAATCCCATTTCCTTTAGGCGGTTTCTTACAGTTCGGTCACAGACGTTGACTCCAGTTTCCTCCCATTTGTTCCTCATTTGTTTTGTTGTGCATTTTTGATTTTTGAGACATATTGCTTTTTCTGTCTTGACGCTTTGATGTCTTCCTTGGTCTACCTGTATGTTTGCCTTTAACAACCTTCCCATGTTGTTTGTATTTGGTCCAGAGTTTAGACACAGATGACTGTGAACAACCAATATCTTTTGCAACATTGCATGATGATTAACCCTCTTTTAAGAGTTTGATAATCCTCTCCTTTGTTTCAACTGACATCTCTCATGTTGGAGCCATGATTCATGTCAGTCCACTTGGTGCAACAGCTCTCCAAGGTGTGATCACTACTTTTTAGATGCAGACTAACTAGCAGATCTGATTTGATGCAGGTGTTAGTTTTGGGGATGAAAATTTACAGGGTGATTCCATAATTTTTTCCTCAGCATTGACTGAGTCCATATTTTTTTCCCTCTGCTTGGTCTAAAAAAGTAACCGTTACTGACTGCCACAATTTTTTTTCTTGATTTCCTTATAGTGTTTCTTAAAGCCAGAAAGTTGCCATTTGAAATGACTTTAGTTTTGCGTCATGTCTGTAATCTGCTTTTTTTCTACAAAATTAAACAACTGAATGAACATCCTCCGAGGCCGGTGATTCCATAATTATTGCCAGGGGTTGTATCAGTAATGTGAAGGTCAAAGGACACATACGATCAAAAATTACCGCAAGGTTTATCACTTTGTCACTGTGATGTAGGTCACACAAGCCTAGGCTAAGCTTTAGCTGGTCAAATTGATGTCGATGTCTCACTGGACCAAGAACCATCATTTCAGTCTTGACAATTTTTAAAAGTAAGAAATTGGTAGACATCCAGCTTTTCACTAATGCAAGGCAAACATCTAAGGATTTTATGTGGATGAGAATACCAGCAGTTATCGGCATGTATAACTGAGTATCCTCACCATAGCGATGAAAAGTAATCCCAAAACGGTGAAATATGTGCCCAATGGGAGCTATATAAAGGAAGGAAAGCAGGGGGCCTAATATGGACCCCTGTGGAACCCCAAATTTCATGTCACTAGTTAGAGTGACAGCTAATGTCTCTCTGTGTGAGTTCAGCATTACAGACGGCCCATGCCAATAACGCATTAACATACATTCTTACACTGAATACGTTTACATGCAGCCAATAACCCTTTCATAACCGGAATATTAGCAATAAGCCGGTTGCGCACGGCCATGTAAACACCCGCAAAAACCCGAATATGCTCATATTCCGGTTTTTAAAAACCCAAATATGCTCATATTCCGGTTTTTAAAAACCCGAATAAGACCCCTGGGTTACTCCTTTTCTAACCCGAATATCAGGTCATATAAACGCGCATCGGGATATCCCCATAGAAAGGAACATTATTTTGTGTTCTGTGCATGTCCTATCCGCAAGAAATCTTGGTCTTTTGAGTACGGCAACTACTTGTAAATGGTAAATGGACTGCATTTATATAGCGCTTTTCCATCTGAATCAGACGCTCAAAGCGCTTTACAATTATGCCTCACATTCACCCCGATGTCAGGGTGCTGCCATACAAGGCGCTCACTACACACCGGGAGCAATAGGGGATTAAAGGCCTTGCCCAAGGGCCCTTAGTAATTTTCCAGTCAGGTGGGGATTTGAACCTATAATCTTCTGGACTCAAGCCCAACACCTTAGCCACTAGACCATCACCTCCCCTTGTATGCGGCGCGCACAACCCACCGGACACCACAGAAGCAGATGTAAACAGCGCATTGTGTTCTGCGTCCTTATCATGCGGGCCGGTCACGGCACCGGCATCACCGCGATTGCTCTGCCTCCGATGCACTTACTGAGTCTGCGGGCTCGGTAAATGCAGCAACGGGCCACTCACACTGCCCCCTTCTCTGCTGTGCGGAGCTGCGCCAAATCTGGCAACAGGTCCAGAGACTACGCTTGCTGTTTTGATGCGGAGGCAGCCCACAGGAGAGAAAAATGAGAAAATGTTAATGCCTGTTTGAGAAAAGTGTGTAGTGAGGGGATTTGCACGAACGCCAGACCAAATCAAGCACCGGTGGAAGACGTGCATCGCTGTTTAGATGGGGATATTCCAAATGATACCAATGACCATGTGTACAGGAGTAACTCTGTCTGCTTAAGCATGTAAACAGGTTATTCCTAATGATTCAGAAACCGCAATATTGACCTTAACCCGAATATTAATGGCATGTAAACATAGTCACTGTGTGTTGCTATGCAATGCTGCTGGAACCTCAATTTCCCTGAGGGAGTCTTCTCAAGGAATTACTAAAGTTCTATCTAATATGAAGTAATGCATTGTTCCATACTATAATGCCTCCAAAAGCTGCATTGACACGTTAACGTTTAAATCAGCCCTCAACATTTTCCGTAACGTGATCCGTGGATTACTGGCAAAGTTTACCGAAGCGTGATTTTGTGTTATAGTGACTTTATTTTAAAGTGATGACTGCGTTACTTTTGATGCAGTTGGGTAAAATGGTCACAATCTACTGGGAAGAAAACTCAGCACATCCGCTCACACAGGCGGTTTAAAAAAATAGCCCTGGAGCTTGCAGAGACACAAGCTTCCACTGTCGAATGGACATGCAGGGTCTGCTGCCTCATGCTCTGCACATACAAAAAACTCAGCATGTAAGGTATCCCCCCCCCCCCCCCCCTTAAAAAAAATCCCCATTAATGTTGAGGACAAAGTGTCCATCCCTTCCAAGTGAAGGGGTGAGCACAGTCCCTCCACAGCTTATCAGGAGTGATGATCTGAATGAACTCTGATCAGTGAAGAGGATGAATGGATTTATCCAGAAAGGGATTTGAAGTTAAATTATTCCTGTCACCTTCTCACCAGACAGTGTGTACACCCTCATCTCTTGTTTTTTTAAGTTATACACTCAGATCAGGTTTGCTTCTCGTCTTTCTTTTGTACTTTTCATGGTTTTGTCAAACAATTTTTTTTTATTCGCGTTCATGTTGCAATTTTATCCAACAATTAAGTATTTTAAAATACTCTGTAAAACACTGGGCACCTTGTTCTCATGCAAGACCACAGACAACAAGATACTTATTTTCATGACTCATTAAGTTGTTGTTTATGGGCATTTTTATTATTGTAGAATACCTACTCATTTGTGCTGATATTTCATAGCCTGTAAATTTAAGATGGATGTCAGTTTTATGACCATTTCTGTTCAAATACTGAACATTACTATAGAAACATCCTTTTAATTGCCAAGTCAACCTTTGTATAATTTGTCAAACTCTGTTTTTATATTAGTACAACTGAATAATGAAGAAATGGAAATAATTTTATGTTACTGAAACCCTTGAGAACGACGAGTCATATATAATTAAATATGTAAAACAAAACAAAATAAAAAACAAAAAAGCCCATGAATTGTGTGGCAAATGGCCTACTGAAATCACAAAAGGCCCATTGTGCTTAGCACCGAGGGGCCAATGGCTCATTCACATTATTTACCAGCTGAATCCCTGAACGTGCAGGGACTCAGTGCAGAGCAGCATCGTCACAAGGATTACAAACAAAATGTGAGGAAAACTGTATAATACGTATGTCATAAAATATTTATTTGCATTTAATGAGGCAAATGTGGGCACATTTCCATTGGTAGGGACCCTCTCCATGCTACCAGTCAATTATAATGGCATTTAGACTTGTTCAGTGGCAACAGAAAAAGACTTAGTGTTTTTAGCTTGTCCCATATCATTAGACCATGATGATGTTTGCATTCTAAGTTATTATTGAACTGGCAATCTATATTATAATAGCCAAGTGGCCTCCTTTTGTGTGTGTGTGTGTGTGTGTGTGTGTGTGAGTGAGTGAGTGTGAGAGTGAGAGTGAGAGTGAGAGAGAGAGAGAGAGAGAGAGAGTGGCTTCGATCACTCAAAAACTGGGGAGAGCTGACATTTGCTCATTGGCTGTTTGGTATGCTTACTCATTTCGGGTCAAGGATGAACGGTGCGAAAACAGAAAGTTGATAGGACAAATATTTTTTGGAGAAATTAGCAATTTTAGCTAACCAATAAACAATAGATGCTGTGTTGCAATGCACCATGGGAGTTCAGGTTTTTAGGTTTTAAAATGTAATTGTGGTTCATGTTAGTTTAACAGCGTTGTTAGTGTTACTGATTTATTGTGTTTTTGTAGCTCAATTGGTTTTGTCAGTTTAGATAAGTCTCATGTTGCAATTACCATGAGTGATTTAAGTTTCATGTTGGTACCATGAATTAAATGTTTAGTGGCTTTATTGTCCTCAGCCACTGTCTGTCAAATTAAAACCACCTGCATACAGCAGCTGTGCGTACATGAGACTTTGATCAGGGACAAACAGAGCACAGCTGACATTTGCTGTTTGGCATGCTTATGTGTTTTGGGTCAATGATGAATGTGCGAAAACAGAACACTGATAGGACTGACAGCTTTGGAGAAGCTATGAATATTAACTAACGTTGCTAATTACATTTTGCACTTACACACCTTTCCAGCAGGGGGCAGTAAACCATCTTTATATTAAAAAAGTGAGTGTAAGAGCAGATAATTGTAAATACTTTAAAAATACATAGATGACACAAGACAGTGAAAACACTTGTTTCAATTCTGGTCCAGTTAAAAATTAAATGACAAAGGAGAAGTAATAATAAAATAAAAACAATCCTAATAATAATAATAATAATAATATTGGTGTGTATATGATAACAACCTCAACAATTTATAAATTCATTAAGACAGTAAATTAACATTAAAAATTATATAATTAACAGGAAATAAAAGGGTTGAGTTCCTCTTCTAAAAATCATTGAGGTCTAAGGTTCTAGGAACATTCTGGACTCACACGCCATTCCAATTCACTGCTTAATTTATTACCACTCTTGAAAAATGTTAGCTACCTATCTTATAAACACTACCCAATCTAAAACCCGTGGATCCCCATGGGCAACACACAAGTTTCATTTTAATCACGTTAATTCCAAAACACTGAAAAATAAAGTCTAGGTTGAAAATTGTTGGTGTTCCGCTCAATAACTGATGCTAATGCACTTTCCTTCAGTGCTGATAATTCACTTATCAAGGGCTGTGAAAGCTGGTACAAAGAAGTATTTGAAGGCTTACTTTCCTAGAATACTGAACTCAGATGATATCACAACCCCCCCCCCCCCAAAAAAAAACACACACACGCACGCATACACACACACACAAAGAATTCAAAGCAGAATTGATTGTTTTTCTTGCAGAGGAAGGAAAGAACACTTATAAATGCAACATCACCATTAAGAAAAGAAAATAATAATAAACATTAGATTTCAGTGCCACTTATTGTTTCCATAAATCACTGGATGCCTCTGTCAACAACCATAAAGGTCTAATGTACAAGAAATTACAAACTGTAAATAATATCTCATCTCCTGCAGAGCTGTCGGTCTCGACTCAAAAGCATGGTGAAGCTGGAGTTAGTAAAGCAACAAGAATGGGAACTATGCAAGAGAAGGTGAAAAAAATGATAAAAATAAGCTGGGACTTAAGGTGATCAAAAAGAAAATTAGAGAAGTGTTATGTTAAAAGAACATTCCCTGCATTGTTTGTGCAATTATTTCCATCTGGTGACAAGTTATTATGTTAGGTATCTTGCTTTGTCTTAATATCCTCTCTCACACCCATTGCCATGAATAATTGATAAGTACATTTACTGCAGGCACACAGACTATCTCAAAAGCCAACTTGGAGAGTTTTACAGACACTGTGGGGGAGGGCCAACAGTCAACAATTCACACTGGCAGGCAAGAGTGTAAAACCTCAGTCCCACCAAATAATAAGCCATGAATAATGAGCCACACATGGGTGTGTCAGTGATTATTTGAAGAATGATCCACATTTTAATCTATTACGTATCCGCTATAAAGAAGTCTCCATGTGCCTCTAAGTACTTCACATGTGCCAGGTATCAGCCTCTAATCAGCCAAGACCAACCTGTCATTTGAGCCCCGTCCAGCCTTGAATGGCTCGTGTCGCCTCATATGATCCACATCAAGCCACATATGATCCATGTAGCATGTAGTATGCATCTTAACGCGAAGTTGCTGCACGTTTAGGCATGGGTTTGGTCCAAACCTCCAGCCCTCCCACACTTGGTCCCTTTAAAGTGTGTGTTTTCAATTCACAACATCCATTCAAGATGTCACATGTTTTAAATGCAGTCCAACAATTGATGCTCCAGTACAGTCCGGTCGGTGTGCGCCGTGCACTAGGCTGCTATTCACCTGTGTTCCAGAGTCATTAAATGCACCAGACCAGCTGCAACCAAACCACAGGTTCCTGGACAACCACCTCAGCGCTTCCTTTCGCTGGCTTTATTTCTTCTGCGGCATTTTGACACAGTGATCCAACTGTTAACTTTGTGTTCATCCAATATGTGTGCAAAATTGCTCTTTTTTTTGCATGTGCGCATTCTGTGTTCCTGGACAGTCGCCTCTGCACTCCTTCTCGCTGTCTTTATTTCTTCCTCGGCATTTCGTGAGCCACCGTGGGACAAACGCATGAATCGGGGTCTCAGTATCAGCCATAGACAGGCTGGGACGAATCTTCACTATATTTCGCAGGTGGAAGAAAGCAGTCCTCATAATATCTCTAATTTGGAGGTCAAAGGAACAACGTAGGATAAAAAATTACCCCAAGGTTCCTCACTTTGTCAGTGTGATGTATGACACACAAGCCTAGGCTAAGCGTTAACTGATCAAATTTATGCCAATATCTCACTGGACCAAGAACCATCATTTCAGTCTTGTCACAGTTTAAAAGTAGGAAGGTGCTAGACATCCAGCTTCTCACTGATGCAAGGCAATCTTCTCAGGATTTTATGTGGATGAGATTATCAGCAGTTATCGGCATGTATAACTGAGTATCATCAGCATGCAGTTATCGGCATGTATAACTGAGTATCATCAGCATAGCAGTGAAAGATATCCCCAAAACACCGCAATATGTGCCCAAGGGGTGTTATATAAAGGGAGAAAAGCAGGAGGCCTAAGACGGACCCCTGTGAAACCCCAAATTTCATGTCACTAAGGTTAGAGGTAGTGTTATTGCACAAAACACAGTGAGAACGACTGGCCAGGTATGATGTCAACCATGCAAGGGCACTCCCAGCAATCCCAAAATGATTCTCCAGCGTATTGAGTAGAATATGATGATCTACCGTATCAAACGCAGCGCTGAGATCTAACAGCACCAGAACTGTAGTGCTGTCTGAATCTGCTGCATGTGCAGACATACCAATTTGCATGTTTCCTTCCACAGCCTCTACTAGTTGTTGGCTCTCACTGCAGTATTGTATCACTTCCTGTTCTGGAGCACAGCAGTGTTTTGCTGTATCTGTTAGCTGTTTAATCTGCACAGTTAGATTGATCTAGTTAACTAGATAACGATTTGTTTCACAGTGTAATCTTCACGTGCCTTAACTAAAGCACTCCCTCTGCTGAATCACCTCTAAATTATTTACACATTATTCACTTTGTGTGTTTTTAGGAATACGCTAGCTTAGCGCAGCTACTAGCTCTTAGCCGGTTTAGCATGGTGGCTTCTCCTGTCTCTCCCGCACTTTTCTGCTCTGGGTGTGAAATGTTTAGTTATTCCTTGGCCTCCTTTAGCAGTAGTGATACTTGTAATAAGTGTAGCTTATTCGTAGCTTTGGAGGCCAGGCTGGGCGAATTGGAGACTAGGCTCCGCACCTTGGAAAATCCTACAGCTAGCCAGGCCCCTGTAGTTGGTGCGGACCAAGGTAGCTTAGCCGCCGTTAGTTCCCCTCCGGCAGATCCCGAGCAGCCGGGAAAGCAGGCCGACTGGGTGACTGTGAGGAGGAAGCGTAGTCCTAAACAGAAGTCCCGTGTACACCGCCAACCCGTTCACATCTCTAACCGTTTTTCCCCACTCGGCGACACACCCGCCAAGGAACAAACTCTGGTTATTGGCGACTCTGTTTTGAGAAATGTGAAGTTAGCGACACCAGCAACCATAGTCAATTGTCTTCTGGGGGCCAGAGCAGGCGACATTGAAGGAAATTTGAAACTGCTGGCTAAGGCTAAACGTAAATTTGGTAAGATTGTAATTCACGTCGGCAGTAATGACACCCGGTTACGCCAATCGGAGGTCACTAAAATTAATATTGAATTGGTGTGTAACTTTGCAAAAACAATGTCAGACTCTGTAGTTTTTTTCTGGGCCCCTCCCCAATTGGACCGGGAGTGACATGTTTAGCTAAATGTTCTCCATGAATTGCTGGCTGTCTGAGTGGTGTCCAAAAAATGAGGTGGGCTTCATAGATAATTGGCAAAGCTTCTGGGGAAAACCTGGTCTTGTTAGCAGAGACGGCATCCATCCCACTTTGGATGGAGCAGCTCTCATTTCTAGAAATCTGGCCAATTTTCTTAAATCCTCCAAACCGTGACTATCCAGGGTTGGGACCAGGAAGCAGAGTTGTAGTCTTACACACCTCTCTGCAGCTTCTCTCCCCCTGCCATCCCCCCAATACCCCATCCCCGTAGAGAAGGTGCCTGCTGCCAGACCACCAATAACCTGTAAAAATCTATTTAAGCATAAAAATTCAAAAAGAAAAAATAATATAGCACCTTCAACTGCACCACAGACTAAAACAGTTAAATGTGGTCTATTAAACATTAGATCTCTCTCTTCTAAGTCCCTGTTAGTAAAGGATATAATAATTGATCAACATATTGATTTATTCTGCCTTACAGAAACCTGGTTACAGCAGGATGAATACGTTAGTTTAAATGAGTCAACACCCCCGAGTCACACTAACTGCCAGAACGCTCGTAGCACGGGCCGAGGCGGAGGATTAGCAGCAATCTTCCACTCCAGCTTATTAATTAATCAAAAACCTAGACAGAGCTTTTATTCATTTGAAAGCTTGTCTCTTAGTCTTGTCCATCCAAATTGGAAGTCCCAAAAACCAGTTTTATTTGTTGTTATTTATCGTCCACCTGATCGTTACTGTGAGTTTCTCTGTGAATTTTCGGGCCTTTTGTCTGACTTAGTGCTTAGCTCAGATAAGATAATTATAGTGGGCGATTTTAACATCCACACAGATGCTGAGAATGACAGCCTCAACACTGCATTTAATCTATTGTTAGACTCGATTGGCTTTGCTCAAAATGTAAATGAGTCCACCCACCACTTTAATCACATCTTAGAGCTTGTTCTGACGTATGGTATGGAAATTGAAGACTTAACAGTATTCCCTGAAAACCCCCTTCTGTCTGATCATTTCTTAACATTTACATTTACTCTGATGGACTACCCAGTAGTGGGGAATAAGTTTCATTACAGTAGAAGTCTTTCAGAAAGCGCTGTAACTAGGTTTAAGGATATGATTCCTTCTTTATGTTCTCCAATGCCATATACCAACACAGGGCAGAGTAGCTACCTAAACTCTGTGAGTGAGATAGATTATCTCGTCAATAGTTTTATATCCTCATTGAGGACAACTTTGGATGCTGTAGCTCCTCTGAAAAAGAGAGCCTTAAATCAGAAGTGCCCGACTCCGTGGTATAACTCACAAACTCGCAGCTTAAAGCAGATAACCCGTAAGTTGGAGAGGAAATGGCGTCTCACTAATTTAGAAGATCTTCACTTAGCCTGGAAAAAGAGTCTGTTGCTCTATAAAAAAGCCCTCCGTAAAGCTAGGACATCTTACTACTCATCACTAATTGAAGAAAATAAGAACAACCCCAGGTTTCTTTTCAGCACTGTAGCCAGGCTGACAAAGAGTCAGAGCTCTGTTGAGCCGAGTATTCCTTTAACTGTAACTAGTAATAACTTCATGACTTTCTTTGCTAATAAAATGTTAACTATTAGAGAAAAAAAATTACTCATAACCATCCCAAAGACATATCGTTCTCTTTGGCTGCTTTCAGTGATGCCGGTATTTGGTTAGACTCTTTCTCTCCGATTGTTCTGTCTGAGTTATTTTCAGTAGTTACTTCCTCCAAACCATCAACATGTCTATTAGACCCCATTCCTATCAGGCTGCTCAAGGAAGCCCTACCATTAATTAATGTTTCGATCTTAAATATGATCAATCTGTCTTTATTAGTTGGCTATGTACCACAGGCTTTTAAGGTGGCAGTAATTAAACCATTAATTAAAAAGCCATCACTTGACCCAGCTATCTTAGCTAATTATAGGCCAATCTCCAACCTTCCTTTTCTCTCAAAAATTCTTGAAAGGGTAGTTGTAAAACAGCTAACTGATCATCTGCAGAGGAATGGTCTATTTGAAGAGTTTCAGTCAGGGTTTAGAATTCATCATAGTACAGAAACAGCATTAGTGAAGGTTACAAATGATCTTCTTATGGCCTCAGACAGTGGACTCATCTCTGTGCTTGTTCTGTTAGACCTCAGTGCTGCTTTTGATACTGTTGACCATAAAATTTTATTACAGAGATTAGAGCATGCCACAGGTATTAAAGGCACTGCGCTGCGGTGGTTTGAATCATATTTATCTAATAGATTACAATTTGTTCATGTAAATGGGGAATCTTCTTCACAGACTAAGGTTAATTATGGAGTTCCACAAGGTTCTGTGCTAGGACCAATTTTATTCACTTTATACATGCTTCCCTTAGGCAGTATTATTAGACGGCATTGCTTAAATTTTCATTGTTACGCAGATGATACCCAGCTTTATCTATCCATGAAGCCAGAGGACACACACCAATTAGCTAAACTGCAGGATTGTCTTACAGACATAAAGACATGGGTGACCTCTAATTTCCTGCTTTTAAACTCAGATAAAACTGAAGTTATTGTACTTGGCACCACAAATCTTAGAAACATGGTGTCTAACCAGATCCTTACCCTGACCTCTAGTAATACTGTGAGAAATCTTGGAGTCATTTTTGATCAGGATATGTCATTCAATGCGCATATTAAACAAATATGTAGGACTGCTTTTTTGCATTTGCGCAATATCTCTAAAATTAGAAAGGTCTTGTCTCAGAGTGATGCTGAAAAACTAATTCATGCATTTATTTCCTCTAGGCTGGACTATTGTAATTCATTATTATCAGGTTGTCCTAAAAGTTCCCTGAAAAGCCTTCAGTTAATTCAAAATGCTGCAGCTAGAGTACTGACAGGGACTAGAAGGAGAGAGCATATTTCACCCATATTGACCTCTCTTCATTGGCTTCCTCTTAATTCTAGAATAGAATTTAAAATTCTTCTTCTTACCTATAAGGTTTTGAATAATCAGGTCCCATCTTATCTTAGGGACCTCATAATAACATATCAGCCCAATAGAGCGCTTCGCTCTCAGACTGCAGGCTTACTTGTAGTTCCTAGGGTTTGTAAGAGTAGAATGGGAGGCAGAGCCTTCAGGTTTCAGGCTCCTCTCCTGTGGAACCAGCTCCCAATTCAGATCAGGGAGACAGACACCCTCTCTACTTTTAAGATTAGGCTTAAAACTTTCCTTTTTGCTAAAGCTTATAGTTAGGGCTGGATCAGGTGACCCTGAACCATCCCTTAGTTATGCTGCTATATACTTAGACTGCTGGGGGGTTCCCATGATGCACTGTTTCCTTCTCTTTTTCCTTCTCGCTTGCTCACAGGGGGTCGTTTTGACCGTTGGGGTTTTTCCGTAATTATTGTATAGCTTTGCCTTACAATATAAAGCGCCTTGGGGCAACTGTTGTGATTTGGTGCTATATAAATAAAATTGATTTGCTCTGATTTGAATCCACTGCAAGCAGATCATTCATCACTTTAGTGAGAGTCATCTCTGTGGAATATTTTCTAAAAGCAGACTGCAGTGACTCAAAAAGATTTTTCTCAGTAAGGTGGTCCATGAGCTGCCATGTAACCACTTTTTCCAGAATTTTAGAGCAAAATGATAGATCTGATATTGGCCTATAGTATTTCAATACACTAGGGTTAAGATTAGATTTCTTATGTAATGGTTTAATCACTGCAGATTTGAAACATTTAGCAACAGATCCAGAAATTAATGAGAGATTAATAATTTCCAGCACAGTTGGCCCAAGAGTGGGCACACGTCCTTAAACAGCTTTGTTGGTATAGAATCAAATAAGCAGTTTGTGATTTTTGTAGAAGTTATGAGTTTTGTCAGCACGCATAGTGAGATACTCTCAAATTCTGTAAATCTAGGTAATACCTCAGTAATGGCACCCACCTCAATAGCAGGGGATAGTGGCTGCGTTAAGGCATGCTGGGATATACTCAACCTAATGTCTTCTATTTTCTTCTCGAAGTAATCCAGGAAATCTTGTGCTGTAAAAGGAGAGCCAACCATGGCTGGCTGTCCATCTATAAGTGTTGCCACCGTGTCGAACAAGATCTTTGAGTTGTGCTTGTTTTTGTTGATCAAATCACAGTAATAGGTCCGCTTTGTAGCCAGTAATGCATGTTTGTATGCATTACTGTAATGTAATTACTGTAAAGTCACTAATGCATGAGTCAAATCACCTGGTCTCACCTCTCCAAGATGGCGCCGGCTTATGGCGACATAGTGTCGCTCTGTCTGTCAGTATGTCTGTTGCTGCTGTGTTTTCGTGTGGATTACGCTGTTGGACTGATGAAATATGAAAGACTTACCCTACGCATTCGGGATAATATGGCAAACTTTCAGCTGGATCTGAGTTTTTGCGCTGAGGATGTGGGCCTGATCGGGTCGACGAAGGCCAAAGCCCTAACTGGAAACAACCCCAAGCCCCAGGTAAGAGCCAGGAAGCGAGGCAAAAGAGCTGGCTCTCTGGTCCGGCTTAAACGACGAAAGCATCGTTCGCCGCTGCCAAGCATCCTACTCTCTAATGTCCACTCTCTGGCTAACAAACAAAACGAACTTAAGATGTTCATCAATAGCAGACAAGTAATCGCCGATTGCTCCATCTTGTGCTTCACCGAAACATGGCTTAACACAGACATCCTGGATTCTGCGGTCCATCTAGATGGCTTCACGCTTTATCACGCTGACCGCACCAAAGCCTCGATGAAGACCAAAGGAGGCGGCCTATGCTTCTATGTGAACCAACGGTGGGGTACCGACACAACAATGATTTCGCAGACCTGCTTCTCAGCCCTGGAGACACTCGCCATCAAATGCAGACCATTTCATCTGCCAAGGGAATTTACTTCTATCATCCTGGTTGCTGTATATATTCTGCCTCAGGCTTCAAGTTCCGAAGCGGCCCAGCAACTTTCTGCTCAAATTATGGTCATTGAAAACTTGCACCCAGATTCTACTGTGTTGGTCTTAGGGGACTTTAACCACATCAACCTGAGACGATCGCTGCCACGGTTTAAACAGCAGATCCGGGTGTCTACAAGGTACGATAAAATCTTAGATCAATGTTACTGTACTATTGCTAATGCCTTCCATGCAGTAGCCTGGGTGCCCCTTGGGCAATCAGACCATAACATTATCCTGTTAATGACTGTTCACCGACAGAAACTAAAAACTGTCAAACCAACAATAAAGGCAGTCAAACAATGGTCTTCTCAAGCCATCTGTGAGCTGAGAGACTGGTTTGCTATTAAAGAATCCTGTAATGAGCTTAATGAGTTTGCTGAGGTTGTTAATGCTTATATTTGTTTCTGTGAAAATGTATGTGTCCCAACCAAGATGGTGACCGTTTTTAGCAATAATAAGCCATGGTTCAGTAGAGAGTTAAAATGTCTCTGGAAGAATAAGCATGATGCATTTAAGAGGGGGGACAGAAAATTATACAAGACAACAAAATATAATTTTGACAGGGCCGTTAGGAAAGCTAAAATAGATTACAAATAGAAGCTAGAAGGCAAACTTATGGCTAAGGATAGCAAAGGGGTATGGGAAGGTCTAAGGCAGATAACCAATTATGCAAGCAAAAAATCTGTAGTCAGTGAGGACTCTGAGCTGCCTGATAGGCTCAATGAGTTCTACTGTCGCTTTGATAAGGAACAGGATGTTACTGCACAAACACTAAGTACCCCCCCGAATCCCCCCTTTATTATCACAGAGCATGAAGTAAGGCTCCTGTTACAAAAACAAAACAGTAGGAAAGCTGCAGGCCCCGACCTTGTATCATCTGCCACTATAAAGTTCTGTGCTAATGAACTGGCTTCAGTTTTTACTGACATCTTTAATTGGTCTCTGGGGCAAAACAGTGTCCCTGCTTGTTTTAAATCTGCTGTTATCATTCCCGTGCCTAAGAAACCAAATATTAGCTGCCTTAATGATTACAGACCTGTTGCTTTAACGCCCGTGGTTATGAAAATCTTTGAGCGACTAGTATGTGATCGCCTGTCTAAACTGGCCAGATTGGACTCTGGTCAGTTTGCATACAGGGCAAATAGGTCTGTTGACGATGCTGTGTCCATGTGTTTACATTCCATCCTGCAACACCTTGAGACCCCAGGCAACTACGCTAAGGTTCCTTTCATAGACTATAGTTCTGCTTTTAATACAATCTTACCTAGAAAACTCTTGTATAAGCTGCAGCAAATGGGAATTCATAGTTCCCTTTGTTATTGGATACTTGACTTTTTAACACAGTGCTCCCAAGTGGTCAAAATCCACAATAACACCTCCAAGGTTAAATATATAAGCACTGGTGCTCCCCAGGGATGCGTGTTGTCACCTCTTTTATATTCCTTGTACACAAATGACTGCACATCACAAACTGACACTGTGAAAATGTTTAAATTTGCAGATGACACTACACTAGTGGGTCTAATTTCTGGTGAGGACGATAGTGCCTATAGAAATGAGGTCCACTCACTCATACAGTGGTGTCACATTCATAATCTAGAGTTAAATGTAGCGAAAACCAAGGAGTTAGTGGTTGACTTTAGCAGACAAAAGAAAGCATCCCTGCCACTGCACATTAACAGACTGGCGGTGGAACGTGTGAACAGTTTTAAATTCCTGGGCACTACGATAGATTCCTCCCTGAAATGGGATGAGAACCTTACTTGCATCACCAAAAAAGCACACCAAAGAATGTTCTTCCTACGCCAGCTGAGGAGGTTTGGGGTAGCCAGTAAGGGGATGCTGCTGTTTTACCAAGCAGCTATTGAAAGTGTTCTGACATTTTCCATCACTGTCTGGTATGGCAACTCCACTGCTCAACAAAGGATGCAGATGGATAGGATAGTCCACACAGCCTCAAAGATCAATGGCTGTGAACTCCCTCCCATCTCTACTATTTACTATTTGTTGTGATTTGGCGCTACATAAATAAAATTGATTTGATTTACGAAACACGTATCTGTCGGAAAGGGTCGAAGATCCTACTAGATCAGTCACATCCAGCTAACTCCCTTTTCAACATCCTCCCATCAGGTAAAAGGTTGAGAGCCTTAACCACTAAAACATCACGCTTTCTCAACAGCACCTACTGCAGAGCCATTAAGCACCTAAATAGTTCTCCCACCCTGCACCAGCACCTTATGAAAGTGAGTGAGCTATGACTGAGCTCATATACATTGTTGTATTTATTTTTATCTTTATATATTTATTTATTTAGCATTTTAGTGCAATATGTCCATTTTGTATCTGCTGCGTACTGTACTACTGCACTTAGCACTTTAACAAGCCACTGCTGAGAGTCTATGTTTGCACTTGACACTTTAACCTGACTCAGATTGAGGGGGTCTATTTTTTTTTTCCAGATATAATGTATGTGATTTTATGTGGAGTATTGTGTGTATGCTTATGCTTTTTATGTCTCTTGTTTGTGAGCACACTGAAACAAATCCCTAGCAACTTGCACTGGTTGCATGGCAAAGTATTGAATCTTGAATCTTGTAGTCTGAGATAGCATCATGCCATGCAAGGTGGGATACTCTAATTTTGAAGTACACCATTTCCGTTCTAGACCTCTAGCCTTATGTTTGAGGTCATGCAATAGTCATTGAACCAAAGTGACTGTTTTTTTTTTTGGGGGGGGGGGCATGGCATTAACAAAGGTGGCACAATCATATCGAGTGTAGTTTTGAGCACTGAGTTTAAACTATCCACAAGACTGTCTACTGATTGGGCATTTGCCAAACGTGAAGCTAAGATATCAGGCAGTCTAGCTTCGAGTTCAGTCATAGTTGAGGAGTTGATACATCGCAGTAGTGATAAATAAGGTTGTTGTTCCACTAAACACAGCAGTGAAACTGTAAACATAATAAGTGAGTGATCAGAGACGACCGAAGCAAGAGGCATGATGTCAATATTTGTGACAGCAATACCACGTGCGAGAACCAAACTTGGGGTATTTCCACGTATGTGCATTGAGTCCTGAATGCATTGCTGAAATCCTAATGCATCCATAATTTCCATAAATGATTTGCAGAGGGGGATCAGAAGGCTTATTTATGTGAATGTTAAAGTCACCAATAATCAGAATATTAGCTGCACTCGTTGACAAGTTAGAGATGAACGCACCAAATGTATCTACGAATTCAGAGTATGGGCCAAGGGGCCTATATACAGTGACAAAGTAATGCGGCTGATTTTTATTTTCCTGACCTCTGCAATATGTAGCATTGCGGGCACAGCGGAGAATCAGATACTCAAATGAGTTATATTTGTGACCGCCAACAGCTAATAAGCTAAACCTAGATTTAGAAATGAGAGCAACACCCCCGCCTTGCTTCGCATCATGAGGGAAGTGACTAAATGTGTATGCTGGTGGGCAGGCCTCATTTAAGGAGAGGACAGCTGTAGGTTTAAGCCAGGTTTCACATAACCCAATCATATCTAAGTGATGATCCATAATTAGATCATTAATCAACAATGACTTTGAGGTTAGTGATCTTATGTTAATGACACCCAGACTAAGGACCTCAGTGGTGTTGATGGTTGGACTGTTTGGGTTTAGGGGTAGTTCTAGAGTAGCATATATAAGATGCCTGGACGTAGGTTTAGGTTTGAGACATTCCACGCAAGCCAACGGGGCATCATGTCATGATCCGGCCCTTTTGGGCCGGTTGTTAGGGTTCTGGACCTTTTTCCACTTCTGTGCTGTGAGCCTTCTATGATTTTAGTCATGTCTTGTCATGTAATCATGGTCATGCTTCAGTTATGTTTTGTCTTGATTCTTTTATTTTTGGTGAATCTTTTGCCTGCCATGTATATTTTTTTGTTGTTTTATTTATTGTTTGCTTTCACTCTTGGTCCCTTATTTTGCTTTAGTCTCAGTTTAATTCTGTTCATCACATTTATCGTATTATACTTTAGTGACAGGTTTTGGTTATCATTTATCTTCAAGTGTTTCTTATCTGATTATATTCCATTTTCTGTTTATCAGTCATCTTGCTTTATTTATTGCATTATTCCGTAGTCATCGGGTTTGTTTATTCTCTGTTATACCAGTAGTTTGTTTTGTCATCATCATGTATTGTATTCACTTTTATGTCTCAGTCAGTATCAGTTCCGTCATAGTTTGGTTTAATATTAGGTTTCTTGTTTTTCACACTATTTAGATTAGTCACGTCATTTCTTAGTTTTCCCCTTTTGTTTTGTTCATGTTTGTTATTGTTTGTGGAGCACATCACTTTTTTCCACTGTAGGTTTTTCAGTCACTCGGCTATCTTGCCCCAGTTCACTTTGCTTGTCTCACTGCACTCTTGCACATACCTTTGTCTTCCCCGGTCATGCCCCCTTCCAGAGATTTCCACAAACCTGCTTCACATCACCTACATTAGCTTGCTCCTTATTTAATCTCTCACAGCTCACTGCCAGATTGTTGATTTTGTGTCACTTTCCAGCCTCAGTCCCGTGCTTAGTTTTGTCCCGTTTTGCTTGTTGGTATTTTAACTTTGCCTGTTTTTGACTTCGAGTTTGTCTTGGCTCCGATAGCCCAAACACTGTGTATTTGACCTGTGCCTGTTTATTGACTATGCCTCACCCTTTCGTCTGTCTGCTACCTCTGCCACACTGCTGGACACGTGTACCGGCCTCCTGCCTGTTATACCTAGTAAACCCTTTTTAAAACTCTCAGTCGTGTGAGTTTGTAGTTGTGTCCATACCGTTTGTGCTACGCCTGATACATCCTCATCATCCAATGTAGTGATGGGTATTAAGTTTGCAAAGCATATCCCTCTATGATTTTTATGGACACATCTACGGAAGCAGGCCACAATCTCAACTTGTTGAATTTACCTCCATGGCAGATAAATGGCACTATCATCATAGTGGATTTTCGGCATTAATTTCCCTGCTATGCTAATGGATTCCACACTCACATTTGTCATAAACCTTGCATGTCTCTAATCACCTGCTCCATGGCCTATCACCACGTACTATTACACAAACTGTCCCACACTGCTGTTTCTAAATTTTGAACTTCTTGAAATTAACTCCACGCTCAGAGATGAGTCTCCTTAACCGAATATTCTGCCTCTAAGAGCCTTTCAGAGCCACTATTCTCCCATGATTGTTGAATACCTCCTCTCATACCAAAAAAATAAAAAAAAATAAAAAACATGCTGCATGGCTCCTTATTCATCCTTCATTATTTGGTGGGACCAGGGCTTTACATATAATACAAGACAAAACACCATTCTAACTAAACAACCAATCATGACCTTTTTTCCCCCAGGCAGTGACAAGCATATAAAGCCTACTGGATGCCCTTCCTGACACAACTCCAAATGTACACTGAGAATGGACACAGGTCATCTTGTGATGGGGACCTTCTGTTTTAGAAGCAAGCACACTAGCCACTTATACCTCTATGCTGCCCTTTGATCAGACAATGGTAATATTTTTTTAAATCCCCAATTTTTCTTTTCTTGCCATTGGTTCCCAGTTTTTCAAATCAGCTGAGACAACTTCTCATACAACGCCATAAAAGTCATAAATATAAACGTAGCATGTTGCCCGTGGTGATCCACAGGCTCTAGATTGGGTAGTGTTTATAAAATAGTTAGCTGACATTTTTCAAGGGTGGTAATAACTTAAGCAAGGTTTGGATAATGAGTTTGATTGGCATGTGAGCCCACAATGTTTTTAAAAGACCTCAACACTTTTTTCGAAAAGTAACTCAAACCTTTACTTTCATGTTAACACTTTGCTTTGAAAGCTAGCTAGTCATACACAGAGAAAAAAAGGAAATCTAGTTTAACCCTCTGGGGTCTGAGGGCATTTTTTGGACAGTTCACTCGCCTGGCATAAATGTTTTATTATTGCTGTTAACAGCTCTCCCTGCATCCCACAATCAAGTTTTATGTGTACATTTTTTTTAGGACAACCTGTGCTTTCATAATATATATGCCATAGTAGTGTTTTATAAGTGTAATAAAGGTTCACAATCAAAAATAGGCAAGGAAAAAATAAAATAATTTTCCACACACATTTATTCAAAACACACAGCAAACTATAATAAACAACTGTTTTGACACTTTAGAAAGGTAATTTGAGGTCTTGTGTGAAAGACTGTACAACAAAAAGGTTCAAACAATAAACACAAATGCACATTTTAAACAATATATACAAAATGGTCTATGCGTTTTGTTGTCCATTGATATGGTAAACAATGCTTTACATCGAGAAGCAACAGAGTTATCTAGTAACAATCACATGCAAACTAGTGGAGCAATCCTGATAGTTACACACTCTTTGTTTGAGCATGTGAGATTGTCATCAGAGGCTCTCCGTCTGCTTCACTGATTGCTGTGCATAATGGCACAGGGCGCATGGAGACCAATAGTATGTACTCATTGGAGCACCCAGGGGGCTATTCAAACGGGCCAACTAGTAACATATCAGTCCTGAAAACGATCTTTGGCTTTTAATGTGACGTAAATCTGCCCTATGATTGGATTTTGGAAAACAATGTGACGGTGAACCAATTCCGATTGGACACTCACATTGAGCACGTCATCACACAGCTTCTATGAGGAGTACAAAGATGGCCGATGGCTGGCTCGAAAGTCCGCGGAGTTAACTTTTCAGCATTAAAAAAAAAGTACGTTTCTATCTCGTATCATTAAAAAGTTATTATTTAGTAAATATTGGTCTTAGACGTCGTATATGACGGCGTTGGCCCCAGAGGGTTAAAACAAAATGCACCAATAGTGGGTTTATAATAGAATTGCAGCCCTTGTAATCGAATCATGAGGTGCCCAAATATTCCCACGCTGACTAGGTTACCAATTTAATTGCAGGACTGACATATGCAAACAGAAACTCATTCACAACGCTGGTCACTTTCAGAGTTTCCAATTCACTTAACCCCACAAACACGGGAAGAACACAGAAACACAGAAAGGACCAGGTAGGATTTGGACCCAAGACTAGAGATGCATATCGAGAACCGTTTTTTTCAGGTATCGTTAAGAACTGATTTGATCCACCGGCCATCAATAGCCTTTCTGCTTAATGATTCCCTAAAGCTGCGTGTACACATAACGGCGACAAGTCACGAATGCCACGAAGTATACATTCTTGGCTGCTGATCACAAATGTGATGATTCGGGGCAGAGGCGTCAGGTGTCCTCATGAACTGCTGCAACCTGTTAGCACACGTTACAATTAATGACACGTGTTGTTGGAGAATTATCAGGAACCATTACGCACGGTCAAGAATAATGTTACACCCTGTTGCGCACAACAGCACATCGTTAAGTTCTGTCACATTGTGAATGAGGCAAACTGTCTCCACACACACACCCATATTCATCCAACCGTCAGTTGCTGAACAATTCAGATCGCCCCAGTTTGCCCCTCAAAATCCCCAGCAGAAGAACTTTGTGACTGCGTGCTTTGTTGGGCTCTGTGCCCATGGAGTGGCGCAGAGAGGAGGAGGAGACTAAGAGAACCAGAAGTGTGGCTTCATGCGGCTCTTGTCTCGCTCCTTTTCCCAAACATCAGGCACATCCAGCAGGTGGAATACCTGCAGGAGCACGCTGAGGAGCACTGGAACAAAACTTTTAGCCAACTTGGCATCACTGTCCTCCTTCAGTATACTGCGGCAATGAAACTGAATGCGGTGCAGCAGGTTTAATTGTGCGCACGTCAGAGAAGAACGCTGTCATGCTCTATTAAGGATCACCACTAAAACGGATCAACACGCTCAGTTGCAACCTCCACAACATGAGGTGAAATAAGGGTGGTGCGTGACACCTGTGTAAGATTTTTTGACAACCAAAAACATGCTCCACAAAAATCATGAATATCACACACCAACACGCACTATTAAGAAACCTATTCAGATGCATTAAGTCACATTAAGAATGTCAGGAATGTGCCAAGAATGACGCAAATATGACATTCGTAACACATCTTGCCTTTGTGTAAACGCACCATTATCGGTCCTTCAGAGCGGCTGTTGTTTTTGAGTGTGTTTGTCAGGAAAGACAAACTACAATCCACTAAAACTTTTTTCCTCCAAAAATGAGATGTCTTGCATTCTTTATGAATTACAGCCTGACGTGCAGCACAGCCAGCTGCAAGAGCTCAGCTCAGATGTATGGAGACATTCATGCCATTAATGTCTGAAAGTTAATGCTTTTGGCAAAAACTACAGATTTTGTTTATTTATATCCAGAGATCAAGGATCCACCATGTAGAGTTTATTATGACCAGGGTTTAAGGATCCAGTGATCAATTCCATATTTATTTACTTTAACACAATAGAATGTTGTTGACATAGAAAACCTGTAAAGCCTACTTGTACTACACAGAAAATTAACAAAAGGCATCGATAAGGGAATCGATAAGGAATTGGATCGATAAGCGGAATCAATAATGGTATCAATATCCAGAAAACCTTATCAATGCCTATCCCTACCCAGGCCCTTCCCACTGTGAAGCAACAGTGCTAACTACTAAGCCAACATGCGTGATGCATAAATGCATAGTCCTTAACAAACATGTTCACTCTAACTGTATTGATTTACCTGCCATATAGGATCAGATAAAACAATTTTATTACTTTTATTGTATGATATCCATCTTTTTCAAGTGCTTGCTGGAAATATAAATGTGAAGGATGACTCAGGAGACATTTGGTCCATCAAATTAAAACTGAAGTTCTTGGGAGGATTCAGTTTCTCTGGAATTTCAAAAACACTGCGTTTTGGTTTTACAACAAATCCTATAATGGACAAAGATTCTACAGGAACCTCTGCTTTAATGCAAGCAAGCAAAAGAAAACAATTTGCTTGAATCTAAGTTGTCCCTCTGAAAGAATGTAGAAAGCAGATAAGGGATTCCCTGTCAGTCATGCAGACCCAGTATCTATTTGCTGCAGTTCTGTGCCCTGCACTGAGTCTGGAACAACAAAGCCTGTGTTTGGGACTTGTACACAATGGTTCTTTTCAGCCAAAGCTGTGTTACAGTGGTCTTTGAGACCAGCAAACCAATAAAAGACAGCGGTCCTCTATCAAGTTTCAAAAGCAAAAAAAGGTCAACCTGGTTTATGAACTACATCCAAACCTGTCTGTGTTGAATATGACAAACAACCTCTTTAATACCCCCATCACACTAGAGGCCGAATGCCGACCAAATGAAAATTCGACCTCCATTCGGGCAGTCGAGGTGCATTCGAAAACATCCAACAGCTATCTGAGTGCATTCCAAACAGTCAAGCTCATCCGCGCGGCCAGCCCGAATGTAGAGCACATGCACCCAACTCTTGAGGTGCATTCAAGGCGGAAAAAGCTCCAAGGCAGTCCAAATGCAGTGTGACCGCAATCTGACTTCATTCTAAGCATTCGAAATGGCAACTCAACAGAATTTGGAGCATTCTGATCGCGTTCGAAGGAACCTCGAAATGGTCCAGGCACGCCAAATACTGCTGGCACGTCCCGATTGTGCTCCAGATGAACCAGACTTCACCCTGGTGCATCACGTTCATGGTGTGCAAAGGAAAGGTGCACCAGACATGAACATTGCGCAATCACACCAAACACACCGTGTGTTATTGTGAGTCAAAGTGTCTCAGAGCTGCGCGCGCGGCTGAACTGGCAGCTACATCCATAAAGACTCTGTCACACCTTAAAGATTTAGCGTGCATATGCCGACTGTATTAAAAACACTGGCATACGCGATACGACTAACAGAGCTGTGAAATGAAAACTGTAAAATCCAAAGAAAATTTGCAGGGCGTCTGTGGGGCGCAGCCCCCTGGAGCCAGGGGTCTGGGGCCCCAGAAGCCAAATTACAATGACATTTCCAGCATCTCTTGGAAGAAAAAAAAAGCACATATTTAAATGATCCTAGATTCAACCTTTCATTTAAACTGTCAATGATAATGCTGCCTTGTTTGATGTGTGCTGTTGCTTTCTTGGCCAGATCGCCCCTGTGAAAGAGGTCTTGATCTCAATGGGTTTTCTTATCTGGTTAAATAAAGGTTAAATGAAATAACAGAATTAGGGAATAACCGTGTTGTGTCTGATGATTTGCATACGTTCATGCTGGTTATATGGTCACAAGTAGAACTTTACTGGCGACGCGTAAGCAGAGCCGGCAAAAAGGAGTTTTAACGGCTATTTGTGACTGTATTTGCATGAATGTCTGCAAATTATCAAACACAAAGGGGTTATTCCCATTCTAATTCAATCCATCATTTGCATGCTTTATTTTTCTGTAGGCAATTTGGTCTGCAAGGCTTACCATCAAGCCAAGGCAGCGTGACTCCAACAGCGGTCAGGGCACAGAGTAATCCGTCAAACGTAAAATGGTAAATGGACTGCATTTATATAGCGCTTTTTCATCTGCATCAGATGCTCAAAGTGCTTTACAATAATGCCTCACATTCACTCCGATGTCAGGGTCCTGCTATACAAGGCGCTCACTACACACCGAGAGCAACTATGGGATTAAAGACCTTGCCTAAGGGCCCTTAGTGATTTTCCGGTCAGGCTGGGATTTGAACTGAGGATCCTCTGGTCTCAAGCCCAACGCTTAACCACTAGACCATCACCTCCCCTGAAAATCCAACAAATGTTCAATGGTAATTCTGTATCAGAATCCACATCAATACTGTTGTATGGTAGCTTAAATTCACCCATTTCGGCGGCGATCGAGCCGAGGCAGCGTCACTCCAACAGCGGTCAGGGTGCGGAGTAATCCATCAACCATGAAAATCCATCAAATGTGAAACCGTAATTCTACATCAGAATCCACATCAATACTTTTGTATGGTAGCTTAAATTCACCCATCCCATTTCGGTGGCAGTATGCGACTTTCTCAAGCTCTCAGCTAACAGCGCTAACAGCTAACAGCACGTGCAGCCGGTGTTCTGTCGAATTGCGCATCTCATCGCATAAACTGACAGTTCCGCATCCCGTCGGAGGACAGGAATGACATTCGACAGGAATGACATCTCGTCAGAACACTGGTCAGGGCACGGAGTAATACATCTAAATGTGAAACAGTCGAATATTTTGCCACCGTTACCACGATCTCAGACGCTTAAGCAATCAGATGCATGGAAAAAAAAAATTGGCTTACAATATGACATGGAAGTAGGACCTGGAATAATTTTCCTTTTACTTGCAAACCAAATTATGCATTAACGCAGAACAATTAAATTACATGAAATTTGTGCGCAAGCCGGCTTCAATCATGTTGTGTGAAGGGGCCCTTATAGCTAAAAAAGTCAGTTATATTCTTGTGTGAATTCCTGTAAATCCATTAAAAGCCACAATGTCTATTTTCCAGTGAAAGAAAGTCTTCATTAATAAAAAGTCACATATTCCTGTCTGAAATCCAGTTTGTACAGCACAATGTCTATCTTTCACAGAGAGAAAAATTCTTACCATGTTTCCTGATGGCACAAGATGCAGTCCACTTTTCCCGTTTCTTTTATCTTACGGATGTGTTCATGAAGACAACTTTAAATTCAAGCCGGCGCCAATTCCATGGATTTTTGATTCTTTATCCAACTGTTTCATACCGTCTTTCTCGCTGTCCTCCCTCCGTGACACAGACATACCGCAAAATAATTATTTAAAAACTTGATAGCTGTAAAAGTATGCAATGCCCACATGCTACTCTGAGCATAAGAACAGTGTCTTTAATAAGACACAACATAAGCTGCACATGCAGCAGACACAGAACACAGACATCAGTGTCGCCGTAGTAACCAACCAGTCCCGCTTTACGACAACTGACATAACAGCCAAGCGTTGAGATAAGCAGTTTACTCTGTGTACGTCCGCGGATCTATAAAAATTGTACGATGTTGTAAAAAAAGAATGCTTTGCGATAGCCTTTTTCTTAACTCTGTATCACAATTACAGACCATCGGCAGAGCACAAGGTGATTCAGGTGATTTCACAGATTAACATCACTTTGAGCAGATGGGATGAGTTCATCACCTGGTGGAGTTGGTGGTTACAAAGAAAACCTGCACCCTCTTGACCCTTTCAGGGAATCAGTTTGACACCTATGCTTTAGATCATCCATGCAGCCTTCAGACCATGTTTTCTTTGACCAAACTACTCCAAAATCTCATCACCCGTAGATATCTGTCATATTCCCACCAAGTTTGAAGGAAATCCACAGAGCCATATCTTGGCCACAGATGCCAGTGAAACCAATATCTTGCTTTGCCGGAATACAAGGTAATCAGACAGGTACCACTTTTACTTATGGATTAGGAGGAGAAAAGAGTCCCAAATGGTACTTGAACTAGCAACCCACACCACAGAAAGGAAGCGCTCTAACCAATAATCCATAGGCACCAAAAAGGTTTAATAGCATTAAAAAAATAATCCAGCCATTGTGAGACTGGAGGCAGAATCTTTTCTTTTTTAATTCGCATTTCCAGTTAAATGCTTAGTAAGATTATTTCCAACAATATTTTAGATGTTCTTATGTTCTTATTCAATAGAGATACTTGCTATTAATGTAGTATACTGCTCAACCCTCTGGTAAATCAAGTGAATTTTTAATCTCACCATTCTTTATGACTCTTTTGTCACTTCTTTCTTTCCTGTCACTATTGCCTCAGTACTCACGTCTCTTCTCTGTGATGAGCATCAGGCTGGCAGTGTGTCCTGACAGGCTGCCCTCCTCCTCCTCAACAGGGTGGTGGAACAGCTCCTTGGAGAGATCACCTGAGCTCGAGGGCTTCAACAGTTTCTGAAAATCTTTACTGGGTTCTGTTGGCAGAGATGGAGACAGAAACAGAGAGTCAGAAAAAAAGGTGATGTGGGTTGGAACAGGCTAATTTACTGTAGAAATAAGCCTGTCGTGATTATTACTATGCCGATTTATCACCCTGTAATATATATGTACATGTTCTAGATTTTACATTTTTTTAACATAAGACTGTCATCAACATATTCGTGACATGATGCAAGAATAGTGGGATCAAGAAGCCTTTAACTGATATTATAAGTACTGTGAGATGAATCTCAAATGAGACACATTTAACAGTCATTTCTGGCTACAGACTTCTGTGTCAAGAGTTTTTCCACATTCTCTGAAACATCTGTCCAATTTACGGTTGATTAAGATTTTAGAGGTCTGCACACATTTCAAGAATGAGGCTGTGCTTTTTTTTCCTTCTTTTTAAAATACTCTCCCACCAAGTTACGGAAGAAGACAAAGGTTACGTGATCTCAAATGTCTCTTTCTGTACAAGATATCTCCAGATGATAATCCGCATTACCTGTTGTTTCATCTATGAAAATTCACAGATACACACACACAAATTTTAAAGCTTGCCTCAAGCTTTCGTATGTTTGTCTGCGTGTGAGATTTCACTCTCTTACAGATGGGTGATTTGCTCAAAGAATACTGCCCTGTTTGGCTGAGAATGAATTTAATATGAAATAACTTATTTATGACCGTCTTTTTCAAAATTACTCTGAGCCCAGTTGTGGTCTTTGCTAATGTCACTTAAAACACCTCTGAAACATCCTTTGGGAAAAACAGATGATCACAAAGGTTATTATCAACAGCTCTGAAATCGGAAAGTGTGTACTTAAAATTGTCCCATCAAATACAGACATCTCTGTTGTAAACGTTCACCAATGTCTACTTTATTTTATTAATTCAGACACCATTCTAAATTTAAAAACTGCTCTGATACGTCTATTAAAATATGTTTGACCCAAGTTAAAAACATCACTGCATATTAAGTATTTAACAAAAATCATGAAAATATGGCTGTTAGTTGTAACATGTAGGCTTGATCAAAAGAGGTTTGAGTCATGATTTTCCTCACCAGATGAGGGTCACACGTTTCTACTCACACACAGTTATTGATTTGAATTTCAACCATGGAAACGTATTGATTTAAGTCTGCAGAGAACACACACAAAGAAACACTACACAGAAAGTTACACCTCTGCTGTTATAATGAAGTGTTTATTTAGTATTTATACTGCCTAAAAGCAGCTTTAGTTTCCACTGATACACTTTTTCAGCAAATGTGACCAATTCTACAAGACAGTTCCACTACTACTGTGAGCAATCCATCCATTTTTCTTACCCATTAACCATACAATCAGTTATTTTCAGTCTACATCTGAGTGGGCTTTCGGGGACTGGACTACACCCAGAATCAGCAGATTTACTATGTACAACCATAACTGTCAATTTCTAATACACAGAAAAAATGGAAACATTAAGGTCTACAATGGTTTTCAGCATCAATGCACCAGTTTTCTGAGTTACGAGACAGTTTGATGTCATGACAACAACTGAAACACAAAATTTTAAATTATGATACATAAGCTTTCAATGTGAAACTGTCAGAAAAACATGCTGGCCTTGATAACATCTGATGTATAGATTCTGATGGATTGAAAAATTTGGAACTGCTTCTCAATTCCCCTCTCTACTATAGCTTGTTTTTGTACTTGCATACTCAACTGCATGTAAGGGAAGACAGACGTACACAGCATACGTGTGTGCAGTGAAGAAACCAGAGGAGATAATGGAGGTTATCAGTAACGGCTGACAAATGCTTAAATGACAGTTCATCACAAATACAGCCTTTTCAGGCTAGCTGACCCAGTTTCCATAACATTATGTGAATCAGCTGAAGCCAGGAGGAGACATAAAACAGAACAGAACCCGTGAGGATAAGAATTATGCTAACAAAGCTTAAATCAAAATCACAGATTCTCTTAAAAAAAAACCCAAAAAAACAAAACAAAAAAAAAACACTTTAGAATGTCTAGTTCAGGCAGGAGAAATGCACATGCTATTCAAAAACCCTGTTTCATAGATGCTTTTAAGTGCTCCATCTCAGATTGTGGCAAAGTATTACAGCTTAGCGACACCTCTAAGGTATATTTTTCTGAAGTGGTGCTTCCCTTTCAGACACTGCCACTATGGTTCTTAAAGTGACAAGAGTGTCTCATTACATGTGCATGTTCCTGCAAATGTATGAGAGTTCTAGGTTTCAGTTGACACAGGAATGGTTTGTTGCTGACAGATGGGCACCCTCTTACTGCTGAGCTAATCAGACAATTCGTGGGAGGAATGGCCACATTAGGCTCATAGTTCCAAGTCTATGCACGGATACTGTTTAACTGTGAGAAATTGTTAATTTACTTACAAGTATTGTGTTCTGTGGTGATGTGTTTATCCTACTGGGCACAGGGTTGGGGCAACTAATGAAAATCATCAATCGACTAGTTGGGTACCATTAGTCATTGATTAGTTGATGACTAAATTTGACATTGAATGAATTAAAACAATTTCAAATCTCCATGGTGAAACTCAAATGTGACATTTATTTTAACAACTATAAGCACAAAATCACAAATACAAAAAACAGCATGAGCATGAAGACAATACCCGCATTCATTTACTGGGCATAAACTACCTGTTTGAGGTGACAAATTCACCTGGTAAGGTTAAATGTACTGCATTTATATAGCGGTTTTCCAGCTGCATCAGATGCTCAAAGCACTTTACAATTATGTCTCACACTCAAACACCGATGTCAGGGTGCTGCCATGCAAGGTACTTACTACACAGTGGGAGCAACCTGAGGAATAAGGACCTTGCCCAAGGGCCCTTAATGATTTTCCGGTCAGGGTGGGATTTGAACAGAGGATTCCCTGGCCTCAAGCCCAACGCTTACCTCCAATAAGGTTCACACACTTTCTTCACTGAGTGAAGGGAGTGGTGGCAGCTCCAACAGGTATATTCTTTTAGGGTTAAACTAACTTATTAAATGGCTTTCAGCTAGTCAACTACACTCAACAAAAATATAAACGCAACACTTTTGGTTTTGCTCCCATTTTGTATGAGATTAACTCAAAGATCTAAAACTTTTTCCACATACACAATATCACCATTTCCCTCAAATATTGTTCACAAACCAGTCTAAATCTGTGATAGTGAGCACTTCTTTGCTGAGATAATCCATCCCACCTCACAGGTGTGCCATACCAAGATGCTGATTAGACACCATGATTAGTGCACAGGTGTGCCTTAGACTGTTCACAATAAAAGGCCACTCTGAAAGGTGCAGTTTTCTTTTATTGGGGGGGGGATACCAGTCAGTATCTGGTGTGACCACCATTTGCCTCATGCAGTGCAACATATCTCCTTTGCATAGAGTTGATCAGGTTGTCAATTGTGGCCTGTGGAATGTTAGACCACTCCTCTTCAATGGCTGTGCAAAGTTGCTGAATATTGGCAGGAACTGGTACACGCTGTCGTATACGCCGGTCCAGAGCATCCCAAACATGCTCAATGGGTGACATGTCCGGTGAGTATGCCAGCCATGCAAGAACTGGGACATTTTCAGCTTCCAAGAATTGTGTACAAATCCTTGCAACATGGGGCCGTGCATTATCCTGTTGCAACATGAGGTGATGTTCTTGGATGGCACAACAATGGGCCTCAGGATCTCGTCACGGTATCTCTGTGCATTCAAAATGCCATCAATAAAATGCACCTGTGTTCTTTGTCCATAACAGACGCCTGCCCATACCATAACCCCACCGCCACCATGGGCCACTTGATCCACAACATTGACATCAGAAAACTGCTCACCCACATGACGCCACACACGCTGTCTGCCATCTGCCCTGAACAGTGTGAACCGGGATTCATCCGTGAAGAGAACACCTCTCCAACGTGCCAAACGCCAGCAAATGTGAGCATTTGCCCCCTCAAGTCGGTTACGATGACGAACTGGAGTCAGGTCGAGACCCTGATGAGGACGGCGAGCATGCAGATGAGCTTCCCTGAGACGGTTTCTGACAGTTTGTGCAGAAATTCTTTGGTTATGCAAACCGATTGTTTCAGTAGCTGTCCGAGTGGCTGGTCTCAGACGATCTTGGAGGTGAACATGCTGGATGTGGAGGTCCTGGGCTGGTGTGGTTACACGTGGTCTGCGGTTGTGAGGCTGGTTGGATGTACTGCCAAATTCTCTGAAACGCCTTTGGAGACGGCTTATGGTAGAGAAATGAACATTCAATACACGAGCAACAGCTCTGGTTGACATTCTGCTGTCAGCATGCCAACTGCACGCTCCCTCAAATCTTGCGACATCTGTGGCATTGTGCTGTGTGATAAAACTGCACCTTTCAGAGTGGCCTTTTATTGTGGGCAGTCTAAGGCACACCTGTGCACTAATCATGGTGTTTAATCAGAATCTTGATATGGCACACCTGTGAGGTGGGATGGATTATCTCAGCAAAGGAGAAATGCTCACTATCACAGATTTAGACTGGTTTGTGAACAATATTTGAGGGAAATGGTGATATTGTGTATGTGGAAAAAGTTTTAGATCTTTGAGTTCATCTCATACAAAATGGGAGAAAAACCAAAAGTGTTGCATTTATATTTTTGTTGAGTGTAATAAAAAAATAGCTGACTTGTCAGATGTTAGCTAGTCGTAGTTGGCTATTACGACTAGTCATGCCGCAATGGACAAAATCTGTTATATGTATGTATGTATAAAATGGACAAAATCTGTTATATGTATGTAACGGATTAGTTACAGTCAGGAGGTGCCAAATGATCTACGGGGAATCCTGAATCGGGACCTGCCTTATTTAATGACTGGGTCAAAAATTCCTCTGAAAAAAAATAAACGCTTGCCTTAATTAAGTGACGGGCATTATGTCCATTAAAAAGATTACATTTGGTCAAGTCACTCTTTTTTCAAAGTGAAGCTGGTCTGCTCTGTGTCAGCCTGAGCCCATCAGATCTCAGACACTAAGCAGTGCAGCATCTTTTTAGTACCTGGATGGGAGACCCCTTCGGAACACCAGCGGCTGTGTGTGTTTCTCCTAGTAAAACTGGAGTTGCACCAGGAAGGCATCCGGCGTGAAACGTGCCAAATACCAATGCGGATCTGGCTGTATCCGCTGTGGCAACCCCGACCCAAAACGGGAGCAGCCGAAATGACAACACACACACACTCTTTTTCCAAAGTCTGCTGCGGACACCGAAAGCCTGATTTATGCTTCTGTAACTCCATGCCATGCAATGGCGTCGACATGCACATGACACTTTTAAAGTTCTCAGTCGCATCTTAATTAATTTGTCCCCCAACATGCTCTCCTTTCTACAATTATCAAGCTCCAAATCAACGGTAGGGTGTACCGTTGATTTGGATTTCCTCCATGAATTGCAGGTCATCTGAGCATCATTTTCCGACTTCATGTTGTGACGTTTATCATATTTGCAGACTTTTCTGCCAAATGTATTTGATCCATAATCGAAATGTAATTGGAGTGTGCACTGCCAAAACTTTTAAAATATAACGGGAGAGGTAGGGGTGAAAACAGAAAAGTGAGAAATCACAGCCTTTGCAGTGTCTGATTTAGCAGGTGCACGTCAGGCTGCGGGCCATGTCTGAGTACGGTTTGAAAAAAAGGACACAGGTGGAGTGACCGTCAGACAGCGAATAGTCAGCACCTGCGGTTACGTCACTTTTATGGCTAAAAATAGGTCTGAATCTGTGTGCATTTTTCAAATGCTGTATGGCCAAGAGTTGGAAGTAATGATTCATAATCTGGCAAATAATTTTTAAAAGATAGTGTTGATTGGAGTGAGATATGCCCTTTAATGGACATGTCACACTGAAATCATAATTAATGGCCCAGTCACACTGCACTTAACGAAGCCCTGACGAAACAAGAAATCTGAACTTTCGTTGGCATCGTTTAACCTTCGCGCAACTTCGTTCCTCCCTTCATCAGGATTTTTAAACTGTTGAAAAATTTGAAGAAATGGCAATGAAAACCTCAGTTCGTCTGTGTTTTGTTGTCATTCTTGACGTTTTTTAATCATTTTAGTTTTTGTAACATTTTAGTTTGACTTGTTTGACCAGCTGAATGTTTTCATACAGCGCAGAAGCCGGTCTGTGAGCGATGAGGCTGCTGCTGTGTTCATGTACCGTCAGAAATTACAGGGCAAACTCAGCCTGTTTGCCGCATATGTGAGTCAATGCGCGGCGTTCACACGCACTGATCAGTTTACTGCTCTGATATATTCAATCATCTTTACACTTGTATTTATTCCCTGTTTTGACAGTTTTCTGTTATAAATCAATATATATGGCTTAGAACATAATTCAGTGATAAAGCAGTGACCACGGCACACCAGAATTGGAGTAAGACGGAGCGCGCAGTGTGTCGTTAGACAGTGTGGATTAGTGTGCCGTGTGACAGGGACATAAGATGAATGGCCCAGTCACATGGCACATGACAATTCCTGAACGAAGGGAAAAAGTAAAAAAAAGTCACAATTTGTTGAGAAAAGGTGGACGAAAGAGCTTTATCACCAAACAGCCTGCAAAGAAAGACTGCAAAAGGGACGAAAGAGGAACTTAACAAAACCGAAGCTCAGTATCAATGCTTTAAATGAAACGCGCTTGGAGCCACAGCTGGAGCAGTGTGTGTCTGCATCTCTGAGTTCCAGGACGGAGCTCATAGCGCCTGAGTCCTGGAGAAACTGCAAACAGAAGCTGTGGAGATCTGTGTGCATGTCGGTGGACCACCTGCTTTGGTTCCTTGTCCAGAACAAATGAGGGATCATCTCCATCATCATCAGAATCCACACTGTGTGACGACACGCTGCGCGCTTCGTCTTGCTCCAATTTAAAAAAAAAAAAACCCTCTGGTGTGCTGTGGTCACTGCTGTATCACTGTATTCCTTTACAAAGCCATATATATTGATTTATTCAGCAGTTGCTTGTGGCAAAATAATTAATTGTATCCATACAAAAGATTAATTCTGGCCTATATAAGGTGCCTGAGCCCAGTGAAGCTGACTCCCCACCCAGATAAAAAATCCAAGCTAACAGGCTGAGTTTGCACTGTAATTTCCGAAGGTATTTGAACGCAGAAGCAGCCTGAAGCGCTCACAATCCAGCTTCTGCACTGTATGAAAACATTCAGCTGGTCTAACAAGTCAAACTAAACAATAACGTTACAAAAACTAACGATTAAAAAACGTCAAGAACGACAGCAAGACCAAACACGGACGAATTGAGGTTTTCATTGCCCTTCGTTCAAATTTTTCAACAGTTTAAAAATCCTGACGAAGCACCAGCTGCAGGAACGAAGCTGCGCGAAGGTTAAATGATGTCAACGAAAGTCCAGATTTCTTGTTTTGTCAGGGCTTCGTTGCCCTTCATTAAGTGCCGTGTGACTGGGACATTATTAGGCTGCTAGTGACCCTCCGCTGATCCACTGGGATTACTTTGTGCACTTCCGTGACCAGTTTCAGAGTATATGGCATTCACAACAAACAGCTAAGGAGACATCTGAAAACAAAGTACTCATGTGTTTCCGACAAGTGGCATAGCTATTAAGCGTGTGCTTCAATGGAATGTAGCTACTAACGTTAGGAACTGAGGCACAGATTAATTCCAAAGTTGACATAAGTGTGATGTCATGTTATAATGACACTTTAAGTGAAAACTCTTCATTTTGATGCAGTCACGGTAAAAGCTGCAGCTCCAAGAAGGTTTAGTGGACCTGCACGGCCATGTGTCATAAATGCAGCCTGTCAATAACCATCTCTGCTGGAGGATCAGCTTTGAGCACGATTAATTATGAATGTTATCAATAAAATACATCTGCTGCTGGGGGAAAACAAGCGTCTCATCAGCTGCACAGCACACACACAAACACAGCGAGCTTCATAGCACACAAACATTCCAGCTCCAAACTTACACACTCTCAAAGTATTAATAAAAGAAAAAAAAAATCTTGCCACAAAACACAAAAGAACATACTCTCACGACGAGCGCCACTAGCTCAGCTTATGGCAAGCTAAAAGTGGACGCTCTTGTTTTGGCCTAACAACTATCCAGTTTCTGGATATTCTGTGTTATACGTGTCGGACATGCTTGATGAATTCCTGTGCAAATAGTGGTTCCCAGATATTTGTGATATATTCCTGTGAGATAATGAGTATATCTCATCTAAATTAATTCTAAAATTTACCAGTAATAAAATTATAAAGATAACTGAAGTTTTAAGCGTACCCATAATGGTTTGATTACCTTTTACAGTTGGCGATGAAAGATTTGGGTGTTAACTTCGTGTTGAAGTCAGAACAAGAAGCTGCACTGAAAGAGATCTATCTAGGAAAAGATATATTCTGTATGTTGTCGTGCCAACGAGAGCGGCACACTGAGCAGGGTGGTGAAAATAGTCCGGCGAGCTCAATCTGTGGGCAAGCTATCCCACAATGCCAAAATAGCAGAGATGTGCTCCAAAGAGAGCGACATGCTGAGCAGGGTGACAAAAGGAGTAAATTCCTGAACATGCCAGACTCACCGTAGTGTTATAGATTTATTTCTAAATGTTAACTCCCCACGATCAAAAAAGTATGCACGCAAGATCACCGGCTGCAGCTCTGCCTCTCTGCCGATTCTGGCACGTAAAATAATGTCCATTAACAGCTAGTCCATGAGCCAAGCAGGTTTTTGGTACCACTTAAGGGGAATAAACAACACTTTGAATCCAGCCTCAGTGTATCATGGCCTACACAAAAATGTATGATAGCCATCCCATGGTGGTAGCTGTAGCCAGGTAGGGGTCAGTGAAGAATTACACAGAGGTCAAACTTTAAAAACACTCCAATCATGTTGAAAACTATATCACATTACTTGTCTGGTCATATCGATTCCAAAAAGGTATAGTTTGGACTATCTGTGATGGAATGGTCTGGAGTTATGAGGTAAAAACAGCAAAAATGGTGACAAAGGTGTTTCAGTTTGTACAGGGGTCAAAAGTTAAAGTTGCTCCAATTTCAGTACAAAATGATGCAAATTATTGGTTGAAATAAAAGGATTAATAAATGGAATAGTTTTGACTGTGTCGCATGTTTGGGCTCCAAGGTAAAGGTCAAACAATTTTAACACTTGCCCTGTAACATGATAACTAAGCATGACAGATGGTGCAAACTACTCCTTATTAGAACCCTATTAACCCAAACAATATTTTGCATCTTTTTTTCTTTTTTTTTTTAACTGAATTTTAGCAACTTTAACTTCTGACCCCTATACAAACTGAAATTGACCTTTGTCACTATTTTTGCTGTTTTTACCCCATAACTCCAGACCATTCCATCACAGATAGTCCAAACTATACCTTTTTGGAATCGTTATGACTAGACAAGTAATGTGATATAGTTTTCAACATGATTGGAGTGTTTTTAAAGTTTGACCTCTGTGTAATTCTTCACTGACCCCTACCTGGCTACAGCTACCACCATGGGATGGCTATCATGCATTTTTGTGTAGGCCATGATACACTGAGGCCGGATTCAAAGTAGGGTTGCAGCTAACGATTATTTTATTAATCGAGTATTTTATCGATCATTCTGGAGATTAATTGAGTAATAGGATAAAAAGTACTTTTGTGTTTTTTTTTTCAACATCAATAGTCCAGCAATGGCACAATGTCACTGCGCCAAAGTGTTGGCATTTTGCTGAAATGGTGATGGGATGTGGCTTTCTCTTATGTTTTCTCCAACTTGTAAAATGTAACCATTTTTAAGTGTTGTTGGACTGGGTCCCTGCATGATTTTTTTATCCCTCTTTCTCTGCAATTTAGCAGATGTATTTTAGCTGGAGGTTGAACATGCAGCCTCGCAGTCAGTTTTTTATTATTATTTTATTTAAGTTACCGTGTTTGTGAAGTGTTGTGTGTTGCCCAAAAAAGCAAAAATTAAAAAGTCAAACACTCAGTGGGAGTCTGAGGGAAACACAGAAGAAAGAGTGGACTTCTGCTGTTTGTCAATGTAGCCAGGGACGGAGCTGGGACTCATCCGGTCTGACAGCCCCTCACACTGGGCAGAGAGAGACAGCAGCCGGCCACCGGGTCAACAGTCTCTCCCCACGTAGAGCAGACCATGTGTTTTTTAAAAATAGACAAACACACTGCTTCGCTTTAAATGCACAGTAAGTCTATTTCAGATGATCAGCGTGGACCATCTTTCTCTTAAAAGCCTTTATTTTACTCTATGTGTCACGTTAGAAAGCGGCAGCTATCATTGCTAGTTTGATTAGCTGTTATGGTCCAGTCTTCTTCTGTTTTTTTGCGGATGTTGCAGCGCCACACACAGGTCTGGCATATGTACTACAACATTAAACAAAGGTTCGAGGCACAGAATTTTCCTCAAACATTTTGTGTAATCGAATTATTCAAGTTACTCGACTAATCGTTTCAGCCCTAATTCAAAGTATTGTTTATTCCCCTTAAATAATACCGATTTGGTCAAAATTAATGAGTGGCTCATGGACTATCCTGGAAATAATGTATTCTGACTTTTTGCAATGTAACAAATCCATTTCCATGTCCAGGTAGTCTGTTAAAAACAGTGTCAGATGTCCCACATCCATGTCCACAGCTTCAGTAAACAAGCATCCACACAAACAGCGCATTACCACACTTTAGGTTCCAATATCCGACACACTGAAAAAGTGAAGAGTTTCAGGGTGAAGTGTGTCGTCTCCTGTCTGTAAATCCAAGCCATCGCTTTCAAACAAAAGCTCAGACGTTTTCTTTTCGGATGGAGCATGTTCATTTTCCTCTGTCTGACAGTCATCGGGATGTTTCTGTTTTGCTAATAAGTGAGTCACACAATGAAAAATGCAGAGAATTGCAGAGTGAGACGTTTCCTGCAAATGCACCTGCTTACGCTCAGAGTCACCGATCACTAATTATTAGCATATGTGTGCAGAGAGACTTACAATCATGAGTACTTTTATGGTCTTGCTAACTGGGATGTTAAAAACCGTGCGACATGTCCTTTAAGATTCTTCATTATTCATTATTGCAACATAGAAACACAGAGTTTGACAAATTATTATACAAAGATTGACTTAGCAATTAAAAGGATTATAGCAAGTCAAGTTTCTACATTAATATTCAGTATTTGAACAGAGAAATAGTCATAAAGCTGACATCCACCTTAGAATTACAGGCTATGAAATAATATTAGTGCAAGTTAGTTATTATGAGATGTTGTGCCAATAATAAAGATGCTCATTAACAGTAACTTAATGAGTAATGAAAATAAGGAACTTTTGTCTTTGGTCCTGAATGAGAACAAGGTGTCCAATGTTTTACAGAATATTTTAATATAAAAAATGCCTTTGTAAAAAAGCCTAAAAAGTACCAAAAAATTAAAGGAGTAAAACTGATCTGAGTTTGTTACTGTAACTTCACTCAATCATCTTCAACTGCTTATCCGGTGTTGCAGGCCAAACAGCCCCCCCTAAAACTGGTCCACTCTGTCTTCACTGCTGCGCGTCGGCCGCGGTTCACCAATTATCACCTTGTTTCTGTTTAAAACTGCACTCCAGTCATCATCTGTCTCAGCGACAGATACCTGAAGCTTTTGCACAACAATCATTTACACATAAATTCAGCATTGTTTCATAATCAAAGACGGAGGAAGCAATCAGATCGCTGCAGCAGCATGAGCTGCTACATTCACTGCCCCTCGGTCATTTCAAAGCGTCATCGATTATCGCCTTGTTTCTGCTTAAAACAGCTTCATTTCTGCTTAAAAAAGACTTTAGAATGATTTAAGAGGTTTTACCTTGTCATCTGATGGTTAATAATCACATTATTCCCTTTGATTGCTTTGGGTGAAGAGAGTCCATCTCAGATGAGCTGCTGTGGTCCCAAATTACACATGTGCAGTGGAGGCAGGGCGGACCAATTTTTTTTCGGGGGGGGGGGGGGGGGGGGGGTTCAGTCTCTGATACAGAGATCGAGTTGCAGGGGCAACAGCTCCACCAGAGGATAGGGATGCACTGATCCACATTTTTTTACACTTCCAATCCGATCCCGATACCTGAAGTTGGATATATGCCAATTCCGATACTATTCCGAAACCAGAGCTCTGTTTGCTTTAATGTTATTATTATTATCATTATTGTTGATTTTATGAGGATATTTTGTATTTCCATTTATATAGCTTCATGATGAAGTGTTTAGAGGAAGATTTTCATAAAAAGAAGACCTAAAAGTTCAGCTACAATTTGCCAGACGGTACATCCAAGATGCAAGCCTAGATTTGATGTTTTTGTGAAAGAATTAAGTACTTTTATTTAGTTTAATGCGGACATGCAGGCTCTGTGTAAATGACATGACTGAATCTATGGATAACACTGCGACAAATGTCCATAATTTGCCGAAGAAAGGTGGACAAAGTCCCTTAAATGTGTCCGAGATGTGACAATCTGAACAATAAGACAATATTTATTAGACAACACTGGAGCAGTCAACTGTAATCCTGCATACACTGTGCGCACATTTTTGTCATCATTCATTATTACAACAATAAAAACAGCTTGTGTGAAACTATAAACTATACTTGATTGAAACGTGCTTTGCACAAATGACAGCTGTGTTTTGGAGGAAAAGCCGGAAAAACAGCGGCCTTTTCAGTTTTTGTCAGGCAGATTGCAGAATGCTATAGAACCATAACATTCCAGTCGCTCTTCAAAAACATTCAGACGTGCCGCTCCAGTCACCATGAAGACCCCCCCCCGCCCATCAACTCTATTTTTTGTGTGTTTAGAAAGAGTAAAAGGCTCACTGTATGCAGGTGAACTTGACCAGACTTTGTCCCTACGCTCGGAGGTCTCAGGATCACTCGGCTTGTCCTCGTCTGTCCCCAGCAGCTTTCAGACAACTTCTCAATTTATTGTAAACCAAAATGTCCCTCTCAGAGGGTCGTCAGTTTTGGATCTGGAGGGCATTAAAGTTCAGTTTGAGGCTCATATTCCTATCCGAACCCGACTCAAACCCGACAGGCATTTTAATGTTTCTGTCAAAACCTGTTTGATGAATTGGAAACTTTATAATTGCCCAGGTCTCCTTGCAAAAGAGGTCTCAATCTCAATGGGACTAAACTGGTTAAATAAATAAATAAAATCCCCGCGAACAGGAAGAAAGCCTTTAGGTCCTGTTTTTTGGCTTGTTTTGTTTTTAATTAAGCAGACCTGTTGATGGCACACAGAGTAAATAAAGCATTTTAATCTGACCTAGTATTGCCTCCTTTAATCCTGATCCATCATTACAGCCATACTGGAGTCCAAATAAGATGCCCTAGTTTTGGAAATACTTTAATTTCTTATTGTAGAAATTGTGAATAAATGCAGCATTTCTGAAGAAGTCTCTCGGTATAATACGGTGCTTTGGGTGTGCTTTCTGTCCTCCTGCCACTTTGTCCCACCAACAAAAAGGAAAAAAATCCCTTATTTTAAAAGCTGAAAAAGTTTTATTAACATCACAGTGCTCATTTATTCACGATCAGTGTCCATAGCGATCTGTCATTAGCTTTCTGCTTGCAATGAAAAATAAATCCGATTAATGATCCACCAACCAAAAAGAAAAAAAAAAAGGATTTTTAAGTGGCTGAGTATTGGGCTGACATGAGCGGTGCTGCCCGACTTATTGGGCATCCATGCTGTAAAGGGCAACAGGTCCTCCTTAGATGGCACAGAGAGTCCTCCTTGGACAAGATTTGGATGAATATGCATTTAATGCTTGGCCCCCCCAGCAACACAGTTGGGAGTTCACGCTTAGTCCTCTGACATTTACGCACTCAGAATGTAACAACAGTCTATTGCAGTGGTGTCCAAAGTATTCCAGGAAGGGCTAATGAACATCACTTTGAGCAGATGGGAAGAGTCCATCAATGACATCACCTGCTGGAGTCAGTAGCTGCAAAGAAAACCTGCATCCTCTTGGTCCTTTCTGGAATACTTTGGACACCACTCGTCCTCTCTTCTCTTTAAAACAAAAAATATGATGCATAATGCACCGCTGGACTTTATTCCTTGTGGTGTGAATTTTTCATTATGTCTCTCTGGGTTCTCACCAGGATTTTTCACAGCATAGGGGGAATTTAAAGGGGCATAGCCACATGACGAGCGTTGCAGGCGTAAGTATTGTAGGAGGGTCCGGGGGCACCCCCTGAGAAAATTTAGAAATTTATAACCCTTTGAAACACTATTTCCTGCATTTTGAGGGCCACTGTGTGTTGCAAACAAGGATGAAAAATAATGTGCAACATGTCCTTTAAAAAAGTAAGTCCCTTCGGCTGCTCCCTTGTTTTTGCACTCGGAATCGCCACAGCAAATCCAAGGTGGATCTGTATGTTGAATTGGCACAGGTTTTACGCCGGATGCCCTTCCTGACGCAACTCCACATTACATGGAGAAATGTGGCAGGGGTGGGATTTGAACCCAGAACCTTCTGAAAGAAAAAAAAAAAAAACAACAGAAAAGCTCCCCTATGCTGGTTAAATCACAACATAGGGCAGGGGTGGCCAAGTTCGGTCCTCGAGAGCCACCTTCCTGACACTCTTAGTTGTCTCCCTGCTCCAACACACCTGAATCCAATCAAAGACTCGTTAGCAGACTTTTAATGAGCCTTTCATTGGATTCAGGTGTGTTGGAGCATACGGTAACGTTCTGATATGCGGCCTCATCCTGCCCTTGGTCCGTCAGTTTGAGACCTCTACTTCATGAGTCTAATCATAAACACCACAAACATGTTGACGTGACATTATTCTAACAGACGGACTCAAACAGTGAAGACTGCGTGATATCCACGCAAAGGTAAACGAAGTAAAACAAAGACAGAGGACATAAAAATGGCTTTTACCTGGGCTGCCTGCCCCTGCCTGAGCCTCCATGCAGCTCCCCCGACAGCGCAGCTGCTCACACGAGCATTTCAAACCGGACAAATAGAGGAGAAGACTATGCTCCTCCGGGTTTTAGACTTCTCAAATAAATGATACTGGTTTCTGAGCTCCCTCGGTGCACCTGTCGCGCCGTACCATCAGAGTGCCGCACTGTCACGCATAGAGAACAGCGGAATCATCACCACCCCAATGTTCTACTGCCGTCGCGTGCTGTGCGCGCGGCATTATGGGGAATCGCTCTGAATGGGAAGAAGACAAAAGAGGGGCGGAGGGTCCGAGCTACTCCCAAGTGATCATTTTCAAGATTCAACTCTTTTTTCCTTTAAAAAAAAATAGTTTAAAACCATGGAATTACCTGAGTGCGAGATTTCCCTGAAGTCTGAAACATTATTTTTGGAAATAAGGAGATTGTGTTTAATTTTTGTTTTTGGCATGTCTGCTAGTGGAGCTCGCCCTCTAGTGGTGGTATCTGCCATAACAGCACCTCCGGATCATATGATAGCGTTTCCATGGTAACTGTGGACCTCTGCATGTGGGCTTGCTCACTGTCAGTTTTTGCGGTAGTTTGACTGATGTTATGAGAGTCTAAAATGTACACTTTTTCGGCAAGCTAAAGGCAAATTTACTTGTGTAGCGCCATTCATATAAAAGGAAATTCAAAGTGCTGTGGAGTGACATAGAAGCACATAATGACACATCAAAACTACATCATCAAAACAAAGCACGAAAAGCAAGACTGAATGCAAAATTAACATTGAATATTAAAAAAAGCAAAAGTGCACTTTAAAGACAATAAATAAACAAGCAAATACAAATATATGCTGCACTTATGGGAAAACTGTACAATAATATAACTCGATAGGCAAATGATGGATGTATGGCCCTACTGCTATTTCACAGTGTGTAGGACCAACAACTTCACTCTAAACACTGCAGCTGCGTTTAGTTATTTGCTACCTCTCTTTAACATAAAGAGCTCTTACAAGTTTTGGATTGAACTCAACTTTACAACTCAGATAGTCAGAGGATATTCAATTTGTCAATATGCATGAGAAAATGATTAAAATGTTTTAAAACAATGTTTCTCAAAGAGAGATTGGAAGGGATCTACATATTTATCCCTCTTTCCCTGCTTACAGAGCAAGGACACAACTCTAAGCTCCAAAAACTAACTGTAACTTTATGGCCAATACAACTGAGACTAGTTGTTGGACGTCTGCTTGCTTGAAATGATCACAAAAAACATTTTCGAATCAGATGCACCAAAGCATTCGATTACTTATGCAACCCATTATTTTGGATTTGATATTTTTAATTAATTTATATTAAGTTGTAGAGTTTTGCTTTCAGGAAGATAATTTTGGATTTATTTATTTATTTATTTATTTATTTTGTTTGTTTGTTTTGTGTGGGTTTTTTGTATTTGAAATGGCATAAACAAATTAAAATGTGTGAAATACCATGTTCCAATACTTTGTGAGGGCAATGTATGTTTAACCACTTAAGAAATTAGTGTTGCATTTCTGTTTTCTTTTAAAAAGATATTTAGCCTCTGTGATTTTATTTTTATTTTGGAAAAAAAAGTAAGGTTTGTCAGCTGTTAATACACCACACTGTTTTATAACTTCAGATGTTTCATAACTTAGGGTGTTTGAATTATACTTGACATTCTTGTAGAGAAAAAGAAATGTTTCATGCTTCACTACTTTTTGAACAAAAACTGATTAGTACTTTACTGTTCTTTACACAAAATTTGCTAATTTCACTGGTTTACAGAATTTGACTCTTCACTTTCTGTTAGGGAATCGTTAGAGATTGTGCTCAACAGTCTTTCAGTTTGTAAACAACTGTTTTGTCAATATGCACTGAAATGCTTATTAAATGCAGGATTTTGTGAAATAATTTGAGTGCTGTCTTGTATTGTTTAATGACATAGGGCCATCTATTTAAAATGTTATGCCAAGTGGTTAACTGCTTTAAATAACTGCTAAAGAACTTAATTGCTTAGTATGGGCCTAACCTGGGTAAACAATTCATATGTAATAGTATTAAGGATTAATTAATTAACCTGATTATGTAATTCTAAAGCAGCAGAGTCATGTACTAGCTAAGTAATAGTTTTTTATGATTTATTCTGTCCTCAGCCTCGGTTCATAATTTCCTGTTTTCCCTGACACCCATCCGATTATGTTCTCACTTCACATCTCTGCACCTGCCTCCTGTCTTTGTCTTTCACTTTGTTTCTGTCTGCTCTGTTTTCTTTCGCTCTCACTCTTGGCACCTGCTCTCGCTTCTCTGTATCCTACATCACTTCACTCTCTTCCTCCCCATCTTGCACAGTGTTTACTCTTTGTTCACTAGCCAGGCACCCTTTCCAGACTGTTCCTCATGTGCTGCACCTCGTTAACACCACCTGTCCCTTGTTTCACATCAGTCCACCTTCATTTAAACCCTCACATTCCCTCGCCAGTTTATTGTTGTTTCATGCACACATCCCAGCCTTTGTATTTAGTCCTGATTTCTTGCCTTGCCGTGTACCGTGTACCACGCTTTTTGCCTCAGCCTTGAAAACTGTGTTTGCTCATGCCTTTGAACCCTGCCTGAATATGACTGCGTTTTTGCCTAACCCATATTGTGCCTCTGCTCCACTGACTGATCACCTGTGTACTGAACCTGAGCCTAGAATAAATACCATGATTTCTCACACGCCTAAATCAAGTCTGGGAGTCTGCTTTGCAGGTCCAGTCACTCCTGGTGCCGGGCAGCCGCCCGCCGTGACATCTTTAGTAAATTTGTATGTGCTTTTTGAGCAAACATTTACATAAATATCTTCTCTCACTCGTAGAGAAGCTTGAATCTTCGACTGGACTGGGTTGCTTGATGCGAGGATGTTTCGCTTCAAATCGCAGAAGCTTCCTCAGCTAAAATTCTTGCTCTGGTAGTCTGACTTCTGTCTTGACTCTTGTAGAGAAGAAAATACAGAAGCCAACAAAAGCTGGAGTTTTTTAAACCTAACCAGACCCCTCCTACCAAGAGGCTGACTGCTATAGGCTAGTGACTAAACAATAGCTCTAATTAGCACCTATTGTGCTCTAGTTAGCACCCTCCTAATGACAGGGCAGCTGTCCCTCCTAATGATGGGACAGAAGACTCTCCTAATGGCTCCCTTGACGACTCTCCTGATGACGTGAATGACTCATTACCATGAACAAAAGACTGAAACTGCTTTGATCTGAGTACCCCATTGTAAACAGGGGACAAAGCATGTCTCAGACCCCTCCCCGGTTAAGGCTGGGTTTCAACTGTTTTACAAAGAATGCTTCCTTGACACCTCTCTCAAACCATTTCTTCTCTCTGGCTAAGATTTTAACTTCCTTGTCCTCAAACGTGTGGTTAGTGTCTTTCAGGTGGAGATGAACTGCAGACTGAGGTCCATTTGCGCCCTCTCTGCGGTGCTGGTATAGCCTTTTGTGTAAAGGTTGCTTAGTCTCACCAATGTAGTGTTCATTACAGTTTTCCTGACATCTGATAGAATACACTACATTGCTCTGTTTGTAACTAGGGATCCTGTCCTTAGGGTGAACTAATTTCTGTCTCAAGGTGTTAACCGGTTTAAAGTAAACTGGGATTTTGTGCTGTCTGAAGATCCTCTGTAGTTTTTCCCCTACTGCTAAATAAGGGAGACACACTCCTCTTCTTCTTGCCTCCATCTCCTGTCTATCTGGTCGCATCAAGCAACCCAGTCCAGTCGAAGATTCAAGCTTCTCTACTATGGAAACCACCTGGACAACTGAGAGCCTACACAGAAACTTCTCTCACTCATTTAGTTAATGCAAAATTGTGCCCACCCCAAAGGCAGTAATAAAAGATTTCTTTACAACTTATTGGAATATTATTTCTGTTATGAAAATTACATTTTGCAAGCTTTGTGATGGAAAACCTCAATAAAAAATAGTTTTATCCATGTGTGTGACATTTGTTGGTTTTTATATATTATATTTATAAGGAAGTTATGAATTTGTCATTTCTTGTATTAATGCATGTACAGTAATCAGGAGGTCCAAGATACTACAGCACAGGGTGACCCCCCCCCCCCCCCCCCCAAAAAAACCCCAGAACCCATAAATATTGTAATAAATTCCAAAAAGGTCCAGCAAATTTCGGGCAATTTGCTGGACTTAAACTTCAGTCTGTGTACGATCATTCCCCAAAGTTTCAGTTATTGTGGTCGCTTTGCATAAAAGTCATCTTCTTTCAAGATTATGCTCCACATGGTATGATTTGTTGGTGAAACAGGCCTACAGGCAGAATGTCTTTGCCTTGGTTGACCAAGACATGTTGGGGAAGAAGAGTGGAACAATAGTCAATAGTTAGTGTCTGTAGCCCCAAATATCATAAATTTTATAACCCCTTCATACAGAATGTATCAAAGAGATTTTGAATCCAATGTCAAAGCAGTTATATTACCAGGCTGCCTAGCTGTGGTTATGCATATTTAATTACATTAATTATTGAACATAGTTTGGACTATAACCAAGAGACGGGGCAGAATTGTACCATTTTGCCTAACACAGTACACTGACTTTTGTCTTTATAAGGTACCATAGTGACACAATAGATTTGAAAATTACTTGACAGGATGATACTGATATGTCATAAGCCATGCTAGTTACAATGCCGGGGCTATGGAAACTATCATGAAAATGTAATGCATAAAATTACCAAATCAAAGTTTTTCCTTTTTTATCGTTTGGTATTTGTGTTGAAGTCAAGTTTCAAAATTGCATGTTCAGCAGTTACCACGAGTGATGCTGCCTTAATTAAGGGCTTTTGGTATTTGTGTTGAAGTTTCAAAATGCATTGTCTAGATTAAGGTGTTATGGGTAAGTCTTTCCCATGCCTGATTATGTTTTTTCTCTCTGTTTGAGGTGCGGCTCCATCAAGAGATGGGAGTGGTGTCTGCTTCTGCAGCCCTCCCATCCTGTGCACCGGTAACATTACCTGTATATTCGTTTTGTATCAAAATAAATTGAAAAATTGAAATTAAATTGAAATTACCACAGGAAACCATGGAAAATGGTAGTGTCCGTAGCCTCATTTAGTATGCTGCATCAGAACTGATGTATTTATTTCATATGTATTCAAAGAAGTTACATGAAATTACCTGTTTTGAGTAATTTAATTATTTTTATTTATATAGCGCCAAATCACAACAAAGCTGCCTCAAGGCAGCTTCACACAAGTAAGGTCAAACCATACCAACCCCCAGAGCAAGCACACAGGTGACAGTGGTAAGGAAAAACTCCCTCTGATGATTTGAGGAAGAAACCTCAAGCAGACCAGACTCAAAGGGGTGACCCTCTGCTTGAGTAAAATAGCATGTTAAAATTGCATTTCATATGTTTCTGTCATGAGTCACAGGGAAACTGGGCCAAGCAGGAGGTAGGAGGCACAATGCAGACTCACAGGCAGGTGATAGGATATAAAAAGCTTTATCGTAATTCAAGCAGTGGGTCTGAACACAAAAAGGCAGTCGGCGAGGTGAAGGTACAGGCAGGTGAAACACAATGGCGTTGTTGAAAACAGGCTGAGATCAGTAGCACGGCAAACAGTTGTACGAAGGCTGAGACAAAAGGCAAGGTTGAGGCAAACAAGTACGGTCGGCAACAAGGAACAACGGCAAAGGAACAATGAACTATGGTGCGAGAGCTGGAATGGAGACAGACACATCAACAAACAAGCAATGGGAAACTAAACTTGCAGGGCTTAAATACACAGTGGGTTAATTAGGATGTGAAGCAGGTGTGGTGAGCAGGCAGGAGCAGGGCGTGGACTAACAAAGATGAGAGGCAAGTGTGTGAGACAAGCGTGCTGTGGCAGGTGGACAAGTAGATGACAAACAAAACGGGGTGTGGCCAACAGAGATGAGGATTTACTGGTGAATGGCAAGAGAGAGCAGTGAACAGAGAGCATGACAGTGATACAAATGAAACTGGGCGTGAACACATGAGAACCAAGATGTGAAGAGAATGTCACAAGGGAGTGCGGTGACAGCATGGACCTGACTAGAAACCATAATCTAACAATACTAAACTAGCAAGACAGAAACAAACCAATTGATCCAAAGGCTGCATGGCATATCAACAGGAACAGATTAATACTTGACCATAAATAGAAAAGAAAGCAACAAGAAAATCAAAAGCTGAATGATTAACTGATTCCGTCTGCTCAAAGTGATATTAATCAGTGAAATCACCTGGTGGAGTCAGTGGCTGCAAAGAAAACCTGCACCCTCTTGGCCCTTTCTGGAACAAGTTGCCCACCCCTGGTCTACAGGTTGCTAGTGCAAGGCTAACAAGTTTGAGAACCCTCATTTTTTTTTTTTTTTAAATGGAGGATCATACATATTGCTTATCCCAAGAGAAGATGAAAGCGAATTAATCCCCATTGCCAAAGAAGCAAAAAGGTGATGGAAAATGTAATCGTGATCTGTGGTAGTATAACGTTGTCTGCAACTTCACCTCTAGATGACAGTAATTCCTACACACTGTAGCTTGTTTTTAAGACATTTGGTGAACTATATTAGTTTGGTGTGTAACATGACACCTGTGAGTTTAAAATCGTATTCTTGAAAAATTCCTTATAAGTTCATGTCTATTTTATTCCATATCTTCACATCTGCTAGGTCCTTGTATAGAAATGTTTTGCCAGCAGAGGAAGATGCTCCTCATTTTTTCATAGGAAGAATATTTAGCAGATCATGTCATCCAAGCCTTGGCTGGAATATTTCAGACCATCTGCAACTACTTCAAAAGCCCCACAAACACACTCTTCCACTGGAGTGCACAAAGTCCTAGCCAGCAAGACTGAGTAATACGTATATAGATGCTGACACTTGTAACATATCAAAATATCTGAAGGATGAGTATAAATTAACATGATTTATCATCCTGCAGGTAGTCCAAATCCAGCTAATTATTACTCTGCAAAATGCACTAATCTTTCAAATATAAAATCACGCTCACTCATCTTCAACTGCTTACTCCGATTAAGAGTCACACAGGGCTGGAGCCTGGAGCCTATTCAAATGTAAAATCTTTCTTCATAAATATTATATACAAATGTATTACAGATTAATGGATGAAAACATGAAAGTGTTTTTTTTTTAAAGTTTAACTCATGAAACCACAAGAACAACTTGAGTGCACCTTGGCTGAAATTCTCAGAGTCCCTGGTTCTTTCCTTTTCTATGTCACATAGTTACAGTCCTATGCACTTGAACTCTGGTAAAAGGTAGAGAAACCCACAATTCAGACTTAATAGATTTAACCCTCAAGCGATCAAGCTATTTTAGCGACTAATAGAGTAGGGTTATTTATGACCCCATTGACTTTATATTGGAATACTTCTATATACGAGTAAATGATTGTTTTAGGGTTCTTCATATTTATTTCACTTTCCAGTATATTTGTCCATCATCCTTTTCATCCTCACTATGGGCATCAAGAATCTGTCTCAAAGCTTGTGCAGTTGCAAATCTTGCTATTCTAGGTCTGTTGGCCATGCTTCCTCGCAAAACAATAAAATATAATGATTAGAGTTGGTAAATTACAATACCATCTGAAGCTAGATTGTCGAAAATCTCAAAGATCTTCCCGGGGATATAAGTGACCCCACACAAGTTTAGATTGTGTGAATTGACCTGAATTGGCCGATCCTTGCAAAATTCTATGAACAAATGCAGGACAAATTCATGGTATGAAATTTTTTTCTGATTAAAATTTGAAAAATGGTGCCCATAAATATATGCCCGGGTTCATAAATGACCCCACTCAGTCACTTGAGGATTAAACTTAAGGTGTGTAGGATTTAGGGGCGTTAATTAGCAGGAAAGAATATAGCATTCATAACGTCTGTTCATTAGTGCAACAATGAATCAATGTGCTTCATAAAATTAGAATGAGCCATTCATATTCCCATGGGCAGTGTTGCCACCATTACTTTGAAAAGTTATTTTATTAGTTACTTTTTTTGTTACTTTATACAGTTACTTTATATATACTCAACAAAAATATAAACGCAACACTTTTGGTTTTGCTCCCATTTTGTATGAGATGAACTCAAAGATCTAAAACCTTTTCCACATACACAATATCACCATTTCCCTCAAATATTGTTCACAAACCAGTCAAAATCTGTGATAGTGAGCACTTCTCCTTTGCTGAGATAATCCATCCCACCTCACAGGTGTGCCATACCAAGATGCTGATTAGACACCATGATTAGTGCACAGGTGTGCCTTAGACTGCCCACAATAAAAGGCCACTCTGAAAGGTGCAGTTTTGTTTTATTGGGGGGGGATACCAGTCAGTATCTGGTGTGACCACCATTTGCCTCATGCAGTGCAACACATCTCCTTCGCATCATCCGTGAAGAGAACACCTCTCCAACATGCCAAACACCAGCGAATGTGAGCATTTGCCCACTCAAGTTGGTTACGACGACGAACTGGATTCAGGTCAAGACCCCGATGAGGACGACGAGCATGCAGATGAGCTTCCCAGAGACGGTTTCTGACAGTTTGTGCAGAAATTCTTTGGTTATGCAAACCGATTGTTTCAGCAGCTGTCCGAGTGGCTGGTCTCAGATGATCTTGGAGGTGAACATGCTGGATGTGGAGGTCCTGGGCTGGTGTGTTTACACGTGGTCTGCGGTTGTGAGGCTGGTTGGATGTACTGCCAAATTCTCTGAAACGACTTTGGAGACGGCTTATGGTAGAGAAATGAACATTCAATACACAAGCAACAGCTCTGGTTGACATTCCTGCTGTCAGCATGTCAATTGCACGCTCCCTCAAATCTTGCGACATCTGTGGCATTGTGCTGTGTGATAAAACTGCACTTTTCAGAGTGGCCTTTTATTGTGGGCAGTCTAAGGCACACCTGTGCACTAATCATGGTGTCTAATCAGCATCTTGATATGGCACACCTGTGAGGTGGGATGGATTATCTCAGCAAAGGAGAAGTGCTCACTATCACAGATTTAGACTGGTTTGTGAACAATATTTGAGAGAAATGGTGATATTGTGTATGTGGAAAAAGTTTTAGATCTTTGAGTTCATCTCATACAAAATGGGAGCAAAATCAAAAGTGTGCGTTTATAGTTACGTCATTAGCAGCTTTATGTAGTTATTTTATTAGCAGCTGCCGACAACTTGTAACTAATAATTAATGTAACTAATAAGGTAACTAGTATTCTAACTGGGTTACTCTTAAAATTGAGTAATCAACAAAGTAACTAATAGTTACTTTTCTGAGTACTCAATCTTAAAAATACTAAGTTAGATTACTAGTTACTTTATTAGTCACATTCAGCAGCTGCTGAGTAGTCAGTTTTTGCTGCTTCATGTTTTTGTATTTTTGCATTTCCCTTTGTTTGAAGAAAGAATAAGTTAGGTCTTAACTCTCCCTCAGTTAAGCAATTTGTTGTGTGGGCCGCTGAAGAGGAGGTACTGCTGGCCCACCACCACCAGATGGCGCCCTGCTTGGAGTGCGGGCTTCAAGCACGAGAGGGCGCCAGAGCCACTGGGAGTGACAGCTGTCACTCTTCATCAGCACCAGCTGTCACTCAGTCAACTCATCACCATCTCCATAAAGGCCGGACTGCGACTCCACCTCCTCGCCGAGAAATCAACTACCATTCAGGTAACTTCTCTGCTGACTTACATTAAGTAATAATCTGAACTTCTTTGCAGCCGTTTTCCTGTGGTGTGTCCTTATCTGTGGGATTGGCGTTTGGTGTGGACTGCGACGGCTTCGCCTCACACCCCAAACCAGATAAGTGGTTAAACAGGAGCTGCACGAGTGTGTGATTGGAGGTGTATAATTGACATTCCACCATATTGTTTTTGTCTGTACTTCGTTGTGCGATTCACAACATTAAATTGTTACTTTTTGGCTTATCCGTTGTCCGTTCATTAACGCCCCCCGTTGTGGGTCCGTGTCACGACACTTTCACAACACAATTGTTGGAATTTATTTTTTTATACTCTTTTGCCCCTGAAGACTGAGCATTTGTTTTGTGGTGCACTCCTTCCTGATTAGAGTTTGTTTTTGATGAACTGTAGTTTGTGGAGAAAGTTGGCAGGACACCCAAGGCTGATACTGCGCCAATACTGAAAGCTGATATTTGAATTTTTGCCTACCTTTTGAAAGTTGAAGTCCTGATTTAGTCTGCACTGATATCGAAGAATAGTTGAGTTTGTCTGCACCTGCTCTAAGATTTCTAAGTTACTCCATTCTTCTGAGAGGGACACTCCTCGTTTGTCCTGCACTATTATTAAAGAGGAATTCTGAGTTTGATATGCATGAGAAGTAACCAGAGTTTTGTCAGCACCAGTTCTAGGACAAGTCTGGAGCCTGTTGTGTGGGCTGCCAGAAGAGGAGGTACTGCTGGCCCACCACCAGAGGGCGCCCTGCCTGAAGTGCGGGCTTCAGGCACGAGAGGGCGCTGCCGCTACGGACATAGCCGGGGGTGACAGCTGTCACTCATTATCTCATGACAGCTGTAACCCATCTACACTTCATCATTCCACTCCATAAAAACCGGATGTCATCTCCACCTTGTTGCCGAGATATCATCTACATGTTAAGGTAATATTCTCAGCCTTAACTGTGTCTTAGTCTGAACTCTTTTTGCAGCCGCTTTCCTGTGGTGTTCTCAATCTGAGAGATTGGCGTTTGGTGTGATCAGCGACGGCTTCGCTTCACACCCCAACCAGATAAGTGGTTAGACAGGAGCTGCATGAGTGTGTTAGAGGTGGAGGTGGAATTCCCACCATTATTGTTACTGGGTGTGCACGTACCCACATACGAGGTCTGTCAATAAAGTATAGGTCCTTTTTATTTTTTCAAAAACTATATGGATTTCATTCATATGTTTTTACGTCAGACATGCTTGAACCCAGAATTTGTGAAAACAGTCAATCCACAAAGGTGACGTGTGGGCAGGCTCGAGGATAGAAGACGTCTGTCCTGAGAAGAACCAGAACCACACGATTTCCTCCGCCACCGAACCTGGAGAATACTGGAGCCGCCAAGTTCCGAGTCCCCAGGTGGCCACCGTCTCCGAGTGTCGGATCTGGTACTGCTGGCGAGGAGCAAAAACAGTCATACAAGGGCTGTCAAAGTATAGGTCCCTTTTTTTTTCCCAAAAACTATATGGATTTCATTCATATGTTTTTACGTCAGACATGCTTGAACCCTCGTGCGCATGCATGAGTTTTTCCACGCCTGTTGGTGACGTCATTCGCCTGTGTGCACTCCTTGTGGGAGGAGTCGTCCAGCCCCTCGTCGGAATTCCTTTGTCTGAGAAGTTGCTGAGAGACTGGCGCTTTGTTTGATCAAAATTTTTTCTAAACCTGTGAGACACATTGAAGTGGAAAAATTAAAGCTGGTTTTCTGTGAAAATTTTAACGGCTGAGAGATTTTGAGGTGATACTGCCTGTTTCAAGCTGAAAACCTCCCCATTTCAGTTTTTGTTTTCACAAATTCTGTAATCCGCTGTGTTTTGGTTGTGCTCTTTCACAACAGTAAAGTGTTCATATTCGACTCTTTCATTGTCCGATCATTTACGCCCCCTGTTGTGGGTCCGTGTCACTACACTTTCCCAACAAGTTCCTGGTTACACTTAGACACCTGAGGTTGGGCCTGCACCACCGCAGTGGAAGAAACCTTGGTTGTTGTCTGCACCTTAAATACAAGAAGCCTTAGTTCCTCTGTACTCCTGACAAAGAGAGGAGTCCTGAACTTTGTCAGCCCTGACGTCCATTGGTGTCTAACACTGTTTTCTCTATCCTGTTGTCTTGGCTGCTCTACATTGTAGGGTTAATTGTTTCTGGCTCCTCCACCAAACTGTGACAAGAATACTGAAGAAAAAAGATGACTCTGTTGTTGCTCTGCTATACAGTGTCTCCTTAGTGCTAGTTGGTTAATTGCAGGCCAACAAGGTTGAGAACCCTAATTTTTGTGAAATGGAGACTCATAGATTGAGGTTATTACAAGAGGGAAAGGGAGCATGAATGATAATCGTCAAAGAATCAAAAACATAAAGGGTGACTGCTGACAGCACAGCGCAATCCGCACGCTCACCACTAAAGCCTGGTTAACACGGCAGGATTTTAAAATTATCTGTAGGTTTCCAAAACCTGAGACCACACACATCATTGGTTGTACTGTACGTCAGAGTTGAAATCTGTAAAAGAGCAACTCAGTTAATACAAAGAATGATCACGCAGGAGACTGAATTTCATTTCCTGATCAGGAGAGAGCAAACGAGTGTGACCCTCTGCCAACAACTGTCCTCATCCGCTCTGAAGGGCCCCACCCATCTGTTTCTCCTATTTATTGAAATATAGTTACAAGCATATAGGAGCGACAATATCACAAACAAGAAAAAGACAGAGTCTGGTCTCACATTGATATGAAAACTGTTATGGCTTTAAGCCCTTCAGTCTCCTAGGCTTCCCATAACAATGTCCAGCCCTGAACCAGTGTGCCGGTCACACTGCTCTTCCCTCAAGTCAGAACCGTTAAAGATGCACATCTGCGCTTAGCACAAACATAGCCTTAGCAAAACAGTCTGCACATTCACTAAGCCATAGATCAAACATTCACTTTCTCGTGTGAGAAGTTTTAATGATTACTTGAACAGTTCAGTGTATATGATTGCTTTGACAATGAGTGATTATTTAAAAGAATAATGGTACATGAACTCTCACACATGCAGACATGTATATATGAAAATAGAGAACAGAATCAAAGACAAGATCAAAGACAGTACATCAAAGTAAAGGCAATATTTGATAATATTGCTAATATATAAAAAACCCTGTCACTGTATGTATGGTGTTCAGCCACGTGATGAGGACAACACCACACACGAGCATTCCCGGGTCAGAGAGGAAATCTCGCAATATCTCTCGAGATTAAACGTGACTTCAGAGTAAACAAATGGAGATAGTTTGTGGACTATTTACAGCAGAGAGAGAGAAAAAGATACAAAAAGAAAAGGCGTTTAAAGGAGTGGAGACAGCTCGACCACCGGACTTTCTGGTGCACCATAACAGCCGTTTTGAATTTAAATTCCACTCCGTGCGTCTGTCACCTCGCTTTCTGGTTGGCTGCACGTCACATTCAGCAGGCTGCATGCTCGTTTGTGGTCGGGGGGCACAACACACACTGCGATATCGGGCCAAGACAATCCAACATGTTGAATATCCCCAATTTGCAGTCTGAGCACTCCTGACGTCCTTCTGAGCAGATCAGAGCGCTCTTAACACACCACACACAACAGGAATATCTGATAAGATTATATTTAGTGTCAACACGATAGTCGCTGTGTCCTTAAGGTTGTCGGAAGGGGAAGATCGGGTCCGATATCGGCCTAATTATTTTGCCGTGTGAAGCAGGCATAAATCCTACACACTGTAGCTTTAAAATGTAATGTTTGAGATCACAATCACAGCCCTTTATAACAACTTCAAATGAAACCAAAATCCTAAAAGCTGCACAGAGGATCTTTGTCTCGTCACCAGTGTTTGTCTGTACATGCTGTTTTGTCTGCAAATTTCAGTTGCAAAAGTGTAGTGTTGCAGCAACATATGACATTCAGATTTATCATCTTATAAATGAGGAACAAAAACCATGTTTTCAACAGATATGGTCTCATTTGGTATGTGGATGATTCAAATTCTGCCATGTGTTCATTTTGGTTGAGACTTTGCAGCTTGCATTAAAGCACAAAGTGGGTTTTCTTTAAAAAGAAAAAATAAACTAAAACAAATGATTTTTCAGCTAGTTTGCCAGAAGAAACATAGGTAGTTGTTTGACTTTGTTTTTTTTATTCATGTCATGTTTTAGTTTTTTGTTTCCCCTGCCGGCTGATGGCCATAATTTTAGATACATTAAAGAAGCTTTAATTCACATTTTCTGATTTTGTCCAGTCGTTTCTTACAGTAGTGTATCTCAAAAGGTGATAATATTTCACAAACGCATACATTAAGTTCTCAGAGCTCAGTTATATGAGCCTCCAGATTTTTCGCGGGTTTATAAAGATTGACCCTCGTGGGTCGCCGTAAACATGACAAACAGTGACGTGCAGCTGTTCTGTTAGTTTTGTGTTGCAGCTCTCTGGTTACATGCGAATCTTGTAAAACAAAAATTGTTAATGTGTGCAGTTGACGCCAGTATGGAGCCTGTTGTAAAAGTAAACGCTGGTAGGTTTTCATGTCATGACGTTTTTCGTGAATACCAGTGCGCGTGACGGTCCTTTGGCTTTGAGTTTTATATGACGTTTTCTTCTCCCCAGGTGCCACAAAATGGCACATACGTCAAAAGGTTTGGGACTATATCGAAGAAAACAATCTCGCCAACTTCCCAAGACCTGTTCACAACAGAATCCCAAATTTTAAGGTAGGTTATAAATCAGTGTATAGCCATGTATGTTTTTGAAGACTGGCTGTATTTTGGTGCGCAGTCAGTTTTAGATTCTGAAATATGTAGTTTTTAAAAACAGTTTTCTTATGTGCAGCACAGTGGGGAAAATTGTAGGCATGCTGTAATTCTAATAAAGCATAAAATGTTTTTGTCTTATTAGTGGGTCACCCCCCCCCCAAAAAAAAATCTAGAGCCATTTTTGTTTTAATCTACAATAACAAATGAATTATACAGTTGCAAACCAAAAATGAAATATTTGTCAGCATAAGACATTGCAGCTTCTGGGTACTTAAGACAGAAGAAGAGGATTCCAGATTCTTACTGTGACTGCTCAAAACGATCCAACCCCTCGACTTTTAAGATGAGTGTTTGGGACCATCAGCAACCTCTGACCTGATGACCTCAGGGCACGGGAAGAAGAAGCAGGTTTCACCAGGTTGGTGATGTACTGGGGAGCTTGTCTATGTAGGGCTGTAAAAGATAAAACTGAAATTTTAAAATGAATTCTAAAATTTACTGGCAGTCAGTGAAGAGAGGCACAAACTGGAGTGATGTGAGTTCTTTTATTTGTGCCATTTGAAAGCCTCATAGCAGCACTCTGAACAGTCTGAAGCTGTTCCACTGTTGATTTAAGATGAGTGAAAAGACCATTACAATAGTTCAAATGCAAAGAAACAAAAGCATGAATAATCATCTCCAGTTCAACCTTTGACACCAGCAGAGTTTTGAAATATTTTTTAAATAATTGTTTCGCATCACCTGTCTTGAATGGTGGTCGAGGAACGTTAAACTGTCAAAGACAACTCCCAGATTTCTAAGACTCGACTGAACAGATCTGTCTAAGAAGGTAATATGTCACTTCATTTCAGGAATCTCGTCAGGGGCAGTGATTAGGGTTTCGGTTTTGTATGCATTTAACTGGAGAAAAATACAATTTAACCATTGCTTGATTTCAGTCAGACAATCAATTAAACTAGACAATCTATGGAACTCAGAAGCCTTAAAAGAACAAAAGAAAAATACAGCTGGATGTCATTAGCATAGAGAGGATAAGAAAAGTTATTGTAATCTCTAATAATGCTTCTAAGTGGGAGTATATACAGAAGAAGGAGAACGGGACCCAAAAAAGAACCCTAAGGTACGGTACTGTTTTTTTCAGACATGACCCGATTCAGACAAATGGTAAAAGATCACTCAGAAAGGTACAATGTTTTACATTGAATAAAACCATAATAAATCTTCACTGTCTTCCTAATAGTGTTCTAACCAAAGTTAGATGGCTAACCAAGCTCCCTCATTGAGCAAAATAAGTCAGGATGTAGCTTTTGAGTTCTAGATTTAAGGCAGACTCTTGTAGAGTATCTTGATGCGGAAAAGGAGTGACACAAAACAGAAAAAGACAGCCGGGTATTACTACACAAGTGATCAAACAAAACAAATATTAAATGAGGTAAAACACTAAGTTTGAAGCCAGAATTACAGTAACCGTGATAATACATTAAATGTAAGCTATTTACTGCTATAATATATTGCATGCTATATGCATGGATTGAGTGTTTGGTAGAGCTGTATAAACCAGCGGGTTAGGTTGACTGAGTCTGATGGATAATGCTATGGTCTTCATCAAATGACCGAATACCCTTGAAGAAGTTGAGTGAGAATTCAGAGTCTGTGTCTGTGATTGTCCTACCTAGATCAAGAATAAGATCCAGGCCTTCAGTGACTTCCTGGACTTGGCCATCAGAAGTGCATCTGTATGCAGAGAAAGTGTTGAACTTGTGAAGACATTCATTTGTTTGCAGTGACTTTCAAATCTCTGTGACCTTATCCTATGAGATTGGGAGATGCCTAAGAAGAGGTTTTGGAGTCATGAGGTCAATGGCCAGAGGTGTTTGGTGATGTCAATATCTTTGCAGGAGAAAGATGGTCCATGTGTTTATGATCCTGGTGCTTCCTGTCTTACTGCAAGTTTGTGCTTCTTAGCCAGTGACTTAAAGTGAGACAGCTGGATGTCTTTGGGTCAAATGAGTGGTTCCTGAGGGAGATCCGGATGAGGAGTATCACTAACATGATGAAAGAGCGGGTGCCTCAGCAGCCGGAGAAGGCCAAGGGGGTGCGCACTTTTCACCTGGTTTGGGTGCTTTCCAAGAGGTGGGGATTAACTGGTTATCTGCCTAGGTGGTTGTCATCCAAGAGTCAAGGTAGTTGCATGGTGTTGGCTCACAACAAAAAGGCCCTGGGATCACTTCCCACCTCTTCTGTGTGTAGTTTGCATGTTTTTTCCCATGTTTGTGTGGGTTCCCTCTGGGTGCTCTGGCTTCCTCCCACGTCTAAAGACATGCAAGTTACGGTATAATAAAACATTTTTTGATGCAGAAATGTTCAATATGAAGTTCTGATACCATCATGTGTCACATCAGATTTCTTCAACATTTATTATTTCTGTTGGGGGCCCAGTTGACTGGCCAGTAATTTAAGCCCCCCCCCATAGCCACCTTGTGAAGACGCCATTGTCTGTAAAACATATTTTAGGTCACGATCATTGAATTTTACCTTCTACGAGCCATAAAATAAGAACTTCAAGTAAAACTATAACACTGCGCCGGTAGAGCGCAAACCTTCACCAACACTAGTTCCTAATTCCACAAATCTTTACCTTTCAAAAAATTTTCAAGTTCAAAGTCCTGTTAGAAGTGCCTTTTCATAAGATAAATTAGATGTGATCAAATGTCAAAAGTATGTGTTTAGTTCATGCATTTTAATTTTTTTGTGGTGGTGTTACTTTTTTGTCTTTTTTTTTTTTTTTTTTTTTTGATTTCTGAATTATTTTTCTTTTCTTTTTTTTGCAGAACCTTGGTTATCTCTGCTATGCACAATTTGTCATTGCTTTTTGGCACTTGGTTTCAAATCCACAATCCAGATCAGATTCGGATCAAACTTTGCCAAGTGATAGTGAGTGCCAGTCTGCACCTCACTTTCAAATATGAGAGTGGTTGGGCCACATTTGATTAAGCTATAATATAAAATATACATTAAATGGAGTTTTCCATGTTAAATTTAAATGGCCATCAAATCTGTAATCTGGATCAAACTTTGTCAGTTGATAAAGGATACCTCCTACATAATGCTGTCAAATATGCAAGAAATTCAAATTTTTTTTGACAGTGTTATGAATTTTTGAACATTTGTTCAACGTTAAAGCATAGGGATTTTTCCTGTCTTTGACCTATGACCTTGAAAATTGAATCAGTTCTTATCAGGGTATGAATCCGCTGTAAAAATTTCAGAACGATGTATGAAAAATTGTGGGTCACAGGCTGTTCACAAACAGACAAACAAATAATAAACAGGTGAAAACATAACAATGGCCTGTTTTTGAACATTGAATGGTTAATGATGGTTGTGCTTGTACTGTATGCATCTCTTCCTGTGCACTTACTTACTGATCAGGGTGCAGTTCAAGCTTGTGACAGGCTGGCAGTTCTGCAAGAGTTCAAGTCCAGCCAGACAGTCAAAGTAAATCCAGACAGACCACAGCAGCAGGCGCGCTTTATCACACTGGAAGTAAGTTAGCACTAACTAAAAATTTGTTTTCAGGTCTTGTGTACTGCTTTCCTCTCCATCTAGGGTGCTTTTACAGCCTGTGACAGAGTGCCTGAGCTCCAGGTTTTCACCCAGACAACAGAAGTGAAGGTGGATCCTGATAAACCTCTGGAAGGAGCCCGGCTGTTGGTGCTGCAGGTAGCACTGCACTGTGGACAAAAAAAGCAATATCTAGGACAGAATTTCATTACATCTTGTTTTATTATATAACCATGGCAGTTTGAGCTGAGGTTTGATTTAGAGATGATTGGTAGAGTAGGTAGTGGAATAAGGACTTGGGCTACCAAAGTGTAGAACTGGGTTTGATTCCTGGTCAGGCTACCTTTGGCTAGTGTCTCACTGATGCACGACTGATGGAGAGAAGGCCGAGACACAAATTTGCACGAAAACAGGCAAAAAGACGATAACTTTCTCATGTGAAAACTCACTGAATTGGTCCTCCCGACACATGTGCACATGACGGCCGACTGTCTGTTGAATGCCGTCCGGAGTGGCGGTGAAAATTATGGACACAAATCTCAAGAAGTCTGCACACATACTGCGCAAGTGCCACTAATATGCCACAGAGCGCACACATGAAAGTCAAGCGGCACTGTTGTGGTCATTGGAGACTCAAGGATTTGTGCGTGAATACCACACAGTACTCTCACAAATGTTTGGCGCCACTGGCACTACTGAAATGACGTTTGCGGACATAGTGCTCAGGATGGATGTGGACTATTAAGATAAGACTTTATTGATCTCACAGTGGAGAAATTCACACGTTATGTCAGCTCTTAACAAAAAACACACAAGATGGGTGTGAGTAGAAGAAAATGTGCATCAAACAGCGTGTGCAAGGATAAGCAATAGTAATAATACTTGTAACAATAAAATAAGAAAATGAGGTAGAAATAGAATATATATATATATATATATATATATATATATATATATATATACACATATATATACACACACAGTATGATTATGTGAAAGAGGCTGGGAAAATTCCCCTTTAGGCAGAAAAAGCACTGACAATAATAATAAAATAAAGTAAAATAATAAAGGATTATTAATTGACTGTGAGGTCTGTACGGGGCAGTATCAGACCATGTTTCGCTCGGTCCGTACTGACAATACGTCGGCCTGATATTTCCCCGTACAGACCGAGCAAGTGAGGTTAATAATTTATTATATGGCTATTTTTATTTGTGTGGTTTTTATATATATATATATATGGGTGATTCTTTAACGTAATTAAAATTTCTTTTAATTACGGGCACTATTGGCCTTGTAAATGTAATTTACACCACACCATTGCCTTACAATATAAAGCGCCTTGGGGCAACTGTTTGTTGTGATTTGGCGCTATATACATGTGCTCTGATGTCACTGTTTATCTCCATAGAAACTACCCAAACAATCTTACAAACTGTTTAAAGGGACATTACAGTGTTGTGGTGGAAATGACGGCAATAGTGTGGGACAACTACATTTTGTTTAAAAAAATCACAACAGTTGTATGACGTTGAATACCCCAGTTATGTTTTGAGTATTTTACTGACATTTTATTCAGAGATATTTTAAAACATTACAATGAAAGTGTGTTAAGAAATTTGTTCTAGTAGTCTACAATGATAAAAATGAATGGTAAAGAAACGTTTTTTCTAAAGATAACTATAAAAGTGTGAAATTTCCCCTTTTTTCTGTTTTTCATACAATATGATCAAAGGACATAAAGAATCAGCCAGGTCTATTAGAAAAGTATCCGACCTTATTATTTTTTTCAAAAACCATATGGATTTGATTCATATGTTTTTACGTCAGCCAAGCCTGAACCTTCGTGTGCATACGTGAATTTTATTTTATTTATCAGAATTTTTTCAGAAACTGTTAGACAAGCAGCTGGAAACCATTCGAAAAATTTATCTGCCCAGCTCTCCACAATTTCTCTTGTACTCACTGGGCTGGTAAGCATTGAAAGCCGAGATAGGCATGTCTCAACTTGTCCCTTGGCACTCCGAAACAGAGGTGTTCCTTTGTCTCGCTCGATTAGTGAATCAGTCCTGACGCGCAAAGCCTCCGCACGGCTTTCCGTGACAAAATCTCTGGTTAAAAGTGAAATCTGCCGGAAAATGGCTGATGTCCAGCTCTTGTGATAACCAGAGAAATTGCTCACGACGGTCCCAGCTCCACACAGCCATCCATTTAGAAATGATGTGGTGTTTTCTGCCTATCAATGGCAGCTCGGAGCGCGGCGCGCCGTGCACCATTATGGGGCGTCCTTATTCTCTGTGAAGCCCGTAAAATTTTCACCGAAAGCCAGATAAATTTCTAACAGTTTCTGAAAAAATTCTGATGGAAAAAAAGCCCAAATCATTCCGCCATTTCCTGACAATGAAAATCCGACGAGGGGGCTAGACCACTCCTCCCACAAGGCGTGCTCACAGGCGAATGACGCAACCGACAGGCGTGGAAAAACTCACGCATGCGCACGAAGGTTCAAGCTTGGCTGACGTAAAAACATATGAATCAAATCCATATAGTTTTTGAAAAAAATAAAAAGGTCAGATACTTTTCTAATAGACCTCGTGTGTGTGTATATATATGACACGCAAACTTACAGTATCGCCCAAATATGAAAGCTGCTGACGGCTCGTAGTTTGACGTTTGCTTCACCTCTATGAAGAACTTGCTAACAGATGGTCCGGTCGTTAGCTGGTAAGCTTTCAATCTGTGTGTTTTTTTTTAGATGCTGTTTAGTTATTTATGGGGTATGTTCATGTCCGACGTGCTTTATCTAATCGCGTTTTTAGCTTCTGGTTTGTAAAGAAAATGCGCGTTTCGGACTGATTGTCATGGAAACCGGTCCGATATGGGAAAATATCCGACAGGTAATCAGCCAGTCAGAGCGCGCGTAGCATTGCAGCCATATAATAATTAAAAACAGAAGAAACATGGAAAGCCACTCACGGACTTGCAGAATGATGTCCAGGAGGTGCTACACATAAATGTTAAAGTAAATGGACTGCATTTACATAGCACTTTTCCATCTGCATCAGACACTCAAAGCACTTTACAATTATGCCTCACATTCATTCATTCACACAAACATACTCACACACCAATGTCAGGGTGCTGCCATGCAAGGCACTCACTACACACCAGGAACAACTTTCGAGGATTAAGGATCCTGCCCAAGGGCCCTTAGTGATTTTCCAGTCAGGCTGGGGTTTGAACTGAGGATCCTCTGGTCTGAAGCCTAAAGCTTAACCACGAGACTATCACTGTCCCACCTGGTGACGGTTCTCTCTTTCCGTAACTGACCGTACAGTCCTCCACTGGCCGAGCACCATGATGCACTTGAAGCGCTGCCTCATGCACACATGGGCTTTGTGATCCTCTGGAAGCGTTCTGATAAAAAATAAAAGCAGCGTGCTGGCGTAGTCCCCATCCAATGCACAGGTGGTGTCCTGCACTCTGTCCACACATGCACGGTGGGTGAGTACCGACCAGGAGCATTAAACTTAAATCCACCTCTGTCCTCAGAATAGAAAATCCTGTTTGTGCAGGGCATGCGTCCAGTCCAGCAGGCATGCACACAGACTGGGTGGTGGCGGGGTGGCTGGAGCCTGCTGGAATGTTCAGTCACTTCCAGAAGCGCTGTTCCGATCATATTAAAGGAAGTGTGTGTCGTTGTCTCACGTGTTGCACACGATCGGAGTCACAGAGACTACGTGGTGAGGGGTACGAGGTGCCCACCTGACGATTTGGTGAGGGAGTTCATTGCAAATTTTTTGATTTGTTTGAAAATCAAGTGACTCATGGGCATCGCCCCGCAACTGAGGCGAGAGGACATGAACAGCTGCAAACCACGCGCCAAACTGCGTACATTTCCTCGTGGATGCTATTTGCAGATTGTTGCAGACCAGTGAGATACTACCCTTTTTGTGTCTTTGGACAAGATGTGTCATCTGCATTGTCTCAGTGCATCCAGCTGTAAATGGGTACTGGCCTTGGCTGGAGAAATAATCTGAGATGGACTGGCGTCCTGTCCTGGGGTAGTAATACACTCTCACCCACTTCACGTTTTGGAATCTGGGGATTAGCACCTCTACCAACAGGCCTCAGATCCTTGAGAGGACTTATTTTCTATTTAGAAATTTAGCCTTTGAAATTTTTAATCAAGAAAATATTTTATTGGATTTTAAAAAAATATATGTTGAAAGTTTATTATAATCTAGTACGCTGACCCGTGGAGAACCATGGGTTCTAGATGTGGTCATTTGTAGTATATATGGAGGACAGCTGACTTTTGGGGATAATCTGTTTTCAGTTATGCTACATTTTAAAGTATTGACATAGAAAAAATTCTTAGCTTTTCTGAAAGTTTTTATTGAAGGTTTAATCTGTTTTCAGTTGTTCAATTTTATAAAATGATTTTTTTTTTTTGTCATCAATAAGCTTTTCTGAAGTTTTATATTTGCGCAGTGACAGTGTTCACATTAGATAAAATTTCTTTCTTTTTTTTTTTTTGCCTGTGTGACACACTGTTGAGAAACATTTCTGCTGTTTTGTCCAGAGTGTGAACATTTTACTTCTCAGTTTGGGGTCACATGTATGCAGAAACTGTCCAGATTTGAATCTGCTGTTGGGGATGTTAGAGGATGGACAGACCTGATTAAATCTGTCACGTCTGCAGCAACCTCACATGCTTTTATTTTAAAATACAGGCTCTTATTGTGGAAGTGTGACATAAACAGGCTTATTGTTCTCAAAATTACTGATTTCTCAAAAAAATATTGCTCTGATCCTCTTGCTGTTTTCACAAACTGAATCCTCATGAAAAAAATGCATAAGTATGCCAAAGAATGAACATCAGATCTGTTTGGATTTCAGTTGATGCTCCGAATACACAAACACACAAAGGCCACTTCCCTTTTATTATATGGATTGTGTACTCCAGCCTCTGATTTAGCCATATTGCATCACCCTGTCATTTGTTGACTTTGCACACTGTTACCCTTTAAATTTCTCTATACTGTGTTAAATTAGTGTGAGTCCATGTTTGACTGATATTAGTATAATCTTAACAGGCACGGAAAACGTTATTGGTTCCAACTCCTCGTCTTCGCACTGGTCTTTTCAATAAGATTACTCCTCCTCAGGGAGCCAGTAAAGAACAGCTACGCATATGTTCTACCTCTCAGGTTTGCTGCTTTGATATTTTGTCATTGCATTTTTCACATGAATAATTTATGCTCTATTAAACCCTCTTAAAAATGTGAAATCAATATTGTAACCTTTTATTTGCCTGCTTTTCAAACTTCTTTATCTGAAATTTAGATTTTTGTCATTCTGTTATTATCCCTCTGTTTTTACTTTTATTATTATTTCCTCTGCCATCAGGGAGTGAAGGAGTTCAGTGTACCTGTTGGACTGGATGCCAAAGTCAAGGTAGACCTGGTGGTTGTTGGTTCTGTGGCAGTGTCAGAAAAAGGTGAGCAGTGGCGCAAGAATGCTCATAACAAATTTAAATTCTTGGGTACTAATGGAAAAAAAAACAACTTTATATTGGAACAGATGTGGCTTTGTTTTCCTTTGTGTTAAATTTGCCTCAATTCTTTTCTTTTTGCAGCGTCATGAACAAAGTGAAAACAACAAATAAGCTTTAACATAGGCTTATGAGGTGTATGAGCTATTACTCGCTACTCAAAAACATGTCTTGTAATTCTTCTTGCCTGTCTGCATGACTTCTATCCTTCACAGGTTTTCGGATAGGAAAAGGAGAGGGCTATGCCGACATAGAATATGGTATGATGGCGTCTATGGGAGCTGTGAACGAGTCTACTGTGGTAGTGACTGTTGTTCATGACTGTCAGGTTAGTTTGTTTATTTTTCAATTTATTTTCATTTATATAGCGCCAAATCACAACAGAGTTGCCACAAAGCGCTTCACACAGGTAAGGTCTAACCTTACCAACCCCCAGAGCAACAGTGGTAAGAAAAAAAACTCCCAGACTCAAAGGGGGGACCCTCTGCTTGGGCCATCCTACAAACATAAATTACAGAACAATTCACGGATGAATATACAAGAAATGCTATTGGCGCACAGGACAGGAGGATCGCCAACACGAATACAGCTCCCATCTCTGGATGGAGCTGCACCTTAAACAGAGAGAAAAAACAGAATCAGGCATCAGAAAGACTAGAAATACTGTATAATTTGCCAGCATTAAACAACAAGAAAAACAGAGAAATACTAAGGTGATCACCGGCCACTAGCCCTAAACTTCACTAAAAGACCCAGCATTTAGGTAAAGTTGAGGCCGCAGCCCGCTCCAATTACTAATAAATGAATTAAGAGTAAAAAGCGTAAAACTATACTGTACCAGTATGCTAGCCATGTGAAAGGGAAAATAAGTGTGTCTTAAGTCTGGACTTGAAAATCTCCACAGAATCTGACTGTTTTATTGACACAGGGAGATCATTCCACAGAACAGGGGCACGATAAGAGAAAGCTCTGACCCGCAGACTTCTTATTCACCTTAGGGCCACAAAGGTTTATTCATGATAAATAATAAACTGGCCATTTGTTAAATGTATTTCACTCGTCCAGTACAAATTAAATTATTATTGAAGAAAGATGCCTCCACATTGATTAATTTGAAGGTAAAAATAACAGACGAGTCCCATTTTCACTTCAGTAATTATGAACGTCTAAACGGATTGGATTATACATCCTTTCACTAAGGTAATTCTTATCACTGGGTATCTTAAAAATGCAAAATGAAAGTTTGTATCCACAAATACCTCACAGGCACTTAGATGATACATCCTTAAGTTAACCCATTTTCAGGTCTCTAAGAAATGACCTGTTCCTGTTGCTTTAAATAAAAAGGAGCAAGTGCGTCATTTCTTAAAATGTATGTTGTCCACACTAAAATTTGTAGCATGTACAAAAGGTTATAGATCCAGAAAATCTCAGATTGGGGAAAAAAAAACTATACACATGCATTGTGTGTAACTTGTGGCGTCTCTTAACGTGTCCATGCTCAGAATACTCCCTACATGGCTCATGCAAAGTATTTCATTAGGCCTGTCAAAAAACTACTTTGGCTGGACGATATATTGTTCCAGAAAAGAGAAACAATATTATTGGCAATGTATTAATTACAACTCAAGAATATACAGACATTAGAATTGAAATGTGGAAACAATATTGAATGATCCAAAATAACTGAATCAGATATAATCTACACAGCCAAAACTGCAATAAATAAACCTGACTTTCTGAACACTGTTAAAAAAAAATTGCACTTAAATAAAGACATCAGCTTTAAAAAGTTGACATGCGGGCTCATTGGTTTTGACACAGTTCTATTTGGATTCTTTCTTGAAAACTTTCTGGCTAGAATTATGTAGTGATCTGGGAAAAACACCTTTAAACCTCCGGTAACAGTAACATGTCATCTTCACTTCACCTGGTTCACTGTTGCTTTGTGTGTGTGTCTGTGGTGTCGAGTTTAGACATTGTCCCCGAGTCTTCTAATGGTAGTGAAATGCCTTCTGTTTATTCTGGCGTCATGTCCCTAAAGTGCTGGTGACAGTCCCATGGAAACAAATATGTTTAAATATAACACAGTATCGAGCTCAGCTAAAATGATCAAGGTAATGACAATATTACCGTGACCCTATGCAAAACAGGAGAAGCCGAAAGAAAACCAATGCATCCAAAATAAAATAATCTCTGACTGTCCATCAGTAGATTTGTCTTTGTTACGAAAACAGCAACCTGTACAAGTTATTACGGCCAGTCATTTGAGAAGATTGCATTCAATAAATTATGTCAGTCTCTTTACAACAGAGATTGATTTCTTTAATCCACACAGATTTCTAAATTAAATTTTCTCCAAAATGTTGGTCTTGTGGACAGGAACAGAGGATTTTCATATAACAAAGCAGATCAAATGTAGGTTGTGGTTGCCCAAATGCTGGAGGTTGCTTGAGTCCCCCATGCACTGTAAAAAGGCAGAATCTTACCAAAACCTGATTTCTTGCTGAAATATCCAATTACGCTTAATAGACAAAATCACAAGTAACATTTCAGGAAGATATAAGGAATTGTTTTTAGATAATGCATCTTAAACAGCTTAAATGAAAGAATCTTGGAAAAATCTTGTTTAGGGCCCCTTCACACATAGTGCAAATATGTACAACTCCCGTTGGAACAGCTCGTTTGAGCACACCACGAAATGCGCCAACGGGCAGGCGTGCATGATGCCGGTGCGACGGTTCGTGCATGCGGGAACACAGAGCCATAGCTGCACGATGTGTAAACACATGACACTGCCACATCGTGCAGCTGCTATGAAGAAAAAAATATATTAAAAAATACATGTTGCAATGATTTCGTGCATGCGGAAACAGAGTGCGAGCAGCAGGGCAATGTGTAACCACGTCGCGCACCTGCTGTGAAAGTAAAAACATAAAAAATACATGTCACTCATGGGATTCAAACCCACACTTTCCAAAAGCTCTGGTTGCCAGTCAGAAACTTTACCACTGAGCTACCATCACTGCCCTGTGAAAGATGGAGGCATCTCCCTCCACGAAGGACGAAGGATTTCACGAAGGACGTGGACATATTTTTAAAAAATAAAACCACACCATATAAAAACAGTGCATTATTTTGAATCCCTCTTATCAAGCGGACAATACAAGTATGATCTGTCTGTTGCTCTGTAGATGACCCATGGTCACAGACATACAGTCGTGAATGAGAAGCAGTTTACTCGTCTCATCATGTCCACATCTGCTGGCACGTGTCCTGCCTGACATGCATCTTGTGGACGGCGCAGGACTGACACTGCGTCATGTGGAACAGAACTCACATGGGTGACATGACAGTCAGATCGCCCGCTGTGTT